>NC_138949.1:34408118-35008118 GCF_965226115.1 Aulonocara stuartgranti
CGTGACAGGTGCCATTTTAGCGCTCGCCTGTGCGTGAGGTCAGTCAGACGCAGCGGCAGCGCTCGCTTTCAACGTGACTAAGCACTGACCACGAGGGCGTCGGCGCTCCATCGCTTTAACGAGCCGCCGCGGCGGTGTGTGTACAGGTGTGTGACGGTCACCGTGGAGATAGAGTGTGTCTGCGTAAGCAAACCAATCAGAAAACAGTTCAACGTGTTTTTAATGTTTGTTTTAAAACTCTTGACCTTAAAACAGCTGAAAATCATTTTACAGAACAAATGATGACAAAAACGTTTTAACATCATTTATCGTCCAAATATTTAAACGTGTCGCATTTTTCTGCCCTGTAAAGTCAATAAAATGCTGATGACGAAGGTCTGAGCTCACGTCGTTTGTTCAAAGGTTTCAATGTGACCAAACAGCCCAAAACGACAGCGTCAACGTCCCAGGATGCACTGGGCCTGACCTGTGCTTCAGGTGACCTGCTGGCGTGCGAGCTGCAGAGATCTAATCAGGATTAAACCAAAGAAGAAGAGTGGACCTGACAGGCCGAGCTGGGGTTAAACGGGCTCTGACATTCTTCGTGTATTAAAGATCAGAAAAGAGTCGCTTTGTTTTTTTGGAGTATTTTCTTTAAATTCCTTCATTAAAGGGCGGCTGTGAAGGCGGAGCCTGAGAGCCTTCTTCAGCCCCAGCTGTGATGTGCTGCTGGAGGCGGTCCTACGAAGCTCTGAGCCGTGACCGAACACTCAACAATAAAGTCGGGATGAAGGCCGACCTGATGACGAAGCTCTCACAGAAAGTGTCAGCGTCATCCTGATGGAGAGAACGTCAGAATCACAGCAGCTTCATGTTTGTTTGTCTCTCAGTGAAGCTGCTGTAACTGCTGACTTCCTGTGGCTGTAACCACAGATGACTCGGTTAAACTAAACGTGATGATGATGATGTTGCGACAGCGTGAGTGTGTCAGCTGTGGCAGGTAAATATCTTTGGCATCTCGATGTAAAGTTTCCTGCTGCAGTAAACAAAGAGCAGCTTCAGAGCTTTGAACGAGGCGCTGCTTTATTCAGTCCGACCTGCAGCTTCCAGTCTGACCAGCTCGCCGGCCTCGGTGAAACCAGTCGGACCAGAAATGCCGCCCCACAATCAGATCTAGCACGAGGGTCAAAATTCCAGCACACTGAGGAAATAGCTGACAACCCCGCTCTGATCACCCAGACGGGACACTTTTGGTCTCCTCTGTGACGTTTTTTAATAAGCTGTTTATTCAACTCAGTTTTTAAGCATTTTCTATAAAATGTTCTTATTCGAGGTGTAATTTTTAACTTTCCATTTCACTGTTGTTTCTTCTTATTTCTATTTACATGTGAGCTGCTTATCATTATGTAGTCAAAGGAGCTTTCAAAGAAAAGCGTCTGGACTTCTTTAAGTTGCTTGAAGACGTTTCACCTTCATCCGAGAAGCTTCTTCAGTTCTAAGGTCAAATGGTGGAGAGTCCCAGATATAAACCTAGTGGGAGTTTCCCCCCACAGAGGGACAAAAGGACCCCCTGATGATCCTCTAATCGCCTGAGCCAAGGTGGGAAACTGGGTGTGGGTCCCAATCAGCCAGAGTTTCGGGTGTGTTCATTGTGAAACCTGGCCCCACCTTATCATGTGATGTCCTGAGGTCAGATGGCCCAGGATGTGAGTGGGCGTTAAGGCGTCTGGGAAGGGAACTCAAAACTGGATTATAGATGGCAGAGAGTTGGTGTCGTAAGCCCCGCCTCTGTTTTGCAAGCTCCTTTGACTAGATGACCTGGATGACTGAGAACCTTCACAGACTTATCATTATGTACTTGTACCTTTATCGCTGTTGACTGTCTCACTCTCTTGTTCAGCACTGATTATTCTTAAATGAATAAACTTGAGTAGAAAAGCAGCAAAAACAAATATTTTTTCTATGAAACTGAATTCACTTCACATCACACTGATTTTCATCTAAATAACGCGATGCTTCAGCATCACAAGCACCTGTCCCGCCTCTCACCTCCGGAACGGTTTGGCCATGCTCCGGTCCGCTCCCGGGCCCTGCCGGCCGCCTGCTGCGGGCCCTGCCGCTTCTCTGCCGGTGCGCTGCTTCAGGTCCGTGTCGCTGTCCAGCAGAGTACCGGTGGTCCCGCTGTCATGCTCCGCTGTCTGCGAGTTGGTCCGCTTACGCATGCCTGGAAACGTGATTGAAAGCGGATGTTAACCGGAGGATACCCCCGTCGTCGGCTGCTGTGCGGGTGACGGAGCGCTGAGAGCCGGTGAGCACGGAGCCGAGTCCCCACTGTGCCTGCGCCGAGATCCGCAGAGAGCAGCTGATCTGAAGCAGATCTGCCGCAGCCAACCGCAGCGCAGGTAACACAACCACGTGGGCGCACAGTGAC
The DNA here is from genome assembly GCF_965226115.1 of Aulonocara stuartgranti. NCBI lineage: Eukaryota > Metazoa > Chordata > Actinopteri > Cichliformes > Cichlidae > Aulonocara > Aulonocara stuartgranti. Next base: position 34,410,529 of record NC_138949.1, read on the forward strand.
GCGTCCACGGCCTCCGGGGAGCGTCGGAGCAACGACAATCAAAACAAAACCGGTTTATGAGGATTAAAGAAAGAATGAAGAAAAAAGGAAGCGCACGGGGCTCTCAGGGGCAGCTCGGAAAGTCAAGAAACGCCCAGAAGGACGTGACCAAAGTGAAGCGTGAGAAGCTGTGATCTCCGTCTCTGTGTTGGAATATTTAAGTAGCTTCTATCGTGATTTATTCATTGTATTTCATTCCAATACACACCACACACCCAAAAATCACAAACTAAAACATTTATGAATCGACATCAGGACACTGAGGATCAAATAAGTCCCACAAAGAGAAGCCACCACAAAGATCAAGTAATTCCCTGATAAGCAGCTGGAGTGATGTGTATTTGATTGGAAGCGTGGATGAAACCCACGATCACCCCGGAAGTTTTGACTTATTTTTCAGGGATTTTGCTGCAGAGAGCTCGTTTTTCCGGTGGAACGTGAACGCAGTATTAACAGTGACGCTAACCCAGGAAGAAGCGGCGGAAAGTGCGTTAAAGGCGGCTTTATGAACTCACACAGAGCCAGTGAGTCCGGCTCGTCCTGTTCCCGGTTGTCAGAGGCTCCTGTCGGGATGACGGCTTTATTTTAGCCGCTGCGCTTACCGGAAGTCACGCTACGGGATAGAACTGAGATCTGACGGTAAATGACGGCTTTCCCGCCCACGGCGACACCAGCACTAGCACGGCTCACTCTCACCTCTGAGTTGGGCTCAAATGAAGCCGCTTCACCGCATCTCCGACTCTTCCCGAGCTTTTAGGAATCGCAGCTGCCCGCTTCGTGTCGCGGAGTTGGAGGTTTGACTCAACGCGGCTTCCGGAGCTGCGCCTGGAACGGTCACGTGATCAAAACATTGTTTTTACCGCGAACGTGAGCCGCCCGGTGAAGTAGGAGCGTGTCGCGGCCCAACGGAGAGATTCGCCGGGATTCTGCTCGTTTTTGAGGTGCCACGATGTTCTGCGAAAAAGCCATCGAGCTGATCAGAGAGCTCCACCGCATGAGCGACGGACAGCTGCCCGCGTTTAACGTGAGTGATCCCGGCGAAAACCCAGGGCTTCACCCGGTTTTCAGAGGCAGCGGACTCCATTCACAAACCGGATATTTTAACATTTACCTGCTGCCCAGAGCAGAATAATCGGTCTGTGAGGCATCGCAAACACATCGTCAGCCAGTGCAGACACAGGACTAAACTTCGGCTCAGGTCGGATGATTCAAATACTGACCAACAGACCAATGAGGGGAATTTAAGAAAACGGACTCTGAAAAGTGTTGGACAGAATTACGCGCGTCTTAGAGATCTCATCTAAACATGTTTACACATAACAAGCACTGCATTACATGTCGGCTGTTTTAACGACATCGATGTGCAGCCAGCAGCACACAGTTAATATCTAGTTATGTTGGGCTCTTCGTGGTGAATCATTTCCTGCATATGCTGAATTATCAAAGTGGTGTCAAACTCGTGTGTAGAGTAATAACAAGTCAGTAGTGCTTTGTGGAGGTCTGTGCCTCCACCAGGTGCTGCTCCATCAGGTCACTGAGCCTCACTCACAACTGGTTTGGTTTCTGCGTTTCAGGAGGATGGACTGCGACAGGTGCTGCAGGAGATGGAGGCGCTTTACGAGCAGAACCAGAGTGACGTGTGAGTCCACAGCAGGCTGATCTGTGCAGGTTTCCTCAGGGTTCCCAGGGTCTGAGGGTTTGGATCCAGGTTTCTGTTAACCTGACCATGACCAGATTACACTTCCCGTGACCCCGCTCCTCCCTCTCATAGCAGGTTTTAAAACCCATGAAATCCGTATCAAATAAACAGGAAGCCATGTGAAGCTTTGGGCCTCAGTTTCAGTTTAAAATAATGATACTGGGTCCAAAACCACCTACAGTTAATGTTACAATAAAAGTAATAAATAATACTAAATGCAATGAAAATTTTATCTCATGAATTAAATAAAATTGTATTTATACAGCAACAAATTTCCAACAACAGTTGCCTCAGGTAAATGTAAAGACCCTACAGTAACACCGAGAAACCGAGTCAGCCTTCGATCAGACACTTTGGCAACAGTGGAGAGAAAAAACTCCCTTTTAACAGGAAGAAACCTCCAGCAGAACCAGGCTCAGGGAGGCTGAGGAGTGTGATTCTCCTGAAGCTGGAGCACATCCTCCAGACCTCCTTCTAAAAAGGAGGAACACCACCTGAGTGCTGGTTCAGAGTGTCATGAAGGCCCCGCCCACCCCAAACTGCTCAGCGGGACCCCATCCAGCATCCTCTCTGGCACCTGAGTGTCGCACAGACAGGTGCGACTGACGGCATCACTGATCAGCTGATGTTCGTGTGTTTCAGGAACGAGGCGAAGAGCGAAGGTCGCGCCAAGCTGATTCCCTCCATCAAACTGCGCCACTGCTGCCTGCTGAGGAACCAGCGCTGCGTCACTGCCTACCTGTAACCACACCTGCAGTCATGTGACCACCTCTCTCTGCCTCACCTTTCTCCTCAATGACCTTTGCTGGTCTTTGTCGCAGGTACGACCGGCTGCTGAGGATCAGAGCGCTGCGCTGGGAGTACGGCAGCGTGCTGCCCGCCAATGTTCGCTTCCACATGTGTGCAGAGGAGGTGAGTGTGACATCACTTCCTGTGTTTTCTCTCAGGTGATGCTGATGCTCTGTTGCTCTTTTTATTGGCTATTGTAAACTTTCACTTTAAAAGCCTGAATAATTCACTTCAGGGGGGGCTTTTATTGTGAAAGAGGCAGCAGAGCGTACTGTAGCTCTTGTGTGTGTGTGTGTGGCAAATCAGCTGACAGGTGTGTGTGTTTTAGCTGCAGTGGTTCAGTCAGTATAAGAAGTCTCTGGCCTCCTTCATGCGCTCTCTGGGGGGCAATGAGGGTCTGGACATCACGCAGGACATGAAGCCTCCAAAGAGCCTCTACATCGAGGTGAGACATTTGACCTTTAGCTGCAGCATGACCTCGTAGCACTGACGCCGACATCTGTCTTTGTTTTTCAGGTGAGGTGTCTCAAGGACCACGGCGAGTTTGAGATTGACGACGGCACTGTGATCCTGCTGAAGAAGAACAGCCAGGTGAGGACGGGATGCCACTCTTCTTCTACTGTTTAAAAACATGTGAAATGTTTCAAGTTGTCATGGTAACGTCTCCTCTGTCCTCAGCACTTCCTGCCGCGGTGGAAATGTGAGCAGCTGATTCGTCAGGGCGTCCTGGAGCATGTGGTGTCCTGACGATGCAGATGTTTCAGCAGCTGGAAAACATCTGCACTCACCTTTATTCTGGGCTCTTCTTCTGATGGGATAATAAATTGTTTTTTTCAAGCTCCGCCTACTTTATTTAAAAGCTCACAGTGAAGCTGGAGGATGAACACTAACTTCTTTCCACTGTATAAAAGTTAACATGAGGGTTACTGATGGTTAGAGACAAATGCAGTCACATGGCAGGATGCTGTAAACGGACCAGACTTCAGTCAGGAGAACAACTGAGATAATCCATCCACAATACGAGGTTAGTCATTCATATACTGCTGCATGGGCTGTAGTTACATTAGAAGGGTTTAAAAACAGAGGCCGACAGTGATCACTGATTAAACAGAACAAGATACAAAACATTAAAACATGTTAAAAACACAACAGCCTTAATAAACAGTAGTTTGGACCCAGAGTTCATACGCCATCACTTAAAGACCGGATTAGACAGGCATATGCCATCATGGACCTCCAGAGCGTCTCAGATTCAACAAGGTGAAAGTTTTCCTCAGACTCTGGTCCATGTGGATATGACATCATGACATTGGCCAGTGAGTGTACGTCAGCACAGGTGTGAAGCATTACCTGTAAACCTGTAATCATACTTTGAAATCAAATAAAATGTTGATGTTCAGGTTCAGCTGATCGAGTTTATCGCTGCGGTTATTGGCTGCAGAAGCTCGGCGTCGCCGGGACGTCTGGTTAAAAAGATAAAGGTAAGATGACATAAAGATAAAAGAGCAGAGCTCTGAAGCTTTAAAGCCGTGACCGTCGCGTCCTCGTGGCTTTCTCCCACTCGCTCCTCACAGCTCACACCGGACCTGAGCAATTCAATTCAATTTTATTTATGTAGCATATAGCGCCAAATCACAACAAAAGTCGCCTCAAGGCGCTCAGGCGGCCGGTTCTGGCCCCCGAGCTGCATGTTTGACACCGCAGACTTTCAATGTTGATCGTTTGAGACTAACAATGAAAACCAGCGATTTGCTGTGTAACTCCTACAACATGATATGTGACAGGAAGTGAATCAGCTGGAGGAGGCGGAGTCACAGAGACATTAAAACTTTATTTCAATGACGCAAAAATATAAAAAAGTTTCATTATAAACAAAGATAATACTGACACACCGAACGTGTGTGTGCTCCAGACATCCACCTGCTCCACACAGGGCACAGGTGAGGCCCCGCCCCCTCCTGCTGGGGCCTTCTGCTCTGCGTTGGCATGGTTATGTGGCGAGCGATGCAGGGACGATGTCCCTCAGCAGCTTGTTGAGCGCGCCGACCTTCTCCTCCAGCAGGAAGTTCTTCTTCTCGGCGCGTTTCTGCCGCTGCTCGGTGACCTGCAGCGCCTTCATCAGCTGCGAGTTCTCCACGTACAGGTCCTTCAGCAGTGCGCTCGACTTGGCGTTCCTCGCCAGCTGTGGGAAAAACGGCAACGGGTCAAAGTTCGACCGGACGTTTGTGAATGGCGGAGAAGCGGCGCCAACGCTCACCTGCTCTTTAAGCTGCTCCACCTTTTCCTGCAGGAGCAGACGGACCGCCTTCAGTTTGGTTTCCACATCCTCCGCCCTCTGCTGCAGCGCCGCCATTGCCTTCTCGTACTGATCCTAAACGCCACACACACACACAGGAAGTGACAGGTGTAATGCAGTGAGAGGGACGGCCTGTCGCTGCTGCGGGCAGCGGTCATCATTCTCCTCATAAAAGGGTAACCTCTGACCTCTGACCCACCTGCTTCGTGCTGATCTGAGAGCTGCTCTTCTGCTCCTGCTGCCTCAGCTCCTCCTCCAGCTGCAGACGACTCCTCTGCTCCTCCATCAGCCGGGCCTGCAGCACCTCCGCCCAGTCCCTGCAGCTGTTGTCCTCCTGCTGCTGTCGCAGGTGCTGCGCCTGCGCCACGCTGAGGGCGGCGTCTGCTCGCACCGCCTGCACAGACGACAGTTTTAAACATGGCCGCCGATCAGACATCCAGAGCTTTAGTGACCAATCGTTTTTATCCTTGCAGCGTCCAAATACTCACACGGCGTGTATGTGTGTGCCCATATGGAAAAGAAATAGTAAAAACATACATGATTTACTCATGAAAGTAAATCATGAGTAAAAATATATTTTTTTAGTAAGTATACGAAACATACAAGTTTCATTGTATAATTTTTCAAGGGATCTTATATCTGTTTTCACTCTTGTATGCTTTTCATACAAGTTTCATACAAGACAAATAAAAACTTTATAAGATTTATATATATCTTTTCCATATGGGTGCCTTTATGGACGTACACCGTGTCTGTGATGTACAACAGCGAGCGTGTCAGCGTTCTGAAGTGTTTCTGATGTTATGATGGCGTCGACTGACCCGACCACCATCAGTTTATTTTTATATTTTAATGAAATGTAACTAACATTTCACTCTCAACCTGAAAACTGTTCAGAAATCCTTGAAAATAAATATGGCGTGGTACACCCCATCCCCCCGTGAGCGTTTTAAACACGCCTCCGATCATCTGCAGATTTGTGTGTGCAGCGGTGGGCGGAGCTTTACTTCACGTCACAGTTTGATGAAGGACTCGAGCAGCTGTTTCTTTCATTCTACCTGAGCTCAGTGAGTCGGTAATGGCTCCGCCTCTTTGTGTTTAACACTGGGCTGAATGAGCGTGTCACCTGGTGTTCGCTCGCTCTGCGGTAGAGTATCACTTCCTGTTCCTGCTCAAACACACAGTGGTGTTTCTGAGTAGCTTATCTGCAATTTAATTAAAACCTTTTAAATACATTCTTTTTCATAGTATAATCTTCATGTGCTTCATCCGAAACACACTCCCTGTGTCTTTATGGTTTCGCTAGCTCAGCTTAGCTCGTAGCCGACTCGTTAGCACCATGGCTACTTCACCTGTCCCTCCTGCACTTTCTTGCTCATTGTGTCAGATGTTTAGTTACTCCTCGGCCTCCTTTAGCAGTAATGATATCTGTAACAAATGTAGCATATTTGCAGCTCTGGAGGCCAGGATTACTGAATTGGAGACTCTGCTTCGCACCCTTCATTCACCCGTAGCTAGCCAGGCCCCTGTAGCTGGTGCAGCCGAAGATACCGTAGGCCCCGCTAGCTGTTCCCCGGCAGACCCCAAGCAGCTGGGGAAAGAGGGCGGCTGGGTGACGGTGAGGAGGAAGCATAGTCCTAAACAGAAGCCCCAGGTACACCATCAACCCGTTCATGTGTCTAACCGTTCTTCCCCACTCGGCGACACACCCGCCGGGGGTCAAACTCTGGTAATTGGTGATTCTGTTCTCAGACATGTGAAGCTAGAGACACCGGCAGGGGCCAGAGCAGGCGACATTGAAGGAAATTTAAAACTGCTGGCTAAGGGTAAACGTAAATTCAGTAAGATCATAATTCACGTCGGCAGTAATGATACCCGGTTACGCCAATCGGAGGTCACTAAAATCAATATTGAATCGTGTGTAACTTTGCCAAAACAATGTGGGACTCTGTAGTTTTCTCTGGTCCCCTCCCCAATCAGACCAGGAGTGACATGTTTAGCCGCATGTTCTCCTTAAATTGCTGGCTGTCTGAGTGGTGTCCCAGAAACGATGTGGGCTTCATAGATAATTGGCAAACCTTCTGGAGGAAACCTGGTCTTGTTAGGAGAGACGGCATCCATCCCACTTTGGATGGAGCAGCTCTCATTTCTAGAAATATGGACAAATTTATTAAACCCCCCAAAATATGACTATCCAGAGTTGGGACCAGGAAGCAGAGTTGCAGTCCTACACGCCTCTCTGCAGCTTCTCTCCTCCTGCTACCCCCCCAAACCATCTCCATAGAGACTGTGTCAGCTTCCAAAAAGACAAAAAACAAACTAAAAACCAGCAACAAACAACTTAAACATAAACAATCACAAAGAAAGAACAATACAGTATCCACATCTGAACCAAAGAGTAACACAGTGAAATGTGGATTATTAAATATTAGGTCTCTCTCCTCCAAGTCTCTGTTAGTACATGACTTAATAATTGATCAACAAATCGATTTACTCTGCCTTACAGAAACCTGGTTGCAGCAGGATGATTATGTTAGTTTAAATGAATCAACACCCCCGAGTCATTCTAACTACCAGAAACCTCGAAGCACAGGCCGAGGGGGAGGTGTGGCAGCAATTTTTCACACCAGCCTATTAATCAACCAAAGACCCAGACAGACTTAATTCATTTGAAAGCCTGATGCTTAGCCTTGTCCTCCCCAGTTGTAAAACTCAGAAACCAGTCTTACTTGTTATCATCTATCGTCCACCTGGGCCTTACACAGAGTTTCTCTCTGATTTCTCAGACTTTATATCTAATTTAGTTCTGAGCTCAGATAAAATAATTATTGTGGGTGATTTTAACATCCATGTAGATGCTAAAAATGACAGCCTCAACATGGCATTTAATCTGTTATTAGACTCAATTGGTTTCTCTCAACATGTAAAAGAACCCACCCACCACTTTAATCACACTCTAGATCTTGTTTTAACATATGGCATAGAAACTGAACATTTAACAGTGTTTCCTGAAAACCCTCTCCTGTCTGATCATTTCCTGATAACATTTACATTTACAATAATTGATTACACAGCGGTGGAGAGTAGACTTTATCACAGTAGATGTCTTTGTGAAAGCACTGTAACTAAGTTTAAGAATATAATCCACCTACTGTTATCATCTTCAATGCCCTGTACCAACATAGAGCAGAGCAGCTATCTGAACGCTACCCCAACAGAGGTCGATCATCTTGTTAATAATTTCACCTCCTCACTACGTACGACTCTGGATACTGTAGCTCCTGTGAAAACTAAGGTCTCTAATCAGAAGTACCTGACTCCGTGGTATAAACACGTAGCCTAAAGCAGATGACTCGTAAGCTGGAGAGGAAATGGCGTGTCACAAATTTAGAAGATCATCATTTAGCCTGGAGAAATAGTTTGCTGCTTTATAAGAAAGTCCTCCGCAAAGCCAGAACATCTTACTATTCATCACTGATTGAAGAAAATAACTTCAATAATTACTTCCTCCAAACCATCAACGTGTCTTTTAGACCCCATTCCTACAAAACTGCTCAAAGAAGTCCTGCCATTAATTAATGCTTCAATCTTAAATATGATCAACTTATCTCTAATAATCAGCTATGTACCACAGGCCTTCAAGCTGACTGTAGCTAAACCTTTACTTAAAAGTAGAATGGGAGGCAGAGCGTTCAGTTTTCAGGCCCCTCTTCTGTGGAACCAGCTTCCAGTTTGGATTCAGGAGACAGACACTATCTCTACTTTCAAGATTAAGCTTCAAACTTTCCTTTTTGCTAAAGCATATAGTTAGGGCTGGACCAGGTGACGCTGAATCCTCCCTTAGTTATGCTGCAATGGACGTAGGCTGCTGGGGATTCCCATGATGCATTGAGTTTTCCCTTTCCAGTCACCTTTCTCGCTCACTATGTATTAACAGACCTCTCTGCATTGAATCATATCTGTTATTAACCTCTGTCTCTCTTCCACAGCATGTCTTTATCCTGTCTTCCTTCTCTCACCCCAACCAATCACAGCAGATGGCCCCGCCCCTCCCTGAGCCTGGTTTTGCTGGAGGTTTCTTCCTGTTAAAAGGGAGTTCTTCCTTCCCACTGTCGCCAAAGTGCTTGCTCATAGGGGGTCATGTGATTGTTGGGTTTTCCTCTGTATCTATGAAGCGCCTTGAGGCGACTTATGTTGTGATTTGGCGCTATATAAATAAAATTGAATTGAATTATACTGCAGGCCTGGTTTTAGTCGCAAACGTTTCCATGATGACGAAGCATTGAAAGAATTTGTACGGAAACAAATTGGTTTCGAAACAGTCAAAGACTCGCTGCAGCCCTGGTTCCTGTTGATAAAACTCTTATCTGATTGGACCCCCCTGCAGTCCTGATCCGGGGCACAGACCTGGTCCTGGGCCTGGATCCGGGCCTCCTCCGCCTCACTCAGTCTGCTCTTCAGCTCCTTTTGCTCCTCGCTCAGTTTGTGGACCTTCACATTTTCCACCTGCAGCTCCGAGAGCTGAGCAAACATCGACCAATCAGCTTTAAGAATCTTGAGCAGACCCCGCCCCCCAGCTGCACCTGGACAGTACCTGGTGTTGGAGCTCCTGGTTCTGGACTCTCAGTTTGCAGGTCTCTTCCTGCAGAGTGACAGAGGCCTGCTCCTCTTGCTCCTGCAGCGCCTGTCGGAGCTCCTCCTTCTCCCTCATCAGCTTCCTGACACCGGCCTCCAACTCCTCCACCTGAAACAGGAAGCAGCCAATCAGAATGATGGGGCCGCAGTCCAGTCATAGTCAACGTGGCGATGTCAGAGGTGGCGGTCTCACCCTGCTCTGAGCCTCCTGCAACTTCCTCTGTAGCTCCGTCGCATCCTGGGCGTGGCTGAGTTTCTCCTGACTGATGGCGGCAAGCTGAGAGCGAAGGAGCTCCGCCTCCGACTCCAGAGACAGGACGCTCTGCTGCAGCTTCTCCACCTGAAGAAAAAAAAGGCTCTGTGATCATGTGACACAGACTGAGGCTTAAAGCTAGCTAACACTAACGTCCACTCGACGACCTCGTCCAAACGCCTTCACGCATGGCTGAAAGAGCGGAGTGTGACGTGGCCTGACCTTTGACCCCGAGGGTTAAACCTGTCCTGCGTTAAAGCTGCAGGTGTTGCTGTTCGTTTTCTTGTTTTTCACATTTAATGTCTGCGATATCGACCTTTGTATTTCGCTCATCGGCGTCTCTCAGCAGTTTGGCCTTGTCCTCCTCCACCCATTGCAGCTTCAGAGTCACGGCGCTGAGCTCCGCCTCCAGCACCGGCTGGCGCTCCAGCTGAGAATGAAGCACAGCGAGGTGAGTGTCCTTGTTGACCTCATTAACAGCTCTGAGCTGGGATCCTGCACAGTTTTAATTCAGAACCTCCTACCTTCTCCTTGGAGGTGCTAAGCTCCGCCTCCAGCAGCTGTTTCTCCTGTGTCCAGGACGCCTGCAGTTGCAGCTTCTCCCGCTCGTGCTGCAGCGCTGCGTCCTGCAGCCGCCGCACCTGAAACAGCAGAAACCGTTCATCCGTCAGAGCTCACGGCAGATACACTCGTCGCCACGTTCTCGACCCATCCCGTTCACACACTGGGGTCTCCGCGCTGCCGTAGTGGAGTGACGACACCTCGCCACCGGTAAAATCTAAAGTCAAACGAGTGAAGAAAAAACAAAAGCGACAAGTGTGAGCATCATCGACGCTCAGCTTACCGTCGCATGCTCCTCTTCCTGCTCCTTAGAAACCGTCGCTAGGCGCTCGTGCAGCATACGGACTGATTCCTGGTCTCCACGGAGACGGGTGCTGAGCTCAGCGTTGTCGGTGCTCAGCTGCAGGTTCCTGCTGCTCAGATCCAGAACCTCCTCACGATATCTGGAGTTCTGCACACATCATCATCATCATCAATCATAATCTGGATTTCTAAAACCTGAACCAGACATATCCTGGTTTGGAGAATCAGAAGCAGTGTAATCGGATTACATTTAAAGTATTAAACCCTGAGCGACACAGACATAAACGTGTTTGTAAAATCAAGAGAAATCTGAGTCCGGTGCAGACGGGTCACAAACACCTCGGCTTAAATCAGCAGATATTTCAGTGGAGTTTGGTCAGCGCTCACCTCTCTGTGCAGCCTCTCTTCTTCTTCTCTGCTTCTCTCGTGTTCTCTCTCCATCTCCTCCAGTTTCCTCCTGCAGGAGGAGAAGACGGCGTCATGTGGCTCTGCAGCATTAAATTTAACATTAAAGGGCGACAACATTAGAAGGATGCCGATCCTGCGCCGAGACCAGAGGAGAGTAAACCGGGTCAAGCTATCTCAGGTTTACGCTGAGCTCCTGACTCATCACGGCCCATCGTCACCTTTAGCCAATCAGATGACAGCAGGTTCTGCCTCACCTGCTCAGAAACAACCACCTGCCTGCACACCTGCGCAGCCTCAGGGGTGAGCTGCAGCTAGAGCCGCGGCGCTCACCTCTTCTTGGCAACCTCGTCCTCCATCTTGTGGACTTCCTGCTGCAGGGCGCCGAGTCTCTCCTGGAGCGCTGCGTTCTCTGATCGGACCTCCTCCAGCTGAGTCCTGCGGCCCAAAACACAGAATCAGAACCGCGCTCTGCACCTCAGACAAACGCAGCGTCGTGATTGGACAGCAGCTCAGCCAGCGCTGTGAACACGCGCTATATTCATACAAGCGATGGTGCACAAACTGAAACACGCTGTGGTCGGAGGAGGCGGCTCAGAAACCAGAGGAAGCCGTTATTAATATCTTCAGCTCAGCACCTGCACAGGTGGGCACCATCGCTGCAGCCAGCAGTGGGCGAGGCTTCGTCTGGTTTCACAAACCGAGAGCACAGAGGCTCCACACGTCATCATCATCATCATCATCGTCGTCAATCAGATCAAACAGACTTGAATTATGAAGAAAGAATTTAAGGAAAGACAAAAGGACAGACAGGAGGAGGGCGGAGTCAGTGATAAGTATTTTCATGCATTTAGATGATGTCATTCGGTTAGCGATGGGGTGAAGGGTCAGTCTGCAGCAGTGCACTGTGGGTCAGGCAGACGGAGGTTAGTCTCCGGTCTCCGGTCCGGCTCATGCTCCACAAACCTGCGTGCACCGGCCGGCTCCACCAGCTCTTCCAGAGCCAGAACCAGGTCCTCCAGCTCCAGCAGCTGCTTCGTCATCTTCTTCTTCTCCCTCTCCAAGTCTTCCTCCGCCGTCCTCTGCCGGCTCTCGGAGTCCCGCAGAGCGGTCTGCAGCTGGAGGAGCTGCTCGCTGCTCGCCGGCTCGACCTGACCGGTCTTGGCGTTGAGCTGCTTGCGGAGCTCCAGGACCAGGTCAGCGGTGTCGTTGAGCTGGGAGCTGAGGTCTCGGAGGTGGTCTCTGAGAGAAGAGATCTCCTCCTCCATCTCCACGATCTGGGTGGAGAGCTGGTCGGTGAGCCGGATGTAGGTCCCGTTCTCCTGGCTCAGACGCCACACCTCCTCTTTCTCCTCCGCCAGGCTGGACTGGAGCAGCGAGGTCCGGCTCTGCTCCTGCTCCAGAGCCTCCTGCAGGGTCTCCTCGCCGCTCCTCCTCCGGTCCAGCTCCTCGGAGATGCCGTCCAGCTGCAGCTGTAGGTGGTCCACGGCCATGGCCTGCTCCTTCAGGTCCTGGATCAGCCGGGCGCGGTCTGTCTTCAGAGAGTCCAGTTCGGCCGCAAGTCTGGAAACTGACTCAGCTTTGCTCCTGAGCGCCTCCTGCAGGTTCTCCAGCTCCGCCCTGAGGGAGGAGACCGTGTGCTCGCGGGCTCGGAGCTGAGCCTGTTGCTGGGCGACGGTGCAGGAGAGCCGGTTGCAGCTTCCTGCCGCCTCCTCTCGGTCCTGCAGGAGGCACGCGGACGCAGCCTGCAGCTCCTCCAGCTCAGCCTTTGTGTGGGACACCTGAACCTGAAGCTCCTCCTCCCTGCTCCTCGCTAGCAGCAGCTCCCCCTCCGCCGAGCTCTTCTCCGAGGCCAGGCGTTTGTTCAGAAGCTCCTGAGACTCCAAGAAGGCGATACTCTCCTCCAGCTGCGCGCAGGCCTCCTCCAGCCGAGCCTCCAGCTCCCCGCTCCGCCTGTAAGACGCCTCCAGGTCCTCCTTCAAATTGGCCTCTGATTGGCTGGACGCCCGCAGGACATCCTGCAAACCGGAGACTTGCTCTTTCAGGAGCCGGACCTCTTCCTCTTGCCGTTCCTCCATGCTCCTCTTCTCTTCCCGGGCTCGCTCCTCACTGCACAGTTTCTCCTGCTCCGCCTGCACGAGCCTCCTCTCCCAGAATCCTCTCTGCTCCTGCAGCCGCCGGCGTTCCTGGTGGAGCTGGTGCAGGAGGCGGCGCTGAGCTTCACCGTGCTGCATCTTCATCTGAGCGAGCTGCTGCTCTGACTCCTCCCTGCTCCAGGAGACGCAAAACCAGCCAAGCGTCCATAATTCAACATGCACGTACAACAACAACAACGGGAACTGTGTCGGTTCATTTTATTTTGAAAAAACAGGAACTCAGAGCACCTAAGCCAGGGGTCAGCAACCTTTAACACCCAAAGAGCCACTTGGACCCGGTTTCCACGCAAACGCAAACACTGGGAACCGCAAATAGTTTTTGAAATCTAAAACGAAGATAACACTGTATATGTTGTTTTTTTACCTTTATGCTTTGTGTGAACAACTAAAGTAAGTAAAGTTTATTTATTAAGCGCTTTTCACAGACAGGCAGTCACAAAGTGCTGCACACAAAGATTAAAATAAACAATACAATCAATAGACATTATACACAATGTAAAGGATCAAATGTAAAGAATGTAAAATAGGTGGATCAACAAAAGGCTTGTTTGAACAGAAAAGTTTTTAACTGCTTTTTAAAAGAATCCACAGAGCAACTAAGGTGTGCTGTTTATGAAATCCATGAAGTGCTACAGAGAAAATTACATTTTATTTATGTAATGAACACGTTTGAAGAAATATAACCAAAGTAAAGACACCCAGCTGAACTAAAATGATCCAGCAAACAAAAGCTGCTGTGAGCCCCCCTCATGTTGCCTTTGTGCTTTTGGAGCCTTGACCTGACTTTTAAAAAATAATTGGAAATAAGCTCGATGCTGCTGAAAGATGAAAAATAGATATTTGCAAAATTCTGCATAAATATGTATTTTACCTGGTTAATGTGTGTGGCGGGGCGTGGTCTGCAGCGCCGCTACAGGGGGGGCGGACTCATCTGAGCGGCACCCGCAATCACGCCTCGCCGCCTTTACGTCTGTGCTCGCTCTGCTGTTGTGTTGGTGTGTGTCGGGCTGTGAGCTGCAAAGCTACAGCCGGCTGTGTGCGTACAGCAACAGTGTGTGAAAAGCGTGTTCATGCAAACATCGTCGGGTCTGCCGTGGTATGTTTACAACAGGACTTCTGCTCTTGAACCTCTACGCACAGCGTCTGCAGGTCGGGGCTGTACGAAGTCACTTCATCTTTACAGGACTGTAAGCTGTCGTCTGTGAGGCGTGAGCGTGTTTGTTTTTAACATAGTTCACGGTGGAGCTGCTGACATAATGTGGATCCAAGATCTATAATTGGCCTACCTGGGGTTGAAAGTCTCGGTAAATGCACGGCGTTTCGGCGGCTACACCGGCTTCCACGAGTGTGATGCTTATTTTGAGCGATGAAAAAAAAAGAAGATATAATTTTATTTTTATATTTCAATATCACAATAATCTAACAATTTAGAACTACAAGGTAAAAAAGAAACAAACAAATAAAATACACTTCAGTTAAATACTTCTAATTTATTTTCCCAAACCACCCGGAGCCGCAAAATAAAGACTAAAGAGCCGCATGCAGCTCCGGAGCCGCGGGTTGCCGACCCCTGGCCTAAGCTTTTATGTCTCAGAGGTTTTATTTTGATAGTCACAGGAAGGCTGCTAAACTAAGTGTGAGGTTTGAATGGGTGGAGTGTCGACCGTGTGAGACAGACTCAGGTAAAGAGTCGAGCTTCATGATTGGTTTAAACATTTGATGCAGGGTCAGGCTACATGTCGGCACTCAGTGATGATGTCATCGGGTATCATCACACCTCCGCTGACATTTTTATGAGGTCATCACCCACCTGACCAGCATCACCTCCTGATCCATCTTCAGCTTCAGCTCCGCCTCCAGCTGGTCCTTCTCAGCGCTCAGCCGCTGCACCAGGTTACCAATCTCTCTGGCGAAGTTCTGCTCCAGCTCGGCGCGCTCCCGCTGCATCCTGGGAGCATAACCGGGGTCAAAGGTCAGAAACAGAGCGGGTCCCACAGCCTGAGGTACAAATCCTCAGACAGGTAACGTTACCTGCGCTCCTGCTCGTTGCTCCGCCCTCCTCCGTGCTGGATCTGAGTCTGCAGTTTGTCCACGGTCTCCTTCAGCTGCTTCACCTGCTGCTCCACCTGAGACTTCTGCTCCTCCAGCTCGCTGATCTCCAGCTGACACACAGGTGAGAATAAAACCAGAAAATTTAAGTTCAGCTGCCTCCAAGGTTCAGCTCCACCTGCTGCACCTGCTGCAGCACCGTCCTGACGTGGATTTAAAGTTCAGTTCAAATGAGGAGGAAAGCAGGGATACTGGGAACCAGCAGGACTCCATTCCTTTAAACTGGGACATCTGAACAAAAGTGGAAACGTCAGAGACGAGCAGTGTGCAGCCGTCTCTGACGGTGTCCCGTCGCAGGAACTTTGTTTCTGGTACGACAGCTTTTAGTGCGACACCTTCCTTACCTTGAAGGCCTGAGAGATGTCCTTCCGCTCCACCTCCATGCTCTGCCTCATCTTCTCCAAGCTGCGCTCATAGTAGTTCATCTGTGGAGGAGGAGGAGGAGCAAGTGTCATGGTCTGAAGGCTACACACTGCGTGCGATGTGTGTGTGTGTGTGTGTGTGTGACCTGCGTCTCCAGCTGGATGTTGAGCTGCTGCAGCTCCTCCTCGTGTTTCTGCTTCAGTTGTTCCAGGGCCAGTTCAGTCTGGATGCTGACGGCCGGGCCCGAGTCGTCCAATGAGCACAGAGCTGAGAGAGAGAGAGAGAGAGAGGGGGGCGGGGCTCCAATCAAAATTTTGGTTCGCATGTTGCCGTAGTCGAGTTCCTTGGAATCGTTAGCCTGCCTGCTCGATCCCACTTATAGGTTCCTGCACTCTGGCTACGATCAGCTGATTCCAGGTGTTGGAGGAGAACAGTAACACGGTCAGCGTGGACGTAACTTTGAGTTTTATTGCACGAGAGCGTGATGGTGAAGCGGACACTGCTCCAGGACTGAAACAACTGCATCATACTGCAGCTAGCCAAGAACCCAGAGTGACGCTAAAGCCGAGTGAATGCTGACCCCAGACCAGCACCGTGATAAAGTGAGCCGCTGCTGAACTCAGCAGGTGACAGATGATGAGCCTCCGTTTCTACCTGTCCATATTTCTACAGTAGAATCACCATGACGACCGCTTTGAAGTCTCATGTCTGATTTGTGTTCATACATGAGTGAGGTCACGTGTGTTGGTGTGTGTGGGGCTGCAGCCTCAGGTGTTTATTGTTAAATGGTGATTATGAGACAGCGCGTTTCATTTTACAGAGAAACATGAAACATGTAACGAGCAGTATAACGAGTGGGAGTAACTAAGTAATCACAGGAAGTCTCAGGAGGCTGGCTCAGCCAATCACATACAGCCCTGTGTGACTGAGTGTGTGTGTGTGTGTGTGTGTGTGTGTGTGTGTGTGTCACCTGCTTTATCAGCCGGCTCCAGTTTCTTCCTGACCCGAGGAGACGAGCAGTGCTTCACGTCCGAGTCTGAACAAAAACACAAAAACCAAATCAGCTCTGAGAAACCGGAACACACACACACACACACACACACACACACACACACACACACACTTACCAAGAGACATGATTAATTCACACCGAGACTGAAACCTGTGGGTCTGTGTGTGGGCGTGTCCACACCTTACCTGTAAATCCAGTTAAAGTCTCTCAGCAGGTTTTACAGCCTCATGTTCACGTCAGACAAGAAAACATGAACCAACCAATCGACCGATCGGTGATCTGGACGTTTGTTTGCTTCTCTCTCATTTTTGTGTCTGACAAACTTTCGTGAGAGTTTTTGTGCGTCTGATTAGAGGAGATAAAACTGAGCAACCAGCAGTCAGCTTTGACATCAATAGCTGTGTCCAAATTCATGGGCTGCGTCCCCCTGAGGACCCGGCCTTCGTGGTCTACGTGGGCCGGGTCCACAGAAGACCTTTGAATTTGCGTCTCGGTGGAGTTTAATAAACTCTCGACCGTCTCACACTTCTGTTTAATCAGTTTTCTGTTTGACGTTTATTCAGCTGTGTGAAAACCACCCGATGGATTAATAAAGTTTTATTTTGTCTAATCTAATAACTTCAATCTCAGCCAAACTGATTTACTCACAAACAAACACAACACTGAAAAAGCCCAACAATAACATTTTTAAGTTATCCAAGTGACTCATATATCATGTTTAACCTGAGTAGCGAAGACCATGGGGGGGGGGGGGGGGGGCCTGACAACTATGTGCAGGGAGTTCGCTGTTGTCCTGGGTCAGCTATCGAGCTGGTGGGTAAGAGACGTGTCTGAAAACATCGAAGCACTTTTGCAAATATGTGGTGTCTTGATAAACTGAGCAGATATTTGATGTTTGCACAGCTACTTTCTCTCCCGAAAATATGTTAAAAGTTTATTTTGTGACCCAGAAAGAATAATAAGAGTAATATTAAAGCTAAGCAGCTGCCGCCATTGTTAGAAACTGAAATTGTCTGGGCTGCGCTATGAATTCTGGGATATGGTGGGCCACGAAGGACACACCTGACCCATCCTTCAAATCTGGGGAAATGAAGGATGCATTTGTCGGCTGCATTCGGAGGAGTCTACGAATTTGGACAGCCTTCGGCGCGTCGCTGTGACGTAATCGGCCTACAGATGCGGCCTCAGGAGGACGCAGCCTTTGGACACACCCCCCCAATGTGAATCGAGCGTTTTTATTGGACGGTTTTCTGGATTCAGGCACAGCGGCGCCCTCTCCTGACAGGAACGGGTTCACTTTAGTGCGTCTGTCTGCTGTTTTTCACAAAGCCTAGAGGCTGAACGGGTTTGTCGTGTCAGGAGCTTTTGTGTGTCGTTGTGTTACCTGAGTCTGACTCCGAGTGTTGCTGGTTCCAGCTCAGCACGTTGGCGGCTCCAGCACGCCGTCTGCACTTCCTGTTTCTCCTCTGATTCTTCAGCAGCTCCAACTCTGAGCTCAGCTCATCGTTTCTGTCCTGCAGCTTCTGAACGCGACACACACACACACACACACACACACAGGTTTTCAGTGCTGACACACACAGTCCTGTATCTGCCTACATGCAAATACAGAGGAAACAGCTGTTTGGCTGCAATGCACATGTGACAGGATGATGTCCAAACAGCTGTTTTTACAGCTGCCCCCCTGAGGCTGGTGACTCGATGAATTGATCCTCAGCAGCAGAGATGCTCTGGCAACCAGGCTCACACCTGCCTGCCTAACGACCTCACTCTGCCAAGATTCATCTTAAGCACTTCTCTTTCAACTGCTGCTGTGTCCACAGTGTTACAGCCATCATTTTACCCTCAACGTCGCCATCGTTGTTCTCTTTCCAACACCGAGTCTTTCAAAGCTCAGAGATGTGAACGTTTTAAACTGTGTGGATCCAAGTGGAGGGATCACATTGAATCACTGAATGAGTAAAAAGAATATGAACTTTTAATATTCATTCAGATGTTTTCTGACTTTAAATTTTCTTTTCTCATTTCTTAGGTTTTTCTAATTTACAATTAAAACATTTTCAGCTTTTTTCCAACTTCTTCTTCTGTGTAAACGTCAACGTTTAGCAGTTCAGCACCTTTGTTGTCAGATTAAATTCGGTTTTCTTATCTCATTCAAATTTTTTAACTTAAAATTCAGCAATTAATTCATTTCAGTGCATACATTCAGATTTCAGCATTCACACTGCAGTTTCTTCAAAAAATGCACTTTCTAGTTTATATTTGCTGTATGTGTAATTAAAATTACATTTTAATTTGAAAGGACTTCCTGTCATCTGTTTCCTGGGAAGCCTTTACCTGCTGTGGTCTCTACACGGCCTCAGTATTAACGTTTGCTGCCTGCCTGCGTTTGATTGGCTGAGAGGACACATAGTCCAACACTTCACAGCTTACATTCAAAGCTGCAGACCGCTGCCTCATCACCACACCAACACTCAGGTCTGTAAATGAAATGTGCTTCAAACAGATTGTTTCTGCAAAATCATCGTGCCCTTCAAAATAAAAGCGTGACAATTTAAGGCGGTCGGTCTTACCCGGCACTGCTGCTCGTACTCTTTGATGATTTCAGACAATCTTTCCTCGTGACTCAGACCAACGCTGGACGGGTCCAAACCGCCAAACTGCCAAAACAAAAACAGCAGTCAGTCGATCATCAGCTGCTTAAACTGAAACGTAAAGTCACGGAGAAACCAAGTCAGAGGAAAGCTTCATTAATCATTCATCAGAAACAAGCTGGAGTTACCCAACACCAGCTGCAGTGTGTCAGCGACACACATGCACACACCCACACATCAGAGTTTATGGTCTGACGTTTGGCGTCTCGCTGTAGCGCGTCTTACATCCCTCGCTAACAGCGCTGTCAGGTGTGTGAATTAAAGCTGCTACATGTGATCTAGTTATGGAAATGCATTCTTTTCTTTCCGTGCATCACGTCACCCAGATCACCTGTGTCCTGGGTCACTTACCCAGAGTACTGGGGTACTGCAGGGGGCGCCACAGTCAAACAAATAAAAGCTGTAATTCATTATATTAGCTTTGATACTAACGGCTGTTATAAGGAATACTTCACCAGCAGTAAGTTCATGATTGAACCACAACCTTTAAAATTACAATCAGTGAACTCTGTTCATCAGAGTTCACTGTTCGTGAACGTTTTTAATTTTCCGTGTGATGCCGTCTGAATCCAGCCCTGAGTCCGAACAAGGTCTGAAAACAAGAGGAGGAAATGCTTCATCTGCAGTCGCGATCCACGTAGAGACCACCAACCAGCTTCGCGCTGTAGTCACCTGCAGCTTTTATTTTGAAGGCGCTCAGGTCACGTGAGATTGCTAGACGAGGTGCAGGAAGTGGCGGTCACCCGCTCATCTTCACTGTGACATCACAGAAGCGATCCAATCACCTCTGGCGAGTCTCACGGAGTGTGGAGCAGCAGCTGACCCACTCTCCACCGTCTTACTCGTTTCTCCCACTTCAGGTAAACTCCGCCTCCTTTCCCTTCACGCCTCACTCCTGCTCCCGTCTTTAAATCTGATAAATTTGCTGAACAAGTTGGAAGACTTTCAAACTCTTCTGTCACAGTTTGCTGGCTGAAAACATTTTTTCCTCATTACAGCCGGGAGCTGCTGTCGCTCGTTTAACGACAAAACTGGAAGAAGAACAGATAAACTCTGGGACGCGTGACGTAAGATTAGGTGTCAGAGGCGCACAGCGTGAGAACGGAGCCGACTGATGACGCTGTGAGTCAGACCGAGCTCTGGCCGTAACCTGGCGTTTAACCTCGGCGGCGGCGTAAAGGCTTTCTTTGCTCACCTTGTCACTCAGCATCTGGTCCAGGTCTCTCTGCAGTCGCCTCGCTGAGCCTTCGGCTTCAGTCAGCTTCATCTTCACAGCGTTCAGCTCCTCCTCCAGACGACCGTTCTCCTGAAACGACAGGACGCGCTCAGCGCTTCACGCCTCTGATTTTCAATAACCGATCTGATCACAAACTGCTCGTCCTGATCGGGACCTGTGACTAAACATGACAGAGGAGAAGCGGTGTAGCACACCTGCACGGCGTTGCAGAGCTCCTCCTGTAGCTCCGCCTCCTGCGCTCTGAGCAGCTGCAGCTCCTCCTGCAGAGCGCCGCGCTCTCGCTCTATGTGCTGCAGCAGCGCCTCGCTCTCCTGCTCTGTCTCGCTGCGCAGAGCCGTCAGCCTATCGCGGAAGTCCTGCTCCAGGTCCCTGCCAATCACAGAGCGGCTCGTCAGCACCGGCGTCTCACCCGTGCACACGGCGGCAATCGTGCTATCAGTGTAGAGCGCAGCAGGCACAGAGCCCGACCCTTACCTGATCCGGCTCTGGTTGAGCGTCTCCATGCTGGCGTGCCGGTCGTCCACCTCTCTGACCAGCTGCAGGTTCCTGCGGTCGGCCCGCTCCAGGTCGGCCTTCACCTTGTCGCGCTCCCTGCAGGCCTGCTCTGCCACCTCCCTGAACACAGACGACAGAGAGCTCAGGGTTCAGCTCCTCGTCACAGAGCTCTGCTCCGTCACTGCGGAGGTCAGAGCAGCACAAACATCACCGTCGCCAACAGCTACCAAGAGCTTCAGACTGAAGCTCAGAGCACTCCCAGAAATCCCAACATACCAGATCAATCTGTGATTATTACAGGTCATTATCAGTGGAGACATCAATAATCCAGGACAGGACTGTCTGAGGAGGCTCAGAGGAGGCTAAACTCTTCTGATTTTAGCACAGAATGTAACTGAGCCTCAGATGAGCCCCTGAAATCTCAGTCTGAGAGAGAGGGAGGAGTTGTGACATCTAAATGCTGTGCTGTATGTAGGAATGAGGCGACATGAGGCACGAGCACAAAAACAACTGATTTAAAGTTAAACACAGGACACTAAATCCTGTCAGTGTGACAGGCAAATGTGAGTTTTTAAAGGACCTGCAGACGCAGCACGGGGCGCTGCTCCAGCCCCGCCTTGAGCAGCGCCCCGTGTTTCCTCGGAAAGTTCATCAAACCTACTGCAGGTGCTGGATTTCGATCTTGTAGGAGATGAGCGCCGCCTGGTGGATGCCGTTCCCGCTGACCAGCAGCTCGTTGTCCAGCGCCAGCGTCAGATCTGCCAGACTGAGGCGCTCCTCCAAGGGGAAGTCCAGAGTCTGCAGGGACATACACAGCTGGAGTCACTCACTCACACGCCATTATCAGGAACATCTGTCCAGCTGAGCCCGCCTCAGGTCACATGATTCAGTTCAACAATCATTAGAAGACATAGCATACATTTACACTGCTATGCAGATGACACCCAGCTCTATCTGTCCATGAAGCCAGATAACACACACTAGTTCATGCATTTATTACTTCCAGGCTGGACGACTGTAATTCATTATTATCAGGAAGTCCTAAAAACTCACTGAAAAGCCTTCAGCTGATCCAAAATGCTGCAGCAAGATTTTCTGTAAACTCGACAGAGCCCCTTATAATCCCGTGTGCCTTATGTGTGAACTCTGGTTGTGTTTACTGACCTTGAAATGATTTTATGTGCACGGCGCTCGAAAATCTGTCAAATGTTTCAGTACGACTTTGCTGAGCTACGAAGCCGCACCGCTTGATGGATTGTCGGAGCATTATGGCATCGTAGGCGGAGCCTTGCGGAGTGATACGTACTGCGCTTCAACATAATGTTACCGTACTGTGTGTGTATAACCTCTTTTTAAGTGTTGTGGATATTATACATGGTTATGCTGAGGATGTGTCGGCCAGTTTCCACTGGAAACGCCTTTTGGTTAAACTGTCAGCGAGGAATTTGCATTTGCACTGTTACATGTTTATATAACTTTAATGCAGATAAAAAACAGCTGCTTGTTTCAGTGAAAATACATTGATGTTTGTTTTGCACTAATAAAGTTGAGGAGTTGTAAAGTATTTTGTCTCGTGTCGATTATATCGTCAGTTATATCGTTATCGCAAATTTTCAAATGTATATATTGATATAAATATTTTTGGTCATATCGCCCTGCTCTGGTCTGTACTGTCGGACAGTAAAAACAATTGGGGCGACTGTAGCTGTGTTTGGTTGCTACATAAAACTGAATTAAATTCAATGAGTTATGTGAGTAAATGAAAACATAATTAGAATATATGTATGTGACTTCCTGTCAGTCATAAAGTCACATACACAGAGACATACACACAGTGCTTTAACTGTTACGACACACACACTCACTCACATGCACGCACACATACATACACAAACAGAGTTTACAACACACCATGTGGGTTTTACGTCTGGGGTTTAATGTGTTGACGCTGTCCAGCCCCACTGGACAGCGTCAACACATTAACGAGCACGGGGCGATCCGTGGTAGCTCGTTAACGGAGATTTGCCGAGTTATGGTGTTAACGTCATTTTAACGAGATTAACGCTGACAGCACTAGTGGAACACAATGAATATGACTGCACATTTAAGCCGACATCACCGATTCGATACTTTGGTGTCACGGTTTGATATTTTTTCGATACAAAAAAAAATGTTCATGCTTTTTTAATTTGTCATTTATTAAAATTATAAATATATATTTGAACTCAAAAGTACAGTTTTTAAATTTAATGTTGCTGAAACAACAAAATAAAAATAATAAATCTGATGGAGAAATCCCTCATCTTTGGAAAAGAGTGTGTATTACAGAGAAATGTCTCTTTCCAAAATAAAAGCTATACTATCCGCTTCTTCTGGGCTATATTCTCAGCAGCATATTAAACATATCAGGTCCCCATAAGGAGAATCACGTGCTAACGGCTGTCTAAATGACTCGGGTAAAGTTTGTAGCATGCTGCTTGTTGTTTTTGTCTGCTTCCACTTGTCTTTGCACTAGGATGATGTCGGAGTAAATGTGCAGTCATATTCGTTGTGTTCCCACTAGTGCTGTCAGCCTTAATCTGAAATGACGTTAACGCCACAACACGGCAAATCTCCATTAACGAGCTACTGCGGATCGCCCCTTGCGTGGGGCTGGACGGCCAACACGTTAACGAGCTAACTGCGCTAACACACTAGTTCCCACCCATGTAATTGAGCATTGCGTGGCACATCCAACATACTGTTTTACTTTAGTCCATGACTCGCTTACCTTCAGGGTCATATGTCACATGAAAACCAAAATAGTTCCAAAGGCCAGATCTGAATGAGGGTGGGGGAGGTTCAATTTGCCATGTTGCAACGAACTTAACTTCTGTCTCGCTAGCTTGCGCTGCAGTCAGTGGATCTGCGCTCGACAGTGCAGCCTAGGCGGAGTAGTCGAGCGCAGATCCACTGAGCGCTCAACACAGACAGCATCGTCAGAAGAAAAGTTGATAAAGTAAATTAAAAATGTTGTATTGTTCGATACATATGCGTACTGAACCGAAAGCACTGTATCGAACGGTTCAATATCAATACGAGTATAATCTGACAATACTATAATATTGGCCATATTATATTTACATTACCACAGTGAGATGACTTTAGTCTCATGAACAACATGAGCTATTTGTTATTTACTAACTAATCTTAAATGACTGTTCAGCACAGAAATGAAGCCCAACAATCATGTTTTACAGTCCTGTGGTCTCAGCCTCAGATACTCAACTAATCAAAGTGATGTCATGACAAAAATGAATGACCAACAAAACATTTTTCTCCGTCATTTCTGTCACACAAAGCTGTATGAAACGTTTCTCACGGTTAGTATCATGGTTGCTAGGCAACCTGAACAGCGCAACGAAGGCCAGACCGTCCCATTTCACAAGCCTCTCACTTCCGCACTTCTCGTACTTATAGTACGCACCGTACGTAGTACGCGTAGTGCGCGTACTTCAAGCGTGCAGACCCTGGATTGGGACACAGCCAGAGCGAGGATTTTCACATCAACACTAAGTCACATCCACCACAGAAGAAGAGCCAGAAACAGGAAACAATGAGCGAAGATGAGGAGGGGGAAGCGACCTGTTTGATTTTCTGTGAAACTGAGTCAGTAAAGACTAAACTGATCCACGAGCCACAGAGCAGAGGCTGCTCCGACACGCTCACAGAAACATTAACACAAAAACACATCAGAGGGTAGAACGGGCTCTTTGCCCTGTGCCCAGCTCTGACCTGCAGGATGTCCCGGCTGTTCCCGATGCCCTCCTCCGTCCACAGGGCCGCGACGCGCTCGGGGCTCGTACATCCTGAGCCGTCGTCCAGCCGGCTGAGCACCCTCTGACCCACGGTGGCCATCAGCAGGGAGGGCGAGGCGGAGCGGGCCGAGTGCTCCTCTGACACCTCCCGAGGCTGCATGGAGGAGCAGAACACAGAGTCCAGGTTCAAAGGTCGGCACGCAGACAGAGCAGCTTAAGCCCAACGCAGGACCAGACTCCAGAGGAGCGCCTGCCGCAGCCCTAACCATTAATCTGGATTAGCTTCAAGGCGAGCCTGAAACACGCCAACGTCCTCACACACACGCACGCACGCACATCTGTGTGTGTGTGTGTGTGTGGACGGGTATTAACATCTTCATGGGGGCCAAAAATTGGTAGTTTACTATACTTTTGAGGACAAACAGCCCTCATGGGGATCAAAATCCCCACGAGTTTGAAGGCATTTTTGAGACTCAAAATGTGGTTTTAGTTTCAGTGTTACGTGTTAGGTTATGGTCAGGGTCAGGCATTCATTTGTATGAGATCTTTGGGAAAGCGAGTCTCACTCGTTCTGCCTACATTTCAAAATAAGAGCACATCTAACTGCTCAGAGTTTCTGGGTTCAGTCTGAGTCACCTGACTGTAGCAGCACGTGGCGGCGGCAGCGCTCATCCTCTCCATCCTCGCAGCCTGTGATCACGATGGCCTTTACCTGTCTGTGTGCACTACTACCTGCTCACCTGCAGCCACCACAGCTGATTGGACTGATGAGCTCCAGCTGCGCAGAGCTTCCTGACTGGCTGAAAGGAGGCGAGGAGGGCGGTGCTGCGTTCAGGAGCTGCTGGGACATTCTCACTCTAAACACAGCTCATCGATCTGACTGACATTATTTCTAATATTCAGCTTCTTCCTTTTTTATTCGACACTGAAATAAAATGTTAAGTAATTTAATGAAGCTCACAGTCTTTATCTCAGCAGTGAGACGTTCAAGGTCAGGGTCACTCAGGTCTGAGGGGCGGAGTTATTGACACAGGTGAAGCAGTGACCTCATTTTCTTTCGTGGAGTATTTCAGCAGCTCTGACTTCGGCTGCAGACTCTTCTCTGAACGTGTGCGCCTCACCTTGTGTGGCGCTCTCAGGTCAGCTTGTCGTACTGGGGTGGAACAGGTGATGGGGGTGGAGCCACAGAGCACCTTCTTGAATTCCCTAATGCTGACCCTGCCGTCTAGGTCGGGATCCAACTTCCTGAGCAGCACGTCCACTTCCTGTTTATGAGCAGAGAGATCAATACAGATACTGATGTCATCACAAAGGGCGACGGTACACACCTCACCTCAGTGTGCAGGTGTTGCAGACCCAGGTGTTCGCACACCAGCATCAGCGCGTGTCCTCCTGGCTCCTCCCCCTGGTGGTGACCTGCAGACAGACACGTGAACCTGAGCTTGAACACGGAGGTTCTTCCTGCATTGGCCTGCTGAGAACAAGCTTCTAAACTTTCATCTCTACATCTGAGCGCGCTCCGTCGCGGTGTGTGGACACCGTGCTGCTGAGATGTGTTCCTGTCACGTCGGTATGTAACTTTGATGAACACAGTTTTGGTAAAAAGAAAATAAATAACTATAAATAAACTATGAAGACAGATTTATCACTCAGGAAGACAAATGTACAAACAGGAAGTTGTCACCAAGTGACGGTGTGCAGTACGATTGCTGAACGTCAGAATAAAAACACCCAGAAACAAAGAGAAGGGAAACGTTCAGCAACAAGATGTGTGTGCGTGCGCGAGTGTGCGTGCGCGAGTGTGTATGGAACCAACAGCAGCAAGAAAACTCCAATAATTAATAATATTATTGACAGGACGTGGCGGTACCTTTACACTGAAAGGATGTCTCCTTCTGACTTCCTGCCTCCTCGTCAGACTTCAGGCTCTGCAGTGAAAACATGAAGGTCAGTGATTGCAACACACACACACACACAGTGAAGCCAACAGCTATTGGAAAAAATTCCTGAGCAGTCGTTACTTCTGCCGCACTGAGCATGTTATATATTTGTGTGTGCGTGCTCACGTGCACACTCCTGACTGTCACGCTGAAGAGCTTAGCGTGTAAACCCTCGTCCATCGGGACATTCACGGGACGGGACCTTTAGATCAGGACCTTTAGGACGTGTTTTGCTCGCAGATTAAAATGTTTAAATATTCGATGAAGAAATCTTCAAAAACATTCAGAATCAGCTGATCGCTGCACAGCTGAAGTACTGCCATCAGCTTCACATCCATCACAGTCCAGTGATGGACTCTCTGCAAAAACAGTTTCACTGACAGACACAGAGAGATTATATCAATTATAAATTAAATAATAAATTATAATTCTGACTGAAGTGCACACTCAGGCCTGTGAGTCCCGTTCAGCCATGGCTCATCTCTGCCATTCAAACACACTTCGTATACTGAACTGTACATTTATTGTCTTTCAAGAAGTCATTTTTATTCAGTGTTTTCATAAAAGCCTCATTTTTATGCATTTCTGCTACTATGGAGAACACGTGAGTTGAAGGACCAGTTGGAAACCTTTATCCAGCTGCTGATGTTGTCATTGCTCAGCTCTGCAGTCGGCCCTCGAGGACTGGAGTTTGAGACCCCTGCTCTCGCTTATTTGGTTGCAGTTCTACTGAGATTTAAAAATAGACATGCAAACAGGATCGTGGGCGCTGCTCTGTGGGCGCTGCTCTGTGGGCTTAGGCCATGATGTCCCGTGGGACACATGCTCTGTTTCAGATCCAAATGAAAACTCTCTGATGTTCCTGTTACTGTGTCAGTCTGACTCTCAGCATTTTACCCTCTTATGCAGACTGACTGATTCACCACAGCTGTGGTCACACTGTGAAAACATGTTTGGTGAGAGGTCGCCGACCAGTCTCCAGGCCTTCCACTGATCAGTGCAGGAGGAAACACACGGACTCATGAAAGAGGCCAGTGTGTCTGCAAACTCAGGTACAGCATGAGGACAAAACTGAAGGCACCACGACGCTGCCCCAGCCTGGAGGGACAAAGTCCAAATCCATACTCGGCACCTCTCCAGCACCAAAGTGAGCCGCAGAGAGTCAGTTACTCGAGGTGAAGACTGCAGTCAGACCATTTCCTTCTGAAAAACTGTCCAATGCCTCAGACAAACCCAGGAAGAAAGGAAAGGGTGGCTCTGGTGTAAAGAAGTGATGAAGAAGAAGAAGAGGTGGAGTCGTGTTCCCGCAGCAGAGCCGCTGCACTGAAGCTGTTTCACATTCTCAGTCAGCAAAAACTAAAAGTGAGAAGCAGCAGCCAAACCAGCGGAGCGTCTGCCAGCAGCCGCATTCCTCACAATCCCACTTCCTGAAAGACCTCCACCGCCCCGAAACCGCCAAACCTCCTCCTCCCCCCTCAGGTATTCACAGCCTCGGCTGCAGAATTGCAGGAAACCTGAGACCAGCTGACTTCACACAGTGAGAACCAGACCGCAGCTGCAGCCTCACCGATGCAGAAACATTCAGAGGTCAGAGGTCACAGCATCGTCACGGCACGAGAACAAAGTGACAAAGAGCTGAGTAAACCTCCTCCTCTGCAGGGACTCCGCCCTCTGCGTGCAGCTGAAAACCTAAAACCAGAAACTCTAATTAGAGCTGCAGCTCCCGAGCGCCTCGGCCGGCGCAGACACACGAGATCCAGGCGACGGACGACGGCGGGACCCTGCAGCGCGGCACGCACACGCAGTTTCAGGTGTTCAGTCAGACAGCATCACTGCGGTACGCTCACACGTACAGGAAGCCCACATTCAGGGCGTTCCCACAGTTTTTAACTGAAACTCCAACCAAACCACTCGAAAATGACTCCAGAGCTCAGAGTTCTAATTACTTTAATTGCAGGCAGACCTCCAGCCGCCATAAACATCCTGACGAGTGAACCGAGTCACATGACCACACCTGGGCGTCTGATAATGTGGCTTCATGTAATCCATGACAGAGACCGACGTGACATGTGCCAACATGTGACTTCTTTGTGTTGATTATGATTTTAAATTCTTTATCAAGCTAATCACTCCGGCCAGCGAAGAAACAGACCACAGCCGGGTTAGCGTCTCAAACTCAGTCAAAGGAAAGAAGAACAGGAAGTCAGTGTTTCAAAATAAAACTAGCTGTCTCACCTCCACGCTTTCCAGTGACGTCGCCCGTCTCAGTTTGGCCTTTCGGATGCCGGTCGGTGACGAGTCTGAGGCCTCCGCTCTGGATGGCGGAGAGTCTTCTGAGTCACGGGTAAGCGCGGCGTCGGGTTTACTGCGGCGGCCGTAACGCTTCGCTCCTTTCACCAACTTTGGCTTCACCTCCTCTGGAACAGCTGCAGAGAGGAAGAGGAGCAGCCTGAGTGGGTCAGCAAGACGCCGCTGCGACACTCGGAGCCAGAATGTGCCAAAGAAGAATCCTCCTCGGACTTTAACCAGACCACCCAGCTCCTGCACGTCTGCAGCCTGCAGACGCCGTTTATCTGCGCTCTCTGTCCCAGTTCTACATCCAAACTGTTCAGAGGGCCGAGGATTCGTGCGGCGTCCTGCTGCGCCACAAACACTGAAACCATGTTGGGTCATAACGAGCTGCTCAGTGTGCTGTGGTGTCAGCGACCGCAGCAACACCAACACGGCCGTCGGCTGTCTGAACATGTAAAAGCCCTCACACCTGCATTGCTGCCTCAGAGCCATGATTAATCCAACACAACACCCTGAAGGTCACATGACTTAAGGTTTACATCGCGCTATAAATAACATGAAACCAAACAAGAGATCAGCTGACATCCATTTGTGTTCCCCAATCATGAACCTCTGACCCCTGACCTCTGTAGGCCTGCCCCCTTTCTATGTGTCACCTGGCTCCAGGTAGCTGCTGTCGTCCTCTGATGTCCCGAAGTCCAGAGAGCGGGACAGCACGGCCACAAAGCCCTCCTTAAACTCCTCGAAGTTCACCTGAAACACAAACACTTGATTTCATTGAAAGCGCCACACAAATACTGCGTGTGTGTGTGTGTGTGTGTGTGTGTGTGTGTGTGTGTGTGAGAGAGAGAGAGAGAGAGTTACCCGGCCGTAGCGCCTCTCTCCCAGCAGCGTGGCGAGCAGCAGTGGCAGGTGAGCGTCCAGCTGCAGTTTGCGGCACAGCGCTGTGAGCTCCTCTCGGTCCAGGAAGCCGGTCGCCGTCGTGTCGCAGCTGTCGAACTCGGCCTTCAGCTGAGAGACGTAGCGGCTGTGCTCCGCCTCCTCCATGCCAACGCATCACACCGTGGCGCCCACACCTGGAGGGAAAACATAGGTCAGGCAGAGTACAGCGAGTTATTCATGTGTAGTTTTGGTCTTTCAGCTGAAACACAGTGAGGTCAGTGACAGGAGTGGTTAAACTTCAGACTCTCTGCTTCCATTTAAGAGCTTGTTGAACGACCCTTTAAAGCAGCGGTCTCCAACCTTTTTTGCGCCACGGACCGGTTTATGCCCGACAATATTTTCACGGACCGGCCTTTAAGGTGTCGCGGATAAATACAACAAAATAAAACTAGTACCGGTACCGAAAAAAAGAAGCTTTATTCATAACACACGTGGAAAGACCCAGGAAAACCGAGTAAACGATAAAAACGATAACAAAATAACGCTGAAAACCGATAAAAACCCTGAAAACGAAACATTTCACGCCTGAGCCTCAACTCTCGCGGCCCGGTACCAAACGACTCACGGACCGGTACTGGTCCGAGGCCCGGGGGTTGGGGACCGCTGCTTTAAAGTATTACTGCTGTTTTTACCCAGAGTGCACTGTTTTCACAGGAAGACAACATGGCAGGATGATCCCAGGATGCTTTCTGTGGAGACCGTTGAGGTGACTCTCATCCCAAGTACAGATGTGATTTTAAGAACCCTCCGTGCCTGGAAGCCCGGGACTGCGTGCTGTTCATTCCACATGTATGACCCTGAAACACGCCTCGGCCCCTCCCCCATGCCTCTGTTACATCATCAGTGCTCCTCTTATCTGTGCGCTGGCTGTTTCACCATCATCATCCTCAGCACACTGCTTCAGCCTGGAAACACCAGACTTATTGATACGTGAGACGTCTGTCTCCATTAAAAACAGACGAGAGCTAAAGCACTCATCGATCGATCATCCACGGACCGTGTTCTGATTTTTTTTTTTATGTTTTGGCGATTACTTCAGTCATTTTGTCACAGAAAAGGTAAATAAATTACACACACTGTATATAAAAATGGACCCCTCCCTTTGTGGACATGCTGAAGTGGACCTTTAACTTTGTGGCCTGTGTGTGATCACCTGGCTTGGCGCTGTTATCAGTCTGCATCCACAGACACCTGCTGATCAGTTCTCACTAACATCCAGTCAACATCCTAGAATTTCACTGCAGACCCAACCTGGAGCCCGTTCTTCTTGGAGGCCCCATTAGTACAGTAACCTCACAGCAGCCATGTCATCATTGGTCAGATGATGTCATTAAAACGGCTGAGGATCTCCTCTGTCACACCAGCCCTCTACACGTCCTCCTTCTCCACCTCCTCTGAGCACCTCCTCTTTTCCTCCTGCCAGTGTGTTATCATTGATCATAAGCTCTGTGGTGATCCTCCAAAGTTAAATTCAGCTCGTATTTGATATTCTTGTATTCGATTAGTTATCAACACCCTGATCAGTGCAGCTGCTGTTGTGTTTTGTGCTACAACAGTGGACAATGAAGTTGTTTTGAAAGCGACACAGGTGTGAGATACCCGAGCAGGAGTTTAACGTCAGCTACGGTCAATGTAAACACGAACGTTTCCGGAAACCCCCTCGGCTCTGTCCGGAGACTCTCGCGAGCTGAAGAAGCTTCACCATGGGAACAGAGTCGCGAGCCGCGGGAACAAAAGCCAAAGAGCCAAAAAAAAGTACAAATAAATCAATAAAACACCGAAAAACTTTTTTTTCACCCCTTTAAACTCCCGCTTCTAACGGAGAGTCTCCCCGGTAACCAGCTCACGTTAACATTAACCAGATGAAGTTAACGGTAACCGTGAGTCCGGACGGGTCGGTAGGTCAGTCTTACCGCGGGAAAAGTTCTCCTCCTCCGGTCAAACTTCACGTTTCCTCCATGAACGGCCTCCCGGAGCTCCGCCGTTAAGCCGCTGAGCACAAGTTACCGGAGCCGCAACACCGACACACCGAGCACCCCGAAAACCACACACAGGGGTATTTCCGCTCCGCCTTCACAATAAAACACAGCGACGGTGCGGCATTTTACCGGCAGCGGAACCTTTCAAAATAAAACACAAACAAACAAGAAATAATAAGATAAGTTTAAAACTGTGAATTACAAATACTCAAACATAATAAATAAGAGGAAATAACAGGTAAATGCACACATCAGTGTACCCCACCTGATTGATGTCACACCTGATCAGCCTCAGGAGCAGCTCTGAAACTAAACGTTACAACAACGCCCTCTGACCTGAACGACTCTTTTAAAGAAGCTGCTGGAGCACCAGAGTCCTGAACACTCAGTGACTGGACTGACACACACACACACACACACACACACACACGCACACCCACACACACACACACACGCGCACACACACACACACACCCACACACACACACACCCACACACACACACGCGCACAGTATATGTATGTATGTGTGTGCGTGTCCATAGTTCAGCTGAGACAGTGTCCTTCACCCTGCCAGGCTAAGTAAACAGTCTTCCAGCCAACCCAGGTGGCCTTGTACACAGCAAAATCTCCAGTGTTAAATTAACACTAGAGAGTGTCTATATGGGTCCACACCTCTGAGTGTTAAATACAACACTGTTGAGTGTTAAATTAACACTTTTGACAGTGTTATATGTTTAAAAGTAACCTAGTCAGTTTTGAAGATTAACAAAGACTAACACTGAGCAGTGCTGATTTTCTAACACTGGAAAATAACTCAAAATGTTAGAAATATTCCAGTGTTAGAAAACCAGCACTGCTCAGTGTTAGTCTTTGTTAATCTTCAAAACTGACTAGGTTACTTTTAAACATATAACACTGTCAAAAGTGTTAATTTAACACTGGAGATTTTGCTGTGTAGGGAATGGGAAGAACAGACTCAACACAGTCGTTATCAGGGTGTTGTTGTTCAGCTCCAGCCTTGAGCCCACAGCTGGCGCCGAAGGGGTAAATGGTAAATGGCCTGTATTTGTATAGCGCTTTTACTAGTCCCACTAGGGACCCCAAAGCACTTTACACACCCAGTCATCCACCCATTCACTCTCACATTCACACACTGGTGGAGGCAGCTACAGTTGTAGCCACAGCTGCCTTGGGGCGCACTGACAGAAGCGAGGCTGCCATATCGGCCCTTCTGGCCAACACCAGTAGGCGGTAGGTGAAGCGTCTTGCCCAAGGACACAACGACCGAGACTGTCCGAGCTGGGGCTTGAACCGGCAACCTTCACCTTGTAACCTTCCGATTACAAGGCGAACTCCCAACTCTTGAGCCATGATCGCCCAAGAGGGTAGCCGGATTATGATGTAGATTTGTCTTTTGCAGCAACTCAGGAGAATTTCAAAGCTGTTCTTTAACACTCCAACACTGGTCTCTCAATCTCCCGTTGGAGAACTGCGAGCTTCCCCACGATGGTATCAAACTTGCTGGTGTTGTCATTCTTTTGCTCAGAGAGCCGATTCTGCGAACTCACGACTGCAGTCAGCTGTTCCACGATGTAATCCAACTTTCGCTCAAAAGTGTTATCATTTATCTGCAGTTTATAAACACAAAATAACGTCATATTCTTTGATTTTTTGAAAAGAAGAAGAAACAAAACATAGTCAAATTAAAATTGTCTTAATCTGATCAATGAGCAGCAGAAATAAAAGGAGCGAGTTATTTACATTTAAATCCATATTTCGAGATCAACATGCTGGTAAACATGAAATGTTCAGAGTTTTTGTTTTAGGTCATTAAATGAATCCTCCTGAGGAAAGAGATGAGAGCCTCTTCTCTCCATCAGACAGTAAATATGTCAGGAAGCTGTAACAACAACACAAAGCAAGACAGTTTCATTGACGGTGACGTTTAATTCTCCACCCGCACCACATTATTACTTACTGAGAACTGCTTTAACGCGTAGTCGAGCAGGTGTACCTAATGAAGTGTTTGGTGAGTGTAATCCCTGTTTGTGTGCTGGTTTTGTGTGTCAGTGACAGTCTGCAGGGAGATTCAGTGAGGAGAGAAGAGCACATGAAACAGCCTAAAGGAAGTCCTCAGTAAACGAGAGCAGCGCTCTTCCTCAGCAGCTTCTTGTTTTGTTTTTTTAAACTATTTTAGAGCAGAAATCTGTGAGTCCTGAAAACACTTTGAACTGAGTTTGTATTAAATAACCTGTTTAAATAAACTTTAACTATTTTCCAGCTTTTATTTTGAATAACAAACCCGCTTCCGGTTTGATTAAAAACGGTGCAGTGTGGAGTTGAACCGCTGGGGGGCGCTAACACAGCATATTTGGATCCTTTCCTGAAGTAAAAGAACAAAGAATAGAAAATCCTGTTCAAAGATTTAAAAAGAATAATTTAACGATGACTTCAGTTCAGTAATGAGTCTGTAATTGTTCCCATCACAGTTACTGTAGCTGAGACATCAGGTGATCTTTGTCCACATCTGTGTGACGTGCTGTGAGAGAGCAATCGATATTTTATTTCTATAGCACATTTAAAAAGGACAGTATGCATCAAAGTGCTTCACACAAGGTAGCAAAGCAGATCACAACAAAGGCAACAAAAACATTTTAAAAAATTATAGTTACAGTTACTGTGACAGTTACAGTTACATAGCACAACTGCAGACCAGGTGGAGGT
Organism: Aulonocara stuartgranti; assembly: GCF_965226115.1. Taxonomy (NCBI): domain Eukaryota; kingdom Metazoa; phylum Chordata; class Actinopteri; order Cichliformes; family Cichlidae; genus Aulonocara; species Aulonocara stuartgranti. Next base: position 34,445,210 of record NC_138949.1, read on the forward strand.
CCAAACTAATTTGCTTCAAAAGCTAGAACAGGTGAGTTTTTACTGGAGATGGCACGATACCACGTTTTTATGTCCGATATCGATACCGTAAATTTGGAAATCTGCCGATACCGATGTGAATCCGATATAGTGTGTTGTTAATCAATAAAACTGTTTTTTTAATATCTTGCTGTTTTTGTATAAGTTCATACTCAAGTTAAAAAACAAAACACTAAAGCTATTCTGTTATACCTGTATGCAAAAAATACACTGCACCCAAATATTTCATAGTTCAGCAAAACTGATCAATCTAATAAACTTAAACCTGCACCATCCTTCTGGTATTTTAAAGATTAAGCAACCTGACTAATAGGGGTGCAAACTCCCAGCAATAAATAAATAAATAAATAAATAAAAATAAGGAACCACCCCCCACCTCATGATGCTTAATCAACACAATCAACTATAATTTGATGCAGTGGGGAAAAAAAAACACAGAAATCAATTATTTTTCAAGAATAATTAAATAGATTCAACATCTTTCTTCTACAGAACTGCAGACTGCACAGATGGTTCCCAAAGGAAAAAGTACTATAGCTTACTAGGGTATATTAGACTTAACAGTTACTATATACAGTAATGGACTTCTATATATTTTTCATCAGAATAAAACTTTGGGTGTCAGATAATTATTTATTAAAAGCTCGACATTTTAAATGAGAATAAGAAAGAAAAGTATGTCTTTGTGCCCCCTTTTCCCTGTTCATGCCCTATCGGCCCCCCTGGCTAAACTTTGCTAGATCCGCCCCTGCACAGTTACCAGCGTCAGCTGTAGAAAAAGATCCTGGAGTAGAAAGTAATATTAAATAAATTCTAACAACAGCTGATCAAGCTTAAACGTGCTGCTGTTGTTCAGCCGCTGGTTTCCTCTTTCTGCTGCAAAGTGGGCCAAAAGCAAACTAGAGAGACGATCAGCTGATCATTGATCAGTTTCAAGATTGAAGTAGCAGCAGGAGAGAGAGAGAGAGAGAGAGGCGGTCGCTCCATAGGTTGTTAAGCTTAACTCTGGAATGCTTTACAGACATTCAGAGATGAACTTACACACTTGCTTTACTTCTCTCGGGGAAAACTTCCTCGGAGTTTGGTAGCGAGGCTACAAATACGCACAGCCGCTCTATCACGTGAGCACACTGCTCCGATGTGCTACAGTTATGAGCCGAGTTGCGCCGTGTTGCAAGTTTTGTGAGGTGGTTTTGTGATATTTAATGGATCGATTACATTTTTTATTTCTCTCTGATATCCGATCCTGTAATTTACGTCAGTATCAGACCGACACCGATACGTAATATCAGATCGGTCCATGTCTAGTTTTTACCTGTGATTTAAACGATTAAATGGAATCTGACATGCGGACATCGATAGGAAGATTATTCCAGAGACTGGGTGCGACGATTGCAAATGCTCGGTCCCCTCTAGTGTTTCGTTGGGGAGCAGACATTTTTCAAAGACGTTCATAAAAACTATAAATGAATGAATCAAGGTAAACAGGTGCACATTCGATACACACCTGTGAAATAACTGATATAAACTGGAGGTGGCGCAGTGGTTAGCACTGTCGCCTCACCATAAGAAGGGTTTGAATCCAGCTGCTGGCTGAACACACTCATCAGGTTAACTGGTGATTCTAAGCTTGTCGCAGGTGTGCCGCCCCTCACCCTATGACAGCTGAGTTAGGCTCCACCTCCCCGTGACCCTGACTGGGGAAGAGGTTGGATGGAATGATGGTGAAGATATGAAGGAGACTCTGAGGGCAGAGATCAATCAATCTTTATTTATATGTGCTACATCTTTTCATACAAAGATGTAGCACAAAGTGCTTTACATGGTTAAAAGCAGCCCACCCCTGTGAGGGTCTGTGGGCAGGGTCTGTGAGGTCTGTGGGGTCTGTGGGCAGGGTCAGTGGGGTCTGTGGGGTCTTTGGGCACTGTCTGTGAGGTCTGTGAGGTCTGTGGGCAGGGTCTGTGGGGTCTGTGGGCAGGGTCTGTGGGGTCTGTGGGCAGGGTCTGTGGGCAGGGTCTGTGGGCACGGTCTGTGAGGTCTGTGGGCAGGGTCTGTGGGGTCTGTGGGCAGGGTCTGTGGGTAGGGTCTGTGAGGTCTGTGGGCACGGTCTGTGGATAGGGTCTGTGAGGTCTGTGGGGATGTGTGACTCTGATTTCACTCAGATTTTGTTCCAAAGTCAAAAATGTTTCTCGCACTGTGTTTTAGTTTGACTTCAGCTGAGCTGGAAGAACAAAACCACAGAAGAAGACGATGTCTGCTCCTGCACAGGTGGGTCAGACTTACACAGGTAGACGTGCACAGGCGAGGCGAGGAGTCCATGAAGACCTCATCGCATGCTGAGATATGTTTTTGCTCTGAGGACATGGTTGAACAGGCTCCACCCACCTGATTTCCTACTCTCCATCTTTTATCTACAGTCTGTGGCTGCGTGGCAGCGTGTGACTGGGAGCAGCTAATCATTTCTTGTGTTTCTTTAGACTGGTAATGACCTCTGACCCCGAGGTCTCTCATGTTAGAGTCTTTGACCTGTTTGGTGACCTGTGATGTGCAGCAGGCTCCTCCTTCGGGGTGACAGTGATCTGAGTTTGCAGTGAGCACCTCCTCTGACCTTTCCCCGTCAGCCGAGTTTCAGCACGAGGCAGAGAGCGACTCTTTCACACACTTAGAGAACAGCGACATGAAGTCGTGCTGAGTCACAGCAGGTCAGCAGCTCTGCCTTCACCACCACGCCCTCTCCTACATGTATGCTGTATAACTGTGACAGTATGATTGTGCAGGCTGGAGCGTTAGCCTCTCTCTGGTGTATTTGAGCAGAGTTCAGCAGGTAAATGAAATCATTTGAATTACGAGCTGTGTTATAAAGTGTTTCTGAACATTGTAGAAAAGAAGAAACTTTGGTGGATGTTTCATAAAACCAGATTTTGTAACCCTCACCTCAGGAACAAACAGAGCTGCACTGATCAGGGCTGGAAGGTTTACCCACAATGCACTTTGTGGCGTTTTGACCAGTGAAAGAGTTTATTCAGACTGTGACGGATCCATGACGCTGCGGTTACAGACCAACAGCAGACCCTGTGTTCACGCAGAGATTTCTGAAGAAGGATTAAAAACACTGAGAAATCTGGATCCAAGTGCGCGCTGCAGAGCCGCCGCAGGTCCTGTTTGACCACATTCACTGATGATGATGTCACATAAGCCATGTGTGGCACTGGTTTTAGATCAGGTCTGCACAGTAAACGTTCCAGCACTTAAATGAGGTTTATGACAGTGAGAAGAAGAAGAACCGATCCCCCTCCCCTCTCCATGAAAGGTGACTGTGTGGAGAGGGTGTCCTCCTCTAAGTTCCTCGGCACCCACATATCTGAGGACCGATCTTGGTCCACAAACACATGAGCCCTGGTGAAGAAAGCCCAGCAGCGCCTCCATTTCCTGAGGGTCCTGAGATGGAACAGGCTGCAGACTGACCTCCGTGCCGTGCCGCTATGGAGAGTGTGCTGGTGCACGCCATCCCTGTGTGGTACGCTGGTTGCACAACAGCCGATAAGAAGAGACTCCAGACAGTCATCAGAACTGAGACTCACATTTACTACATACAATAATGGATTTCTATACATTTTACACCAGATAAAAACTTTGGTTGTAAGATTCAGATAATTATTTAATAACAGACATTTTAAATGAGAATAAGAAAGTATTTCTTTGTGCCCCCCTCTCCCTGTTAATGCCCTACATGCCCCCCTGGCAACACTTTGCTAGACCCGCCCCTGCACAGTTACCAGCTGTCAGCTGCTTAGAAAAGGATCCTGGTGTTATTTGTCTCTCAGAAACAGTTCATAACTTCAACTCATTCATGTCACCTAAAAGGTAAACCTGTTTCTCCATCACAGCTCTGATGATCCAGTAAGGACATCTCCTGGTTTCATCTTCATGTTTCCCTCTCACCACATATCCAAACCGACATCATGACCAGCAGCTTTACAGCTGTGGCTCCAGCAAACATCAGCTGATACTAGAAATTAATATTAAATACATTCTAACAACAGCTGATCAATCTCTTATGTAACAACTGAAAATAAAATAAAATAAATAAACAATAAAAACAAAGGTCAATCAAATGGACCAATACAGCAAGGCTGGGATGGTCCACTGGGTGTAGTAAATCCGTTGGGCATCTTTCTTTGCCTTCAAACAATAATTCTGATGGCAAAAGAACCAAACGGGACAGGCGGAAAAAAATAAATGCTAACAACAGCTTATCAAGCTTAAACGTGCTGCTGTTGTTTATTCGATGGTTTCCTGTTTCTGGCGCAAAGTGGGCCAGAAACAAACAAGAGAGAAAAGCCGATCAGCTGATCATTGATCAGTTTCATGATTGGAGTAGAAACAGGAGAGGGAGGGGAGAATGAGAGGCAGCTGCAGCGTAACGACGCAGAATAACTCCGGCTTTGTGTCTTTGTTCCATTCTAGCTGAAGTCTGAGACAAATCACGTTCCTCAATATGGAACTTTAAAGTTCGACCTCCTCGGCTGTAATTGGTCCAGCCCAGAGTCCATCATGACCAATTGGCCAATCCACCCCCTTTCATTGTTTACACCTTTTCAACAAAAACAAACAAAAAACACGATGAAAACGAAGAATCAGCATCGGCCCGTCCAGCTGTGGGGTCTTCACAGGAACATTGGTTAGCACGGCTGCCTCGCAGCAAGAAAGTCCTGCTTCCATCACCTGCCAGGCCTCTGTGTGGAGCGGACATGCGGGTTCATGTGTGTGTGGGCAGTTCGAGGGCTTCGGCGTGAATGTCTCTGTGTGTAGCTGGGATAGGCTTATCCCCCGGTGTCCGAGCTGTGCCTGGTATGGCCTCATGAGTGCTTCTGTATGTAACAGTGCTGCACTGGGTTAGAGTCACACCTTTGCCTTCATGAGTGCTACCCGAGTAGATACAGGGCCGATACTGCTGAGACCAGTACCGAAATTTTAACCTATAAAGGCAGCATATGTACGGCAGAGCAGTTTGTCGTCATTTATGACATGAATCATCATTAATATGCAAATTCTGAACATGTTGTAATGATTGTTACAAAAACACGTGTTCTACGCTCTGAACCAAGAAGAACCAACGCTCCTGTCAGTGTGTATCGACCTGACACCAGTGTTGGTATCAGTACTGGGAATATTTGGATGGAGCTGCTGCAGGTGCAGGTGTCGCGCTGTAAGCATGCTTATTTTAACATGTGCGTCGGGACGGACTCACTGCTGCCTCTGCTGGACATCAGCGGAGCTGTAGCTTTCATGTGGCCTGTGAGGACATCTCTGGCTCAGAGCCATGAATAAATCAAAGGGCCTTAAAAGAAAATAATGATCATCTGTCAGTGCGCCCCAGGGTGGCTGTGGCTACAATGTAGCTGCCATCACCAGTGTGTGAATGTATGGATATGTAAAGCGCTTTGGGTCCTTAGGGACTAGTGAAGCGCTATACAAATACAGACCATTTACCATCATCTGATCGGTTTTTAAAAAATTATATTCTTTTACTCCTCACTAATAAAGTTTTACAGACCGCTCCCATCACAGGTAAACTGCTTTAAAGGTCACGCCTCGCCTTAAAAATAATATTTCCTACAGCACCTGAAAGCAGCACGCCTACCCCCGCCTCCTTCATGGGGAGCCGGGCTGTGATTGGGGGAGAACTGGTGTCATCAGAGGAGGAGGAGCTCGGTAAGAAAGACGCTGCGGTCAGACACCCGCGGAGAAGAAGACGACGACGTGACCGAGGCGCGTACCTACAGCAGGTGAGTTCCTCCCGTTCGCGCGGGCAGGTGTCAGAGAGACGGGCTGGCAGCGGCAGGTAGCTCACGTGAGGCCGGTGTTCCAGATTAACTGGCGTTGGTCGAACAGATGTGTGGCAGTCTTGCGTTTCAGGAGCTGCTACCGACAAACCAGCAAAAAAAACGCCAAGCGTGTCACCTGTGAGGTCATCTCAAACACACTCCGTCAGTCTTGATGCTGTTGAACAACAAAAAGACCAACGCCTGTTAATCTGGATGCTCGAGCAGGAGTTTCCTGCAGAGTGATGAAGAGGAGCAGCAGAACCTACACCTACACGTACTCATCAGTTTGTAGCCTACTCGATGAGTCCGATTTAGAACCGGAAAACCGAGGAAGTAAACGTCACCCGATTCTATCTGCGCCACATGTTTGGCGTACCTGTACCTGCCTCACCGCCCGCATGCCTCTGAGCTCACAGCTGATGCGTCGATAAGACCATCTGAGCAGCTCAGGCTCACCTGAGGACACTGCAGGTGAGCAGGACCAGCTTCATCTCCCTGTGAGTGATGCTCAGGTGAGCTCTCAGAAGATGGAGGGGGTGTGGTCTGTGTACACCTGTAGAAACACAGGCTGAGATTAAAGTAGTGGGCGTTATGTAATCAGCAGAAATCACAGCCTGTATATAAAAGATGGCAGCGGTGTGTTTGAAGCTTGGAGCTGAGTGTTGTTGGAGCTTTTGATAGTCGACGGTTTCAGTTTGTGAGACGTCACAGCGTTTATTCTGCAGCGTGGTGCCGGGGGGGTTGACCTCATGGTGCCCCACTGTGGACACTCCCCTATGGACACGCCCCTGTGGACACAGCAGAGTTACTGTTTGTTCTTTTGGCTGAAATTCATTCAAAGGTGTGCTGAGTGTTGCTGAAAAGGAGCAGTGCATGTCCACGAACATGAAGCAGTCGTTTGGATTTCATGAGCAACGAGCAACTAGTCAGTCACTGTTTAGCCCCGCCCTCTGACAGGACCAAAATAGACTTCCTGTTTGATTCAGTCAGACCTGAAAGTAGCGACAGAGCAGAAACTCATCAGGACAGAGTTTACTGAGGTCAAAGGTCAGCTGAGCAAACCCAATTGAATCAGACTTCAGAGTGGGCGCCCTCTGCTGGGCGTCAGAGAGAATGCAGGTTTAAGAAGCTTCAGACCTCTGGGGTGACGACGTCAGGTGTGGTCAACCTGTAGTAGTGACTTCGTGTGTGTGTGTGTGTGTGTGTGGCTGCAGAGATGGGGGGTCAGGTGTCAACCGAGGGTGTCCACGTGGTGGTGGTGGGCGGAGGATTTGGTGGAATCGCTGCAGCTCAAGACCTGAAGTATCGAGGATTCGGCTTCACTCTGATCGACATGAGAGACGCTTTCCATCACAACCTGGGCGCTCTGCGAGCCGCCGTACAGCCAGGTACCATGAGCACACCTGTACAACCTGTCCACACCTGTACTCACCTGTTCTCCTGTCAGTTCTAAAAGTAGTTTCTGGTACTTATATTATCTTCACTTTAAGATGACCTCGTCGACTGTTATTCTTCTATCTTGTTGTGTTTGCTGATTTTATTCTAGATTTATGTTATTTTTACACATTTTAATTTAAAAAAAATTAGTGCTGTGCTGTGTGCAGGCTTTGCTCAGAAGACCTTCATCCCGTACGCCGAGACGTTTGGCGAGAGCTTCGTTCAGGGTCGGGTGGAGCTCGTCGACACAGACAGGCAGCTGGTGATCCTGGAGGGAGGGAGGGTGAGGACCACAGCAGCTCCCTGTGGAGCTTCTTCTGCAGCATGAGGAGGAGGTGAAGCTGCAGCTGAATCTGTGTCGTTTGTGCCGCAGGAGATCCAGTACTCCCACCTCATCCTGTGCACTGGCACCGACGGGCCGTTCCCCGGGAAGTTCAACACGGTGGCGTCGCATAAGGAGGCGGTCCAGAAGTACGAGGACTTCATCAGAGAGGTTCGATCCAGGTTTTACTGCTGTTTGTTTAGAAGTTATTGTTATTTAACCTTTTTTGGTTGAATTTCAAATCTTCATATTTAATAATTTAATACATTTTAGTTTGAACTTCACCAGCAGAAAAAATACTGCCATGGAAAAGTTCATGTAAACGTAGATTTAGAGTAAAGTATAAACTCTACTCTAAAAAGTACATTAATGTACAAGTTTTATACTAAAGTTTATCTCTGTACTGAAATAGAACTGTCCAGTATTAGTGAGTGAAATTAGTTTTATTTTATTACTTAATATTTTTTCAAAACCGTTTGTTTTATTATTGTAATGTTTAACGCAGATATACATACACAAGTGTTAGAACAGCCCGTGTTTCCAGTTATTTATTGCAGTTCAGGTCCGATGAACAGCTGGAAAGGTGAGTGGTGAACAGAGGCTTAAATAAAGGTAAAGTTAGCTAAAACTGAAAGAGAGTGCACATTTCAGAATGGTACAAAAAGGCCTTTTACAGGAAATACAACACGGGTTAACTGAGTCCTGTGGGACCAACCGGGCGTAGTGGTGGTAGACGACCAGGAGACGGCCGTAGTGACAGATGTAGTGATACTGAACAACAGCAACCTCAGGAAGAAGGAACACGAGAAGCTGCAGGAGTACCAAGGGCTCAGAGAAGAGCTGCAGGAGATGTGCAGGGTGAAGGTGACGGTGGTCCCAGTGGAGCACTGGGTGCAGTGACTCCCAAACTGCGAGAACGACTCCAGCAGATCCCGGGAACAACGTCGGACATCTCTGTGAAGACGAGCGCAGTCCTGGGAACAGCTGAGATACTGCAGGACCCTCAAGCTGCCGGGCCTCTGGTAGACCCGAGCAGGAGGTTTTACTGCAAAGCTGTTTTGCAGCTGACGTGTCAGATTGTGTTTCTCTGTCTGGTTTTTCAATGTTTCACACGACAACAAAAACCCAGAAAACTTCAAGAAGTCAAGTTAAAAATATGTAAATTCCTCACGCTGTGTGTCTGTGTGTGTGTCTGTGTGTGTGTCTGTGTGCGTGCACGTGTGTGTGCACGTGTGTGTGTGCGTGTGCATACGTGGGTGGGTGTCTGTGTCTTTGTGTGCGTATGTGCGTGCACGTGTCTGTGTGTGTGTCTTTGTGTGCAGGTTCAGGCTGCTGACTCGGTGTTGGTGGTCGGCGGAGGATCGACCGGTGTGGAGATGGCTGCAGAGATAAAGACAGAGTATCCTGATAAGAAGGTGATGACCTTTGACCTGTCTTCCACAGCATGTCTTTGTCCCGCCCTCGCCCCCGTCAGTCTCGCCCTCAGCCTGCTTCTGCTGGAGTCTGCTTCCTGTTAGATTTGTGTGGCCAAGTGCTTACTCAGCCGTGGTCTTCAGATTGGTGGAGCTCCTTGAGCTGACTGCGCTCGAGACTTTGCACTGTATAAATAAAACTGAATTAAATTGACCTCTGACCTCTGCTGCTGCCCTTTGAACGCTGACCCCGCTCTCTCCTCCGCGTCGACCCCTCCAGGTGGTTCTGATCCACTCCAAACTCGGGCTGGCTGACCCGGAGCTGCTGCCCAGCATCAGGCGCGAGGCCAATCAGGTTCTCTTGGAGAAGGGGGTGGAGCTTGTGTTGGGTGAGTTCACGCCTGCAGGTGACGGCTCACGTCAGCTCGGGGTTTGGCTCACTTTCCACCGCCGTGTTTTCAGGACAGAAAGTGAGCAACTTGTCGGAGCTGCCGCTGAACACGATGACGAAGAACACGGAGGTGATCACGGACCACGGCGAAACGCTGGTCACGGATCTGATCATCTGCTGCACCGGGCTCAAGATCAACTCTGCAGCCTACAGCGCCACCTTCAGTAAGAACAGCAAACCCACACGCACGGAGGTCATTTCCTTCTTTCACTCCACGCTGCGGTTTGACCACAGGGTCGCCCGACGTCACTCTTCTTACTTACAGTGTCACAGGAAGTGATAATGCCGAGTCCCGCCTCTGCTAGCCTGAAAAATCACGTAGACATTTATTTTTAACGATGGCTGCATTGATCAGCGACTGGTTTCTGCTCACAGATGACAGTATGGCTGAAAACGGGGCCTTGAAGGTCAACGACCACTTGCAGGTCGACGGTTTCTCCAACATCTTCGCCGTGGGTGACTGCACCAATGTCAACGAGCCCAAGACGGCGTACAACGCCGGCTTCCACGCCGCTGTCGCCGTGGCCAACATTGCCAACAGTGTGAGCGGGAAGGAGCTGACTTCCTATCAAACAGGTATGCGCTCACCATGCCGGGCTGTTGGTCACCTGCCTCTGTTCTCTGGCTGACTCGAGTTCTTCCTGGTTGCTAGGTAACGTCACCATGCTGCTGGCGATGGGCCATGACGACGGCGTGGGTCAATACAACGGCTTCAGGCTGCCCCGCTGGTTCGTCGCCTGGGGAAAAAGTCGAGATGTCCTGGTGTGGAAGAGCTGGAAGGAGATGAAGCAGAAACAGCCCTGAGACTCTAACTCACGCGCATGCACGCACACGCGTGTGCGCATGCACGCACACATGCCAATCATTTATAACTGGGAAGTGCATTTTCTAAAGAAACTGCAGTGTGAATGCTTGAATCTGAATGTATGCACTGAAATGAATTAATTGCTGAATTTTAAGTTAAAAAATTTGAATGAGAAAAAAAACAGAGTTTAATCTGAAAACAAAAGTGCTGAACTGCTAAACGTTGACGTTTACACAGAAGAAGAAGTTGGAAAAAAGCTGAAAATGTTTTAATTGTAAATTAGAAAAACCTAAGAAATGAGAAAAGAAAATTTAAAGTCAGAAAACATCTGAATGAATATTAAAAGTTCATATTCTTTTTACTCATTCAGTGATTCAATGTGATCCCTCCACTTGGATCCACACAGTTTAAAACGTTCACATCTCTGAGCTTTGAAAGACTCGGTGTTGGAAAGAGAACAACGATGGCTGTGATTTGAGGGTAAAATGATGGCTGTAGAGCAAACACTGGACACAACTTGGAGTCGTATTGACAAAATTCTTTCACCGTGAGCGGCAGCAATGTCCAGTCTACCAAATTCTCAGTTTTCATGCCTGTGGAGTTTATTATATGGGCGTGACGACAGTGTAAAGACAGCCTGTACTTCTGATTTTCAAACCAACTTTCTGAGCCCTTTTAACATTAGAGTCTATGGAAGAGTTGGAGGGAGGAGGCTGTGCATCGGTGACATTTACGAAAGAACCATAACACCTAGTACAATAGTAAACACATTGGATGAAAGAGGACAGCGATGGCTACATTTTGAGGGTAAAATCATACCTGTAGAGCAAACGCTGCGGACACAGCAGCAGTTTAAAGGAAGATTTCAAGATTAATTTCTTTCCTCCTCTCACGCTAGCGCCAACATTCCGTCCCACACACATAAACTCTGAAACGGCTGAAATGTTTTTGTTGAATAAAGTTTTAAGTTGAGCGGTTTTGAAGGAGACAGCATTCAAGCATTCACACTAATCTCACGTAAACGTCTGCACAGAAACGTTTCTTCAGATCTTGATGAGGCTGCGTGACTCGCTGTAAACTGGGCTCCAGTGGACCCGCCACGTAGTAACGTTCGTCCAGGATCAACGTCACAACCAGCCAATCAGGTTGTGATGTCATATGTATGGTATGTGGAGGTGAAAGAGAAAAATGCCTTTGTTTATGTAAAAGTATTCTGGAACAAATATTAAACATATGAAATATTTTTTATTAATTTACACTATATGGTAAACATTATCAAGCTAGGTTTGCTGCTAGCCAAATTCAGTTAGCCCTGTGATATCTTTAATAGCATTAGCCAAGATCTCGGCTTTACATGCTGCCTGCAGGTTCATCACCGCTGCTTTTTTAAACATTAAAACTTTATTAGCATCATAATCCAGACAGCACAGTGACTGTAGCAGGGCCCTCAGCAGACACCTGAGGCCGTCTGGGACATGTACTGTTTTTACACGTTTGCAATAAACGAGTTGAAGAAACGCTGAGTTAGTATCGTCTCAGGAGGTCTGAGTGAAGGTGGAGGGTCAGACCTCACAGCTGAGAGCTGGCCGCTGGTTCCATCATTCAAAGATTTGATTTAAAGTTCTGTTGTTGCCGTCATTCTATCATTTCCTGCTTCGCTGTTCAACGCTGCATCCTCGTCATCACGCCGACAGTTTTCAGGTCAAACTCAGCCGTGTGGTCTTGTGTTCCTTGTCTTATCGGTCTCTTGATTCTTTCCCCTTCATCCAGGAGGCTCTAACAGCTGGTGGAGAGCCACCATCATCACACCAGTCATTAAGGTCACATGGGTCAAGGTGTGAGTGAGAGCAGGTGGTGTTCGGCGTGCGAGGCGTCCTTTACTCCTCATCGGCGTGCTTTCTCCTGAAACACCTGGAGCTTCAGGATGACGGTGAAACGTCAGCTGGTGCAGACTCGCTGGTTTCTCTGTGACGAGCAAACTTCAGGGCCGCTCCACGCTGATGCAGCTTCCTGTTTTCAAAGGTAAGGAACCAATCGGGTGCTTTCATTCACACTGAAAGCGTTAAAGCCGCCCGCCACATCCTACAAAAAGAGAAGAGCAGACCTGCACGCACTCACCTGAAGCACACCTGTGTTTGTGGGCTTCCTGCTGCAGGACGCTGAGGACAAACACCTTCACACCTCCATCATCTTCTGTTAAACTTTATTTTTCCTGAATGTGTTTAAGTGAAACCTTCAGGTTTTTATGAATTAAAGCTGTTTCCAGTTTTTATTCCAATGAATTATTGATCACAATACAGAGTTTATGATTCAGAATATAAAAATACATCCTTAAAAACCTGCAAACATCATCATTCATATGAAGCACAGGATCAGCTGAAGGAAAACATTTCACATTCTTCAATTTAATATTGGGACTGATGCAGAGCCGCTCTGTGTGAAATAAGCCGGTGTAGCTCTGGCCTGCTGAGAGCCCAGCTGCTGCTTCGGTGGTTTGAAGATGATCATCACTGAGACGAACGTTACAGAGAGGAGGAGCTTCTCCACGTAACAGAAGGACACTCAGGTCTATTTGAGGCTCTCACAGAGCAGCTCGCCATGATTCACAGTTCATAATAACCCTTCTTTGTCTCATCCTGATCTTATGTGAAAGTTTCACACGCTGAAGCTTCCACTCAGGAACAGCTGACATCAGAGGAGGCGACGCCAAAGTCACGTGACTCAGACTCTTACGGTCTCAGCACCTGAGAGCCAAACAGACGGGTTTCTACAGGAACCGTTTAAACATCTGCTCATCATGAAACTACAGGGATACAAACAGGAAGTCCTTCAGAATAAAAACAATCAGTCGCCAACGAGCTGCTCACACTGAGCCCGGCTTAGTTTGATCAGGTGAGAAGACACGCTGACGGTCATTCAGGCGACGCTCAGAAACAACGACCCAAATTCCCAAAACACCGACGCAGAACTCGCAAGAAACCGACACATCTACGGAAAAACCCACAACACTACCAACAACATCCCAGAAACCTAAAAGAGAAGAGCACTAACGTGTTAAATGGTTAACTTTGTGCCGTGACCAAACAAGTTTCCCACGTGTGGGACTAACAAAGGTTTATCTAATGGAAAAGAGCCACAGAACAAACAAACACATAAACAGGGTTTTATTTTTTCCCGTCACTGGCTCACAAACCCTTGGCTCCACCGCATCCTTTCGGTCTTAAAAATGTGAAATATTCGATTAATGAACCACGCTGGGACCGTAGCGAGTTCAGCCCCGGCCTCCTGACCGCCGGTCTGAATGAGCCGCTTTCACACACGTCACGTTTTTATCCCACCGCTCAGATTTCTGCTTTGGCACAAACATCATCAGTCAGCTGTGTTCAGAGTAAGCAGGACCCCGAGCTTTTCAAAATAAAAGCTCAGAGCTTCAGTGTGCCTTCAGGGACTCGATGTAGTGGAAAGTGGCGCCCAGAGCCCAGCTGGTCTCCACCTGGTTGATGGTCCTCGCAAGCTGGGACACAGACAACGTCAGAGAGGTGAGACGGATCGATGGTTTTAAAGGAATCGATAGAAGCGAGACAGGAAGCTCACCCTGAACTGCTTGTGTGGAGGGAAGCCGAGCTCCTGCAGCAGGGCTGAGATGTAGACCAGGTCCAGACAGAGGAAGGGGCTCCGCTGAGGACCGACGGACACGTCGCTGCACCCTGCAGGGAGAAAAACACCCACAGCGGTCACCGATTAAAAAAAAATCTGCTGATATCAACATTTAATTGGACCTCTGTGGGGTTAGCATAAACTAATCAATCATGTGGACTAGAGTCGGGTCAGAAACACGTTCTGGCTTCATTGATGATGACGGCAGCTCTGAGTGACGTCCAGCAGAGGGCGCCGTCTCACCTTTCTTCGCTGCGTCGGTGTAGTCGGACACTCTGATGCTTCCTCCCTTCTTCTCGTCTGGACACAGAGCACAGAGAGGAGGGTTAAACAGAAACCTGCAGCAGCTCCTTAACACGAACGTTCCCGGTTTTCCAGCTTTTCTGGGATCAGCTGTGTTCAGGAACTGTGGGCTCCCACAGTCAAACGTCATGTTAAAGGTGACAAACGGCAGCTTGCGGGACGGGGGCGGCTGTGAGCCAATCGGCTCTGGTAAACACAAAACAGGAAGTCTGGGACGAGGCTCTGATGAAAGTTGCGCCTACGAGCGATTAAACCCGAGTCAGTGAGCGAACGCCGCCTGAACGTGAAGCTCCAACTCTGACCCTTCCTCACACCTGGTCTGCAGGTAACGCCGGGCCACATTCAGGACGCTCTGATAAATGGGACGCCCCCCGGGGACAACAGGTGTGCCGGGTAACTTCCCCTGTAACGGCGCGGCTTCACAAACGATTCGTCTTCTAAAATCCGCCAAAAAAGAAGTTTGAGTCGCGAACGCAGCAGCGCCGAGCGTTTCTGCGGCTTCAACGGACGCCACGCCCTCGTCGAGGTTTATTTGGCTTCCTGTTTACGCCATGATGGATCAGCCTGACATGCTGCCCCCTGCAGGCAAGCAGCAGAGCGGCAGTATTTCCTCACCGATGGCGCCGATGTCGACGGCGCGGTCGTAGTAGAAGGAGAAGGCGTAGAAGTCCATGTCGGTCACGCCGGACGCCTTCGCCACCTTCTGGTACAAAACCTTCTCCACTCTGTTCAGGCACGCCTCGTAAAACGGCTCCCCTGAAACACACGTGCACACAAAAGGTTCCTAACCCCAGCTGCATCATGAGTAACCATGGCAACCACACCACCAATCAGAGATGATCTGCTCACCTGTGCTCTGGCCTTTCACAGTGTAGACCACGTCAGCGTGCTCCCAGCTGCCCGAGTACTCTGGAGCAAGGCAGGGGCTGACCAGCTCCGGGCTGCCCCCTACTGCACACAGACACACACAGACACACAAACACAGACACACACAGACACACAAACACAGACACACAAACACAGACACACGTTTGTCTGTTTATCTCATCTCAAACCCGCGAACAGTAAAACAACGACACACGGCCCTGCAGTTCCTCCGACCGCCAGCAGAGGCAGCGGTGAGGTTATTGCAGTGACGATGGCTCATGTTTGCAGCAGTTTGCTTGCACACACTTCCTGCTTTAGCCAAATGCTGTCAGTCTGCTACAGCAGTTTTCCAAAAAGTCACAAATATATGATGTGTGGTTAAAACGGTCCCAGCAGGACGCCTGAACGCGACACCGCCACGGACACGGCGACGCCTGCGTGCACATAAACAGCCCGACAGCAGAGAGGATCTGAGCTGCAGCTTCTTGCAGCAGTTAAACCGCAGCAACAGCTGGCCAGCAAGGAATTAATCTTGCAGTGTGTTATTAAAAGATTAGATAATGGCTTATTTATCTGCCGGGCGGGGGTGGGTGGGGGCACAACAGGCTGAGATGAAAATCTGAAAACTGAAAAACAAGAAAAAGAAAAACAGGTCAGGTACGTACAGGGCGGGGCACCGACGCCTCCCAAGATGGCGAGGCGAGCCGACATCAGGCCCAGACCCAGATAGCTGCAGAGAGAGCACATCAATAATCCATAATCGATCAGCTGATCATCAGAAAATGAATGTGTCTGCGCTGACACGTTTGGTTCTTCCTGCTTCTTTAGATTTTTAACTTTTTAAGCTCACAATCAGTTCCTGCGTGTTAACGTCGCTACTGAGACTCGAACAGCAAACACGACGATTAAACCGGAAACTCGACGAGTTCAATCACGTCAGCGAGCCTCTGACTGACAGCTGTGTGTGACCCACCAGCTGACTTCACATCAGCCAATCAGCACAGGCACAGTGTGAGTGCGTGTACCTGTGAGTGTAGACCACATGTGGGTGGTTGAACATCTGGAAGGTCCGGATGTAGTCGATAGGTGAGGTCTGGATGGTTTTCTGCACAGAAAGAAAAGATCTTCAGGCTTCTGTGACGCTGGGTCGGCTCTAAAAACAGACGATTCCTTCGAGTGTTGCTTCCACGCTGGGTGGAACAAATCCACAGAAAATCAATCTGCTGCTTATTTTTCCTGAGAGCGTTTTCTGACAGTACTGTGCAAACACACATGTAAATACAGTACACACACATGGAAACACGGAGTGTGTATTTGGTGTGAGCAGCTGTCAGCTCTGTGAGGATCCTCAGGAAGACGTCTCCTCAGCTGAGGGCGGCTCTGCGGAGGCCCGTCCGTGACTGATGGTGTCCTGCTGTGTGGTGTCAGATCCAGGTGTGCTTTCACTGCACTGACAGTGTGTTTGCATCGTTGTCATGCTGGAACAGGAAGCTTCTTCTGTCCACTTTCCTCAGGGTTTTGAGGACACACTGACACCACGCTGAGATGTGCAGAGTTTCAGCTGACAGCTCTTTGGAATCACCGTGTTGGAGACAAAATCCTGTTTTCATGAGAAGCTGTGATATCGTTGGCATTTTTGACAGATTTGGTAAAGAAACTGGAACAGATGATGAGTTTGTGAGACAGGCTGATGCTAACTAACTGCACCTCTGCTCAGGTGTGTGGGATTCACTGTCATTCCTGTGAGAAAGCTCCCGTACAAGGACTGAACAGGAGAGGAAAAGCAGCCAATGTCCACAGAAGAACTTTAAGGAGCTTCAGGAAGCTCGAGAGCTGCTCAGCAGACCTGAGGGGTGGCTCAAGACTTTTGCACAGCTCTCTGTGTTGTACTCTCAAACACCGGGTGGGTTTTTTCTTGGGAGGCCGTCCTCCACCCTCCTGCTGATGCTGTCAGACCTCAGTAAGAAGAAAGCTTCATCTGGAGCTTTTGCTGCCTCAGTTCCTCGTTTGCATCCCCCCCTCCCCCCCTCCTCCTCCTCCTCCTCCTCTCACAGGCTGAAGAAGAACTGGCCAATCCCTCGTGTACGAAGCCTGACCTAAATAGACCCCTCTTCACTCCCTTTCTCCTCCCCTGCCTGATGTGAGGCTGTTTATTTGGGATTAGTGAGGCGTTTCCAGATTAAAGCCTAAGACGGAGCCATCCTGGTAGTTTGACTGAGGGGACAGAGCTCTTCCTCTCTCAGTCTTCCTCACCCTTTCACCTGTGCGAGTCCTCACCTCGTCCTGAGGGCTGAAGGTGATCTGAGTCGACCCACCTCCCAAATCCAGCATCCCCACTGTGGGCGAGTGAGCACTGTGAAGACCACCTGAAAAGAGAGAGAGAGAGGGAGGAGGGGGAGATTAGGAGGAAGAGCGAGCTGCAGTTTAATCCAATAACAGGTAATCACCGTTTCTTGTGCACATTAATCTGGTTTAAAACACACACACGCATCATAAATCACACCAATCCACATCCACTTCCTGCCGCAGTGTTAAAAATGGAGCCAGTGTGCATGCTACGTGGAGGCCCAACATGAGGTTCGGGGCTTTCTGAGAGGACAGAGGTCATCTGTTTGGGAACACGAGGTGGCGGTTTCACCCTGAAGTTCAGTCGTGGGCGTGGACATCCAGCCTCATGGTTAGGGTGGAGTTTCTGACGGCATGATCACATGACCAAGGAAGAGGATCGATGAAGACGCAGCGCGTGCAAACTCCACACCACCATCGTCCACTGAAGACTCAGAACCCAAACACGCCAATGACAGGACGGTTCATACAAAACCTGAAAGCACTCAACATCAGCTGGGAGCACAGGATCACACGCCCCTGCTGCACTAAATAAAAACGATGGTGAGCGCTCTCACCTGTGAGGAAGTTGACGGTGATCCAAGCAGAAATACCTGAAAGGAGAAAACGAAAAGGTTACAGGATCGCTGGATTCAACACCTCTATGCAGACGACACTCAGCTGCTCACGCGCTTCACTGCAAACTCGTGTTTCTGTGCTGCAGCAGCAGCGAGCACGCTAACACGTAACCATCAATATGAACCGTTTCTCTGGGAGACGAGACGCAGCAACGTGGACCCGACTCTGGAAACAGCTGTTGTGCAGGCGACACCAAAACCAAGACTCATCACAAGTTTTAGTCTTTGGCTCAGAAGGAAGTTGGTTTGGAAACACGTTTGGCTTCGTTTGCGTTTGTGTGGGAGCCCCGTCAAATACCTGTCCTCCATTACGCTCGCAGTGTCCAAGTGCTTTTTTTGAAATTCACACTGCGCCCCCCTTGTAATGTCTCTGCGCCCGTCCCCCCCCCAGAGTAACCAGACGTGACCACAACACACGCGTCGTATTCAGGACTAACTCAACAAGTCCTGAACACCTCGCTGGATCCTGATTGGACGTATTGTATGCGTCTCTCCTGGATCCAGCTGTGACCCTGAGCTCCAGATGTTTGGCCCAGCTGTAATGTCTCTGCTGGTGGATATGTATGGGAATGTAAGTTCAGTGTTTTGTCCTGTATGGGCAACAGGCCCGCCTGCACATAATCCAATCCTTTTAAAGTAGTTCATACAAGCAATTATGTTGGTGTGGGATAATGTCCCACTTAATCTAACGGGGGGATTATGTGTCCCGTTTATTTCTGAGGCTGAAATCTTTTCTCTTTCTCCTGAGCGGGATCACTACTCGTCCTTGCTCGTCTTTTAATGATCGCTGAATTTGCCGTTTATCCCGCTCTGCTTTTCCTCTAATGGACAGAGTCCTGTGCGGCGTTCCCGACTAAACTGAAGTCTGTCTGTCTGAACTCCCGCAGCCTGACTGTGGCTCAGATGTTGTGCCGTTCTTGGCCAGCATGCTTATCCCGGCTCAGATTACCCTGGGCCCGTCCGAGTGAAGCGACTTATTGTTAATGGGACCTCTGAGTGGTTCCTGGGAGGCGGCCGGGTGCTAAGTGCCAGTGTTTAGCCGACTTTCTCCGCCTCTTGTTTGTTTTGTTAGGAAATTGCTTCTTAGCGTATCGGGCTAAGAGTTTTATGGTAAAGCCCCTATGATACAGTTTGTACCGAGCCCCGTAATCACCCACTCCTGCATGCCCAAAGGTCAGAGGTCGCTGCTAAAAGGCACTAATGGATGCAGCTGAGTGCAAATACTGCACCGCGGACACTAAAGTCATCTTTGAGTTGACCTGAATAAGCAGATGCACTTTACTTCTGATCAGTGAATGACTTCACTGGTTAACCTTCACTCTGCATCCTGATTGGACGATTTACAGGAATCAAACATGTGAAACATGAACTACACTGTGCGCTCCGCCTCACTCTTAAAAACAGAGGCCTCTGAAAGGACTTCCATTTCCAAACATTATCACCGCCTCTCTCCTCGCTGACCGTGGGTGTGGCTCAGCAGGTAGAGTGGGGTCGTCAGCCAATCAGGAGGTCGGGGGTTCAGCTCCTGCACGATACTGAAGGCCGAATTTCGACACAGAAAAAAGCTTCCCGTGTGAACGAGGCCCATGGGGCGGTGAGCGAGAGTCTGACCCTCACGGCCAGCCTCGCCACCTCTGTGTGTGTGTCACATGGCTGATGTCACCGACGCACCTACGCTATCGCCTCGTTCTCGCATTCAAAGTTGGATACCCACGCCGCCCTGAACTAAAACCTGGTTTATCCCCGCCCCTCCCAGTTTATAGTACTGGATGATTTTCACCCAGTAATTAAACATATTTGCTGCTTCGCTGTGTAGCCTGATCATGTTTTCCTGTAACTGTAGAGAGGAAGTGTCTACAAATCAAACCCCTGAGCTCCGCCTCCCCCGTCGTCTCCTCTTTAATCCTCCATATTGACGCTTTCCGTTGGGGAAATCAGAGCCGGAGCTCGGTTCATCACCGTCACAGATTAAACCCGAGGAGACTTGCAGATTCCCTCTGATCTAATAATGTCATAACGAGATGAAGATCCCGCTCAGGACGAGACCTCGCGAGGGGTCACGACCCTCCAGAAACTCCCCTCAGATCGCTCCAGGTGGATCTATTTCCTGTTTCTGTGCCGTCATGCTCTGCGGCGTTCTCTTCAGCTGCGCATGGTTCCTGCACCACTTCAAAAGAAAAGACCTCATCTCAGCCCGGGAGCCAGAGCCGGCCCACGGGGCCTATCCCACACCGTTAAGATGCTGCATAAGGAACTCAACAGTTCCTGTATGCATTTCACATTAAAAGCCCTCAGCAAATGAGGCTTCTGTTGTGAAATATTTTCAGAACAAAGGTCATCTTTAGAAAGTAGGAGTGTGCGGGCTGATCAATCAGAACATCTTACCTTCATCGGTGCCGTCCATGATGGACACGCTGTCATCTGTGGACAGGAAGGGAGACTCCAGGAACAGCGCCCTCACCTGGACACGAAGCGAACAATCTTTGAGCTTCACAAAGTGAAACAGTTTTATTTCTGCCTCCCATCAATCAGTGATCTGTTTAAATATAATCTAATATTTAATGATGCATTTTTGTAAAAATGACCCCCCCCCCGTAATCTGCAGCATCAGAGCTCGTCTGATAATAAGAGCAAAGCCTCAGATTAAACCACATTCTGGCTCGCTGCTGTAGTCCTGTTATTACTGATTACTTAAAAGATTTAATAGACTTTCTCTGTTCTGGCTCCAACATGACGATGAAGAGGAGGAGGAGGAGGAGCAGCAGCCAGAGGAGTTATCAGTCTGACCTGATCGATACCTGATCACAACATTTTAAACATCTGTGCTGGAGTTATCGTTTTATTTTGAAAAAACCCTAAATGTAGCTGTTCCATTTAGAAATACAGGAAAATAAAAAATGCAATGAGGGAAAAAATTAATTCAAAAATTTAAATGATTTTTATAAAATACGAAGTCTGAACGATACGAAATAAATAAAAGAATTGAAAAACTGAAACGTGAAATAATAAAGATGAGATCAGGTGACGTGTGAGTCTCACTCTGTCCAGCAGCTGGTCGGCTTTCTCTCCAGGAAGTAGACGCAGCCCAGCCGTCGCCTTCAGGACCACGGGGGTGGAGGTCCAGTATGAAGGGGGGACGCTGGACTTGGCGACCTCCAAGAGCTCCACGATCCCTGCAGTGCACTGGACACAGAGGGAGGCTCTGAGCATGCTCAGTCTGTAGGACTGTAGGTTTGAGTCGGAGCAACAAAACTACACTCGCTGCACCAACTCTAGAAATATTCACTCACAAATGTGAGCGTGTCGGGGAACTTGTTTGTTACGATGAGAAAACCAATGCTGAACATCAGCGCTGATAACTGCACAATTCCTAAGCAAACAGTATTTGAATGTCACTCTGGGGCTGTTTGCTGTAGGTTCAGTCAGTCGGCCCACTCGAGCGTGGGACCCGTGCAGCCCTCCCGTGGCCCCTCGTGTGCGCCCTACCTGCTGCGGGTCGTCGGCGTACGCTGACAGTCCTGGTTTGATGGCTCTGAACGTCTCTTGGGCCAGCTTTGGAGCTCCTGCGGGAAAAAAGATAAAACTATGTGACTGTGAGCTTTAAACAGATAAAAGAGGCGATACGTCGGCGCATTTAATTGAATTTCACTGAGTGACCCTGGACCTGTGCCTACATTTGAGCTGTCATTAAGCTCTTAATGACAATCCCAGCATGTATAACTAACAGGTGCTGCCATTAGTCCAGTTAGCTGCGATGCTAACAAAGGAGCCAAGACAGCACTCAGCCTGTGTGATTTAGCTTAGCGCTTAAATGCGATAACGAAGGCATTTGGCCGAGCGCTGCAGGAAACTTTCTCTAAGCCTAATAAACCAGAAAGCTCTAAAACACACTAATGAGTTTGTGTCCATTTGAACTGGCAGCAGCTCCCTGCAGCAGGACTTAAAGGCTGAAAGCTCCTCTTGTCTGCACGGATTCACGTCTGGTAATTAATGCTCGGAGCCAACATGTGGATTTAAATACACTAAAAGCAGCACTATATGATCTGAGAGGATGTATACATAGAGGTTTAACACCCACACATCCCCTGATACACATTAATATCAGCTGCTACTAAAACAACAACACACGCATACTCTCATTAAATATTCATCATTCAAATTCACACACACACACAAACTCAACTTAAACTTGAAGGTTTTTAAATGGAGTTTGGTTTGGAGTCACAGTGGACGCCATCGAGTTCCTTTAAATTGAAACGAAAATGTAAGAAGATTCAAAGCTTCAACATCAACGTGTCTCATTGCTGCATACACAGTGGTTGCTGTAGAAAATACCAACATCAAATATTCAGATACGTCAGGAGTTTCTCAAAGCCACCATATTAGTCACGCTATTTCTCAGTTTTCTGATCGGGTTAGAGTCTGATGGAGTTCCAGATTAACAGCTATTTGAATTAAAAGTCATGTAAGCTACCTACAAAATGGTTAAAATGCATTTATTGTGTAAAAATTCAAAATAGTAAAGAAATAAATCCACAGTGGTTACAGTAAAAACTGCAGTTTTTAAATGGAGTTTGATGCAGGATTGCAGTATTTTAAATTTCCAAACAGATCTAAAAAACAGTAGCACCCTGAGTCTGTCTGAGTCCGTGTATTTATCGACAGATTGTTAAATTCACTGATATTTGAATGGACTTTGGTTGGGAATCAGTTTATGTGGCGTAGGGAGTGTAGATATGTGACTACACAGCTGCACTCTGACATTTACAGAGTCTGAAGATACATCAGGCAAACTACATCGTGCTATCATCAGATATATGAATGGGGTCTGGTGTGAGTTACACTGGTTGTTCGGCTGTACCTTTGTCCTCTATCTGGAACTTAAAGACATGGATTCTGGTCCCAGTGCTCCCAGCATCAAACATGATGCCGTACTGGAAGCGCCGTCCAGCATCAGAGGTGGGCCCTTCATCTGCGCTGAGGTCTGAGTCAGGCTGGTGGTGAGGAGGTAGTCTGTAGGCCTCCGGTTTGGAGGTGGAGTAGTGATGCTTAACGAACATCAGGTAGGCAAACAGGCAGCACACGAAGAGGAAAGCTCCGGCCAGCTTTGGTCTCTTCATCGCCTCTCATTCTGTGTGCAGATGCAAGAGCTGGTGACCAAAGACAGCACAAAATATCCACATTTATCAGAATACTTTATTGATCCCTAGGGGAAATTATTTAACAATCACATTTAACAGCAGACCTTTCACAGCGTCTCTACACACATAGAATAAAGTTCAACATCTACCACTTCAAACAAGATCGCTAAAAGCTACACACTCTACTGGAATAAGGAGTCTAGTGTGAAGTCATTTCTAAGCAGTTCATGTTATTCAGCTTACACTTGAATCTCAGGTTAGCTTACTGAAATGAACAGCTGCCAGGAAAACAGGACGCATGTTAAGCTGGCATGCAAACAATGTTAAGCTGGCAGTTTTTTAAATGGAGTTTGGTTTAGAATCACGTTCGCTGTTTTGTTAGGTGAAACACATTTTGTATAAGTCACTTTAAACAGAAAAGGCAGAAAATAAACGTTTCCGTGTTTGTAGCAGCAGTTTCTCAGATACTAACAGCTAGCTGAGCCCGCTAGCATCAGCCGGTTAGCTGCAGGCTAGCATCAGGCTAACAGCGTCCTGGCGCGGGGACAAGCGGACAAACGAGTGTTGACGTACCGAGCAGAAACCGTGAGCGGCGGCTCCCGTTAACCAAACAACCCGGTCACTTTCCTCCTCTTCGTCACTTCACATTCTCTCATTCTGGACTTCCGTCAACGACAAGGCGCCGTGTGATGACGTCATAGTGTGCGGCATGGACGTGGCAACAATAATAATAATAAAGAAAAGCTAATGATTCTTTTCTATTATATATATATTATAATTACGTTATTGTTATATATAATAAAAAAGATCAAATTAAAACGATTCATTGAATTTGTGAATGTTGTTAAAATGTTTTTAACTTTGTAAAATTAGCGAACTGCAGCATCACTGGAATCACAAACAGGAGCTCAGGCTCTGATTGGCCACAGCATAGTTTCCATTCAGTGCTCTGCAGCATTTCAGTGCGTTAGTGTCTAATCCTGCTTCACACAACATACAGCCTTAAAAATGAAAACATACGTATGATGAAGAGGAAAAACCACAAGAGTGTGTAAGGTTGAAGAAATGTGAAAGATGCTCACATTGACCTGGACATGATTCACAAATACCGCAGCAGAACTGGCTTAGAGACAAAGAACAAAGGCACAAAAGGATCAGCTCAACAGAGACAGAAGTGATGAAAACGAGCAGAAAGACAAATAACAAATCTAAGATGCACCAAAGCTGCCAACACACAAGAAAGAGACACAAACATGCAGAGATGCAAAGAGACGCACGTGTTCTTCAAGTGAAAGATTCAGGGTCAGAAGTTGAACTGACTGCAGATCGTTTTCACTCACACTTTCAGACCTTCATGAATGAAGTCTGACCCTAACCCTCCTCCTCCTCACTCTGCTCCATATATGTAATTTCATCTGTAAGCCTCTAATAGCTGTTTATCAGTTAATGGTGGCAGAGACGTTAATGGTTCTGTAATCTTCTGTGCCTTTTTATTTTCATCAGTCTGATGGTGAGCAGAACAAAAGCAGCTCGCTGAGTGGATCATAATCGTCCCGCAGATTTACACACAAATGACATTTAGAGACAATTACGTCAGCGTGAGACAATAATCCAACTAAGTTGTTAATCGACACAGAAACACGGCGAGGAAGACAAGCTCAGCGAGCATGAACATCCTCAGAGTTCCTCCTCTCTGCGGTCGTGTTCAGCCTCACAGTCCAAACACATCATGATGACGCCTGAAAACGACAGTGAGGCAGACACACACTGCTGGAGGTGAACAGTCACAGAAGAAAACATGGTCACACAGTCACTCATATACAGACGTGCTGCTGAGCTCATGCAGACATCCAGGAGCAACCTGGGGCTCCGCCTCCTCACAGCAGCGGTCATATTATGATGACATCACAAAGGTGCAGTTCAGGCTAGCAGACAGCTAGCAGCTACAGCCGTCGCCAACGCCTGTTAGTCAAAGAGGCCACGCCCATAACCATGCAAACTTTAAACAGGTGAGTTATAAAGTCATCGTCCCCGTACGTTTGCTGTGAAGGGCAACATTATTTCTAGACACCAATCAGTTTGCAGAGGTGGGACCAAGTCATTGTTTTGCAAGTCTCAAGTAAGTCTCAAGTCTTTATCCTCAAGTCTCAAGTCAAGTCTTAAGTAATGTCAGGCAAGTCAGAGTCGAGTCTCAAGTCACTGGTGTAAAAGTCCGAGTCAAGTCACAAGTCTGAAACTTTGAATTTCAAGTCCTTTCGAGTCTTTAAAAAAAAAATGAAAAAATAATGTTGCAGTTATGCTAAATGTAAATATTAGACCATGTAATTTTAAAATCTGTGTTTTTCTCAACACATGACAAAATAGTGAACTTAGAAAATATACACAAATTGTGAAATTGCACCTCTTTAAAATGCAGCTCAATTAAACTTAGCTCCAAGAATAATTTTCACCGACAGTTCTGAGATAAGCTGCATGTTATTATTGGATGCGGTTGTAGGACCGGCTTTAAAATCGCATGACAAAAATATCATACACATTAAAAAAAACTGTATCACCAACGTAGCCTGGACAACATTTGCTAGTTAGATGAAGTCAGCTATCTCATCTTAGCATATTTATATGCATATTTATAATCATACGGTTCTTGGAGTGAGTGCATACACTCGTGAAGTTTAGTAACTTCAGGTCACTGCAACAAGCCCAGGTACAGTTTACCGACAGATGGGTGCAGGACCTTGAAATGCACCGTGTCGAACGAAAGACCATCGTACGTATCATAAGTTTACCAGTCTCACAAATTGTCGTCATAAATACACATTCCTTAACCGTTTATTAATAGGACCTTTGAGCTCAACGGTAATTAATTAGTAGTGGAAATAATTTCTGGTAGCGTCACAGAAATGTAGCAGTGACAATAATATTGTATGCTGTAATCGTACTGGGCAATTAGTGATACAAAAAACCTGTTTTATCCTGTGAATAAAAGTATATGTTTTTGTCAATGTACCATAATAACAGAAGCGAAACGCAATATTGTGTCAGGACAATTCACTATTTATGCACAATAAATAAAGGAGCATAGCGCGACAATTTCTGTTCAGCGCCAGACTTGCTTGTAACCTATATCACCAATTATGTTATGAAAATGACGTATTAACTACTAAAAAACACTGACCTTCGTGTAAATGCTTGGAGCAGACTAACCTGTGAGCTGGAGTGTTCTGGGACGTTATATTTGATCTTTGAATGGCTGAAATCCAGGCCATCCGTCGCCTCTTTGTTACTTCGGAAACATGGCTCGAACAATTTCTCTTCAACGACGTAATCCGATAACAACCGATCTCTTTACCCGTCGGCTTCCCGTGGCTGTCATGCGACCGGCTATTGCAGTTAATAATACAACAGCTTCTTGACATTTTTGTGTTTCTTTTTATCGCTGTATAACTGATTTTAATTGAAAGCCTGCGTGCGCTAGTACCGCTTGCCACGAGTTCCCAGAATCCTTTGCGGTTCTACCCGTGAATGACGTCACATTTTCAATCTCCATATAATATGCATGTTAAATTTTATATTTGGGGTAAAATATCAAGTCTTTTCAAGTAAACCGGTTCAAGTCCAATTCAAGTCCCAAGTCATTGGTGTAAAAGTCCAAGTCAAGTCACAAGTCTTAGAACATTTTTTCAAGTCAAGTCTAAAGTCATAAAATTAATGACTCGAGTCTGACTCGAGTCCAAGTCATGTGACTCGAGTCCACACCTCTGTCAGTTTGTGTATCAGGCTGTAACATGGGGGTCAATGGGACCGACTCACTGCTGCCCCCGCTGGACGTCAGAGGAAATGCAGCGATCATTTTCTACCCCTGAGGGTTCAAGGTTCAAATCGAAGATTCATCATTATGAAGCATGAATGTGTGAGAAATGTCCAGGAATATCAGAATGTCAGCGTGTGTTCGTGCACACGTCTTATGAACCTGACAATAGAGCAGGGCAATATGACCAAAAATATTTATCACGATATACATTTGAAAATTTGCGATAACGATATAACTGACGATATAATCGACACGAGACAAAATACTTTACAACTCCTCAACTTTATTAGTGCAAAACAAACATCAATGTATTTCACTGAAACAAGCAGCTGTTTTTTATCTGCATTAAAGTTATATAAACATGTAACAGTGCAAATGCAAACTCCTCACTGACAGTTTAACCAAAAGGCATTTCCAGTGGAAACTGGCCGACACATCCTCAGCATAACCATGTATAATATACATGTATAATATCCACAACACTTAAAAAGAGCTTATACACACACAGTACGGTAATATTACGTTGAAGCGCAGTGCGTATCACTCCGCGAGGCTCCGCCTACGATGCCATAACGCTCCGACAATCCATCAAGCGCTGCGGCTTCGTAGCTTAGCAAAGTCGTAGTGAAACATCTGACAGATTTTCGTGTACCACATAAAATCGTCTCGAGGTCAGTAAACACAACCAGAGTTCATACATCAGGCACACGGGATTATAAGGGGCTCTGTCGACTGTCAGAAAAATCAAAGGATTGATTTTAAGTGCGCCGTATTTTCCAAACAACACGGTAATAACGACGGCCCGCTAGCATGCGCTACCAAAAATAGTGCTTTGTTGTGTATCTGACGGACGAAAGCTAAACCAGTTCCACACCAGTGAAGCTGCAGCATTTTTACAAACCAGTTCAGGTTCATGGTTTCACTCAACGATCCGCTTTCACTCTTCTCATTCTGCGTCACTGCCATGATTTTTCCGCCATGTGCGTATGTAAACAAAGGAACTGTGCATGCACGTTTTACCCATATTCTATCGCCATAGTTCATTTTCTTATCGTTGCCCAACATTACACCGGTGTTACCGTGAACGGTATGATATGGCCCAGCACTACCTGACAGGAGGACAAAGAGCCCACATGGCTGCGGACACCATGTGGGTTTAAGCGGCTGACAGGTAAACTGACATTCGTCTGTGTGACGACTAGGGCTGCCACGATTACGTCGACTATCAAAAACATCGTCGACTGATTTAATAGTCGACGCGTCGTTTGAAGCTTTGTAAGATCCTGAAAGACGCAGGAATAAGTAGCAGGATTTAAGAGTGTAATAACGGACTGAAACAGAAGATGGCAGCACTGCATGTACAAGGATGCCAGCTGCCGTTAAACCCCGAAGAAGGAGAAGAAGAAGCAGCTGTGTCCCAGAATTCATAGCGCGGCCCAGCTTAGTTTCCAACAATGGCGGCAGCTAGTTAGTTTTAATATTACTCTTATTATTCTTTCTGGGTCACAAAATAAACGTTTAACATATTTTCAGGCTGGAATGTAGCTGTGTAAACCTCAAATATCTGCTCAGTTTATCAGGACACCGCATATTTTCAAAAGCGCTCCGACGTTTTCGGAGACGTCTGTTACCCACTAGCTCGATAGCTAGCTGGGGTCAAGGGTCACTAGAGCCGTGAGAACACCGGACTCCCAGCAAATCGTTTTCAAACCCACCGCCGCTACTCAGGTTAAACATGATATATGAGTCACTTAGATAAATTAAAATGTTATTGTTTGGCTTTTTTTAGTATTTTATTTGTTCCTGAGTAAATCGGTTTGGCTGAGATTAAAGTTATAGTTTTTACACAGCTGAATAAACGTCAAGCAGACAGCTGATTATCAGAAGTGTGAGATGCTGGAGAATTTACTCCGGTGTCCTGTTATATTTTAGATAGCAAGGAGTTTACTAAACTTCACCGAAACAATCTGCAAACTTCATTAAAATTTAATAAACTATCATCGTGTCTTTATTGTTAGTTAGCACAAACACTTCAAGCTGTAAGCTAATGATAGTTATATAAGAGCAGATGCTGCTGGTGCAATAAGCTGTAGTTTTACGTCCAATGGATGATGATCTGATTAGTGACTAATCGCAAAAATAATCAGTGACTAGTCGACTATCAAAATAATCGTTTGTGGCAGCCCTAGTGACGACAGAGATCAACGCACAGCTGATGTGATTTACGAGAGGTAATAAACGCACTGCAGAGGGTTAAATGTTTAACCTTTGACCTTTTCTTCTTCTGATGACTTCTGAGTTTTTGTGCTGACATCAGGATGAAAACCCGTTTCCATCGTAAGAACACTGAGCTCCTGAGCCGCCTGTGCTCTGGGTCACGTGATCCCATCAGGAGGATTATTGGGAATCATTTGAAGGATTTCTGCGGATATAATTCAGCATGTTAGGATAATAATTGATAGAAGATTCCACTTTCATCTGGTAAGACGCAGCTTCAGCGTGGATTAGACATCTGGACTGAGCTGCCTTATTTTCTGAGCCTTATTAGGCTGAATCTTATTTATCTCTTATCATGTCTGCAGCTCATCAGCTCCGATTATCATCTGCACTCTGCAGCTGCTGCACGGTCACGACCTGCTGCACGCCGCCGCCGTCGAGTCTCCGCGGAGGGAAACGCTTTCTGCACCCCAAACAGGAGTGACAACAGTTATTTAAGGAGTGCTTCTAACGAGCTGCGAAACAAAGAGATCGATTAAAAATAACGTGACCGCTAAACACATCGATCAAAACACGATGAGTCGTCAGAGCATGACGTCAGAGATTGATCACGACGAGACACACCTGAGCACAGGTGCAGCAACTGCAGCAAAGCAGCATGTAGCACAACCACTGGAACTTCCTGCAGCTGGGGGCGAGCTCGCATGGCGAGCTGCTCGTGTTGGTGGAAGACGGATTACTTTAGAGACAGGAAGAAGAAACATGGAGCGGTCGATGGCGAAGGAGCTGACTTTCAGGTGAAAATGTGATTTTGGATCATCGGGAAGTGGAAACAGGGCAAGCACCGCCGCTCGGGCGCCCCTCGGATTAACAGAAAGAACGTTCTGCTCGCGCTCAGTAAATTGGGGTCATGATGACATTTCATAAAACCATCAGAGCTTCTAAAAACCAATAAAGGAGAGTGAACGGCAGCGTCTCGGCCCGTCCAATCCGCCTGCTGCTGCCTCTATTTTTGGAGGAGAAGAGGAATGATGATTAATGTTATTGGATTATTTACATTGCCCTCAACATGATTGAGCCGCAGAAATGAAATTAAAATGTGTGTTGAATGGGATTTTCCAGGAAAGTCCTGTAAAAACCACGACGGTAATAAGGAATGACTAATTCTCCCAAAGTCGATTAAACACCATCTCATCCCGCAGGAAAACACGGCGCAGCCGCACAGCCGGGAAGACGTGGATTAGACGGCCGCAGTCACATTAAGAGGCAGATTAAACTGCTTTTATTATCGATTCTTTTATTATTGTTCAGCCCGCTCTTGTTCTCGGGGCTTAACTCTGCTGCTTAGGCCACAAAACAAGTCATTAGACACAAAACCTGCATGGCCCAAGGACACGGCGGATTAGGAGGAAACAGGCCCAGGGCCGCCATGTCAGAGGCCCCCGCCGGCCCCCAGAGGGCCGCCAGCAGCAGGAGGAGGAGTTTCTAACACACACAGCACTTTTCATGTTTCGAGACCTTCCTGACTCTCCGTGTGCCCCTTAGAGCCTGTGCATGGATTTTTCTGGGAATTGTCCAGTAAAGTCCAAACGATGTGGCGTTTGTGTCCGAGGTGCCTCAAAGCCCCTCTTAGGTTCTCACAGCCGAGCTCTTCTGTTCGGCTCTTAGACCGACGCATGAGAAGAGCTGCAGGACTTCCTAGGAACTAATGAAGATCCGTTACTGGACTCCAGGTATTCCTTGGTGAATAGTTGTTGCTTTCCAAAGTAACTGCTTCCGTGCTCAAAACACAACGCCTTCAGTGCCAGGCTGGGCGCTCCATCGCACTGACGTGGCCTCACACAAGACCTCTGAGGGACAACAAGCTTCATATACTAACCCTTCCTCCTCTCACCCAGTCACAGCAGACGGGCCTGCTTCTAACTGAGGTTTCTTCCTCTAAAAAGGGAGTTCTTCCTTCCCGCTGTCACCAAGTGCTGGCTTGTTTCTCTGTTTTATTCTAGGCTCTTTACCTGACAGTATAAAGTGACTTGGGTCAAATATCTACAAGTAAAAGTCCAGACAAACACGTGAGAGAGGAAGGGAGGAAGCACAGACGGCACACTGAGGAATAATCATCTGATCGAGGTACAAGCGGAACAATGACAAACAGGAGGAAACAGAATTCAATACAAGGCATTCGAAATAAATGTGTCAGGGTCCTGAGTCTGAGCGACCCAGGGTCCCTGAGCAGTTGTGGACTTATATTATTATTTTATCTTTTCTGGACTGTGCTGCTGTCCCGTTCTCCTTGCTTGTTTGTGTGTGTGAGTGCAGCAGTGACACTCTCAGGCCTGGTGGGTGTGGCCCTGCCGGATGGCTGGTCACGCCTAGGACCTCACACACCTGCTGCTGATCGGGCTCGTCGGGGGGAGCAGGGAATGATGGAGCTTCCTCCGGTGCAGGATCATTGCATGAGACTCCACGAAGAGCGTGGAAAGCCAGAGAGCAGCGAGCACGGGGAGTGCAGACACACGGGAGCCGAGAGCACAGGACACGGACTTATTGGGAAGGAAGACACGACACGGGAGTCAGGGGAACGCACAGGGATTGTTTATGTGCAGATTTACTGCACTGTAAATGAATGCACTGTTAAGCACAGAGAGTCCAGCATTTGGGTCCTCCTTTCCCCTCATCCCCACAGTCTGCCACACAGACCGTGACAAAATGACTATCAAAATAAAACAGGAAGAGCCTAAAAGAACATGATGACACGAGGAGCCCAAACTAACAGAGCATAATAAAAAGAACCAATAAAAATAACTCCAGGATACCAGAAACTGTCACTGGGATTATTATGGAAGCACGTGGACAGCATGAATGAAGAATTTCAGTCAGAAAACTTAAATGTTAACAAACTTATGAAGAGTTACAAAGAATAACTCCAGGTACACCGAAGCTCCGCCCCTGAAACACACACACAGACTGGGCGGAGAAAGCGAAAAGGTGGAGAGGCAGGTAGAAAGGTGGGTCTGCCCGGGTGGTCGAGGAGACACTAGGAGCACTGTTACACTGTAGTGTAGTACTTTTACTGCAGTAAGTAATCCGAGTAGTTCGTCCTGTGGAGCGACAGAGTGAGGATGAGGACGTCCTGCAGCTTCTGCATCATAACGGGCCAATCCCATTTTCATGCAGCAGCACGGCTCCTGTGTGGATGAAGGCTGAGGCAGATGAGTTTGTCCCATTATATAATGTTGGAGCCCAATATAATAATCTTAATGGGATAATTTAATGCAATTTTCTTTGATTTGATGCACTCTGACTCTGACGGCTAATCTAAAGGGAGTGTTTAAAATAGATTGAAAAATGAAGGAAGTCCGACCAGCTAATCCCCCCCCCCCCCCCCCCCGCGGTCTGACCTAATCCAAACATCACCTGTTTCCTCAAATGTTCCCAACGACTGTTTCAGGCCTGAGACCCGGGGAGCGACCCAAGCTGCACAGTTTGTGAGGTGGTTGCGTCGGAGCGAGGCCTGCTGGGATCTCTCCTGCTTTAGGAACCACTGCCTGATGTTAAAGCTGCGGTTTGACCCCGCTCTCCTGCATCTTTGCATTCATGCTGATGTTCCCGAGTCCACGCACTGAGCTCCACCTCAGAATCAGCTCTGAGGGTCTGAACTCCACCAGCATCCACCAGCAGCAGCTCTGCATCGCTTCCTTTAAGCTGATCTCATCGTACAACACAAACTCAAGTTCATCTGCAGTGATCACATGTGTTAATGCACATGTAGCGTGCATGAGTCCAGATGTCAACAGCTGCAGTTCCTCCTCAATCAGCTCATATAAGAGACAGAAAACAATTCATGTGCAGCACTAAGCCCTCCCTTCACACACACTAATGGATCCTAAAGACACACACTTAATCACACACTCAGCGTTCACATCACGTATGTGTCGACGACCAGAAAACAGGTCGTCTCGCTGCGCTCGCTCATTCACTTTAAACCAGCTCAGCTTCCAGCACGCTCCGAGATGGTCAAAGAAATCCAACCAGAACATGACTGAGTCTGTAAAACACACAGAGACTCAACGATGACGTGCAGAGGCATTAATGGACTACAACAGGACACAAAGCAAAACGAAAAACCTTTAAAAGTAAAAGCAAAGAGATCAAAATGACTAAAAAGGACGACACAAAGACACAAGGGGTGTCCTCCTGAGGCCACATCTGTCGGCCGATTACGTCACAGCGACGCAACAAAGGCTGTCCAAATGCGTAGACTCCTCCGAATGCAGCCGACAAATGCGTCCTTCATTTCCCCAGATTTGAAGGATGGGTCGGGTGTGTTCTTCGTGGACCACCATATCCCAGAAATCATAGCGTGGCCCAGCCAATTCCAATTTCCAACAATGGCGGCAGCTGCTAAGTTTTAATATTTCTCTTATTAATTTTTCTGTGATACAAAATAAACTTTTAAGATATTTTCAGGCGAGAATGTAGCTGTGTAAATATCTGCTCAGTTTATCAAGACATCTCATATTGGCAAAAGCGCTCTGACATTTTTGGAGACGTCTGTTAAGGTAAATGGCCTGTATTTATATAGCGCTTTACTAGTCCCTAAGGACCCCAAAGCGCTTTACACTATACACAATCATTCACACACTGGTGATGGCAGCTACATTGTAGCCACAGCCACCCTGGGGCGCACTGACAGAGGCGAGGCTGCCGGACACTGGCGCCACCGGGCCCTCTGACCACCACCAGTAGGCAACGGGTGAAGTGTCTTGCCCAAAGACACAACGACTCAGGCTGTCGGAGCCGGGGCTCGAACCGGCAACCTTCCGATTACAAGGCGAACTCCCAACTCTTGAGCCACGATCGCCCCACCAGCTCGATAGCTGACCGAGGGGTCAAGGGTCACCAGAGCCGGGGATAACAGCGAACTCCCAGCACATCATTTTCAACACAGACCTACAGCCGTAACAAGGATCAAACATGTCGTTATTAATCACGTCAGGC
The DNA here is from genome assembly GCF_965226115.1 of Aulonocara stuartgranti. Lineage (NCBI taxonomy): Eukaryota > Metazoa > Chordata > Actinopteri > Cichliformes > Cichlidae > Aulonocara > Aulonocara stuartgranti. Next base: position 34,479,461 of record NC_138949.1, read on the forward strand.
TGAAAACCCTTTTCTCAACAGTAACCCACGAAATTCAGGAAACATGTTTTTATCTGAATTACCTCTGCACTGCATAGCAATGATAATAACAATAATAATAGCAGTAGCCTCTGTGCTGCATACTTTCAGTTATTCTGACTGTTGGATCGAAGGCGTCCTCACAAACTCGTCCGTCCTTCTTTCATGTGTGAGATGTTGGGTGTACGAGCCTCCGCTGACCATCGAACCCATTTCTGCGGCTCAGCTGCAGCAGAACCTGAACTCACGTGTTTATTTCTAGATGAGCCCAAAGGTCGCACTGTGCAGAAAAAGGACAATAAGTGACATATTGTAGAGTAAATAAAGCCTGTGAAGATGAATCCTTAATCATGTCTGCTGTTGGAGGTTGTTAGATTACATATTGTCTCACAGCCTCCTGATCTTTAATATCAGCGCTGTGAAACGCTTAAACCCTGCAGGCAATCTGCTGCTCAGCGATTGGAGTGGCTGCAAAGCTGATCAAACACAAACTGAATCAAATCAAAGCTAAACTTTCACATCATTTTAGATCGCTTAGAGGTCAAAGGTCAGGCCGCACACACTAACACAAAGGATTTCTTACCTTCAGAGCCAGCAGACAACTCAACTGAGTTTGGAGATTTACGGTTTTATCTACAGAAGATCAAATTAAAACATTTTTTCCACATAACTCTCAAACATTCAGGTCGCGTTTCGGACGGTTCCACGGCAACCGAAGCCTCGAGTTGGTATCTCCAGGAAAGTGGATGGATGAGAAAACCAGTGCTTGCGTCAACCTGGAGTTTGGCGTGCCTCAGGGATCAGCTCTCGGGCCTCTGTTCTTTCCTGTTTTAATCAGCTGACACAGTTATCTGACCGTTTGGATCTCAGAGACAACAGGACCCAAGAACAGATCCCTGAGGGACTCCAAAGGTCTGAGAAGCACAATCACACCAGGTTTGGATTTATGAAAACTTAACTATTTATTAATAAAGATAATGCATTTACCTTTTCACTCAGGTAAACATCTGAAAGCTGCTTTGCACCCCACCTGCATCGCATCGTCCTTGTCAGGCTGTTTCTGGCTTCATTGCAGGCTTTGGTCTGTTCTCAGTAACAGTTCGTGCTGAGGTTCCCTGAAAAGCAGAGATGACGACACAGACCAAGCTTGTCTGACCTGATCCATCGACAGCACGAGGTTACTCATTAATGCCGCTGTGTGGTTTGGATTACTCGCTGGGAGAAAGTCCCGATCCTGAGCTTCATGTTCACACTGATTCTTCTCTGAGGAGCTCCGTGAGCCCATCAGCTGTTGGTACGCCCAGAGTTTTTAACAAACTGAGCTCAGAGATGAGCAGAGCTAATAAATAGGCAGAGAATGAGGACCGAAGGTTCAAAGAAACGAGAGACAACGAGTGACAGCACGGAGAAAGACGAGAGGCTTGTCTAACGGAGGACGAGAGCGACGTGGATACGTCAGCAGATAAAAACATATGAAGTTTACATTGCTGTTGCCCAAAACACAAAACGTTTCAAATAACAGCAGAGAACAGGACACATCAAAAACATCATAAAAATCAGTTCAGTCATCTGAGGAGCTTGGACAGAAAAGCGACTGCACTTCTTTAAGAAGCTCCTTCAGCTCTAAGACCAAACGCTGGAGCGTCCTTGTGTCCTTTAAGATCGTCGCTGCAGTGTATTCTGAAGTTGTCGTTCTTTTCCTTTAATGTGTTGGGCCCGCTCAGCCTTCATTAAATCAGCTTCGTCTGTGCAGATCAACTCTCTGAGGTCATCACATACATCTTTAACCTCAGTCTCAGCCTGGAGAGGGTCCCCATTCTGTGGAAGTCCTCCTGCTTGGTGCCGGTCCCAAAGACAACGCACCCTAAGGAGCCAAACCACTTCAGGCCCATTGCCCTGACTTCATACCTGATGAAGACCATGGAGGGGATCATACTACACCACCTTCTCCCACTAGTCTAGAGGTCTAGACCTGCTGCAGTTTGCCTACCAGCTGAACATCGGGGTGGATGATGCTGTTACCTACCTGCTTCTCTCATCTCTCATCAGCACAGTGAGAGTCATGTTTTTTGACTTCTCCAGTGCCTTCAACTGTCCGCTGAAGTCCATCGAGCAGGTTGGGGAGGAGAGGATGTTGTCTAACATCCATCATGGACATCACCTCCCACCCCTGCATGAGACTGTACGAGCACCGAGCCGCTCGTTCAGACTTTTACACCCACAGTGTAGGAAGGAGCGCTACCACAGGTCGTTCTTACAGCAGCTGTCAGACTCTATAATGCAGCTTAACATCCTTTGGTCATCTTACTCACCAGCTTGTTTGTTCTCTGCACATTTTATGCATATCTCCGGGCAATTGTTCTATATGTATTTCTCTACATTGTTACCTGTATATACAAACTTCATTTGCTTATGTTTACAGGACCACTTTGTGTCTTCCTTTTATATTTTATATTCCCCTTACTTCTCATCCTTGTGATAATAAAGTTTTATTCTATTCTATTCGTCTGGTTCTGCTGACCGCCGTGGATCCAAACTCTTGGGAATAAGTCTGTGTGCATCTCAGGTGAAATCATTCCTCTTTATTCGGGGGCCTGTGAAGCTGCTTTTGTGTTGAGCTTATTTCTGATGGAGGATATTATTTGAGTGTTTTTCTTCTTCTCCCTCCATTTAATCTGACTTTAATCCTTATTAATGTGTTTACATTTTCCTCCTATTGTCTTTTGTTTGTTTGAAGCTCGCACAGAGTGAAGTGTGTGTGGTTCTGTCTGATCCTTCTGTTTTTTCATCCAGGTGACTCAAATCCTGTTTGTATCCTCACACAAACTCATCTCCCCCTCTTCTTCCCCTCGCCTCCTTAATTTCCTGATAACCTGTTAATTTTATTGTTTTTCACTCACATTACACGATTACTGCAACGACCCAGCGACTCAAATCACTTAATGCATTATTATTGAGGCCAGGCCCTTGTCGCGTGGGCTCCTTTAGCCAAATGACTGTTGATATTTGCTTTTAATTTAAGCAATCCACTACAAGACTCATTAACATGCTGCTAGATTAACTGCCTCCAAGCTGAGGTTATCCGCCTCTTAATGCCCTTTCCATGGAGATAATCCCTGCTAACTTGGATTGGAGGCAACAATGAGATAAGCAGTGAATATGAAGAGATGAAGGAGGACCCGTCTGATCTCATCCAACAATGATTGTTTTTCTCTTTCGCCTGCAATTTGCTTAATTTAAGGGTTATTGACTGGCAGTGTGTCACAGAGCCTGAAGGCAGCACTGATCCTGATGGATTATTGATCAGCAAATTGTGCAATCACAAATCGCAATATCTTTCAGGAAACAACAGGATTTACAGTTGACAGTAAAACGGTGACATGCTGACTACAATATCTGTATATACATGCAGTAATATTGTGGGCATGATTATTCACAGCTCAACACCTCATCAGCACCTCAGAAATCTTGGACAAAGCAAAGGCTGGGGTCGGGTTCCTCAGGGATCATTTCTGAGTCCTCTTTTTTTCACAACAAAATCACAACAACAGTCGCCTCAAAGTGCTTTATATTATAAGGTCGACCCTACAATAATACATGCAGAGAAAACCCAACAATCATATGACCCCCTGTGAGCAGCACTTTGGTGACAATGGGAAGGAAAAACTCCCTTTTAACAGGAAGAAACCTCCAGCAGAACCAGGCTCAGGGAGGGGCGGGGCCATCTGCTGTGATTGGTTGGTGTGAGAGAAGGAAGACAGGATAAAGACATGCTGTGGAAGAGAGACAGAGGTTAATAACAAGTGTGAGTCAGTGCAGAGAGGTCTGTTAACACATAGGGCCTGTTTCAATATGTGTACTTGTGCGTATTTGTGTTCTCGTGTACTCGTGATACGCCATCAGTCGGAGACCAAGTACTGTTCCAATTCAAAGTACGCATCAAGCCGAGAACGCAAAAAATTCCCGGATGTGTTCTCGCTCCGCCCGTTTTATCGAGCATGCATCAGTGGTGACTTGTGTGGACTTGGTACAGCTAAATATCCCAGAATGCATTTCTCCAAAACTCAAACGCGGCAATGGCGGATAGGCGCGGCATTTAAGTTATTTTCAAACGAGAATGTAGCTGTGTAAACTTCAAATATCTGCTCGATTTATCAAGACATCACATATTTGCAAAAGTGCTCTGATGTTTTCAGAGACGTCTGTGACCAGCTCGATAGCTGACCGGGAGGTCGAGGATTTCTAGAGAACAGCGGACTCCCGGCACATCGTTTTCAACCCCCCCACGGTCTTTTCGCTACTCAGGTTAAACATGATATATAAATTTCTGAGGCAACTTCGAAATGTAAATTTTTGGTTTATTTCAGTGTTTTATTTGTTCCTGAGTAAATCGTTCTGGCTGAGATATATTTAAATTCAGGAGGAAACATTTTCACTGGGAACAAAAACAGCATGTTAATACTTGGAGATTCTGAAGGCTGTTTCAAAATGATCAGATTATAATTTAAATATTTGTTCAGTTCTCTTCCAAACCCCAGCAGCTGTCTATTGTAATTTTTGAGTGTCTACTAAAATAAAAATAAAGGCGTTCTAACATCTCACCTGGTTGTTTTTATTAAGACATACAGTGGGGCAAAAAAGTATTTAGTCAGCCACCGATTGTGCAAGTTCCCCCACCTAAAATGATGACAGAGGTCAGTAATTTGCACCAGAGGTACACTTCAACTGTGAGAGACAGAATGTGAAAAAAAATCCATGAATCCACATGGTAGGATTTGTAAAGAATTTATTGGTAAATCAGGGTGGAAAATAAGTATTTGGTCACCTCAAACAAGCGTTCTCGGCAAGTCCGGACTCGCCGAGAACGCGAGCACAGACTCGCGTACTTGAGAATTGAGAAAGGGCCATAATGAGTGAAGAAGAAACACCCAGTGCATCATGGGAATCCCCCAGCAGTCTACACCTATTGCAGCATAACTAAGGGAGGATTCAGAGTCACCTGGTCCAGCCCTAACTATATGCAGTGTTGGGAAGGTTACTTTTAAAATGTATTCCACTACAGATTACAGATTACCTGCCCCCAAATGTATTTTGTAACGTTTTCCGTTAAGTTACTCAATGAGAGTAATGTATTCTGAATACGTTGGATTACTTAATATATTGTCATGCTTTTTACAACTACATGAATGTCCTATTGCTGTGTGATTTATTACTATTACTGAAGGTTACTCTCCATACAAAGAGTAAAGTAAGGGTAGGTGGACATTAGGTAAGGCTACACTTTTTGCAGTAATCTCGTATAGAAAACTATTCCGCGCGTATATAAAACAGGTCTGCGGCTCCGAACCGTAAAGGCGTAAAACCGTAAAACCGTAAAGGGACCCTTGGATGGATGCAAGGATGGATGATGGATGCATGGATGGATGGATGATGGATGGATGGATGGATGGATGGATGGATGCATGGATGGATGGATGCATGGATGGATGCATGGATGGATGATGGATGCATGGATGGATAGATGCATGGATGGATGGATGGATGCATGCATGGATGGATGGATGGATGCACGCATGGATGGATGCATGGATGGATGCATGGTTGGATGCATGGATGGATGGATGCATGGATGGATGGATGCATGGATGATGGATGAATGGATGATGGATGCATGGATGGATGGATGATGGATGCATGGATGGATGGATGGATGGATGCATGGATGGATGCATGCATGGATGGATGCATGGATGGATGATGGATGCATGGATGGATGGATGGATGGATGGATGGATGGATGATGGATGCATGGATGGATGGATGGATGGATGGATGGATGGATGGATGGATGATGGATGCATGGATGCATGGATGGATGGATGGATGGATGGATGATGGATGCATGGATGCATGGATGGATGGATGCATGGATGATGGATGCATGGATGCATGGATGGATGCATGGATGGATGATGGATGCATGGATGGATGGATGGATGGATGGATGGATGGATGGATGGATGCATGGATGCATGGATGGATGGATGGATGGATGGATGATGGATGCATGGATGCATGGATGGATGGATGCATGGATGATGGATGCATGGATGCATGGATGGATGGATGGATGGATGATGGATGCATGGATGCATGGATGGATGGATGGATGGATGATGGATGCATGGATGCAGTGCCCTGAAACCTGCTTTGAAGACCAAGATGGAGGTCTGCACATCACTATTTGTTTGTGGATTATCTCATATTCAGCACTGAACATGAGCCATATCGTTTTGTCTTCACATCAGCAATAAATAAAATCCCCAAACCTGACCTCTGACCCCGCCTCAGTTGTTAAAATACTTTTGATTTGCTTCAGAGTTCGAAGCCAATTAGAAGAAGCAGGAGTTTTTTTCTGCAGTTTCCCTGGCGTCCAGCAGAGGCAGCAGTGAGTCCGTTACCATAGACAAGCATGTTTACAGGCTGATGTCCACAGGTGCAGCCTCTGTAGATAATCTCCTGCTTCATAACACCTGTACAGAGGGAGGATTTACTTATAGCTCACCTGTTTGAAGTTTGCATTATTAGGGGCGTGGCCTCTTTGAATGAAAGGTGAATGGTGACACAGCTGGTAGGGTCACCTGAACTGGACCTCTCGACAGTGTTTGTTCTGTTGGAGCCTTTTGGAGCATTTTTAATGACATCATGTGACCAATAATATAGCCGCTGTGAGGTCACTGTACTAACAGACCACCTGAGGAGGCGGAGCTTCAGTTTTAGGCTCTCATTTGCATGTTGCTGATCAATCATTAGCAGGAATCTGTCATGCTACGTCCTCTACTCTGAACATAGTTTGTTCTAGGTCCAAAGCTGAAACACAGAGTCTGTGTGAAGGTGAACATCCTCAACTGTTTATTAATATTTGTCATTTTGAAACCGATTTGATTCTTATTCTGTCCTCCAATCTGTTCTTAGCTTCATTGTGTTAATCCCAGCACACTTTCCTCTTGTTAACAGGCACACACACACACACACACACACACACACACACACACACACACACACTTCCTCAGTCAGCTCATTATAATTCATATGTATATGATTTCACAGTATTAACGTAACTATTTATGTACTATAACTAATTCATAATTCAATATTTCATAAGATCAGAATAAAATATTTTAAAAATGCCTGAAAATATTAAGAAATTGCAACAACCAAACACCGTCAAATATTAATAAATGTTTCAAAAAAAAACTCAGTGCTTTTTCTTACTAACAGGTGTGAAGATGATGGAGAATGGCTGACGAAGGTCTGACTGAGGCCTTCGTCTGTGAGTCCTGGAATTCCCTCCTTCCCAGTTATCCCAGCATGGGTGGAAACTGGAGGAGAAAAGGATCAGGGAGGGAAAAGGAAGGACAGATGGAGGAGGAGAGTGAGGCATGCAAAGAAAGGGATGGGGAGGGGTGAAGATGGTGGGAAGGGAGGGTGAAACGGAGGGGGCAGCCACATGGTGGAGCAGAGTGTGAGCGACCACACACATCACAATTATGCCCGATAATTAATTAATTAACATCTGACCTGAGAGAAAATTACAATCAGACTTAATCCAGGAGAAGAGATGAACCTGGAGCCTACAGAGCCCACAGACTGAGCTCGTGTTTACAGTACAGCGAGTACTTCAACACATGGAGAATACCTGCATCACATAAACTTTACTCCATTTGTACCTCAGATTATCGATATGAATACTTGCACATGTTTAACTATAGACACGTGTACACTCATATACAATACACAGGTCATAAACCAAAACAACATGTTTACAGAAGCCGAAGACTCTGTGGTTAACACCCACCAAATCTCTCAGCTTTGTGAAAATAATCTTTTTCATATATTTATATATAAGTAATAATTAAACATTGCTTCATATGGAATTATATTTATGTGACCTTAATGAATACTTTAGGCCTGTGTTACTCTGGCGTACATCTATAACATTGAGGACACACAATGAGCTCGATCACTGACAGGAACGTTTCCTATATACATGCAATTGATTGTTTTTATCGTGTGAATTTTTGTATTGATGTACTTCATCTGTACAGCTGTAGCTTAATAAACCATATGAAACTTTATTGAAACATCTCTATGTCACATCTGTTTGAGATGACAGATGGTGTAACCTGGGCACATCACTGTGAAAGAACTCTGCAGCAGAGACATTGAGCTGTTAGCCGTTAGCATGCGTCCGTACTACCTGCCCCGGGAATTCTCGCATGTTATCGCGATAACAGCGTATGTCCCCCCCTCGGCCAACGCGGATGCAGCCTGTGACTCTCTCCACTCTGTGGTCAGCAGACTGCAAACACAATCACCGAGAGCCCTTCTCATAATATCAGGGGACTTGAATCATGCCTCGCTGGACTCTACACTGCCCACCTTCACCCAGTATGTGACCTGCCCAACCAGAGACAATAGAACACTGGACTTACTGTATGCCAATGCAGAAGAGGCATACAGCTCATCACCTCTCCCTCCACTGGGCAGATCTGATCATAACCTGGTGCACCTTGTCCCTGTGTATGAGTCCTTAGTGCGCAGGGAGCCACCCGCACAGTGCAGAGATGGTCGGAGGAGAGCGAGGAGGCTCTTAAGGATTGTTTTGAGTCGACTGTGTGGGAGGTGATCTGTGACGACCATGGAGAGGACATCGACAGCCTTACTACATGCATTACTGACTATATTAATTTCTGTGTGGATAACACTGTACCTACCAGGACTGTACGGTGTTTCTCCAACAACAAACCTTGGATTACCCCAGAAATGAAAGCCGTCCTCAAGCAGAAGAGGAGGGCCTTCAAATCCAAAGACAAAGAGGAGTTGAAAAGGGTGCAGAGAGAGTTGAGAGGACTGATAAGGAATGGGAAGGACAGCTACAGGCAGAAGATGGAGAACCAGCTTCAGCAAAACAACGTTGGTGAAGTCTGGAGAGGCCTCAGAACCATCTCAGGCCACAAACAGCAGAACTCTCTGCCTGGGAGGGATGTGAGATGGGCAAATGAACTGAATCATTTCTTCAACAGATTTGATTCAACCATGAGACAGTCTACAACATCGGCTGCAGACTCACCCACCCCCACTGCTGCTGCTCCACCTCAGACACTTCACACCTCCTCTATTCACCCTGCTCACTCCCCCCCACCCCCAACAACAGCATCCAATACACACTCAACACAAGGCTCCAGCCTGTCTCTCTCAACCACCCAGGTTAGGAGGGAACTGAGGAGGATTAAAGCCAAGAAGGCAGCGGGTCCAGATGGCATCAGCTCGAGGGTCGTCAGGTCCTGCGCGGACCAACTGTGTGGGGTGATGGAGCACCTCTTCAACCTGAGCCTGAGGCTGGCTCAGCTTCGGCGCCTGGTGAGCTCATCACTGGACCAACTTCAGTTGCCTACCATTGGAATTGGAGTGGATGATGCCGTCATTCACCTCCTACATCGTTCCCTCGCTCACCTGGAGACCGCTGGAAGCACTGTGAGAATCATGTTCTTTGATTTCTCCAGTGCCTTCAACACCATTCTTCCCTCGGTCCTGAAGGACAAGCTGGAGAACTCAGGAGTGGACCATCACCTCACTACATGGATTTTGGACTACCTCACCGACCGACCACAGTATGTGAGGACTCAGGGCTGTGTGTCGGACAGGGTCGTCTGCAGTACGGGGGCCCCACAGGGAACGGTTCTGGCTCCGTTCCTCTTCACCATCTACACTGCAGACTTCTCCCACAACTCCACCCAGTGCTTCCTGCAGAAGTTCTTGTCACAGGCTGGGTCTCCGACCCAGCACTCTGAGTTTTCTTTGTATTTTTTGATATGTTATTAGTTTTTGTGTTATTTCCTATTTTGCCTTTAGTTTAGGCAGTTATTGGTTATTGTTCCTGGGTTTTCTATGTTTTGGGGTTTGGTATTTATTCATCACGTATTAGGTCTGTTAAGTTGTGTTGTCATGTTTAGTTTTAGTATTTCCTGTTTTATTCTGACAATGTCATGTGTTCTCTGTTAATTGTATTTAGCTTTTCTCTCCTGGTCCTGTCATTAGGTTTATGGCTGTCAGCTGTTTCCCCATATGTTTCCACTTCCCCTGATCACCTCATGTCTGTATTTAAGCCTTTTGTTTTCTTCATGCCATTGTCGGGTCGTCTGTTTATTCTGCCCTAGTTCTAGCCTGGGTCTGTTTATTTTGACCTCGGTCTTAGTTATGGTTTTCATCTGTTATTCATCATTAGTCTTAGTCATAGTATTTGCTGGTTATTTTCCATCACAGTCATAGTTTAGGTTTTGGTCTCAGTACCGTTTAGTGTTTTGTTTCTTAGTGATTTGTCAGTTTACTTTGGTTTCCTGGTTTACTCCTGCCGTCATCTAATAAAGGATCACTTTTCTGCTCAAACTTTCAACTACTCGTCATCATCTGCTTTTGGGTCCTGTTTCCACACACATCGGCGCACCCCGCCGTGACAGTTCTCTGATGACTCTGTAATAGTCACCTCATCATTGATGGGGACGACAAGGAGTACAGAGGACTGACTCAAGGCTTTGTGGACTGGTGCCAGCTGAACTACCTCCAGATCAACACCAGTAAACTTAAAGTAAGTAAGTAAACTCTATTTATTAAGCGCTTTTCGCAGACAGGCAATCACAAAGCGCTGTACACAAATATTAAAATATTAAAATAAACAATAAAATCAATAGACATTATATACAATGTAAAAGATCAAATGTAAATAATGTAAAAAAAATAAAATATGTAGATCAACAAAAGGCTTGTTTGAACAGAAGAGTTTAACTGTTTTTTAAAAACCTTCAGTAAAACCAAGGAGCTGGTGGTAGACTTCCACAGGCACAAACATCCTCCACTGCAACCACTGAACATCCAAGGTATGAACATCGAGGCTGTGGACAGCTACAGGTACCTTGGTGTTCATCTGAACAATAGACTGGACTGGACTCATAACTCAGACGCCCTCTACAGGAAAGGGCAGAGCAGGCTGTACCTGCTGCGGAGACTCAGGTCGTTTGGAGTGGAGGGCCCACTCCTGAAGACCTTCTATGACTCTGTGGTGGCCTCAGCCTTCCTTTACTCTGTGGTCTGCTGGGGCGGCAGCATCTCTGCTGGGGACAGGAAGAGACTGAACAGGCTGATCCGCAGGGCCAGCTCTGTTCTGTCCTCTGGACCCAGTGGAGGTGGTGAGTGACAGGAGAACGGCGGCTAAGCTGTCATCCCTGTTGGACAACATCTCCCACCCCATGCAGCAGACTGTGACAGCACTGAGCAGCTCCTTCAGTGGCTGCAGCACCCACGGTGTGGGACGGAGAGATTTCACAGGTCTTTCCTTCCCACTGCTGTCAGACTCCACAACAAAGACTCCAACTGATCAAACACATCCACATGTGCAATAAGATTAAGTGCAAAACCCTCTGACAAAGTTGTATTTTTACTCAGTTGTATTAAGCATTTGTATTCTATTGTTATCCTATTGTATATTTTATTCTATTCATTCTACTGTATGTAGTATTTTATTTTATTCTATTCTGTACAGCTGTGTACTGTATTTATTCTTATTGTATTCTAATTTTTGCGTCATAACTTTTGCACTGTCCACTTCCTGCTGTGACAAAACAAATTTCCCACGTGTGGGACTAATAAAGGTTATCTTATCTTATCTTAATATTCTCAGGACAACATCTTTACCTCAGACCAGTGATGACTTCCTTTAAAGGCAACACGAATAGATGTAAACTACACCCTGACCTTCTGAAGGAGGCGTAGACCCACAACACGGCGAGCTGAAGGCTGAGGTCAGGATTAGGGTTGAGGTTAGAAATGAAGGGTCACCAGGACTCAGGGTTAGAGGTTGATCACATCAGTGTCCATCTCCTGTAAATCTGCAGAGGGAATGCCAGCAGCCTCTTTGGCGCTCCTGCAGGTAAACATGAAGGTGCTTTTGTCACTTCCTGTCTCACTGGCCACCAGCTTCCTGGGACAGGCCGAGCAGAACTGGCTAATTGTATTCAGAAAGCAAAGAAAACAAAAGCTCTATGACATTTAATCGCTCATTCAGGTCAAGCTTTTAAATTAGCATAATGCATTTAGCTTACTGAGTGAGACGGCACGCGTTGGCATCAGGTGTCCGAGGTGGCGTGATGCCTGAGGCGGGTGGCTAAAGAAACAGGCCAGACGCAGCGAGTCTCCGCACAGTATTAAATTTTTTAATCATTAGCCATTAAAGCTAATGGCAGCAGACAGACTGGAGCTTTCTCTGGATGCTGCTGTTGGTCTGGCTTGGCCTCATGCACTTTAGGGCCGAGATTACAGAATGCAAATGAGGCCGTGTGTGTGTGTGTGTGTGTGTGTGTCGGGGGTTGCAGGCCTCCCTCATATAAGAGAATATGGTTCAGAGCTCCAGACACAGACTCCAGTCTAATTTGAAAACTTTAATCCCGACCCAGGCGCTGTTTACATCACTGAATTAGGTTAATCTATTTGCATAAATGTGCATTTATGAATAATTAGTGGGACACAGAGGGCTGTGGAGGGTGGTGGGGGCGAGGGAGGGGTGCCGACGTGTGGCCAGACTATTGCTGCCGTTGCCGGCAGTAAACAATGGAGCTGCAACAACAATGAACAACAAAAACCGCGGGGAGCTGCAGCCGTCTGCCGCCTGAATTACTGCTATCGCTTACAGGCCGCGGCCGGCCGAGCCCACGCACCAGCAGCCAGCCGCCCTTAATTTCATCACAGCTGCCGCTTTAATTGGTCCCATTAACTCCCCGTGAGACAGCACGGCAGCCGCAAACCTTTGAGCTGCTTCTGGTGATGGTCTGCTTTCATTCCCGGCCTCCTCGGAGTAAAGTGGGTGCAGGTGAACGTTTGCAGTTGTGTTCAGCAGACTCGATTTCAACCAGAGAAAATGGATAAAACGTCTCCTAGTTTTCCCCTCTGAGTCCATCAGACGCAGGCGGCTCCATCCAAATATCGATATCATCAATACCAACACTGGTAACGGTATCTGATCGATGCCGGTACAAGGAGATCAATACTTTGTTTCTATCTTCTAAGTTCAGTGTGTGAACCTGTCTGTGCTGTTTCATTCACACAAGCTGAGACAGAGTTTCAAAATAAAAGCTGAAAGCTGTTTTATTGTATTAACTCATTATTGTGGAAATCACACTGGTCATTAAAATGTGATGAGAATGTGCAAGTTAATGATTTTCTCCCACAAATCAGGACACAGCTCTTTCCCATACGTAAGCTTCCTTTATGGGGTGAAAATATCGGTATCTGTGTACTGGCCCTGAACTCTCAGACTGAGAGCACTATTGTCTCTGTTTCAGTCATTTCCTCTTTACTTTGTGTGCTCGGGCTTGTTTTACTTCCTGCCTGTCTTTTGTCCCCCTGTTGCCGTCAGCCTGTTTTTCCTCGTCTTTTGGATTTGTCGTGTTTCTGGATTTTTATTGACGCTAACCTCCGTTTTGAAGACGAACAACGACGTCACAGTTTAATGAAGACTTTCAGGTGAACAACAGGTGAGTATTGGCAGCAGTTGAAAGGAGTCCTCCACACGACCACGTCCAGCTACGGCTGTGTGGTTGCAGGCTCGGGTGAGTGGCTGTTGGTTCCACAGGTGTTAGCACAGGTGAGTCTTCTTCATGTTTCAGTCTCGTCTCTGTGTTCGTGCACCTTCTGTCAGTCATGTCTCTTTGCCTCCTGTTTTACTTTGACAGTCTCGCGTCCCGTGTCAGTGCATTCAGTTTGGCTTCCTCCCCGTCTCGTTGTGTTTGATCTCTCCCAGCTGTGTTCCCCACGGGGTTCTCCTTCCTCTGTGTATTTAAGCCCACGTGTCGTCCACGCTCCTAGCTTAGTTTCCCAGTGTCTTAGTTCCTCATTCGTGGTTTCTAGTTTCCTGTTTTTGTGTTTAGCCCGTTACATGACAGTTTCACAAACACGAGTGCAGGTAAGTTTCTCAGCATGCTCTGATTTCTGCAGGTTTGAAGGTGGGTGAGGCCAGTACGTGGCACAGGTGAGCAGGCAGGTAACAAAGCGGCACTTGACTCTTTGAAGCTTCGCGGTCCAGCGAGGAGGAGAGAGGAGGACCGAGATGAAGATGGGAAACAGGTGTGCCGGTGAGGTGATCACGCCCCCTTCTGGGAGGAGTCAGGAACACCTGATAAAGAGGAGGATATTAAAAAGATGGACAGAGGCTGTGTCCCAATCCAGGGTCTGCACGCTTGAAGTACGCGCACTACGTACGGTGCGTACTATAAGTACGAGAAGTGCGGAGGTGAGAGGCTTGTGAAATAGGACGGTCTTGCCTTCGTCGCGCTGTTCAGGTTGCCTAGCAACCATGATAATAACCGCGAGACACGTTACATACAGCTTTGTGTGACAGAAATGAAGGAGAAAAATGTTTTGTTGGTCATTCATTTTTGTCATGACATCACTTTAGCTGAGTATCTGAGGCTGAGACCACGGGACTGTAAAACATGATTGTTGGGCTTCATTTCTGTGCTGAACAGTCATTTAAGATTAGTTAGTAAATAACAATCAGCTGATGTTGTTCATGAGACTAAAGTCATCTCACTGTGTAATGTAAATATAATATGGACAATGTTATATTTATTGTCAGATTATTATGATATATCACAGCAGTGAGCTTGAACTCTGTGTCAAAGATTCAAAGATTCAAGTTGCAGTTATTTATATTTCCTGTCACCTTAAATCTTCACTCAAAGACAAGAATCTGTGACAGTGTATCTACAGATGTTATATATAAGAGACAAATATTGTTCTTTTAATATGTTGGCATTACTAAATTTGGCTCAGTGCTTACATGTATGTGTAAAAAGCAAATGTAGGAGCTGTGATAACTGTGTCTGATAGAATGAAGAGTCGACTGATATATGAAATATTCCTTTATTGGGTGAGAAAATCAGACCATGTCATAACTGCTGTAAGTCACACAGAATAGATATCAGAGCCTTAAACAGGCTGACGTCTGCTAAATGGGTCAAACTGGGCAGAAAGTCTACAAACACATAACATCCTTATAGAATATGATGTAACACTATAGATCAACTTAGCTCAGAATATATAAAGCATATAAACAGTTACAGCAATATGATGCAACAAACACAGCAGCTACTGATCCAAAATCCTCAAAGCTTCATAGAACTGAAACCAACATTTATTTTAGCTCCATTCTGCTGCTGATACAGACTTTAGGTTTCTGAACATTAAACTTGTTGCTGCCTTTCATGGTGTGTAACCTGAAGGCCCTGAGTACTCTGAGTACTTTCTCCCACACTGGAAACACTGGGATGATAACATTATTTGAACATTACCTAATAAGACTGATTCAGCACAGACAGTTATGTTAAACTTTCCTAGCAGTCCTTCACAAACATATATATATGTAAAGGCTTTAAAACCAAGTTAACGCTGAAAGTACAAACGTCACTAATGTTTGTAACTTTGCCGACATGTGGCCAACAGTAATGTTTTAATGTTCTTCGTTATTAAACTTTCGCACATAAATAAGTGACATCATATTCAGTACTTTTGACAGTTCACTCTTCGGCCGCTCCCTTCTGCCGGATTTTGCGGCAAAATTATCCACACCCACCGCCGCGCTATGGATTGTGGGATATATGGGACCACGAAGCGTGCACCGGACCACGCTTGATATTTGGGGAAATCGACGCCACATTTGAAGTACACTTTGAATTGAGACAGCCGTCGTCGCGTCGCTGTGACGTAATCGCATTGAAATGCGTACTTCAAGCGTGCGACCCTCTGAATTGGGACACAGCCCTGGAGTGCAGAGACGAGCAGCAGAAGGCACGCTGGAGCAGAAACCAATCAGGACACAGTTTACTAAGGTCAGAGGTCATCTCGTTTCCTTACACACTTCTATGCACTCCCTGCTGGATGTTAGCGAGCGTGCAGGCTTTAATCACCTTGCTGTGATTTATTGTTAACATAACTGAGGTTTTACTGACGGCTGTGGAAGCTTTTCTCTGAATTATGAGATAATTTAATCTTTTCCATTTTAGCCTCAATCGCCTCTTCATCTTCTTCTTCCTCTGCTTTCTGTTCCGCTCTTTCTTCTTTGTGTGCAGATTATAAACTGAAGCAGAACATCAGTTTGAGGCTGGATTAAACATCACCGCACAAACTTATGTTCACTCTTCAAACAGCGTGGATTACCAAGATTTGCCGGAGGAAACTGATTGATTACGAGCGCTAAATAATCTTCAGATTAAGGTCTGAATATTTCTCTGAGCTTCTCATCACTTTATCTCCATCCCTCATCATTTTGTTCTTTCTGTAATTAACGCGCAGCTTTGGTCGCGTCACCGCTGATCAGAGGTCAGCTGTGAAGCTCTCGGGCTTACTGACATCACTGCGAGTCCAGGAAGTGTGTTCAGTTACATCAAGAACGTTTCTCAGAGGAGGCGGCGCCGGTGTCAGTGTGCTGGGGCTCCTCCCAGCTCGACATGAAGCTCCTCCCCTTTGCTGCGTTCCTGCCTATAAAGCTGTCTCGGCTCTTTGGTGCAGGTTTCCTCCTCGCAGTGCTTCAGCCTGGCTAACCTCACCGTCCTGCCGCCTCCTGCAGACAGAATTACGGCGTACTCTCAGCCCCAGCTCTCAGGTGTTTTGTGGTGCGGTCACAGGCCACGCCTCCGCGCGCTGTCTTCAGACGATTAGCTGTTTTTGTTCCTCAGAATGGAGCGCTCTGTTTACAGTTTAGAAAGCGATGTTATCAGATTATTCCACTGTTGGTTTATTTCTTTACGCTGAAACGATAACTGAGACTTCATGAAAGTCACAGACGCTCACGTGTCAGCACGTGTCAGCACGTGTCAGCGCCGCCAACACCACAGAGTAGAAAACGGTCAGCTTTGACCTCTGACCTCTCCATCACACCGGCTGATAAGCATGATGCAAAAGTAAAATCTGATGACTGCTCTGCAGGGCTGTGCCTCTCACAGTCTTATTGTTGCGTTTAGCTGCTGTTGATGCAGAGGTCAGAGGTCAGGCTGGTGTGTGGAGGTTACGGCAGCCTGACAAATGGATGCTCCTGCTGCTCCTTTATGTGGGCGTGTCCACGCTCTCAGGGGAAACCCGCCTCCTCCTTTCACCCAGAGGGGCTTGGCGCCAAAATAATCAACGAACCCGCCCCCCGCCATCACGAGCAGAAGCCATGAAAATTTGGTTTAACGTGGTGAAGACGGAGAAACCACCTGCTGCACGGATATCCCAGCGCGAGCCACTCTGCTGCGCTTCCTGAAGCTCCTCCCCCTTTGTTTCCTCCTCCGCTGCACGTCATCGATATTGAAAAGCTCTGATAAGAAACGTTTGCAGCGCTGCGCGTCTGTCAGGACAAACTCAGATTTAAGTTCACGTTTCACAGAAGCGCTGTCCGTCTTTTATATACAGTCTGTGTCTGAGCTGGTTCAGGACACACTGATCCACAGAGATCCACTGAGTCAGAGCGGGCGCCGCTGCAGCACGCCGAGGGTGTCTCAAGCACACGCCGAGGGCCGGCGCATGAATGCTCAGTTGTTTTTGCAGTTTTGTTATCAGTGAGATAACAAAGAGCGCCCTCAGATTAAAGAAGATAACGAGCCGTGTCGCCTCTGCTCGTTGTTGTTATCATCTTGTTTGTGAGCGGCGGGGCGAGATGGGCGTCTCCTGATGAACCCTCCGAGCTCTGTTTTCATCTTCCTGCAAATGTGAGCGGCTGATTAAAGCGGCAGAGAAGAAGAACATCGTGTTTTTGCTCAGCCGTCTCAGATTTCAAACGTGATGTTTCCACAAATAAAACCATGAAACCTCAAAATAAAATGATGAACAAAACATAAACATTAAAACAGCAACAAAGGTTAAAGGTTAAAACCAGATTTGAACACTAAGACAGAAAAAATAATTACACTGAAGGTAAAACAACCCAATAAAAAGCAAAACACTAAAGGATAAAAAAATTATTAAATATAACTGAACGAATAAAATAAGAAACACAAAAACCCATAAATTGTAATTTGGTGAAGTTTTGTAAAAATCAAACACATGTAAGCTCAAATACAGTGCAGGCAGATAAACTCTCTGATGTCTGTGAACGTTTCGTGGGCTCTGCAGGCCGCCGCGGTGCGTTCAGGGTCTCCCCCTTTCCTCCTGGACACAGATGTGCACAGATGTTTCAGCTCTCGTCAGTAATCAGGTACAGACTCTACAGACTTTCAGCTGAGGTTGAGTAATTCCACCGCTCATCCAATCAGCTTCCTCCTCCTCTTCTTGGCGTGCACGTGAAGGTTCACCTGTGCAGCTCTGTTTCAGTACGTCTCTCGTGTTTCTCTAGTTTCTTATTTGATTTTTTAAAAATGATTTCTGGGCGATAACGGCTGCGTCACACTGACGTCCATCCATTTTCTTCCACTTATCCGGTGCCAGGTCGCGGGGGCAGCAGCCCACGCAGAGAAGCCCAGACCTCCCTCTCCTCAGCCACCTCCTCCAGCTTATCTGGGGGAACACCAAGGCGTTCCCAGGCCAACCGAGAGATATAATCTCTCCAGCGTGCCCAGAATTCATAGCGTGACCCAGCCAAACTCCAGTTTCCAACAATGGCAGCCGCTGCTTAATTTTAATATTACTCTTATTATTCTTTCTGGGTCACAAAATAAACGTTTAACATATTTTCAGGCGAGAAAGTAGTTGTGTAAACCTCAAATATCTGCTCGGTTTATCAAGATATCGCATATTTGCAAAAGTGCTTCGACGTTTTCGGAGACGTCTGCTACCCACCAGCTCGACAGCTAGCCGGGAGCTCGAGGGTCACTGAAGCCGCCGAGAACGGCACAACTCCGGCACATCATTTTCAGATCACCGCGGAGTTTCGCTGCTCGGGTTAAACGTGATATATAAGTCACTTAGACAACCTAAAAATGTTATTGTTTGGCTTTTTTCAGTGTTTTGTTTGTTCATGAGTAAATCGGTTTGGTTGAGATCAAAGTTATTAGATAAAATAAAACTTTATTAATCCATCGGGTGGGTTCCTCCTTGGTTTTCACACAGCTGACTAAACGTCAAACAGAAAACTGATTAAACAGAAGTGTGAGACGGTCGAGAGTTTACACCAGTGTGCTGTTATATTTTAGATAGCAAGAAGCAGACGGCCGAGTTTGTTAAACTCCACCGAGACAGCGGCGACGCTAATCTGAAGGCGAGACCGTCCAATTTCACAGCCGTTTACTTCCGGCCTTCCCGACTCCTGAGGACCCGGCCCACGTAGACCGCAAAGGCCGGGTCCTCAGGAGGATGCAGCCCATGAATTTGGACACGACCTCTGACTTTGTTTGGCGCTCGAATGTCGGAGACTCGGGCGTCCCGATGAAGTGAGAGCAATGAGCTTCTTTGCTCTAATTTAACACGAGCACATTAACGAGCGCATGAACGCATCGGATGATTTAATCTGTAATCTGCTCAAACTGTGACGCCCACAATAAAAAAGAGAAGAAGAAGGAGAACAGAGAGGGATTTAAAAACAGCCCAAATTTGCTTTAATTATCTCTGATAAGCAGATTCCTCTAATTGCTTTTAAAACCAGTTGACCATTTTTACCTTCTTACACACACACACACACACACACACACTGCAAGCCTGCAGTCAATCCTGAGGGATTAACCGCCAACTTGGCCCTAATTTCCAGCCTGACTTTCATCAGCAGGAGCTTCGTTTTCTGCCCAAAGAGACAAACAGCTGATTTTCTCTGTTTATCCTCATCAGCTCCACCCGCTCCACCCGCAGATCATCATCTTTATTATCTTTATTTTCACTTTTATTCAATTCTTCTAGCATTATTGTCAAAATAATGACAATAAATGAAATATAAAAAATGAACATACTGTGTGTGGAGGTTCAAAACCTCAGAAAGGAAAATAAATAAATCAATGTTTAAAAAAAGAAATAAAATGGCACCAAATCCAGGAAATAAATCCAACGGATAAAGTAGGAACTGTGCATTTGATTCTTTACTCACTTCCTTGATTTAATAGTTTATTTTGCTGAGTTTAGATTTTTCTGTCTGTAAATAAAATTCATCGATCATTAAAACTGACTTTTCAGCACTTTTAAAATCCAGTTTTCTTTATTTTGTACATTTAACAGCAGCTGAAGTCAGATTACAGCAAATCCAAAGCATCAAACACCTGTGAAGAGAGGTCAGAGGTCATTTTTAGGGTCATGAAAAGAGCACAAACAGAAGTGCACGAGGGTCACGTGACCGCAGCCTTCGCAGTGTCAGTCTGCGGCTCCCTTAGACCCATCCTGCTGTCAGCACGGCCCCCGTGGGCCGCGCCCCACAGTTTAAGCGGCCTTGATGGAGCCTAGATTAGGTTTGTGAAATCTGATGGTGCTGATGGCAGCAGCTGATTGGTGGATGCTCTGTGATGTTTGGCCGCATCAAAGATAAACAGTCTTCTTCCTCCTCTTCTTCCTCTGAAATCCTGATCGGATTGGAGGGAAATTGGTGGCAATTAATCCTCTGGGATTGAGCCCCCCCCCCCCCACCCCTCCTGCTCTGTGCCCTGATTGGCCGCCGCTGGGATCCCGGGCCTGATAAAGCTGCCCGCCGCCCGTTGCCGCTCTGTTCTCCACCTTCATCACCTCCTCTGCTCCATCACCTCCTCTGCTCCATGATGACCGGGCGGGAGGAGCTCAGCGAGGAGAAGCCGCGGGTGAAGCTGCTGTCCCCGGGTTTCGGCATCGACAAGAGCCGGCTGCACGGCCCCGGGCTCCGCTCCAAAGGCTTCGCCATCACCGACCTGCTGGGCCTGGAGACAGACCTGCAGGCCCGGCAGCAGCCCGGCGGGGCTCCTTTCGCCTCGGGGCCCGGGACGGAGCAGCACGGGGCCGGTCCCGGCCTCGGCGGGTTCTCCTTCCCGGGGGGGTCGCTGCCCCTTGGCCTAGGCTTCCTGTGCAGCCTGGCGGCGCAGCAGCCCGCCGGGGCGCCGTGCTTCCTGCCTGGACACCTGCCGCTGCTGCAGGCCCGGCCCGACAGCCACTACCTGCAGAACCTGGAGGTCCAGCGGGAGGCCTATTCCGGTACGGAGACAGGCTGGAAGAAGGGTCCCTGATGGGAGCCCTTCGCTCCGGCTCGGGTTCTGTGCTGACGCGTCCCTAAAATATTTTTTGGCTTTTAATCTGGTTTTAGTCACGAGGCCTTCAGCGTCATCACCGACCCGAGTTTATTGGCTCCTTTATCTCAACTTTATTTTGTTTCTGATGATTTTTCGTTCAGATTTGATTTTTTTCTCTTTGCTGTCGCAGATGAAGAGTGTCTGTCGGACCGAAACGACCCCAAAACCTCCGGAAACTCTCAGAAGAGGAAGAAGAGGAGACACCGGTGAGGAAAACTGCAGAACTCAACGAACCGAATGTTTTTAAAACGAAGAAATAATTCAGGGTCATTTTTTAAACATTTGGCCTTTTTAAAATTCTAATTCTGTGCTCTTTTCATGTTTTTTCGGTGTTTCCGTTGAATTCGGACAAAAATACAAATAAGAGAAAAAACGCTGAAAAAACCCAAACACACATTCAGATTTTTATTCTGAATTCAGCAACGTGAAGAAATAAAAAAGAAGAAACGAAAAAAAGATTTTTAAAGACACATTTCAGCTTCACGCAAGGCTTAAATATATTTTAATTAAGTTAAAACTACGAATTAATTCGTTTCTAGCAGAAAAAAGAACTTTGATTCATCGTGATTATTAAAAACATTTATTATTATTTTATTATTGAAAGCTTTGTGTCATAAATATTATAATGTTGATGATGAATCGTGATTGTTCCATTAGTGAAAAGCAGAAAACATTTTCAATCAAATCATAGAAAAAAAATGGAGGAACAAACCAAACCGTGGCTGCTTTACTGAATTCACTAAATAATAATCAATAATCAGGTTCCAATAATTAAGGAGAGAAGACAGATGATGATAATAAAATAAAAAGATTTCATATTTTAACCTGATTTTTTTTTTTAAATTTTCAGTCATGAACAATTCTTAGAAGTGTAAATAAAATAATCAGTGATGTCAGTAATGAAGAAGATCAAACGTGATGAAGAATGAAACATGATCGGGTCTGCTGCTGTGTTCAGGACGGTGTTCACCTCCCACCAGCTGGAGGAGCTGGAGAAGGCCTTCCAGGAGGCTCATTACCCCGACGTGTACGCCCGGGAGATGCTGGCCATGAAGACGGAGCTGCCCGAGGACAGGATACAGGTGAGGGTCCCGATCAGGTGACATCAATCTGACCAATCAGCAGAGTGGAGAACTGATCCGAGGAACATCTGTAATGCGAAAACCCTGAATCATTCAAATCAGAGACAGATTTCCTGTGAGGGGGAAACATCAGCGTAAAAACAAGTTTTCTCAATTAAAAAAAAAAAGAAGTATTTTTTTCAAATTGTTTTTATTATTGATTTAATGAATTTATTTGAAGAGGCTGTTTGGTTTTTAATATTTGGGCTTTAATCTGATCTGAACTTTGTTCTGTTTTGTTGATTTTATTGAGAAATGCTGTGAACATGTGAAATCGTGTTGTTTTTATTTCTCTGTGTAACACATTATTTATTTGTTTACCTGCTCAAGTGTTGGGCACGACCTCTGACCTCTGTACTTCCTGTTTTATTTCCAGGTGTGGTTTCAGAACCGGCGGGCCAAGTGGCGTAAGCGTGAGAAGTGCTGGGGTCGCAGCAGCGTCATGGCGGAGTACGGTCTGTACGGCGCCATGGTGCGACACTCCATCCCGCTGCCCGAGTCCATCCTCAACTCTGCCAAGAACGGCATGATGGGATCGTGCGCCCCCTGGCTGCTCGGTGAGCCGCATGCACGTCAGTGCCACACGTGCACCACAGCAGCATCAATACACACCGATCAGTGATCAATAAGCCTTTAGAGTAAACAATGAAGTGCTGCGTGTAACACGGGCCTGAATGTTTTCATGTTACCATAGCAGTGAACAAACATGTAAACAACACTGCAGTTCGCACTGGACTGAACCTGAATGTGACTCCGCCCCCACAGGGATGCACAAGAAGTCTTTGGAAATGTCCAAAAAGTGTTCCAGCCCTCCGGCGTCCGACTCGGCGCGCTCCGATTCGTTCTGCGATGCCTCGGAACGACGAGGTTCCAGCAAGGCCCAGGAGCCGGAGGAGGACAAGCTGATGGAGGAGGAAGAGGACGAGGTGGAGGAGGAGGTGGCCATTGACCTGTCCAGCTCATCTAAACAGCAGCAGCAAGAGGAGGGCGGAGCCTCGATAAGAACCGCCTCTTCACCACAGCAACAAAGCTGCAGCGAATCAGACGAACATAGCTGAAGATGATCTGACCAAAGAGGAGGAAGGTGTTCTGTTCAGGCAGCGCTGTGATGGGATTGGCTCTTTCAGGAAGCACAGCCAATTGAAACAAACGCAGCCAAAACTTTACTTGTTACTATGCAAAGTTAGTTTGTTCAAACGCTAGCTGCTGGTTTGCTAACAAAGCTAAGAGCTAATATAAATATTGTTTTGGTGTGCTACTACCTGTTAAAATATCAGCAGGATTGATCATGTAAGCATTTTGTAGCTGACTTTATTTTCTCAGTGTTAGCGACAAAAAAAGTTCTGATTTTAGATGAAAAACAATGATATTAAAAGTTTCAGTTGTCAACAAGTGTTAACAGTGAAACAAATAATGGAAAAATATGAGTCATGATAACATATTTTGATAGAAAATGCTATTACTTAAAGCTATTTTTAGCTAACATGCTAATATATGTAAACCCTGTGTTATACTATAAGGATCAGCTAGCAAACTTTAGCACTTCAAAAAAGCTTTAATCACTACTATTAACTTTTTGTATTAGTATTTGAACATTTCAGATTTACCATGCTAGTGGCATGCTACGGTGGTAATTTCTGCACTGTGCGACAAAGTGTTGTTAGTGTGCTAAAATAGCCTGATACTAACAGAGCACTAGCATTAAGCATGCTAATCATTAAGTATGCTAACTTATGTTCTGAAACAACAAAATAGTGATTGGCTGTGCTCGCCGTGCTCCTGGGAAACTAATGTTCATCGTTAAGATGAACACCGATGCTGTGACGTTCAGATCAGCCTCGAGGGGTTGGAGTCTTTTCTAAAAGACTGTGAAAGACGTGTGTGTGTGTGTGTGTGTGTGTGTGTGTGTTTGTTTATGTTTTATATCCATGGTTTTTGGGAGTCTGAGAATATCTAATGTTTTCTTCCTGTTGGTTTTTGTGTTTTATAGTTGGACCTGCTTGACTGAAACTCTGTGAATGTAATTTAAATGTAAGATTTCAAACATTTTATCATTATTATTATTAGTAGTATATGCTTATACAGGTGGAGATTCAGCAGGGTGGAAAATAAAGAAGTATTTTTGGAATCAGCTGAGCTTTGTTGTGATTTATTAACACAAACACTGATTAAAACTTAATTTTACACATCAGCTGAAAAAAAAAGAGGCACATATTTACTACTAGTTTTAAAAGAGCATCATTCTATAAAGTTTCCAAATTCTATATTCAGTTTTAACAGGAAACTTTGAGTACCATAAATGTTTAATTCAAATTTTTTGTGAATTGTTTCACTTTTGCCACCCACTGACTTCCATACCTACTTAGCGGTACCCCAAATTAACCAGATAGGTGAAAAAATACAAATAAAATTCATAAAAGGCCAAGAGATTCACTAATCTTCATCTTTCTGTTATAAAACAAATGTAATGAAACTGAAGGATGAATTGAAAATATGATTTAATTCCATTTTAGGCATTGCTGCTGGTATTAGAAGAAAAACAGGCACCTTTGAAAATAAAAATGTTTTTATACCATTTAATACTGTTTTTTCTGTGTTATCTGAATTAAATTACACGTGTATCATCAGCCATCATGATGTTGTTTGTTAGAACGGCAACTTATCTACAGCTGAGAGGAAGCAGTTGGACCAGCTCATAAAGGCCAGCTCTGTGCTAGGATGCCCCCTCGACCCAGTGCAGGTGGTAGGAGACAGAAGAATCCTTGGACGGTGTCTCCACCCCACGCATGAAGCTGTGGCAGAACTGGAGAGCTCCTTTGGTCTCACCCTGCTGCATCCACAGTGCACAAAGGAGTGTCGCAGGTCCCTCCTCCCAGCAGTTGTTGGACTTCCGTCACAGCTCCCAACAAACTCAATAAAGTATTTACATCCTGCTGGTATTTGCAGTTTTTCCATTTTTGCTAAATAGTCTGTTGTTGTTGGTTTTTAAGCACAAATATACAGCATTTTGTGCACCAATAATCCTACTCAGCTGCACATTTCTGTGAGTCCTGCTTTTTTAATGTTGGAAATCTGCCTCTACAGTCTCTTAATTGTTGTTTTTTAAATTTCATATTCTTTACTTTTGTGTGAATCTGCATGCTCCGCCTGTCCCGGTGAGGGGACAATAAAGGATATCTCTATTCTATTCCATTAAAGACACATTTACGTTCATATTCCACACTGAAGTAAGCCAAACTCTATTTTAAAATCATGTAATTTAAGGATTTTTCGTAATGTTTATTATCCAATGCGCGACGCCTTCAGTAGATTCAGCAGAAAATCAATAAATGTACTTTTATTCACTTTCCGCTTCCCTTTCCCGACCAGTGCCTGCGGGATAAGCCAATTACGTCACTTCCTCTATCCACATTAGCGGTTTGGTTGCTAAGCTAACTGGCCACTGAGAGTGGGAACTCCTAAAAAATGGCCGATTTAAGCACTTTCAGGAATGAAGTGGCGCTCGTCGTCAACAGCCTGGCCAGGGCGGTGGTGACGGAGATTTTCAGCGCTGTGGAGGGAGCTTCTTTAAACAGACAAAGCCTCGAAGCCGAGGTAAGCCAGCCCAGCTAACTCTCGCTAACAGCTAGCTCAACTCCAGCTCTTCCGGTTTCACGTGCTCACGGTGTGCGTGCGAGAGAAGACGAAGAAGAAGCGCGAGGTGTTTAAGTGGTTTACTCACTCCCAAAGTCCCGATGTCATCATCCCGAGCTCCATTTAAAAATCCTCCAATTTTAGTTCGTCAATAATTTATTAACTCAGTGACACAAATCATTACAACCGAGACTACTTAGACCTAGAGCCTGAAAATTGGCTCCTCCTTCTTACCTGTGACTGAAATCTAAGCCGCCTACATTTCGGCATGTTTTAAGTTGGAAAGAGAAAAGTTTCGCTTAACACACAGGTAAAGACATTCACCTGCAGCAGGAGCTGTTTTTCTGCTTTTTCTGTTTTTCTGCTTTTACCTCACAGATTCCAAGTATAGGTTAGCGTTCAGCATTGTTTTTGGGAAATATCCTGAACCAAATATGAACCTTTTTCCCCTCATATGTGTGATCATGTGCAGACAGTTTTGTTGAGTCGGAGTGACAGTGAAGAAAACCTAAAAACAAGAACATTCCCAATGAAGATCCATCACCTATCATCAGAAAACATGAGTCATGAAACGGTGTGTGTGTTTTCCTCACAGGAGAAACTCGGCGCTCTCGTCGAGCATCTCTGTTTTGAAGCTGTGGAGAAAATCCTGAAGCTGGTCAATCTGAGCGTTATGAAGAGCGGCGAGAACGTGGGCCAGATGCATGATGGGAGCGATGATGTTTCAGAGACAGCCGGAGGTCAGTACTCTGACCTCTGATTGGCTGCAGATTGAACAGCTGGGACGGGGTCCCTGAAAGAATGATTACATCACCACCTAAACGCTTCAGGTTGTGTACTTGCTGTTTCCTGTTTTGCAGGCGAAGGCGGCGGTGGCGCTCCCTTCCCCCCCTCAGAGCAGACCTACATCTTGGTTTATGAGGTCAGTGAGTGAGTCCAGCAAACTGCCAGAGAACGAGCGCTAAGCGAGCACTGACACCTGTCCTGTGTCTTTCAGAATGCCGCCGCAGACTCACAGTGTGTGCTGGTGTCACTGGAGAGTCACGCTAACGGTGAGAAGTCGCTCCTTTGATTTGTCACTGATTAAACCTGAAAAAGGTGAGGTTCTTATCCACAGTGTGGGTGTTATGCAGTAGGCCACACCCCCAGACAGGCACCTGTTTGGTGAAGGTGTTGTCTGTAGCGTGAAATCAAAGCATCATGATTGGCCGTGACATCATATTTTCTCAGGTTACTTGATAGTTTTTTAAGATGTGCGAGCGCTGTCCGACTGTCCCGTCTACGAGTAACGTCCCGCTCACAGACTTCCTGTTGCTCTGTTGCAGGTGGAAATGAAAGCACGTGTGATGTAACAGGTCAGGGGACAGAGCTCTCCCCCTCCTCGTCTGCGCCTCAGGCCGATGACCACGAGTACGCTCGCTCGACGTCGCCTCCATCCAGCAGTGCCTCAGCGGCAGTGGGTGGGGTCAGGAAGAGGCCTCGCGGCCGCAGGAGGAGAGCTCGAATCGTGGTGTCTGGTGAGGCAACAGAGACTCACCTACAGTGCTCGCACTGTGCCATGTTGTTTCCAAACAGCGAGCGGCTCGCCGACCACGAGAAGAAGGCTCACCCGGCGTGCTCGGTGTGTGGCCTGCGGTTCACTGGTGTCCTGAAACTGCGTGAACACGAGCTGAAAAAACACGGGCTGCTGCCGTACATCTGCGACTTCTGCCCGAAGAGGTTTAACCACAAGGCGCATCGCGACCTGCACGTGAAGGCGCGGCACACCGGCGAGAAGAGCTGCCACTGCGACATCTGCGGAAAGGGCTACGCCTGCGTGAGCGTGCTGAAGACGCACCGCATCACGCACTTCGACAAGTCGTTCATCTGTGACGTCTGCGGGAAGGGCTTCTACCATGCCTGCCACCTGACACGCCACAAGCTGGTGCACCAGGAAGTGCGGCCGTTCCGCTGCCCCACCTGCGGGAAGGGCTTCACGCAGGCCGCCAACCTGCGCAGCCACCAGGCGACGCACACTGGCGAGCGGCAGCTCTGCTCTATCTGCGGCAAGAGCTTCCGCTGCCTGAAAAACCACGTCATCAGCAAACATTCGCACGAGCTGCCCGCCGACGAGCTGCCCGCTGTCGACGCCATTGTTAGCTGCGAGGTCTGCGGCAAGAAGTTCCCGAACCCATCGCAGTACCGCGCACATCAGCGGAGCCACACCGGGGAGAAACCTTTCCACTGCGACATCTGTGGGAAAAGCTACCGTCTGAAGGAGCTGCTGCGCGACCACCGCTACACACACACCGGGGAGAAACCGTACCGCTGCTCGCTGTGCCCCAAGACCTTCAACCTCGCCACAAGCTTCATGAGGCACCGCAGCATCCACAGCGGCGAGATGCCGTACAGCTGCCGCGACTGCGGTAAACACTTCCGCCTGTTCACCTTTCTCAAGGCTCACCTGCAGACCAAAGCTCACGTGAAGCAGACAGGAGCGCAGGGAAACGCCCCCCCGCCAATCAGCAGCATCGAACAGGAGGTGGTCCCGGACGGATCCATAATTGCTGCCCAGCTGGTGTCGAGTCTTTAAAGCAAAACGATGAAACCGTAAACACAAACGGCAAGTGGGAGAACTCGCCGTTTGTGTTTACAGTGTTTAAGAACTGCAAGAACTCAGCGGCCACAGTCGCACTCTGCACCGGAGCTGTGAGGCGTGGCGCCGCGTGGTCGTTAAACTCGTATCTGTTTGGTAATAACTTATGTGTCATGTGACGTCTGTTTATTTTGAAAACAAACTCAGATCAGAAATGATCGCCATGCCGAATTTCAATATAAATGAAGAATGACGTTTGCATTATTTGGGGCGTGGCCTCTTTGACAGGTGAATGACTGTTCTTTATATGCAGTCTGATTCCAGCCCACATACACACAGACTTCCTCTGCACTTTCAGAATAGAGCGCCTGGAGTTTTCCCGTCTGACCAGTTGTCCTGCTTTGTGACCTTTGACCTCTGTTGTGTCGGCCGTGCCCCTCTGTGATAGCTGCTCATGTAATCCAGCTGTTTTCCAGCTGAACAGAGGTGAGATTAAAGGATCCAATCAGCAGATAATCCTGATCCTTTGTGTTTGAACAGTTTAATCACCGTGGCGACCGCTGATTGCTACTGTTGTCTCTGTTTACCTGTTAAAGACCGCCATGTTTTCCATGTCAGCGTGTCAGAGCTGCAGCTGTTAATCCCAGTTTCGATGCGGGCTAATAATTGTGACAGCTTATTGGCTGACAGGCATGCGAGGAGCCGCAGATTTAACGTGGACGTCGGCGAGCTGGTCAGGTGCTCAGACGCTCACAGGGTTAAAGCTGAAGTGTCGCTGACAGCGGGAATCAGCTGTTTACGTCAGATTAATCGTGTCTTTTGTCATGTTTTACTGTTGTTATCCACACAGGAAACACTCGGCGGTAACTTCCTGTCTCTAATCTTTGAAAGCCTCGTGTTTCAGCTCGTCTCTTTATAAACATAAAGACATAAAGAAAATTCTGAGAATAAAAAAAGTGGAAATGTGCAGATTACAGTAGATGTTTGCGCAGCTGACCAGCCATCCTGTGATACAGCATCCGTGCTCCTTATTGGTCGAGGCTGTAACCATGGATATCTGTCCACTGCAGACATTTCATTTTGTACAAATCCAGCAGCTTCTCTTCAGCGTCCTCGTGCTCATCGCCGGCTGAAAGACAAATCACCTCCTTCCTTTAGCTAAAACTGAGTCTGAAGTACGACCTCACGCACTCGATGACAAACGGCCTTCCTGTTTGACGCGTTTGGTCTTGTGTGCGATCTTCAGACCTCGCTCTGACATTTTAATAAAACACGCAGAAAGGAAGTTGTGTTTTGCACGCTCTGCTTGTTTCTGTGCCGCAGGTTTTTCCACATCTGTGGACACTCGGCTCACAGAGCCTCCTTTAGAAATGCAAAACACCCAAACTGCTCGCACAGTGCGTGCCTTTACAGGCGTGCCATCACTTTTAAATATCTGCAGGTTTTAATGTGAGCGGGCGGCTTCATGAGGACGCTCAGCCGGGGACACCTTAGTTCAAATTTAAATGGTTTCTTTATGTTCACAAAGGAAGTGATGTAACCGTTAACAATAAGAAGACAAGACAGGAAATTGTTTGTAGTTTAATAAATAAATGTGACAATAAAAAGTGAACACGAGCAGATTAAAGTTGACAAAGGAGCTTGCAAAGAAAAGCGTCTGGACTTCTTTAAGTTACTTGAAGACGTTTCACCTCTGAAGAAGCTTCTCGGATGAGAGGTGAAACGTCTTCAAGTAACTTAAAGAAGTCCAGACGCTTTTCTTTCCAAGCTCCTTTGACTACGATGACCTGGATGACTGAGAACCTTCACAGAAAGATTAAAGTTGACGTTCTGACTTTAATTTAAATGTAATATAAAAAACATCATTACGGGATTAAAAATGCAAACATATTTTTATTACATGTTTCTGAATAAATATGAGACAAACTCTCTAAAATAATAAGTAATAATGAGTGAATTCATTTTTTATTTAATTTTTTTTACAAAAATAAGTTCAGAATTTCATTTTAACTCTTCAATCCAAAACTCAGACTTCAGGTATAATTATGTTCATAACGGATGCTGGAGCACCGAAACTCGGCACTACTGTTCCTCCATACCTGCTGCACCTGGACACACCTGAGGGGTGGGAGGGCCGAGGGGCCGGCTCTGAGGAGCGGAGGTGTTCCGGTCTCACAGCTGACCGCTCAGGATCGCCATGGCCGCGCGCAGCAGGGGGTCCGGGCTCTTCTGGGCCGCGCTGAGCCGCCGCAGGGCTCCGGGACCCAGCAGGTGTCTGTCCTACCAGCCTCACGCTCCTGCCCCCGGGACCTGGAGCACCGAGCTGTCCCGGCTCTCCCACGGGGACCTGTACCGCCTCTCCGTCACGGACCCGGATCGGTTCTGGGGGGCCGCCGCCGCCGACAGGCTCCGCTGGGTGGAACCGTTCCACCGGGTCCGGGATTGCGACCTGAGCAGCGGGAGGATCGGCTGGTTCCTGGGAGGAAAGCTCAACGTGTCCGGTGAGTTTCCCGTCGATCAATAACCTGATCGATCCCGATATTTAATCCGAGTTCCTCCGTCGTGCTCAGTCAAACTTCCCGCTGTCGGAGAGTCGGTCACGTTTCCTGCGCGTGCCAGTCAATAACACGCTGATAACTGTTATTAATCAGTGATCGATACTGAGCGCAGGAGCCCTGAACTCCTCTGTGCGGGGAGCCAGTGTCTGCACCAGACTTCATTCAAAATGTGCCTGATTTTACTCGCCTGTGTGTGCGGCTGTTTGTGCGCTTCAGTCAAAGTTTGTAATGAAGAAAAAGCCGAACGGAGCCAAACTTCAGTCAGATTTTCACCTTTTTTAACTTCCGCTGTTTCCACACTAATCTCCCATCAATCAGTAACAACGGTGCTGCTGCAGCTAGCAGCCCTTCTGTTTTTACTCCTTGGCTTATGACACAGTCTGACCCTGATTTTATTGTTTTAAATGTAATGCTCATCGTCATTTTCTATGCTATTTTATTATTGTTTTTGCTATTTGTGCTAATTTTATTATTTTAAATGACATTTTAATAATCATTTTATTTTCCATTTTAATACATATATTAATATTATTATTATTATTTTTTCTTATTCTTTAACATGTTCAATGTATCACTTTTGGCATGTCAAGTGTTCAGCACTTTGTGTTCAGCTGGGGGCTGATCTGAAAGTGCTATATAAATAAATTGCTTGCTTGCTTTAATTACATTTACTGATGTGTTTAAATGTTTTATCTGATTAAGTATAAGTCAGTAGTTTTGTACCTTGATTTTCTCTGGACTGTGTTTAATGCTTTAGTGAAAAAATAAAGCCTGCAGGAAATGTAAAGGACTCTGTGGGTCTGCAGCTCTGATGAAGAGGCTAAATGAAGGTTTTGTTGTCACGCAGTTTGATCATTGAGGCCTGAGCTCAGTTTGAAACCTCACAGTCTCACAGTCGGAGCTGCTGGTGTAATGATGGTGGGGGTGTGATGGGGGTGTTCTTTTGTTGCTGATCAGTCACAGTTTAAAGCTCTGGCCCGTCTGAGTGTTTGTACGGCGGCTCCTAATGAGGCCAGAAAAAACTCACCAGACGTCATTCAGAAATGTGTCCGTTTGTTCTGTGGCTCGGACCGAAACACATTTAAAGGTTAATAATGGCTCTGCTTTCAGACCAAACTTTATTCATGCAGACAGTCATGTGTTTTTGCACATGAATGAATCCTTTTAAACAAACGCATGTTAGCGATCATGTGGGCGTGTCTGTTTCTGTGTTAATGCATGTGAGTACATATAATGATCATAAAATGAAGGCAAAGTTCAGTCCTGTGCCGCAGGCTTCTCATCATGTATTCACCTTTTTATGAATACGCACATCTCCTCATGTGGTCGTTTGTTTCCGTTTTTTTACCACACCCATTACTTCCATGTCGCTGGGCGGAGCCACTGCTGCTGACTGAGCTGATAATGAGCTGTTGGCACAAGGAGGAGGCGTGGTCTGGAGGAATGTGCATGGCTGATAACACAGCGAGAGCTCTCAGTTCGGCCTCTGATTCTGCACACACTCACCTGGACTTCATCCAAACCGGATCATACCCTCAAGTGGTGCCGTTTTATATTCAACAGGTCAAAGGTCACCTTTACTGTCACCTGATTATGTTTCAGACCATAACTGCAGAAACTGGTGACCCCTGAAGCTCAGCTCAAGCCCACATGTCAGTAATACACCTGTCAATAAGACACCTGATGAATGCTGTTCATAGACTTCAGCACAATCATTCCTCAGCACCTGATTGTTAAACTGAGCCTGCTGGGCCTGAACACCTCTCTCTGCACCTGGATCCTGACGCAGAGGCCTCAGACAATCTGGATCAACAGCATCTCCAACACCACCACACTGAGCGACTGTGGTGGATCTCATCAGCAAGAACGAGTCAGCATACAGAGAGGAGGCGCAACAGCTGACGGACTGGTGTCGAGTCAACAACCTGTCTCTGAATGTGGACAAAACAAAAGAGATGATTGTTGACTTCAGGAAAGCACGGAGAGATCACTGTCCA
Source organism: Aulonocara stuartgranti (assembly GCF_965226115.1). Taxonomy (NCBI): domain Eukaryota; kingdom Metazoa; phylum Chordata; class Actinopteri; order Cichliformes; family Cichlidae; genus Aulonocara; species Aulonocara stuartgranti. Next base: position 34,512,617 of record NC_138949.1, read on the forward strand.
CTGAACAGCGATGGATCCTCTGCGGAGGTCGTCAAGAGCACCAGATTCCTTGGTGTCCACCTGGTAGAGAACCTCTCCTGGTTCCTCAACACCAGCTCCATAACTAAGAAGCCCCAGCAGCGTCTCTACTTCCTGAGGAAGCTGAGGGAAGCCCATCTCCCTCCTGCCATTCTCACCACCTTCTGCAGAGCGACTATCGAGAGCGTCCTGAGCAGCTGCATCACTGTCTGAATGGTAACTGCACCGTATCGGATCACAATGCTCTACAACGGATAGTGAGCGCAGCTGAGAAGATCATTGGAGCCTCTCTTCCCTCCATCACAGACACCTATCACACCTGCTCCATCTGCAAAGCCACCAGCATCATGGAGGACGCCACACACCCCTCACCGAGGAACAGCTTCTTCCCCCAAATCGTCAGACTCCTGAACACTCCGTGACTGGACTGACACAGTTACATTCTGCTCAGTCTTTTGCACATTTCTATTGGACGCTTGTGTCTAATGTTGCACTGTTGTTGTGTTTTTGCACATTTGCACTTCATGCAGTCCCGTGCTGATTGTCTGCACCAGGGTGTTGGAGGAACTCTGTCTCAGTTCACTGTGTACTGAACCACTGCACACGGTCAAAATTACAATAAAGCCACTTCACCTGATCAGTAACACACCTGCAGGGGCAGGGGGAGGAGCTGGCTGTTTCTGATGTTCAGATGTTTCTGCTTCAGTGTTTGCAGCAGAGGTTATTGTTGCTGTCACTGCTGTGCTTGTTGATCTTTATTGATACGATTTGATAGAAATCAAGATTTAGTCAGTGGACTGTTTGTTTATTGGGTTAAATAAGAGTCAGCGATCAGACTGGAAGTTTCATATGTTATCTTACTGTGTGCATGTTAGTGTGTAAACACATGACAGTAAGTAACTGAGACAGTGCTGTGAGTAATTACAATACTAATGGTTTACTGAGTATCTGCCTCTCTGCAGGGTGTGACCTGACTGCGTTTCTCTCTTTATCCTCCTCTGTTGTTTTTCTCTCTCTCATGATAATCCAATAATAATCCAATAATAATCCAATAATATTCCAATAATGCCGGCTGGAGGATTTCTCTCCAATCTGATTGGATGCTTTTCTTTTCTGTTCCTGCTCTTTGTTACATAAATGACTTTGTAAAGCTGCTGCGTGACAGGATCTGCAGGTTTAAGCCCATTTTCAGATTAATGTTCAATCAGAACATAAATGAAGACGCTCTGCATCACACGATGTGTTTGCAGCACTTTGCATCAGATACAGAATTAATCATTAGAGGATCTGAGAGATGCTGACGCCACAAAACACGAGGGATAGAGGACACAGGTGCAGCTGCAGGATTTGAAGGTTTCACGATAAACTGAAACCTGATGAGATAAAACGAGTAAATATAGGAGTGTGATGATGTTTGGCACACTGGCTTGAATCCTGTCTTCTTAAAGATTATTAAACAATGAAGAGAAACATTTGTTTCCTCAGCTTCAAACGTTTGCTTAGTAGAATTAATCGTATTTTATTCAGTCAGTTTCTGTATGAAATCCACCTCCGTGGCTTAAAATCCAGAAGCAAAGTGAGCAAAGTGAAATATTGGCGGTGTGATTTTCACCACAAACACCATCTCTGAGACTCTGGGAGCACTCAGAGTCAGACCGGTCTGTAAATCTATCAGTGCGTAACCTTCAGACCTCCATCAGACGTTCCTGTAGCTGCTGACGGGACTAAGCAGCCGTGAGGAGGAATTCTGGATTCTGAATTCTGGAGCTGCATTGAGCCATCCAGGGCTGAAAAAGAAAGCCTTAAACCTGCAGTTTTTCTAGTGTCCAGCAGAGGCAGCGGTGAGTCAACATATTCACAGCCTGATACACAAACATTTCTGGTTTCTGTAGATAATTTACCCCCATAACACCTCTACAGGTGTAGCATGTAGGACTGACTATTAGGGGTGTGGCCTCTTTGACTAACAGGTGCCTCAGGTCGTAGAGCGTTAGAGAGTTCTGAGGTTGTGAACTTGCGTTCTGCTCTGGTTTTAGTTGAGTTTGATTTCCACATTCGTCGCTGCTCTTTAGCTCCGCGTATTTCCAGGGTTTATTCCCTGTAGTTCGCAGCCTTCCCTTGTGGGGGTTTTGGGTCTCTGTGGTCAGTGCCGTCCTGTTTTGTGTTGGTTCTGGGTTTTCTTTGGGTCTCTTGTATAAATAGGCTCAGTCTCCCCGTGCCGTTGTCTCTGTTTGCCGTCCTCATTTGTGTCCAGCCTCGAGTTTTTGCAGCTGCCTTGTCTGTGACACGTTTGTATTTTTGGCTTTAAAAGGTTCACTTTGTGCTGTTTCTGCTCACGTTTGGAGTCACCAGTCTGCTAAATGATAACAAGGGACCTGGAAATGATCGGAGATACTGGGACAGTGCATGAAATGTTTAAAGCTTATTCTCCTGGTGCTGAACAAAAACTCAACACTTTTATTTTTGCTCCCATTTATCATGAGCTGAACTCAAAGATCTGAAACATTTTCTACAAAAACAAAGACCCATGACTCTCAGATGTTGTTCACAGATCTGTGTAAATCTGTGTGAGCACTGTGTGATCTGAATCTGATTTTTATGTTTGATAAAAAGTTTAGTTTGTTGAAGCTTCAGTTTGAGTCGCTGTCTGTCTGTCAGTGAACTGCCTGGATGTCCACGTGGAAAAACATCCGGACCGAGTGGCTCTGATCTGGGAACAAGATGAACCCGGCACTGAGGTGAAGGTCACCTACAGGTAAGAACACCTGTTATCATTTAATCAGCTGTACTGATAGAAATCAAGCCATGACCTCCCTCTATGCAGATGACACCGCTCTTTATCTTATCAGCTCGCAGCAAAGCCACAGAGGTGTTGGAGCAACGTAAAGGTGGAGCAGGTGTTTCTGCTGTGCATCTTCACCTGGCTCCAGAAACCTCAGCTGTCAGCAGCTTCACTTTGCAGGGTTTCAGTTACAGCTGTGATGGTCTGATTGATATATTCAGCTTAGAGTCTCTCCGCCAACAGCATGGGAGCTAACCAAAGGAGATAACCAAATCCAAACACAGCAAAGTCCAACTGGAATAACATCATCTCGAAGTGAACAAAGATTACACAGCAAGAAACACCAGGCAGGATGTAAAACTAGAAGGATGCACAACAGAAGATTAACCTTCAAAGTAAAACAGGAAGTAACCACAATGACTCTAGAGCTGTGTCCCAAAACGTCCTGCGACTAGTGATGTGTTGGTCGCGAACGAAACGGCTCTGAGAGCCGACTCGTTCACTCTTTGAAGTGAATGATGCGAGCAGTGGGGTTTTTTTTTTCTCTCACCCTCTCTCTCGCACTTTCTTTCCCGCCTCACTCCGGACGCAGGAGGTGGCTGGGGAAAGGGAGGTCTGGGCTTCTCTGCTTGGGCTGCTGCGACCCGGCCCCGGAGAAGCAGAAGAAAATGGATCGATGGATGGATAGAAGTTAGCAGGACGTTAGCTCGCTAGTTTCCACCTAAACATGATATAGCATGTTCTTTATGAAAAGTTAAAACGTACAGCTCTGCTGTCACTTTCAACATAAAGGAAGACAGAAAACTAAACAGCAGTGACGTCTGTAGGGTTACTGAAGTTGGGCTAGCTGGTAGATAATGATGTGCTACGTGACCGCTAGCGACACAGCTATGTTAGCATAAACACAGTGAAGCTGGAGGATGAACGCTAACAATTTTCCACTTGATAAAAGTTAACGTGAAGGTTCCTGATGGTTAGGGACAAATGCAATCGCATGGCAGGATGCTGTAAACGGACCAAACTTCAGTCAGGAGAACAACTGAGATAATCCATCCACAATACGAGGTTAGTCATTCAAATACTGCTGCATGGGCTGGGCTGCAGTTACATCATAAGGGTTTAAAACTGAGCTTTAAAATGAACAGTGGTGATAAAAACAGAGGCCGACAGTGATCACTGACTGTTTTTAGTGGCTTGTTCAGATTAAACAGAACAAGATACAAAACATGAAAACATGTTAAAAACACAACAGCCTTAATAAACAGAGCAGTTTGGACCCAGGGTTCATACGTCATCACTTAAAGACCGGATATTTTTAGGGTGCTGCACTCGAATTTACAGGTTCAGCTTTCAGAACGGTCACGGTGGGAGTCATACTCCTTCGTTATGTCGTAGCCACACCTGAACCTGCACCACCCTAACCTACACCTGTCTGCAAATGTAATAGCCTGTGGTGACTGATTGGCCTTTGGTTAGGTGCCTCCAAGTTAGTTATCTCCCGTTTCCAGCCTCTCCTTCTGATATCCTTTCTGAAGACAGGAACTCCACTGCCAACTAGTGTTTTGGAGGTGACATTGACACAGCCACACCAAGCACAGGTATGCACGGAGTGGCGCCATTGAACATGACACAGGTTCAGCTCTCATCAGGTGATGGTTCTCACCAGCTGTTAATTGTTTCCTCCCATGTCCTGCTGTCTGATTAGTCCTGTTTCATGTAAGGGGAGGAGCTAAAGCAGCTGGTTTTAGACGGATGATGAACTCAGACAAAGAAGGATTATTTCAAACTACGAGTCATGCAAAGCCACTCTTCCCTTTGAGAATAAATACACAAAGCTGGAAATAATCAGCCACCTTCATCATCCTCACTCTGTCTGACCTGCAGGGAGCTGCTGGAGACAACTTGCCGCCTTGCCAACGCCCTGAAGAGTCACGGGATCAACAAAGGTGACCGAGTGGCCATTTATATGCCCGTGTCTCCGCTGGCGGTGGCAGCCATGTTGGCGTGTGCCCGTATCGGCGCGGTGCACACCGTGGTGTTTGCCGGATTCAGCTCTGATGCTCTAGCAGGAAGGATCCAAGATGGTGAGTACACCTCTTTCATCATCATCATCAGCCCTCTGATGTCAGCCCCTCAGAAAATTCATTCCTGCCAAAGAGACGAAACACACAGAAGTCATTGTTGTTATTGATATTTTCATTATGATGAATTCTTTGGGTCTCTAAGGAAAGATGAGCTTTGAGGAGGTGAGGTGAAAATGGATGTTAAAGTTGTTTCAGCAGGTGCAGATCACCAACAAACAGACATGTAAAGGTGCTTCATTCATTCATGTTAGGAACGCTGACACACTGAGGGAGTAATGATTTGATCCACAACATGAACCAAGAACGCACTGCACGATTCCTCTGAGCAAACTTACAGATTCAGCAGTCCTTACCTGTTCCACAGACCAGAGGAAACCTGATAGATGTCACCAAGGCTGGACTGGGACAAAAAATCGGCCCGGGCATTTTGACTAGAGACCGGCCCACCAGGATAAAGATTGAAAATGTGACGTCATTCAGGGGTAAAACCGCAAAGGATTCTGGGAACTTGTGGCAAGAGGTACTAGCGCACGCAGGCTTTCAATTGAACTCAGTTACACAGCGATAAAAAGAAACAAAAAATGGCAAGAAGCTGTTGTATTATTAACTGCAACAGCCGGTCGCATGACAGCCACGGGAAGCCGATCGGTTTTTTTTTTAATCGGATTACGTCGTTGAAGAGAAATGTTTTAAGCCATGTTTCCGAAGTAAGAGCCGACGGATGGTCTGGATATACCAAATATAACGTCTCAGAACCCTCCAGCTCACAGGTTAGTCTGCTCCAAGCATTTCCACAGAGGTCAGTCTGCTGTTGTAGTTAATACGTAATTTTTCTTAACATAACTGGTGATATAGGTTACAAGCAAGTCTGGCGCTGAACAGAAATTGTCGCGCTATGCTCCTTTGTTTATTGTGCATAAATAGTGAATTGTCCTGACACAATATTGCGTTTCGCTTCTGTTATTATGGTACATTGACAAAAACATGTACTTTTATTCACAGGATAAAACAGTTGTTTTGTATCACTAATTGCCCAGTACGATTACAGCATACAGTATTATTGTCACTGCTACATTTCTGTGATGCTACCAGAAATTATTTCCACTGCTAATTAATTACCGTTGAGCTCAAAGGTCCTATTAATAAACGGTTAAGGAATGTGTATTTATGACGACGATTTGTGAGACCGGTAAACTTATGATACGTACGATGGTCTTTCGTTCTACACGGTGCATTTCAAGGTCCTGCACCCATCCGTCGGTAAACTGTACCTGGGCTTGTTGCAGTGACCTGAAGTTACTAAACTTCATGAGTGTATGCGCTCACTCCAAGAACCATATGATTATAAATCTGAGCGTGGTGAAAGTTGGGCAGCACGCTAATGTCTTTTGTCCACTCTTTCACTCCTTTGATTTTTTCCTCCTATCTTTTCTTTGTCTTTTCGTCGAGTCTGTCTTTGTACGGACCGGCATTGTTCTCCTTTTGTTTTGTACATTCCTTTTTTGTGCGGCAAAGAAAAAACAAGAAGGTATTGGAACCGGAGAATGAACGTTTTGCGGTGCTGCAAATGCTTGCATTTGATGCGGTACTTGGATTGTTTTGCCACGAGTTTCCGGCATGCAATGCGCGAAAATCACGTGATTGCTAAACAAGGGGGCGGGTGCATCCGGCCTCCTCGGCTGTAATTGGTCCAGCCCAGAGTTGCTCATGACCAATTGGCCAATCCAACACCTTTCATTATATATACCCTTCATATAAAAAAAAAAAAAAAAAAAATCCATCGGCCCATAAAAACAAAAAATCGCCAGCTATGGATGTCACTAACCTGCACGCATGTGGAGCACAGCTTGAAAGGCCGGATCGCGACCTTTCCTCAGCCACTCGAGGAAAATCTCAAACACCTCATTATTAGAAACGTCGGTGTAAGCACGCCTGCAGTGCATGAAGTCATCATGTGACCTCTGCTGTGGGCAGAGGTCATCATCTTCATCACCACAGAGATGGTTCCTGATGATGCGTCGTTTGCTCCACATTCAGTCACTGAACAAAGAAGAAACCAGAGAAGAAGTTCGCAGCAGGAACGTGGAACGCACCTGAAACAAAGCAGGTGATGAGTCGCGTCGGGCTGTGTGTGAGACCAACAGAGCTTCATGAACTAGAACATGTTCCCGTTCAGATCGCGTCTCTTCAGCCTCACGGTTCCTTTGTGGTCACATATTTGTTGATGATGCCAAATAGGTAAAAGTTCCCTGTCAGGAGGCGGGGTATGGCTAGGGTTAGAGACTGAACCCTGAGCTTCCCTCGATCCTTCCATCAGAGCGAGCGGTACGAGTGTCGGTCTCCTAGCGTCTATATTGTTGTCGACTCCTGCACCGCTCACCGGTGACCATGGGATGATCACGGGTAATAAACCGTATGAGACCCTAATTCAAAGCTCCCGAGGGCATCCTAGATCCGCTGCTGTATTTCACACATGGGGTCATGTTAAACCTTTACCCTGTGGGCTGCTGCTGAACCTCACCTGGCTGAACAGGTGACCTGTATGCTGCCAGACCATTTCCTGCATGTCAGTCCCCCACGCTCTCTGTGCGATCTAATCTCTCACAAAGACTGAACATTTAAAGCTCTGACTGTTCGATTCCCGCAGAATCACACAGAGTCATTTTTAGCTTGTGGTGCGTCTGGTCTGACAGCAGGCGGAGGGTTCAGGGACGTGGAGGTCAGCCTCACCGTCCAGGGATGTGTTTTGGAAACAAATCAGTGAAGCGTGGCGTTTCAGGAGTAGCAATAAAACCCAACGGTCGTTTGAACCGACAGCAGCAGGAAATGAGGAAACCAGCGATTCTTCTGTCCTCTGAATCTTTTTAGGATTTCTCTGAGTTTCTGCAGTTATTTCTCAGTTTTTTTTCTTGGTGCAGATTTAAGAAGCAAATCCTCGTCAGACTCATGCTGCTGGTAAATTTACCAAAACATATTTTTTCAGCCAATCCCTGCCTCCTTCCAGCGTCCTCTGTGGCTGATGGCTGAATAAGCGCAAACAGGGCAGTGCAACTTTCTGTTATTGCATATTTGATGCTCCTTTGCATTAAATCTGGGATTATCTGCAGATTGTGAGCTGAGAGCGGAAGTTTGTCTGGACTTCAACAGTTTCTTCACATGAACCAAAACCAGCAGCAGAACACACTCGCTTTAGTCAGAGCCAACCTGCCCTCCGACCTCTGGCACAGACGCAGCAACGTTTTATCACCAGACTCTTATATTTTTATGCAGTTCAAAGGTTGACTCTGGATCGTTTTCAGCCACAGTTTGACTTCCTGTTGACAGATTTTCACTGTCGGACACAAAAACACATTTAAATGTAAACATTCAGAGAATTATGATATTAGTAATCGTGACAATAATGAACATTTTAAAGCTGACAGGATCAAACTTTCTCTACAACCAACATCTGTGAAGCAGCTCAGGGCTCGGATTCAACTGTAAAACTTTCAAATGAGATGAAATTCCACAAAAACAAAATGAGGCAGCTCACAACGTCAGACACACAAACAGTGTCTGTGACACACACACTCACAGTCCATTCATAAAGCAGATTAACTGTAATACCCCTCAGAGGAACGTCTGTTAATGAATAACAACATTTGACGAGTGAAAAGTGAGTTTCTAAAGTCATACAAGAGAAGAAGAAGTGCTCAGTGTGTGCTCCTCAGGTAACAGATCAGGTGACGTCACATGTCAAACACCTGGGAGTGATCTCTGACTTTACTGATTCTCCTGAGTGTGACCGCGGGGAAACTTTTAAAAGAAGCAATAAAGTGAAATGAAAGAGGACCTGGGGTTGAGCCCTGAGGAACTCCACTTCATCATTAAATCATGACAAACTGTCCCTCTGCTGCTCTCCAGCTGGCTGTAAAGCTGTGATCACCTTTAATGAAGGTGTGAGAGGAGGCCGGGTCATCCAGCTCAAAGCCACCGTGGACGCCGCGGTAAAGACCTGTCCCTCCGTCCAGCACATCTTCGTCTGTCAGAGGACTGAGACGCCGGTGGTGATGGGAGAGAGGGACGTCCAGCTGGAGGAGGTGAGATCGATACTTTATCGATACAATCTGAATATTGAATTGTTGATCAGCGTTTGAGCTCCGTGTCGTGTTGCAGGCGATGTCCTCTCAGCCGGCCGTCTGTGCCCCCGAGGCTCTCGACAGCGAGGACCTCCTCTTCCTGCTCTACACGTCGGGCAGCACGGGCAAACCGAAGGGCGTCGTCCACACACAGGCGGGATACCTGCTGTACGCATCCCTGACACTCCAGGTACTCGTCCTCTTCCTAAAATGTTCTGTATGGAGGTTCTGAGGAACGTCAGCAGGAGAACAATATTTCATATTTCCAGGGCAAAAATCTTTAGGGCAGAGTTCAGGTGCAGAGGTCAGTGCAGGTTCTCCTCTCTGGCGTCAGGTGCCAACTTTTGATTGGCTGCAGGCATGATTTCTATGTCAGCGATTTGAAACCTGTTCTAACGATGTTTGCAGAGTTGAGAATAACTGAGACGTTGTTCTCAGTGGGGGGGGGCAGGGGGGGTTCTCCTCCCTCCCTCACCCTCCTCTGGCAGGACGTTTGATAAAGTTTCGTGTTTTTGAATGGGCTGTTTGTGTCTGTTTGTGACAAAGCAGAGCAATTACATAACAGGCCTCACCGGCGAGGAGGAAGAAGAGGGTGATGATGAAGAGCGAGCCTGCCTCTGAAAAGCTTTAAATTAGCCTTTATTGAGACATCCGCTTCCTCTGCATGTGTCACATGATGACCTGATGTTGTTGTTCATGATTGAATATAAACATAACACCCCCCCCCCCCCCCCCCCCCACACACACACACACACACACACACACACACACACACACACACACACACACACACACCTCCATGTCTGCCAAATATTTATCAGTGCTAATTTCTAAAGCTGCTTAGCGGCTCAGAGTTTTTGGCTCGCTGGTTGTTTGGATGTGAAACAGAACAAAAGCTGATTTATGTGAAAAAGGAGCAACGAGCACTAATGTGTGTGTGTATCGGGGAGGGGGGGGTGTTTGTGGTTGAAACGCTTCAGATCAGCTGCTTCAGCCGCTCAGCTACAAACACTTTTCATTTAATGTGTCACACTCAGTTTATATGTGGAGCACCAAAAGTGCCAAATTTACTCATAAATGACAGAACAAATGTGTCTATTATCCTTTATTCTTTATTTTCCAAAAGTTGATTCTGTTCATCTGGACGTAGCGTTTTGTGGGAGAAACGTTTCGTCACTCATCCAGGTGACTTCTTCAGTCTCAGCTGACTGCAGGTTTCCCCGACCTTATTGTTACAGCACGTGTTTGATTACCGGGACGGCGACGTGTTCGGCTGCGTGGCAGACGTCGGCTGGATTACGGGACACAGCTACGTGGTGTATGGCCCGCTGTGCAACGGCGCCACCACCGTCCTGTTTGAGAGCACACCTGTTTATCCAAATCCAGGTAAGAGTAACACGTGAAGCTCATGAAGCTCCGCCCTCTCCTCACAGGTGACCTCAAGGAAGTACAACCAGGTGTTCTAGGCTTTAGTGACTCATTAAAGGTGTTTTATTACCTGCACAGGCAGCTTATCGCACCTCCATTGTTTTATTACCGTACTTCCTCTGTTTTCTCAAACATCTGTGACCTCAAAGAGGCGCCACAAGGTGAATGTGATTTTATAGTCATGTTGTGGTCTTGTTTGATAGGTGCAGAAGTAAGTGTAAGTGTTAGTAAGTACTCCAGACATTTAATCCCCAGCTGTGGTTTATATTCCTCTTAATTATTTTAAATACATTTTATTTAATTTATATAGCATAAAATCACAATACTCACCTGAAGGGTGTTGTAAGGTAAAGACCCTGAGGTGCTCCAGTATCCAGGTGCGATACATAATCTTTCAGGGTATTTCTGCAGTTTTAATTCCTGTTGGGGATGCCCATTGGAAATCAGCGAGGAGGCGTCCTGGTCAGATGATGAACGGGGAGAGCCTTGGAGTAGAACAACGGCTCCTCTGTACTGGTCTCTTTGGTTGTCGGCTGCGGTGGTTCACACATCAGGGGTTCAGGCATCTCATCTGGCCTGGGAACACATCAGGATCTCTGAGGAGGAGCTTCTGGGGAGAAGGACATTTGGAATATGGATGGATGGATGGATGGCGTGCAGATGGATGATGGGCGGATGGATGGATGGATGATGGGTGGATGGGTGGATGGTTGGATGGATGGATGGATGATGGGTGGATGGATGGATGATGGGTGGATGGGTGGATGGTTGGATGGATGGATGGATGATGGGTGGATGGATGGATGGCGGGCAGATGGATGGATGGATGGATGGATGTTAGACTACTGTGGATTTTTTACCCCTGGGTTTTGACTGCAGGTGTTTGGTGTCTCTGTTTCAAACAAAGTTTTAATACTCGGCATGTTTTCAGCTCAGTCATGTGACTGAAACGTCATGTGACTGAAACGTCATGTGACTGAGCTGAAAGCATGTCGTGTATTCTGTATTTCATATTTCCACATGTTCGTTTCTGTGGTTCCTTCAGGCAGGTACTGGGAAACCGTCGAGCGTCTGAGGATCAGCCAGTTTTACGGCGCTCCGACAGCTTTGCGACTGCTTCTGAAGTACAGCGAGAGCTGGGTGAAGAAGTACGACCGCTCGTCTCTGAGGACGCTCGGATCAGGTTGGACGGTTTTATCAGATTTCAGCCAAAATATCAGATCTGAGTGTTCTGGGGAGAAATATCTACGCACTACATGTCAACAAAGTTAGTTTTATAACCTGAGTTTCATTATTAAACTTAGAAGTACTAACGTGTGTGTGTGTGCGTTTACAGTGGGAGAGCCCATTAACCACGAGGCCTGGCACTGGTTTCACAGTGTTGTGGGAGAGGGGCGGTGCCCTTTAGTGGACACCTGGTGGCAGACAGGTGAGACTCAGCCACACACTGTTATCAGCGAGTGCTCACCTGACTTTTGCATGATTTCTAATCGTCGATGAACGATAGCGCCAGGGTTTCCAGGCCTTTGGTTGGTTCATAAAAATGATCAGTAGCAAAAATAAAGCCTTCAGTCTTACCTAAGCTCAGCTGTGAGAAGCAGCAGAACGATGGGGCTCAGGTGTGTCTCTGCTGCTCGACGGCCCAGAGGCAGGGCTGGTCTGGCCAGGTCGCACACACAGGTGTGCCGAGTGGGCGTTCCCTGTCACAGCCGAGGCGTTCGCTGCACAAGGGTTTAGAGGGAAACGGCACGTTGTTTATTTACAGTTTGAATCGACGATTTGAAGGTGTGAGCAGCGTCTGCGGGTCCTGAAATTATGACAACAAACACTGGAAATATTCTTGATCGCATCGTTGCTCACACATTTAGAAAACATGCGCTAGCTTTATTATTAAGTTTCATTTCCAAGAACTCAGAAAGTCATTCGTAGAGCGTCTGAACTGATTCCTTCAGCAAGGTTTACGAGGACAAAATTCGCTGACTGTTTCACTGACGGCTCCACAACCGTTGATTTCACGGAAACGTTACCAAATTCAATTAAAAACAGCGTGCCTGGGTGTTTGCTGTGGAGTCGGCGGTCGGGTTTAATTCCTGGAAGTTTTCTGGTCTCTTTGTTTGTGGCGCTGATCCGACTCTAAGTCTGTCTGATTCTCTCTTTAGTGAAGCCTTTACCCTAATTTGAACGATTAGCAGCAGAACATCTGCAGCTCTGCAGAAAATGAATTAAGATCAAATCCTGCACACTTTATGCCCCGACCCCCCCTGCAGCCTCACAGAAACCCCCCCCGGGATGAGACGGTGCAGGATCACCGACAGCAGGGCGCGTGTGACCTAATTCCTCGACAATCACGACACCGAGTGTCCGAGAGTGTGTTTTTAAATCGGACTTTAAACTCTCTGCCAGCTGCTTCTGACTCTTAAAAGGAGGAAAATCCCAATAAATTAAGAAATTAAAGCTGCAGTCAGAGGCGACCTCTGAGGCCATCTGGTGGTGGCGGGGGGTAGAAAGCATGGAACGCATCAGCAGTGTCCTCTGTGATAACCTCACAGCGGCGTGATGTTTCTGTCCCCCCCCAGAGACCGGCGGAGTCTGCATCGCCCCACGCCCGGCTGACGAAGGAGCGCCCATCGTTCCAGCGATGGCCATGAGGCCGTTTTTTGGTATCCAGCCCGTCCTGATGGGAGAGAAGGTGAGCTGCTGTCTCTGCTCTTTATATTGTACCTGTGTTGACTTAACACTGCCATGCATCCGGCAGGCAAAGAGGCCACGCCCCCAGTCATGCTAACGTTCAGCCTAATACAATTCAAACAGGCGATTATCATGAAACTCTCACTTATAATGAAACGATCAGACGAGCACGCGTGACGAGCTGAAGGGTCACGCGGCAGATAAATAAAACACAGACTTCAGTGTTCCAGCCTGGGAGGAGCTGTTAGGGTCATATGGGTCCAGGTGTGAGTCGGGGCTCAGTCACCTGGGAGGGGGTCTCGGGACCACCTCTGAGGTGACAACACTACAGGTTGCATACCTGGAGGTATCTGGCATGAGAGGGGAAGCGTCTTTAAGAACCCAAACAAAGAGGTTAAGGTGGGCTCATCGTGAGCCCCATGAACCTGTGACCTGTGACCCCGGTTGACCTTCAGAACTCGAAGCATCATACAAAGAACAGAATCGATTCAGATGAAGCGTGACGATAAAACTGTTTGCAATGAGCAGCAGGGGGCAGCTCCGCAGGTCTGATCATCTGTGAGCATCCTGTGAGTGACCTCTGACCTCAGCGAACGTTTTAATGATGAAACAGGAAGTCCATGTTGGAGCCAATGGTCCCGTCAGAGTCAGAGAGGAGCAGGAAGCATCGTTACGTACTGAATGAAGCAGCTGTTCAGAGACGGACCTGCTGATGAAGCTGTTTGCAGCCTCACATCAATCCTGCGTCTCATTAACCGCGCTCAGACCTTCAGATGGACGAGCCTTCCAGTGACACCCTCTCTTTAATCTCTCCATTAAGACGGCGCCGCAGCATCTGTTTGCTTTGATTAACAGACTTTCGGACTCCGATCGCCACGTCTCCAAATTAATTATCCACTCGTTAAAGAGGCGTAATCTGCGGATGTTGAGGGTTTTTCATCAGAGAGGACTCAATTAGATTAGACCTCCTTCAGCTCCTCATCCTCGAGGTCACTTTCACTCCAATCCTCTCAGAGTTTAGCCGCTGGTTGTCCGGGATTTAACCGGACCACTTACAGTGGCGTCGCTGTCAGGGTGGAGACGTGAGACGTTAGAGAGCAGAATGAACTGGAGGGGACCCGTTCCCTATTTTCTGAGTGTCTGAGTTGTTTACTGGAAATTGTTCAATAACATTAAAAAGTCTCCAGCAGCACAGACACGCTCCACGGGTCCAGTTCAGGGTGGAGCTAGCATCCACCTGTTAGTCAGAGAGGCCACGCCCCTAATAATGCAAACTTTAGTCCTTCATACAGTAAAAAACAGGTTCCTGTATCAGGCTGTAACCATGGGAGTCTGTGGGGATCACTCCTGCCTCTGCTGGAGGTTAGAGAAACTGCAGGTTTACGAGGTTGAGAAATGGAAATAATTCAAATAAAAATAACTTGAGTGGTCTTCGGTCTGTTAACCTTCTTTGAACGATGTCAAGAGCTTGTAGACTGACCAAACTGCTTGTTGTGATGTTTGTTGTTTTTAGTTTTTTTAAAGTGTGGCTCTTTTCAGTTTTGAGGGTGAGCCGAGATTTGACTTCCTTCTTCTTTGGCTGTGAGAAATAAAACTGCATAGACTGCAAAGAAGCACATGTTATCAGCTGCTTTTAAACTGGCCTCTGTCATCAGTTTGTGTGTCCTGCTGTTGTGTTGTTGTTGACCAGGGCGAGCAGCTGTCAGGTAACGACATCACCGGAGCGCTGTGCATCAGTCAGCCATGGCCGGGGATTGCTCGGAGCATCTACGGCGACCACCAGAGATTCGTCGACACGTATTTCAAACCGTATCCTGGTCAGTGCTACAGCGTAAACCCTGGCCGTCTGTAGTTTTGTAGAGTCACCGTCTGAGAGCCGCGTTTTTTTATTTCAGGGTTTTACTTCAGCGGCGATGGAGCCTACCGCTCAGAGGACGGTTTCTACCAGATAACGGGCCGCATGGATGATGTCATCAATGTGAGCGGTCACCGCCTCGGCACGGCTGAGATCGAGGACGCTCTGGTGAGACGCACACAGGCCTCAGAAACGTGCCGAGTATTACTCTCTTTAAACCTTTGAGCACATTTGAAGGATTTTGAAGGATCTGACCCCGAGGTCAAGGTCACAGGTCAAGTTTTCTGAAAATCACGTGGAAGCCATCAGTCGAGAACGAGGCGACGTAGGAGATTGATATGGATACCACAGGTGCATCTTCAATATTTGTGATTTCGAGCAGCTGACACGCATGTGCTCTTCCCTGCAGGACGAACATCCAGCTGTTCCAGAAACAGCTGTCATAGGAATCCCACATGACATCAAGGGAGAAGGTAAGGACACGAGGAAGGAGGGAAGGAAGGGGAGAGATGAAAAAGCCTGATTGGTTTTATTAATGATGATGACATCAAGCGCATGAGACTCTGCTGCCCCCTGCTGGGCCGTCACTGAGTCTGCAGGCAGAGTCAGAAACGTAGAGAAACGAGTCAGAGTGCTGAGGGGCAGTGCAACTGTCCAGTCAGAAGATTTAGGTCTGATTCCAGATGTTTGTCGAAGTTTACACTGAGTGTGTGTGTGTGTGTGTGTGTGTGTGTGTGTGTGCCCTCAGTGCCTTTTGCCTTCGTGGTTTTAAAGGAGGACCTCAGTGATGACGCTCCCGCCGTGCTGCAGCAGCTCAGAGACCTCGTCGCCACCAAGATCGCCAAATACGCCGTCCCCGAGCACTTCCTGGTCAGTGTGTGTCTGAACTCGCCTCCACACCCCTCAGCAGGAAACAGGAAGTACCAGAAACAACAACAAACAGGAAGATTTACATAAATATTTAGCTGTGATCTGGAATATTTACATTCATATATTCTGATTGTTTCCTGCTTCGGTCCGTTTTACAAAACCAAAACGTTTTTCTTCTTCTTCATTTGTAATTTGTCGGTTGATTATATTATTGATCACATTATTTGCTGGCGTTCAGCTATGTCGTCCAATCAGAGCTCAGTTTGCCACTCTTGTCTGTCAGGTGGTGACGCGGCTGCCGAAGACCCGCTCAGGTAAGATCATGAGGCGGATCCTGAGGAAGGTTGCCATGGAAACAACTGAGGATCTCGGCGACGTGTCGACTTTGGACGACCCGTCCGTTGTCAAGGAGATCATAGAGGCCCACGAAGCGTACAGAAAGCAGAGACAGGAGGAGAAGAAGAAGTAGAAGAATTAGGAGGGAGGTGGGCGGGGTGTCACGTACAGGTGAAGGCTCTGCTCCAATCAGGAGCAGTGCGGCAGTCAGTGCCGCTGCTGATTGGAGGAAGAAAGACGCCGAGACACTGAGGGCGGTTTTCTCTCGTTACCAATGGATCCAACTTTTAAATGATTTTATTTTATTTCTTCATGTCATCTTAAATTCAGCATATTTATAGTCTGAAATCTCAAACTGTGCAATTAAGCAATGATGATGTAAATACACAGAAATAAACAGTAAACGTTCACATCGGTCTGTGTGCTTTTATTTATTTAAGGTTGGAACAACATCAAATTAGTTTTAACCATAAAACAGTAAAGATCTTAAATCTGTTTTAGATTCTGTAAATTTGACTTTGTAAATAAAAAATATCTATACAGACAAAACATATGATCAAAAATAAGAATTCTCAGCTTTCTGGGTGTAAGGGGAAGACTTTTCTTGTTTTATTATTATTAGTTACAAGATTTTAGATATATATCTTTGCATTTCAAAATGAAATATAATGCAACAAGATTGTAACAGCAGTAGGAAAGAGCAGTAACAAGAGTAGGACAGCTAAGCTAATTATGGCTAAACATTTGGAATTTAGTGAAAGCAAAAATTGACCTTGCAAAGATGGATAGGTTTATTTAGAAAGTCAGCTATTTACATTTAGTGTTCGTCCCAAGTAGGAGATTTTGAATTGAGTCTAAATTGACCGCAAATTTACTTAACTTGTTAAAATCAACCAGGCTGTTACTGAAGCAGTCGAGGAATTACCTTTGAGGTCTCAGTCATAGGTAGTAATGCAAAATCTAACATTACACTAACCTTATATTTTTGTAAAAGGCAAAATGGACTTTTTTCCAGGGTGGGGGAGTGTTTCATGTCTGTAAGTTAAAATTGTTATTTTTGTTGTTTCCTGATTTCTAAGAATTGGGAGAACAATTACATGCTAACAAAATGATGCATTTTGGTTGCCCATGTTTGGTGTTGCTTTGGGCTTAGGGTGATCACTGACGATGACTTACACCTAAAAGAGCTCAAAATCAGAAAACGTTGCTCTAAAACATGTTGACATGGTAAATGAAAATGAACAATAATCAAAATTGATCATGCAAACTGAAAGACTACTTACTATGTTTCTCTTGTTACTTCATTAGCCTCAGTGTTCTCAGATCATTCTTTACATAAAAGCACCCAGTTGTCTTGCAAAGAATGTGTAGGATTAGTGCAATCACACACATTCGAAGATACTGGTAGTTATTGTTTCAAATGCCTATTTCATGACAACCAGGCTAAATTCATCTAAGGGAGTATGAAAGAGATTATCTGGATGCTGAAATGATTGTTAAAATACATTAGGCCAATAATAGTAGACCTGTGCTACATTTGTCCAGCTAGGCAACACATATTTCTGCATAAGAGATACATGAGACACCCTTTAAATAAGCAAATTTCATGTTTAAAACATGGAAATGCAGCCAAAATGGACCATACAATGGCCTCAGTGAACACATCAGCACATAAGTAGAGATGAGGAAACTCAATCACATTAGACATTAATATGACTATGAGTAAATTATATATATTATATATTCTGTTACATGGTTTAAAGAATACAATGTGATAATCACACATGAGAACGCTGTTTCCAGTTATACAAATTTATTTTATTTCACTATTAAAGAAACCAATTATGTGAATAAAAGCTCACCACAAGAACATCTCCCAACCCAGTCTTACAAAGTTGCAGTTACAATAAAAAACTGTTGGTGAGCTAAAAAACAATCCTGGTGCTGATGCTTGTCATTGAACGTTTTGGACAGAGCTCTTGATTGAAATGCCTACCGTTGTGTGTAGGCATTTCGGTCCAGATGTTATGGAGTTCAGTTCAGCTAAGATGTATTTCTAAAGCACCGGATGGCAAAAATAGCCGCTTCTCGGCTGTTTATATTGTAAGGTAAAGACCATACAATATAAGAGAGAAAACCCCCCAACAATCAGATGATCCCCTGTGAGCAAACCCTTGATGACAGTGTCTGTGAAGGTTATCAGTCATCGAGGCCATTGGTGACGGTGGGAAAGAAAAACTCCCTTTTAACAGGAAGAAACTTTCGGCAGAACCAGGCTCAGTGAGGGGCGGCCATCTGCCTCGACCGGTTGGGGGGGGGCACAGCTGTTATAACCCCTGACGCAGCATAGCTTCTAATTCTGAAAGATACGTAGATACCTTAAACCTGCACTCTATGCAGGACACCAAGCGATGACACGACTTGCAGTACTATAGGAGTCTATGCAGAAACAGTTTTCTCTCTTGAATCTCTGTAATTCTTTTGCTACTGAGTGTCTGGGTGCAGTCACTCATTTTGGGCCAATTAAATCAAATGAACTTCCATTGTCTGAGTTATAGCCCTATTGAACCTGCGTTAACCAGCTTTAATAGGGAGGGCCAAAGTCCTAGTTGTGCTAAATTTCCTCGAATTCTCCTCGGAGATTTTCGAGTAGCTTCCTTTGTTCTTGAAAGTTCTTTTCCATTTGTCTCATCGCTTCCCGTCCATTCCACATCTTTTTGGTAAGGTCACTAACCTTATTTTCTAAGGCCTTATTTTGTTGTTTGAGTATGTCAACTTGGACATCGTAGTTGTTTATCAGATCGTTATGTGCTTCCTGTGAAACTTTGCAAACCCAAGCTCAGACTCCCAACGCCATGTCTTGTTTTCAAGGCTTCCTGTACATTACACAGATTTTTCTTGACAAGCTCTCTTTTCAGTGCCTCACATTCATGGCACAACAACTCCTTTTCTCTGTTGGTCTTGTTAAAATCATGTTGGTTGTCCTTTTCCATGTCTCCCACTTTTATAACCGAGCCTGTCTTGCTGCTTTGCATCTCTCCGATTTCTGCCTCCATTTCCTGCATCACCTCTTTCTGTTGCAGGTCTCTTTTCCTCTTGTTTTTAGAGAACCCACGTCGTTTGAAGAGAACTTCAGCGTTTCTTTGGAGAATTTTGTTCTCAATTAGGAGCTCTCTTTTCACTGCCTCAAATTGATGGTACAAAAACTCCTTTTCTCTGTTGGTCACGTTAAAATCATGTTGGGAGTCTTTCTCAGTGGCTTTGAAGATCCGTGATTCTCCTTTCACACCCTCATCGTGTGGTTTCAGTTCTTTTTGAGAATCACCACTCCTTTTGGAAAGCTCCTGGAGGTCCTGTTCAAGAAGTTCATTATGCCTCAATATGTCAATTTCATGTGCAAAGCATTGGAGTTCCAGGGTCTGTCTGAGCTGTTCACTGTCCGTTGTTTTGTTTTCCTCATTCATGATCCTTTTTCTTTCTTCACTCTCTTGTAACTCTTTAAAGGCTGTGTTTGCCTGATGGAGCTCAGTTTTAACAGCCTGTATTTCCTGTTGCATGTCATCTTTTTCCTTTTCAAAGTCCCTTTTCAGCTCACACATGCGTTTTATCATCACATCATTTTCCTCTCTTAAAGACGGGTTGTCCTTTTCCATGTCTCCCACTTTTATAACCAAGCCTGTCTTGCTGCTTTGCAACTCTCTGATTTCTGCCTCCATTTCCTGCATCACCTCTTTCTGTTGCTGGATCTCTTTGGTTTTGGAGCTGTTTAAATCCTTTAGAATTTGGTTCCAATATTCCAGCTCTTGAATTTTGAAGTGAATTGTTTCATTCTCTAGTTGCAGGTCTCTTTTCCTCTTGTTTTTAGAGAACCCACTTCGTTTGAAGAGAACTTCAATGTTTTTTTGGAGAATCTTGTTCTCATTTATGAGCTCTCTTTTTTGCTCCTTAAGGTCGGCGTTCTCGACTTTAAGGTCACGTATGGTAGAGTTTTGTTGTTTGAGAGTTTTATTCTCATTTTTCAGCTCTTTGATTTGCTGTTTAAGTTTTTCGTTCTCGGCTCTCATGTTGCATACAACAGGATTTGACAGACTCATATTTCAAATTGAAGTTGATGCTAAATCTCTGTACCAACTAAAAGATTTTTTAAAAATACCGTCAACTGTGTCAGAAACGCAAGTTTCCAGTAGTTTCCTGCCTAGTGAATTCTTCCACTCTCTTTGAAAGACTGCCAAGAGTGAGAACCTCTCCCCTATTTATAGGTTTTCGGGTGCTGATGTCATAAAGAAGACCAGAGATCAAAGGGATTCTGGTGAAACGTCACTGTGTCTGGTCTGGGCAGTTCTGAATTGAATAATAACAAAATGACGGGGGGCGTGTCTGGTAGCCATGTGAAGACGTGTTGTACAGGGCTCCTCAATGGACTAACTTGTTTCATAATTCCATTGCTCCAAAACTAACGAACTTTTAACAACAGTACGATAACACGCCCGTGTGCTGCTCTGAGGCACTTTTTACATCTTCAAGGCTACGGTGTACGAAATATGAGCAAAACTAGATCGGGGAAAGAGCAGGCCGCAAAAGCCTCGGACCATGCTGAGGACAGACCGGAGGCACCACCCCATGACATGAGTGAGATTATGAGAGCTATTGCTAGCTCTGAAAAGAGGATATTGGACCGTATCGATTCAAGCACGAAAGATTTAAATGATAAAATAGACACAATCAAAGAAGATCTGGAGAAGCAAGAGACCCGTTTGGAAAGTGTTGAGTTTGCTTTGAATGTTGTATATTGTATAGCTTTTTTTTTGTTATACGTAAAATTGTATTGTATTTATTTAAATTTTTACTTTTTAATTATTTTATTTGCATTTTTTAATCACTAGGGTTTGAGAGTAACGAAATTTCTATTCTCTGTATGTCCTGTACATGTGGCAGAATTGACAAATAAAGTTGACTTGACTTGACTTGAATGCTTCTTCAGACCGGACAGTGGAGTTGGAAAACGAGGTTAGCAAGCTGAAATCGGACGTTGCTAAGTTGACCAGCAAGTTGGACGACATCGAGGGGCGACAACGCCGGTGCAATGCACGCATTGTAGGGGTGAAGGAGGGCTTTGAAAACACCGGGAAACCTACGGCAGCTATTGCTACAATGCTGAAAGACATACTGGGCCTCGACTTTACTCCGATGCTGGACCGCGCTCATCGAAGCTTGGGTCAACAGGGAAACTCCCCCAGGGCGATCGTGGTGAAGTTTCACTATTACCAAGAGAAGGAAGAGGTGTTCCGAAGGGCCGCCAAGTCGCAGCCGTTGCTGCTGCAGGACATGAAGATAAGCATTTTTCCTGATTTTACAGCAATGGTGGCAAAGAAACGAGCTGCTTTTATGGAGGCTAAACGTTTGCTCCGAGGCTGGCGTTAAGTTTGGACTTTTGTTTCCAGCTGTTCTCCGCATCACTTCACCGACGGGACAGGACAATCGTTTCACCGACCCAGCGGCTGCAATAGACTTTATCAAAAAAGACTTACTACGGCCGTGAGAGGTACAGCCGAGTGAGAAAAGATAAGTTGGACTCCACATGTGTGATTGCTTGAACTCAAGGGACATAGTTATACGTCGGTGCTGGGGAGATGTCAAGTAAATAATTGGGCCATAGTCATAAAAGGCCGGAAGGTAGAATGGTTTTGATTTAATTGATTATGAATACTCTGCCTTCCTTCTTCGTTCCGATTTTTGATATGTTCGAGATATTGCTGTTATTCTGGGGCATTTGATTAGAATAAACACGGGGAAAGTGGAAAATATAAGTTTTGGAGTTTTGTTTAGTTATTAAATGTTATATATTTGCCCAGCTGAGGGGCTGTTTGAGGGTTAACAGTACGTTTAGTCACTGTGCTATCCTAGCCTGGAGGGTTGCGATCTCAGGGATAATAGTAGATCAGCATGGGGTTTTGAGACTCGTTTTATTTATTTTTTTTTCCTTCTCCCCCTCTTTCTTTTGGGGGGGGGGGGGGGGGGGGGGGGTTCCAGAGGTTGGGACATATTTTTTCTGCACCTGCATTTAGGTACCTGAATGGCAAGCTCGCAAAGTCATCTGCCTCTTCGTTTTATAAGCTGGAATGTTAAAGGTATAAATAATCCGGTTAAACGCACAAGGGTTTTTACTCATTTAAAATCATTGAGATCCGATGTTGTATATCTGCAGGAAACACACCTCCGATCAAGTGAACAAATTAAACTAAAAAAAACATGGATAAGCCAAATATTTAGCTCAAAATTTGAGGATAGATCACGGGGTGTGGCTATTCTAATTAGGAAGGGGATTCCATTTATTCCACTATCAACTGTGGCGGATACCAGAGGGAGATATATTATTATACAGGGCAGTTTGTATGGGAAACAAGTCATTCTTGCTAATGTATATGGACCAAACTGGGACGACCCAAATTTTTATTGTACCTTTTTAAAACACCTGCCAGATTTAACAGAGTCCCATTTGATACTGGGTGGTGACTTTAACTGCGTACTTAATCCTCAACTTGACAGATCAAACCCAAAACCTGATAGCAAAATTTCAAAAGCGGGTAATGTTCTTAAATCCTTTATGCAATCTTATGCTTTTTTTGACCCCTGGAGGGACAAAAATCCTACATCTAAACAATTCTCATTTTTCTCACCAGTGCACCGGTCATACTCACGGATCGATTTTTTTTGTTGTAGATAGTAGAATTCTTCCCAAGGTTTTAGATTGCCAATACAACTCTATTGTTATCTCAGACCACAGTCCAGTACAATTAGATGTAATTTTTTATGAACGCTTAAGTCAAAAACCGGCCTGGCGACTTGATCCTTTACTCCTAACTAAAGACTCATTTAAAAAAAAAAAGGTCTCTGAGCAAATACAGTTTTTCTTAGAGACAAATCAAACCCAAGGGATGAAAATGACTGTTGTATGGGAGGCATTAAAGGCCTATCTTAGAGGCCAGATAATTTCATATATATCATTTCAAAAAAAGAAATACTTACAACAAATGAACAACCTAGCCAACAGTATAAAAGAGATTGACTGCTTATATGCAGAAAATCCAACACCAGACCTATATAAGAGAAAATTATTACTAAATTCAGAATACAAAATTCGGTCCATTCAGCAAACAGAACGTTTATTTTTCAAATCAAGGCAAAAGTTCTATGAACATGGGGAAAGAGCCGGAAAACTTTTGGCACATCAAATTAAGCAATCCATATCAGCTAACACGATTTCTGAAATCTGTAAAACCTCTGGAGAAAAGACGTCTGATCCGAAAACCATTAATGACCAGTTTAAAATGTTCTATTCCAATCTTTATACCTCAGATCCGGTTGATGAAAAAAAGATTGCTGAAACGCTTGATAGATTACCGATTCCACAAATATCGGTAAATGACAGAACAGAAATTGATAGAGAGATAACCATTAGTGAAATTGTCGAAGTAATTAAATCAATGCAAAGTAATAAGGCACCGGGACCTGATGGTTTCCCTATTGAACTATATAAAATGTTTATAGACAAACTAGCACCAATACTCAAAGATGTATACCAGGAAATATTCTATGGTTTGAAGTTTTTTTACAATTTATTTTCAGGAGAAACTTTTAACACCTTTGACGCTCTGATGAGAGATTACAATATACCAACCTCACATATGTTTAGATACCTGCAAATACGAAGTTTTGCAAAAGCATTGTTTCCTTCTTTCCCCTACCTACCTCCTAAAAATCAAGTGGATACCATTTTGGAAATGGATCCTTTTGGCAAAAGGAGAATCTCCGCCATATACAAACTGATACAGAGCTTAAGGCCTATTACTTGGGGAAAAAACTAAAAATAATTGGGAAAAAGACATTGGGGTGGATTTATCTGATGATGAGTGGAGATCTTGTTTGAATCGTATACATACTTCCTCCCTTTGCATTCGCCATGGTTTAATTCAGTTTAAAATTCTTCATCGTCTTCATTATACAAGAGAGAGGCTTTCAAAATTTTTCCCAGAAGCCGATCCTGCCTGTCCCAGGTGTGGACATAATCCAGCAAATGAGGGTCACATGATGTGGTCTTGTCCGAACCTGGATAATTACTGGGGAAATATATTTAAAGTATTATCTCATATCAGTGCTGTTAGCAGAGCTGCTCTGTGCAGCGTTATGGCATAATAATTTTAAGGGAGAATAAAAAGTCGACACACATATCTCATTCCTGACGGAGGACTCTCCCACTACACTTCTCCAGTCCATTCACAGAGTCGTTGCATGGTAAGACATGGATAGGAAGTGGGCGGAGCCTTTTACCGTCATTTTATTACGACGCAAAGTACAAACACCTGTGGACACACAGTCCAACAAGTGCGCAGAATTTAGTGCTTGATTTCCGCATTGGCATTTTTGGAGTTATGCCATCTCAATACAAAATTAGTAAATCTCAGGAAAATGCCATAGCATTTGCTACATTGCTTGCCAGTAGACTTATTCTATTCCACTGGAAGTCTGATAAGGCTCCTCCACACATACAATGGTTAAAGGAGGTGCTTTTCTTTTTACCACTGGAAAAACTTAGATACAGAGTTCTCTCATCACAACAAAAATTCTCTGCGACTTGGAACCCATTTATTGACTATATAAAAACATGTTTTCCAGATGTGTGACATACGTTTTTTGTCTGTTTTTGTTTTGTTTCTGTTTACATGAGCCTCGGGTGGGGGTGGGGGTTCTCTTTTTTTTGTTTTGTTTTGTTTCTTGTATAATGGCAACGTTTTCATTATGTATTGTGACCATGATTTGTGAAAAAAAATAAAAATAAATTATAAAAAAAAGAAGAAAAAAAGAATAATAACAAAATGCAGATTGATGGTAATTGTAACTGATAATGGTTACATGAATTATAAACACCCAATAAATATTATTTAGAAATCCAAACTGTGGTGGAGGTGTGGTCCCTGGCACAGCCGCAGGGGAGGAGTGATGCAGTGAGCTCAAGGGGGCGGTGCCAGGGAGGCTGCAGGGACAGGTGGTGATGATCTTCCTAACGAGGTTTTCCTTTTTATACAGTCAAGCCGGAGACCAGAGTGAGCAGGAGCATGTGCAGAAGACCAACCGGAGAGTTGGTGAACAGGTTGGCAAACCATGAAAGCCATATGTGTGGTGCTTCAACAAACACTCGTCCAGAGTGATCAACATAACAGTGTGTCGGGTTGACTTTTATACAAACAAACCAAAAAAAACAAAAACATGTCATTGTGAAGCTTTGGCAAATACTAGATTGGTCAACTGATGTGCCGTAAGCATCTGTCAGGCTCTCTGACAGTTAGTTAGTGTTGCCTACAGTTAAAATATGTAATTGTGGTGAAGAGTTAGTATGATTTTACATAAATGGAATCCACATTTAGGAGCCCTTCAGTAAATCCAGGCCAAGCTAAGAAGATGAGCAATGGGAGAAAGACCAAGGACAGAACACATGGAGATGACTGACCAGCGAGCTTTTAATGCTTAAACCTCGTCAAAGTAACTTTTTGTTGTGACTAAATTGTAAAGAGGGATGTGTGTGTATAGAAAGATGGCTGTTAGAGTAGCAGATGTTTAATTTTGTCTAAATTCACTATTAATTTACCTAATCAATTCAAATCAGAGGGAGAGGACAAAGAGATTGTACAAGATCAGGAAGAACAAGGTGAGCCAAAGAGTGAAGGGAGATGGAAAAAACAATAATTATTTTTCACAAAATAATTTTACATACAATTCATGAATATTTTGTGTGCTTTCCAGTAGCTTTCAGGAGCTAAGGGAGTATGAAAGAGATTATCTGGATGCTGAAATGATTGGTAAAATACATTAGGCCAATAATAGTAGACCTGTGCTACATTTGTCCAGCTAGGCAACACATATTTCTGCATAAGAGATACATGAGACACCCTTTAAATAAGCAAATTTCATGTTTAAAACATGGAAATGCAGCCAAAATGGACCATACAATGGCCTCAGTGAATACGTAAATACCTTAAACTGTTGTTGATTTTGGGAAGTTTCAGATAGTTTGGATTCATTAATGACTTTTATTATGTTTTCATTTTTCCCCATCTTGTTTTTTTTTTTTCATCTTGATTTGAAAACAGGAAGTTTCATTTTTCTCCAGAAATCCAAATAATCAGCACCAGGAAAAGCTCAGGTTTGCTTTATGATGGTCGTTTGTCAGAGTTATATGAGTTTGGGAGAAACTGTGGCAAAGCTGGAAGGAGGCAGAGGTTGTGCCCGTACATGAACCAGGGAAATACAGACCTGTTATCATTATACATCTGTAAAATAATGGAGCGAATGAATGAAAGACTAAAGCACTACACAGAAAGTAAAGGACGCGTACATAAACATCAAAGTGTTTCAGAAGAGGATCTGGTGTGTTTGGAACATGAACTCAGGAAACCAGTGGGCGGATGTTCATGATGTGGATAAAAGATTTTTAAGACAAATACGAGTGAGAATTCACTCGGAGAGGTTTCCTGTAGAAAACGGGAGCATAGTGACTTTGTTATTTTCCTTAATGATAAATGATGTGACATAGAGGGTGGGATGGGGTTTCCCTTCCATGGAGCAACTCATCTTTTCCTGCTGGGAGTGACTGGGAAAGATGAAGAGTGGTGGTATAAGTGGGGTATAAATTTTTCAGTTGATAAGAGCAAGACAATGTTTTACAGGAAAAAGAGTTGGAGAAGAAGTGAAGCTTCAGTTATAGAGTCAGGAGTTAGAGGGAGTAAATTTAAGTTTCTTGGGCTGTGGTTGGGTGAAAATGTAACCTGGGCTGTACAAGGAGCTTTGGATGGACTGTGGCTCAGAGAGCATCGGGTCAGAGTTACAGCAATACCTCCATGAATACTTCCTCCACAGAAGGTTTCACATTACAGGGACAGGGCATTTACTTTAAACTCACATACAGTACAGGCTTACATCAGTATTATTAGTATTTTATACACAGATGCATCGGAGAACAGAGCCAGTCAAAGTGGGGGAAAGGGTCACGGATGGACTGAGTATACAGTAATGCTCCCAGTACTGTCAGCTGTTCAATGGACACAAGACACGAGACCGTTACATCAGTCGTCTGTTCAGACTCAAGCTCGTCATTGGCCAGTTTACAGTGATGACAGACTTGCAGGTGGGTTTGTGTGGAGTCAGAGCCAATGAAATGGCAGATAGAGCTGCGAGGGAAGCCACAAACCAAAGATTAGTAACCCGGCTGTTAGCTTCTGTCAGGCAGAGAAACAGAGCCGCAAGGCAAGAAATGCAGGAGAGATGGAGAGGAGGAGCACAGGAAGGAGTGGGGTGACCGACAGTCCTCTTTTCCCTGGACATGTCCACTTTCCACGTTCTGTCCGGGGGGATTTTCGAGACTGATGAAAATGTCCGGGTTTTTCTATAGGCCTACAGAGGACCCATATGTGTGACATCATCCCGAGCTGCTGCTTTGCGAGTGGTTGTTCTGCCTGACAGACGGGACAGGGCGCGGCTGATGATGTTTAGAAGAAGCCAAAGCGCAAGTGCAGCTTTTCAGACGAACCGCAAAAGAAATTTCCCTCGTACCGTCGCGGGACTGGTCATCTTTCTTATACAGATGAGGCTTTATTTCTGTACCATTATTTTAATTCCAGAGGTTTTTGTTGTTTTTGCACTTGTTGGCTTGTAAAAGCCTGTATGACATTTTTTTATTTCACCGTTCATTAACCGCACAGAGAAGGCATGGTTTAAATATGTTAACATTTTCTTTAAGTAAACATTATTAAAGTTCTTCATGACTGGGCCAAGTGTCCTCTTTTTTGGAAATCACAATATGGTCACATTTCAAGAATAAGATGTGGACATACTGGTTCGAACACTACACTGTTGATGGTGGGGAAATATAACAGGGAAATGTGAGGAAACCGTGGATCATGTCTCACAGTATCAGGTGGAGAGAAGCCCACTGACCCACTGACCCAGAACCTGAAGGTTAGCGGGCCTTGTTCCAGTTTGTAAAAGAGGGTAAAATGTTTGGGAGGACGGAGGGTTTTGTAGAGGTCGTTCCGGTCCACACCGGCTGGTGGCGGTAATGCACCGTTTTGTTGTTTGCCAACCGCCAACAACATTTAGAAGAAGACGAATCCCTGCTCGCTGTCAGAGCAGGCTGCTGCTTCACTCGCTCCAACAAGCACCGAACCTGCACACGGTGACCGCGCGCTTTGCAACCGAGCCAAACCGAACCGAGCCGAGTGCAACATGAACGAGTCGGCGGGACTGCGCTTCCGGCGGCTGCACCGCCCGCAGGTGATCACCGACGAGCTGCCGGAGCAGCGGCGCAAAGGGTCCAGGTAAGAGCCGCTGGGTTTGTTCTCACCGAGGCGGTGTTGAGCAGCCCACGGGGACACGCTGCGTGTTTCTGTTAGCCTTCGTGTTCGGGGTCTTCTCACTCACACACGTTGACTCTTTCCACGCTCGCCTCGTTAGCTCGTGATGCGCACCTGTAAATGTGATCGTGCAGGTGTGTTTACGAGGACGCCTGCATTAATGAAGCTAGTGTGGGGAACGCGGTTGATTGTGGGGTCAGGTGGGTCCGGTTCCGGGGTGGGTCCCTGAGGAGCCCCGCTGCAGTCACGTCTCTGTTTCTGCTCTCAGCACCTACAGCGGTAAGATCTTCCGGGTCACGCTGCTTTCTCTGGGCGTCCTCCTGCTTCTTCCTCTCCTGGTCATCATCCTCATCCTCGAGTCTCCCATCAAGCCTGAAGTCTTCACGTGAGTGACACAAGTCAGCCGCTTAATGAATAATTCGTTTGGCTACAAACATCAGCGCGTTCAGAAATGAGTTTAGATGTTTTCAAAATAAAATCCATAAAAACGTGTGAAAGATCCTAATGTTTCAATCCTGGAATAACTCGATGAATAAAAACAGAAAGTAACTCTGTAATCTGAAACTGTCTGTTCAGAGAAAGTCACAATATTCATGTTAAATCCTTTTTGAAATAAAAGTTAACGAGTTTTTGCTGCTGCCCCTGCTGGTCGGTCGTGGTGCTGCAGGCTGAAAGAACCGCCCATGATGAAGGGCTGCTGGGAGCCCAACCTGAAGCTCAGAGAAGCTCAGAGACTGTTTGAGGACCAGCTCGTCGGCCCCGAGTCCATCGCTAACATCGGAGGTTGGTGTCAGACGTCGGCGGCGACCACGGCGAGGAGCGCCGAGAGCTGACAGATTGTCCCTCTGTGTCTGCAGATGTTCTGTTCTCGGGAACAGCTGACGGGAAAATCGTGAAGCTGGTCGGTCGGAGGATCCATATGGTGACGAGACTCGGGAAGCTGCCGTGTGGTGAGTCGTGCTCGTTTGTGCTTCCGGTCTTCACGTGCTGCCTCCTCTTCCTGTGCGCTGTCAGAGTTTGTGGGCGTGGCCTGGACTTCAGGTTAGAAACACTTCAGCATGTCCAGGTTTCATGTGTTAGCCAGCTAGACGAAACCTAAATGATTGGCCGGTGTCCAGGTGCGACGCGGTGCTCACCTGCGTCCAGGTGTACCCGCCTCCCTCTGCTCAGGGCTTTAAACCTTACATCATGTGACGGAGCTGCAGGTGAGCCAGCCTGAGCTCTGTCACATGCTGACAATGAGCGAGATCAAACCGTCAGCCTGTGTTGAGCAAGGCGTTACTGTCAGCCTGCCTGCAGCCACACGCTTGCTTCATTTTGGAGTTTCCCAATAAATAACTGACAGTTCGACCTTCAGCCCTGATCTGCCGCTTTCAACACAAACATGTGAGAGACCTCAGATGAACCCGGCGACACGCTCAAACCTGCACAGCGTCACAGCACACCTGACACGCAGGTAACAGCACGCCGTCTGCTGACTCCAACTCAAACCAGCTGATTAAGCTGAAGTCTCTGGTTTAAGTTTAAACTTTCAGCCAGGTGTGTCAGGAAGAACCTGAACAGGAAGTTCAGGTCAGCGAAGGTAACGTGAGCTCGCTGTGGTGCTTCCTCCAGCAGGAAGCAGAAGCTCTGAGCTTTGTGCTCGTTGACGTTTGGAGCCTGTTTGTGCCAAAATAAAAGAATCGAACAACCTGAAAAGATTTCTTTTTAACCTTCCTCACACGTCTGTGTCCAAGCACATCTTGCACCCTTTCTGATTGGTCGATGTCCAGCAGGTTCCAGAGAGGACGAGCCCAACTGCGGGAGGCCGCTGGGGATCAGAGTCGGACCCAACGGGACGCTGTTTGTAGCCGATGCCTACCTGGGTCTGTTCGAGGTCAACCCCACCACTGGTGAGTGATCCCACTTCCCACGCTTCCTGCCTGCTGGGCTCAGGTGAGTTTCGTAGATGTCTTGTGACTGAAAGGTTCTGGCGCTCAAAAGTCTAATTCTGGGTTTTACTGTAGCACATCTGGATCAAAGCTAACAGCTGGACTGTATTCGTGCTGAGTCATGTGATCAGGTGGAGCGGACTGTGTGTTTTTCTTTGCAGGTGAGGCGACCAGGTTGGTGAACGGCGGCCAGGTCGTCGCAGGGAGGAAGCTGTCATTTATTAACGACGTGGCGGTGACGCAAGATGGAAAGAAGGTGTACTTCACCGACTCCAGCAGCAGGTGGCAGCGGAGAGACTACATGCACCTCATCATGGAGGCCACGCCCGACGGCCGGTACCTGCGTCCAATGAGTGTCTGAGAGCGCTGACAGTCAAACGTCTTATTAGAATGGCGTTTATTAATCATCCATACGTCGAAACATCTGTGTATCAGTTCACTTTAGTGTGATTACTACTTCCTGTTTGTGACATGTCACATTAAAAGCCTGGCAGCGGTTCTCTAACGCGAGCGGTTTCATCCTCAGCGTCCTCGAGTACAACACCGAGACCAAGGAGCTGACGGTGGTGATGGAGGACATGCGATTCCCAAATGGCATCCAACTGCTGCCGGACGAGGAGTCGGTGCTGGTGGCGGAGACCACCATGGCCCGGATCCGCAGGTAACCCACCCGACTCACCTGTGCCTGCGAGATCATCCGAGGCAGAGAAGTTCAGAACGTCCAGCACAAACTAAAAACCTCAGAGTTAAAAAGATTTAACCTAAAATCTCGAGCAAATCAAACCAGGCTGCCATCTGCGTTCTTTAACTTCCTGTGTGAGCCACTCGTGTACGATGGATGTTAAACAACCGTCTGCGATGGAGCACGATGGCGCTGATGCTGGATCTCGGTTGTCGTGGAAACAGGCTCTGAGATCATCCAACCCTTTTTTTTTTAACCTACATCAAGTGTGTGAGTGAGAGAGGGAGTCACGTCTTTCTGCGTTTGTGGGGTTTACATGTTACAGACCGCTGCAGTGAGGACGTCTGTTTTACGGGGACGCGTCTGCACTGTGAGGACGTTTAGTGAAGGTTCACACGTGCTGGTAGAAATCAGGCACGGTTACATAATATGTTACGTCAGCGACACACTGGTCCTGACACACACAGAAAGACGTGAGCGTCTACAGGTATTAATATCTTTGTGGGGACCAACAATTGGACGTTTATTATACCTGTGGGGACCAACAGTCCTTATTGGGACCCAAATCCACATCCCCACCAGATTGAAAGTATTTTTGAGACTCAAAATGTGGTTTTGGTGTCAGGTTAGGTTACAGTTAGGTCACGGTTATGTTTAGGGTAAGCAATGAGATGTCCCCACGAGGATATGTGTGCGTGTGTGCGTGCGTGTTTGTGTGCGTGTGTGCGTGTTTGTGTGTGCGTGTTTGTGTGCGTGTTTGTGTGCGTGTGCGTGTGTGTGTGCGTGTGTGTGTGTGTGTGCGTGTGTGTGTGCGTGTGTGTGTGCGTGTGTGTGCGTGTGTGTGTGTGTGCGTGTGTGTGTGTGTGCGTGTTTGTTTGTGTGTGTGTGTGCCTGTGTGTGCGTGTTTGTGTGTGTGTGTGCGTGTTTGTGTGTGTGCCTGTGTGTGCGTGCGTGCGTGTGTGTGCCTGTGTGTGCGTGTTTGTGTGTGTTTGTGTGTGTGCCTGTGTGTGCGTGCGTGCGTGTGTGTGCCTGTGTGTGCGTGCGTGCGTGTGTGTGCCTGTGTGTGTGTGTGTGTGTGCGTGTGTGTGTGTGTGTGTGTGTGCGCGTGTGCGTGCGTGTTTGTGTGTGTGTGTGTGTGTGTGCGTGTGCGTGCGTGTTTGTGTGTGTGTGTGTGTGTGCCTGTGTGTGCGTGCGTGCGTGTGTGTGCCTGTGTGTGTGTGTGTGTGCGTGTGTGTGTGTGTGTGTGTGTGTGTGTGTGTGCGCGTGCGTGCGTGCCTGTGTGTGTGTGTGTGTGTGTGCGTGTGCGTGCGTGTTTGTGTGTGTGCGTGTGCGTGCGTGTTTGTGTGTGTGTGTGTGTGTGTGTGTGTGTGTGCGCGTGCGTGCGTGCCTGTGTGTGTGTGTGTGTGTGTCAGGTGTTTTGCTTCCTTCCTGTCAGGCTCTGGCCTGAGCGGCGTGTGAACAGTAAACAGGTCTGTGGTCACGTCTGTTTTGAGTTACAGCCAATCAGAAACATGCAGTTCATTACACTCAGCTCACGATGACATAAATCAATATTTCTGTTGCAGCTGTCAGTCTGACCTCTGCAGTTGTGCTAACCCAGGATTTTAAGCTTTAATCATGTTCATCTTTTCTAATTAAAGAGACTAAAACATAAATGTTCTGTTTGGAAAAATGTTTTTTAAGCCGCTTTTGTTTTGAAATAAATAAAATATTTGTAAACATTTAATAAAAAATGGATATATCTGCTGTGACATCACCCGCTGCCGGGTGAGGTTCCCTGTGACGTGAGCGTTTGGGTTTTGGCCCCCAGAGGCCGCTCAGCGTCACAGACAGCTGATCGGTGTCATGTGATGCAGTTTGTACGTTTGTCTGTCACGTGACGCTCTTCTGCACCAGGGTCCACGTGGCCGGGCTGAATAAAGGCGGGATGGACACGTTCGTGGACAACCTGCCGGGTTTCCCTGACAACATCCGCCCGAGCTCCACCGGAGGTTACTGGGTGGCCATGTCGGCAGTGAGACCGAACCCCGGCTTCTCAATGCTGGACTTCCTGTCCCAGAGACCCTGGATCAAAAAGTTCATATTCAAGGTAAAAACAGACTTTTATACACATTTAAAATTAGACCTGATTAAAATGTCTGGAATCTGACAGTGGTGGCGGGGAGGTGATGGCGGTCACATGGTGGCGGGGAGGTGATGGCGGTCACATGGTGGCGGGGAGGTGATGGCGGTCACATGGTGGCGGGGAGGTGATGGCGGGGAGGTGATGGCGGTCACATGGTGGCGGGGAGGTGATGGCGGTCACATGGTGGCGGGGAGGTGATGGCCTCTGGCATGTTGTGGATGCTGAG
Organism: Aulonocara stuartgranti; assembly: GCF_965226115.1. Lineage (NCBI taxonomy): Eukaryota > Metazoa > Chordata > Actinopteri > Cichliformes > Cichlidae > Aulonocara > Aulonocara stuartgranti. The sequence goes on from NC_138949.1 coordinate 34,546,164, forward strand.
AGCGGATTCTATTAACGTCAGAGCAAAGGCGCCGTTTGTGCAGGACCACGGCTTACATCCGTTGGCGCCTGAGCGGGGGAGGGTCATTTCTGTGATGTCACCTGACGTAGGCACGGGTGTAGCATGTGTTAATGTCGCTGACCGTCAGTTTTTATCTGATGAAAGCAGGCGATATATATTAAAAATGGCGAACGAGAACAAAACTGAAGATGAAGTTTTCATCAACGAATAAAAGCGAGATGAAAATATCTGCAGAGACGAGAGCCAATCACAAATGACTGAGCTGTGTAGCAAGGTGGCACGAGTTTGGAAGCGATCCAATCAGAAGCAGCCTCTGCTACAGCTAATGAGACGCTTCGTAAACCGCGTGGAGCGGCCGTCACCGGGGGTCTGCTGTCATCTTCTGTTTAGTTTAGGAGGAAACTTCATTCAGAGTGTTCGACCTTTGACCTTTGGTTTAATTATCCTCAGCACACACTCGAGTGAGCGCCACGAGTCAGCTGAGTTTGACCCCCGACCGATTTAATGATCATTACTAACGACGTTGCTAAAGTTAAAACTCCGTCACGTGTACGACTCCCACTGGTTTGTGGGGTAAACGGCAGTGAACTCTGGAGTGATGATGCGTTTCAGAGCGCCTCTCCTTCGTCCCGGTGTCTGGGAACATGAATGAGTCATAACCCAGAGTTTTGTAATCTGATTGGCTGCTCTGTCTGCAGACTTTGACCTGGAGCGAGTGCTGTTGCATCAGACACTGGAAAACATGAGCAGCGGTCACGCCGGGTTCATCACCGTCACAGAGCACGCCTGATTTCCCTTTAACTCCTTCCTGTCTGTCTCCTTCTCTCTCACCTTTCCTCCACCCTCCTGCAGCTCTTCAGCCAGGATATCCTGATGAAGTTTGTTCCCCGGTACAGTTTGGTTGCAGAGCTCCACGACGGTGGCGTGTGCACGCGGAGCTTCCACGACCCCAACGGCCTGGTTGCAGCCTACATCAGCGAGGTCCACGAGCATGATGGGAATCTGTACCTGGGCTCCTTCCGCTCGCCGTACATCGCCAAACTCGACCTCAGCAAGGTGTAGAAGATTCAAAAAGACGACACGCAGACAGACATTTTTGTGACTTTGAGATGTTAACACGGCGTTAACCCGTCTCTGCCGGCTTGTTCCGCAAATTAAAGTTCCAGCCTTGGAAATATCCCGAGAATGACTTCACCCAGCGCCACCTACAGGCTGTCCCAGGAATTGGGCGGCATTCCCATTTGTGGCTAATCTCTGTTGATTTTTCCTTTTAAGATTCATGCAGCTTTAGATTTATCACCGTTTTTGATAATTTCTTCCCTTTTCGACGGTATTTTGTTTGACTGCTATGTTTAGACTTTTTATTCAGAACAAAAGTGTCCAGAGAAACAAGGTTTGTGTTTTTGTGTTTGTGCTTTTGTCGTTTCTTCACTGAAAACCACTGCGACTACAGCGTTCACCTGCGAGCTAACTAAAGCATACGTTACCTAATGGATTTAAGCTAGCAAGTTCGCTCGTGGCCTAGTTTTTTTTTTTTTTTTAAATTGTACTCTTAGGGGCGGAGTTTGTTCCCTTCAGTCATAGTGCAGGCTTACAGATGCTTTGATTAGCAGTTAGCCTGAGCTAACCTAGCTGCCTCTGACTAACTTTGTTTACACAGAAGAAGAGCGGTTACTCACGGTGATGATCAACCTCCTGCTAACGCTGATGTCAGATTACAGGCTGCTTGACAAACTGCTTCGCCCTCTCGGGACGATTTAATGTGTTTTGATTGGCTATTGTCTGCACTACTGCGCTTGCACTTTTTTTTTTTTTTTTTTTTATCTAAATCTCACACGTTGGGATGTGATTATGGGTGTGTCTTTAGTGACAACCAACCAGTCACGAGAGAGGCTAACTCACCCTACCTGTAACTGTGCTTACGTACTTCAGGCTACAGTGATTGATGTCACATTACAGACTGTTTAACCCATAGGTGTCAAACTCTGGCCCACGGGCCAAATTTGGTCCACAGCCTAATTACATTTGGCCCGCGAAGCCATACCAAATTACTATTAGAGCAGGCCTACTGGTATTATACAGCTAATATATATATTGTTTAGTATTAAGCTTTGCTTGTTCCATATTCAGTTTTTCAGCAAAATGTGTTTGAGTCCATAAGAAAAGATTCATTCTTATATCTAGAGGAAGATATTTTTTTTTCAATAAATATTACTGTTAGCCCGCGACTTTGTTCCAGTTTGGAATTTTGGCCCACTGTGTGTTTGAGTTTGACACCCCTGGTTTAACCAATCATCTTGCCCCTCCCAGGATTTCTTTGTAATTTCTTTGTGATTCGATTGGCCAACAGCACTGAAATATTTATACAATAGCAGTTTGATGGGCTAGCGTCTGAACGGGTTAGCTTGGGTGCTTTGGCAGGATTCAGGCGTTGCTTTAGGGTTAGATTGATAGATGGATAGGGGAGATCTTTTGTGACAATACTAATGTAGGGATTACCTGGCAACTGCTGGTCGCTAAGGAAAAATGTGTTCTCCCAGCAGGTTGCTGGTAGTCACAAGTGTGAAGTTGGTCGCTCCAGTTTCCCATAGTGGAGGATGCTGACTTGGCTGCAGATGTTAGCTAGCTAACCAGCGAACACTGATGAAATTAAAAAGCGCAGCACAAACTGGAAACAGTGATGGCTCCTCTTCAAAATAAAAGCTGTCTCTATCCACAGAAACTAACAAAATAAGCACCTTTTACTTTGAAGGCACCGTTGCTTAGTGACATGTTTGAAAGTGTCCACAGAGGACTCCTCTGTTAGCGTCTAAATCGATCACAAAGACGTTTTGAGCGGCTTCCTCTGTGAGTCCCGATTTCACGCCGGTGACTGTCGGTGACCTCCTGCTGCCACTCGCCCATCAGCTGGGAGCGCACACGTTTTTCTAGCGACCAAGCTTCAGACCTGTGGCACCGAAGCTACGTCCACACTGGAAGCAACATGGCGACTTCAAGCCTTTCTTTTCACAACTTCCAGACAGGTGACTGAAATGTCGTCCAATGAGAGCGCAGGATACCACTGATGAACACGGGTATGGCCTGTTTGTAGAGTTACCTGGGTAACCAGAACCGGGTGCGATCAGCTGTCACGAAACGTGGCGAGCAAATTGCTTCTGTTGTGGACGCAGCTGGATGTCCTCGCTGATCACCTCCCTCACACTGATGTCTGTTGGACGTCGCGAAGCGTGGACTCACATTCTTTGTGTCATCTGAGCGAGTCTGAGCTGTTATGAGGAGCTGTCCTCCTGCTCATGCCCTCCTCCTCCTCTTGTCCTCCTCCTCCTCATGACCTCCTGCTCATGCCCCCCTCCTCCTCATGCCCCCCTCCTCATGCCCTCCTCCTCATGCCCCCCTCCTCATGCCCCCCTCCTCCTCCTCATGCCCTCCTCCTCTTGTCCTCCTCCTCCTCCTCATGCCCTCCTCCTCTTGTCCTCCTCCTCCTCCTCATGCCCTCCTCCTCTTGTCCTCCTCCTCCTCCTCATGCCCTCCTCCTCCTCCTCATGCCCTCCTCCTCTTGTCCTCCTCCTCTTGTCCTCCTCCTCCTCCTCTTGTCCTCCTCCTCATGCCCTCCTCTTCCTCCTCATGCCCTCCTCCTCCTCCTCCTCCTCCTCATGCCCTCCTCCTCCTCCTCCTCCTCCTCCTCCTCATGCCCTCCTCCTCCTCCTCCTCCTCCTCCTCATGCCCTCCTGCTCATGCCCCCCTCCTCCTCTTGTCCTCCTCCTCTTGTCGTCCTCTTCCTCTTGTCCTCCTCTTCCTCTTGTTCTCCTCTTGTCCTCCTCCTCTTGTCCTCCTCCTCTTGTCCTTTGTATGAATATATATATAACATTACAAACTCGTCTAACCCTACAAATACGTCTTATTCTGCTCGTGTATTAAAGACGAGCAGCTTTGGTTTCCGTGTAAACGTCACCGACTTTAAACGTTTCTGTTTGTTTCCTGTTTTGCTGATGCGCTGACGTCGTTACGCCACAGATTTCCTCCGACTGCCAGAGCCTCTGCAGTCAGTACAGCTCAGCAGCTCCGTGCTGCCCCTCAGCAGGCCTCTGGAAGCTGGCCAGTCAGAGGACAGTGGGCTTTGAGGGAGGAGGGGCTTAAAGAGACGGGAGCTGAAGCAGCTTGTTTCAGACAGAGGATGATCCAAGCACAGACACAGAAGGATTATTCTGAACTGGAAGTTATGCAAAGCTGCTCATATATTAGAAATAAGCAGCTGGAAATGAGCAGAATGGGTCCCTGTAAAGACATTTCAATCATCCACGGAAGACTGACGCGTGCTTTTTTTTAGTTTGATTTTATAATTCAGGCGGTTTAGTGGCTTAGTATGGACAATGTTTCACATGCACTGAATGAGCTGCTTAGCATTAGCAGATTTTATAATAATCTTTGGGTTGAAGTTCTTCAGTATTTGTCTGTTAATCTTCAAAACTGGAAAATGTGTAAAAACTGAGGGAACCACTGGAGGACGTTTAACTGAATCATTTTGTTTTATAAATGTGACGAATGATCCAAGCTGGCTGTCGACTTCCTGTTTGACCTTCGACCTCAGAGCGTTAGGTCGTGCAGCGTCTTTCGTGCAGGTCAGAGCACGACGGACGAGCCGAACAAACAAACCCTGAGATTGGAGACGGTGAAGGAGCCCGAGGCTGAAACGCACTGGCCTCCTAATAATTCCTGATCAGCGTGTCGTTATCTCTAACTCGGATCCGTGTAGAGAAGCAGCGTTTCTGTGACATCATCAGTGTGACGTCGGAGCCACAGGTTTCCTCACAGCCGGAGAACTTCACGGTGAAGTCGTCCAGTTTGGTGGCGTTTCTGTTTTTTACCTGAACAGTGATGATTGAGCAGTGCTTCTGTTGATTTTCTTTTGTGCCAAATGTGTTTCTCTCTCTGTGATGAGCTCTGTATTTCAGTCGCACTGCGTCTTTTCACACCAATGTCCTGCAGCCTTTCAATAAAAACTGAACTGTTATCGCAGCCTTCGTCTTCCTCACAGATCACACGGAGTCTCCATGAGTGATGTAATCCAGAGGCAGACTCCCACAGACAGACTGAAGTGGAGGGTGTTTTGTTTTTTGTGTTGATAACAGATGAAATAGGCTGAGAGGATGCTCAGACTGAAACGAGCTTGCAGGACGTGAACAAACTGCCTGAAGCACCAGCTGAGTTTAAGTTCCCCTCAGGTTCTGTGCTGGTGTGATGCTGCCACCTGGTGGTGATGAAAAGGAATGCCCAGTGACGGTGCAGCTTACAGAAACACAACAAGCTCAGAAACTGAGACTAAAGCCCCCCCGGGGGGGGGGGTGAGGATGGACCACCAGCTGAGCCACCGTGTCTGTAGCTCCACGTGTGATGTCATCCATCATTTAGGTTTACTCTGATTACACAGATTGTGTAGATTACCGGTGAGTAACTCAAGCTTATAAAATATTACATTACACAGTTTGTCACCGACTCTGCAGCTCGGCTTTTCTCCTGACAGTCTTTACACATACAGCAGGTCAGCGTGACAAAGAGGAAGCTGTGAGGTCAGAGGTCAAATACTTTATTGTTGTACGGTACTCCGTCTGTCACAGAGAACTAAAAGAGTCCATGCACAACTTCCTCATGCTCCTCGACAGGTGCAGAACCGTAAATACAGGCCAAAGAAGTAGTAACGGTTCTCCCACCACAGAGCTCCAGAGTCCTTATTTCATGCATCCGATGAAGTCTTGAGCACACCTGCAAGAATCACAGCTTCTTGGTTTTTAGGCTCTTTTGTCAGGTTAAGGAGACAGAACCTCAAAGACATCCCACACAACATAACCTGCTGTGAGACGGCGTGCTCCTAGAACACGTGAAGCATCGTCGGCTTTCTTTGTCAAACATGATCAATTCATCCTAAAAAGTCGATTCTGTCCATCTGGATGTTTTTCAGCATCATCAGGTGACGTCTTCAGTCTCAGCTGACTGCAGGTCCCCAACCTCATAAACAGCACATCTGCACAGTGACGCTGACTAACAACGGGCGAGGAGGTCAGTTTAGGATCCTTAATATGCAAATTGTCATGACCCCTGATCAAAGCCCATTGGTTGGCTGTGTCTGCAGTGTGAGGCCAAGCGTCTGGTTCCTACATCACGCTGTTCTGCTCTGCCTCAGAGTGATTAACCCTTTAAAGCAGGGGTGGGCAACTGACCCAGGGTGATATCTAAAACCTGCAGGACACCGGCCCTCGAGGCGTGGAGAACCCACCCCAGCTTTAAACCCTAACCCAGGGCTGCCCAATCCCAGTCCTCGAGAGCTACTATCCTGCAGCTTTTAGATGCATCCCTACTCCAACACAGCTGAATCAAATGAATGGCTTGTTATCAGGCCTTTGCCAAACATGATGGCATGCTGAAGAGGTAACCAAACCATTTGATTCAGCTGTGTTGGAGTAGGGATGCATCTAAAAGCTGCAGGACGGTAGCTCTCGAGGACCGGGATTGGGCACCCCTGCCCTAACCCATCGCTGGTGACCGGTTAGGGTTTAAAGGGTTAATAGTGCCATTTGAATCTGTCCTGGTGTAGGACTTGCAGCCTGGAACAGCCAGACTTCCAGTTACAACCTTCAGCTGGTCCTCGTGAGCCACAGACACCCCAAATAGGGCTGGGTATCGTCACTGATTTCTAGAATCGATTCAATTCCGATTCACAAGGCCCCGAATCGATTCGATCCACGATTCGATTTAATTCGATTCGATTTAAATCTGGGAAATTTTGACAGCCAGAAATAATATAATTCAGATCAGTACATTTACATATTTTTGTATCTATAAAAAGGAAGCTGACACACGCAAGACTTTATCACAGGTGTGAGCATCACAGCAGAGGCCTTTGTGTCAAAGTAGCTGAAGATAAAACACAGAAAAACATGAAGGTGGTTTTCCTGGCCTGGATTTTATAAAAATATTCTGCAGTACATCAAAAATGAAAGAAAACCATTAATTAATGAACATTACCTCTGACGTTACAGCGGTTTTATTAGAGACATGGCTAAGCGTTTTGCATTTTGAATAATTTTAAAAAGTTTAAATTTGTTCAGTATTGAACAGCAGAAATGAGGTTTTCTTTTCGGAAGAATGTAAAAGGAAAAAAACAGCGGCTGACAGCCTGTAAACAGCAGTAGACTGGTGTAACAAGCAAGCGAATAATGAAGAAAGCGAAACTGTTCTTGAAGTACAGAGAGAGAGCTGTGCATCGCAGTGGAAGCAAAACAGTAAAAGTCAGAGTGAATTCATGACGATGTTTATGTGAAGCGTTTGGATCTTCTTTTGCTGCTGGTTCGGTCAATATTGTTTGGAGAGAGATCAAACTAACAGCTTTAGAATCAGCGCATAAAGGGCGTGAACACAAAGCGCGGACCCGCCGACACATCAGAATCAGCGAGCTGTCGGCTTTCAGCCCCGACCGTGAGAAAGGCGACATCTAACTGATTCTGAGCCGCTGTGTGTTTAAGTCTATGTGCAGAATCCGTGTTCCTGCTCTCATTTACTGTCTTAACTGTTTGGTGGTTCTTGAAATTTTGTGAGATTTCACCTGAGATTCTGGCATTTTGGGCAAAATAAATTTATATTAAAAAATCGATTCAGGATTTTAATGAATCGATTTTACGTTATCCAAGCCAGAATCGATTTTAATCGATGAATCGATTATAAGAACCCACCCCTAACCCCAAAGCTCCGGAAACAAAGAGCACGTTTAAATGAAAGATGAGCCACATGCTCCTCTCTGCATGGATTCATGACAAACGGTTTTAATGGAGCAAGCGGAGGCGTTCACAGTCTGACCAGCAGGGGGCCTCGTCCTCCATCAGCCATAGCAGGATTTAAAGTCCTGATGAATCCACGAGTGTTGCTGAGCTCTGACAGATGTTCGACTGAGAAACCTCAAAACTCAGAGACGGTTCGATGGGTCGATTTATCGCTGAAATAAAGACGTTCACGCACGCAGAGTTCAGTTTCATCTTTAATACTGAAATATTCAGAGAACAGAGATGAACGTGGACGACTGACAGTTTCTATTCAGTGGATGAAGACGGGCGACAGCGGCAGGAGGGGGAGGAGTCAGCTGCTGCATTCACTGTTTGCAAAGTAAGTTGAAATTCTTCTTCTGTGGTTTTTCCCAAGGAATCATCCAAACATCCACGTGACACTGAAACACCTGAAAAACAGAAGAATCGTTTTACAGTACAACATGCACTACTGCAAGTTTTACTGCAGTACTTCCACTGCCAGGATTTCCAGTAATACTGCAGGAAGTGGTTTTATGTAATCATTTTATTTCAAATTATTTCAAACTGTCTCTGGCATCAACAATACTGCACAAATTTCCCATGATGCACTGCAGCTCACAGTGTTTGTTTCTGAGGCTTTACAGTATTGTACTGAGCAACTGTATAGACTCTCTGATGAGACGAGGAGGCTCAACCTCAATCTTCATCCTGACAGAGTCTTCTCTGCTCCTGTAATGCTCTCATTAAAGGTTTTATTATAACAGATGTCATCCTGTTTCTCAGAGTTTGGATGGAGTCAAAGTTAAGCAAGAAAGGGTTAGTCTTTCCTCTACAGTTGGCAGCTCAGACTCACCTGGTGGAGCGGACCGGGTGGCTGGAAGTCACACCTGGACAGGTCGTTGTTCTTGTCCCGTTTACGACACACCGTTCTGGAAATCTGAAAATCTGCCATGTACCGAACTCCTTTAACAATCTGAAACACACACACACACACACACACACACACACACACACACACACACACACACACACACACACACTTAGCGAGCACCTCACATGGAACCGCCCCCTACGCCAGCATGAACCCACGCCTGCCATATTTCCTGCAGATGCAGTGGTTGAACTCTGACCCCGTCATACCTGCTTCTGTGCTCTGTCGATGGTGGCGGGTTTGAAGAGGAAGGCGTCATTTGATTCGTTGTTGAAGAAGTAGGTGGCGTTGAGGACAACCTGCTGGAGGCCACGGTCATTCTTGCTGATGTTGTGTGGGGACCCGGGCATGGAGGGGTGATGATGCCAGCCAGACACCAACGTTCCCTCTGGAAGAGAAGAGCACCTACCGTCAGAGACGTGTCAGAAGTTTCTTCCTGTTAAAAGGGTGTTTTTCCTTTCCACTTGTAACAGCCACTATGGTTTGGTCTCCCTTTAAGACACCCAAGTCGAGGGTTGATGATGTCATCAGTTTGTGCCACTGGTCTCTCTCTGTGATTGTGTGGACATGTGCTTGCACGCTAGTGCATGAGGAGGGACGGATTTTATGTTTTACCTCTCCAGACACCTTTGTTTGCAACGTTATGGGTTGTACGAACACTGTGCGCTATGTTTGTTAAGCTGCAGCCGTTCAACCGGGCTTATATGGTTGATGAAGAGAAGGTATATTAAAGAACACACTGTGGAATTCCCAACGCCAGCGTGAGTGTGTACTCTTTTGGCTACCCTGCTAAGTGTTTTGCCGCCTCCTCTCAACCACTAAACGCAACCCGACGTTACACACTGTCACCAAGTCATTCTTCACAGGGGGGCGTCCGATTGTTCTCTGTGTTATTTGGGGTCTTTACAATATAAAGCACCTTGAGCTCTTGCTGTGGTTTGGTGCTGTATAAATAAAGTTGAATTGAATTAATATTGTTGCCCTCAGGTGTGAATGCGTCCGACTGTCCGTGTTAGCTCTGAGACAGACTGGCGATCTGTGCCCCGCCTCTCGCCCTATGGTAACTGGGATAGCCTGCAGCCCCCCCACAGCCCTGATAGCGATACGCAGGAGAGGACGGATGAGTTAACACCGAGTTTCCATAAAGTTTTTCAAACAGAACAGTGATCAGTTCAGCTTCATGTTTGAATGTTGTACACCTCGGAATACTCAGGCTGAACGTTTAGGTATAAACTTAAGACATTTTCAGAGAAGTGAAGTTTTAGGCGGGTGTCAAACTGTCAAAACAGCCACAGGAAACAGGCTGATGAGACAGAGTGGATCAGTCAGGGGGGACGCTCTGTGGTGATTGGCTGTGGGGATGGTGAGTCAGACAGGGTACGTGGTCTGAGAGGAAGAACCATTTTTCTGTGGTGACAGAAGCACTTCCTGTTGCCTCACTGCATTTAAAGACACTGTACTGTGTTTTAGCTCGTTTCACACACCGAGTTAATAATAATAACACACATCATCTAGGCATCTTTTAATTTTTAAGTAGTTTGACATTTTTAGAGCCTTTTGAAAAACGGCTGACATAAAGGCAGATGTGGTCTCAGCATCTCTGACACGCTCAGATGTCTAAACAGTTTTTACCTTTCATGCTGGAACGACGAGCCGAGCCATTGCACAGGCTGTGACACCTAGTTTTTGAAGGCCAAACTAACAGCGTTCATTTGTCTGTGCCTGTAGTTTATTTATGGTGTACAGGTCTCAGGTACCTGTAGGGCTGACCTGCATGGATACACGCTTTGATCACAGTTAAAATGCTTATAAAGCAAATATGTTCATCAGATTAAGGCATCACAGTAATTTTCTAATGAAACAATGCTGGTTCTGATCTTTAATGATGATTACACATGGCATTCGTCTAGAGCAGCAGCTTGAAATTCACATGAAAATCTTTCCTTCCCATCAGCCCGCTGCACTCGTGGTGTCACCGCCTCTCTGGTCTAATATTGATGAAAATCAAGCTCAACACGCCAGACTGAACATACACATTACTTCAAACATCATGTCTGCAGCCACCTCGCTCTGAGCGCAAACAGCAACCCGACTTCGTTTAAACGAGAGAATTTAGCAGGACGGTAGTCTGAGCAGCCTCTCACTCATAAACTGAGACAGTTTTTAGTTTAGTCATGCAGCGATCTTTGTTTCTGTTTTCACTTGTTTAAGTCTTGCTGATGAGGTTTCCGGTGTTTGGGTGTGAAGGCTGAAGTTGTAAACAGGTCATGGTGAGCGAACCTCTGCAGCGATTAACTGAAATGAAACCAGTAACGGTGCGGTGTATGGGACACAGCAACATCCACAGACTTACAGAGAGCCCAGAGACTTCCAGAAGTCCAGCGTTTCTGTTTTTAAGATGTGGGATGAATGTTTGAAGGTTGCCCATAAATCTGCTGACATGACAAAGTGAGCGTCGCTGCAGCAGAAATGTCAGTCTGGCAGAAGGTGACCTCAGCGGGTCAGCAGAGGTCACCACACTGCAGGTGTGGGACGAGCAGACCTCAACAACGTCTAAACATGCGGGCAGGATCGTGACCATCGAGTCTGAACTGTGCCAAAGGTGGACTTCAATGACGACAGCGTGGCCTCGTTTAGTTTAAACTGTTTTAAGATATCAGAAGCTGACAACGCAGCAGCCATCCCACACATGTAAACCAACACTGATCAGGATGATAAACGCAGGCCGTGGTGACGACGCTCAGCACAAGAAGTACATATTTGATCAACTTTCTAAAATATCTGGGCATTTTCCATTGATCAGAAACTGTCTGCAGAGCAGTTATCTTCATCTTCATTTCCACCACATTAAGCTCTTGTTCATGTCTGGGACAAGTCGCCGCTTTGAAGTTGAAGTTGCATAGTTTTTGTTTTAAAGAAAGTGGAGCTGCTGCAAGGCCCCGACCTGCACAGACCTGAGTTCAGCTTTAACCTCTGACTGTGCTGAGACAGACACACACACAGAGTCTTACCCAGAGCGGCGAGCACAAACACGAGCAGCAGCATCTTCACCTCCATCCTTCTCACTGAGCTTCCTGCAAAGTGTCGAGTCTCAGACCACAGAGAACTGGTCCGTCCGCTGCCTCGTTGACGTCACTTCCTGTACCTGTTTAGATTAGCGAGGGTTCCTGCTGCACTCTCAGATCTGACTCAGCTGATACTAATCAGTCACCTCAGGCTCCACCTCCTCCTCTCTCACCTCTCCTCCTTCCTGTTAGATGAGGGTGAAGCAGTCACAGGCTCATTGTGGGCGTGCAAAACGTTTGCAGCTCTGCACATGTGTGAAAGTTTATCGCAGGCTGGGGACAGGAAGGGTTAATGAGGACTTCCTGACTCTGTGTGACTGCACTTCCTGTTGGCTTTCACTGAGTTTTTTTCAAAGGGTGAACGTGCTGAAGACGAGCTCAGAGACAAAGGAGAGGAAGTGACTCCTAATGATGTTCCACTAAACCCAGAACTGGTCCTGCTGAGACCAGCGGGACCAGTTAGAATAAAAATGAACAAACTCAGCTTCAGGAAACCTCACAGAGCTTGATAAGACAACAATATCAAAGCTTATTCTAGAAAGAATAAGAGATCTTCACCCGTTGCCTACTGGTGGTGGTCAGAGGGCCCGGTGGCGCCTGTGTCCGGCAGCCTCGCCTCTGTCAGTGCGCCCCAGGGCGGCTGTGGCTACAATGTAGCTGCCATCACCAGTGTGTGAATGTGAGTGTGAATGGGTGGATGACTGGATGTGTAAAGCGCTTTGGGGTCCTTAGGGACTAGAAAAAGCGCTATATAAATACAGGCCATGTACCATAAATGGTTTGGAGAACTTTCCGTGTCGAGAGGAGGAGGAGACCAGAACCGTTCTCCTGAGCTGCAGACGAGAGCCTGCGACTGGTTAAAGTGTAATACCTGTACACAGAGCAGGGCGATATGACCAAAAGTATGCGATAACGATATAATTGACACTAGACAAAATACTTTACAACGCCACAACTTTATTAGAGCAAAAACAAACAACCATCAATGTATTTCACTGAAACAAGCAGCTGTTTTTTATGTGCATTAAAGTTATATGAACATTTAACAGTGCAAATGCAAATTCCTCGCTGACAGTTTAACCAAAAGGCATTTCCAGTGGAAACTGGCCGACACATCCTCAGCATAACCATGTATAATATCCACAAAACTTAAAGAGCTTATACACACACAGTACGGTAATATTATGTTGAAGCACAGTATGTATCACTCCGCGAGGCTCCGCCTACGATAGCCGTAACGCTCCAACAATCCATCGAGCGGTGCGGCTTCGTAGCTTAGCAAAGTCGTGCTGAAACATCTGACAGATTTTCGAGCGCCGTGCACATAAAATCGTTTCCAGGTCAGTAAACACAACCAGAGTTCATACATAAGGCACACGGGATTATAAGGGGCTCTGTCGACTTTCAGACAAATCAAAGGATTGATTTTAAGTGCGCCGTATTTTCCAAACAACACGGTAATAACGACGGCCCGCTAGCATGCGCTACCAAAAATAGTGCTTTGTTGTGTATCTAACGGACTGCTCTTGCTCTTGACGAAGGCGGTCGCACTTTTCTCCTCCTCCTCTCCCTTAGCTTCCCTGCTTAGCCTCTTGTGTCCTTGTCTAGTCTCGTGTTTTTTTCCCTGGAACACTCTCACAGTCTGTTCTCTAAAACCTAAAAGAGGAATTATGGGTTGGATCAACTGGTCCCTAAATGCAATTGACACCCTTTCTCAACGAAATGGGCTCATTGAGTCAGCACGGATAAGATCTTGGAGAAGCTACGGCTGCCGTGAACACTCAGAATAAGACCTCTGAGTGCAGACTGGATTACATCTGGAGGGGCTCGCTCGAACAACACCTTTGAGCGCAAATTCGATCACATCTTGGGGAAGTGCACTGCGGTCGTGAGTTCTCAGAACCTGCTCTTTGCGCAAAAACAACGACAACATCACAGAACGTAAGTTTGGATACCATCATAGAAAGCTCGCGGCTCTCCAACGGGAGATAGAGAGACCAGTGTCGGACTGTAGAACTGCTTTGAAATTCATATGAGTTGTTCGCACTAAAGTAAAAAGCACCATCACTTCATGCGGAGACCCTCTCAGCGCCAGCTGCGGTCTCAAGGCTGGAGCTGAACAACAACACCCTGATAACGACTGTGTTTAGTCTGTTCTTCCTGTTCCATGCAAGGCCACCTGGGTTGGCTGGAAGACTGTTTACTTAGCCTGGCAGGGAGGAGGACACTGTCTCAGCTGAACTCTGGACACACACACACACACACACACACACACACACACACACACACACACACACACACTGATATGCACACACTCATCCTCCCTCCCTTTCCAAACGCCTTCGACGCTTATTCCCTTCCGATGCTGACGGAGATCAAGGAGACCAGCGCACGCAGGCCCGGATGTGCTGTCTAATTCGTCTGTCTCTCACCTTTACCCCCCCTGTTGCTTGTCATGTGTTTCTTTGGTGTATTAAGAGTTTTTTCATGTGCTGAGGTGTTTTTTCTGTTCTCAAACTGATCTCCCTGTTGGAGCTCAGTTTGGGAGGAGTTATTTTTCTCCTTATCTTTCCTCATGTGGTGCATTTTCCATTGTTATACCTCTCTGACCTGTCTTTCCCATGTGATGTTTGTGTAATGTATCTATGGTCAGAAGGGTAAGTCAGCGCTGGCAAAGGTCGGCAGCCTTAACCCAATTTCCTTCGGGGTCAGCCTTCAGGATCAATAAAGTTTTATTGAATTGATTGAAAGCTAAACCAGTTCCACACCACTAAAGTTGCAGCAATTTTACAAACCAGTTCTGGTTCATCTGTTTCATTCAACGATCTGCTCTCGCCCTTCTCATTCTCTGTCGCCGCCATGATTTTTCCGCCATGTGTGTATGAAAACAAAGGCACTGCGCATGCGCGTTTTACCCATATCCTATCGCCATATTTCATTTTCTTTGCCCGACATTATACCAGTGTTACTGTGAACGGTATGATATGGCCCAGCCCTACCTGTACATGTGCACAGCTGCATCGTCTGCCGATCATCCTGTTGGTCCGCCCTGTAGTCTTCCTCTCTGCTCTCCTGAACGTTTCTGTGGCCGACTGTTGTCTGTTGTATCTGTGCATGTGTTGCAGACGTGATCATGCCTGTTACAGGGACGTCCTGCAGCTCTTTTTTCCTGGTTGTATTTTAGTTTCTTCCCTCTGTGGCTGCTGTCTTATCCTAAAGTTCATTCATCTGTTTCCTCAACTAGTCCTGGTTCTCACTTCCTGTTTTATTCTGATAGTTTCTTGTCTCCACTGTCTTGTTTAGTTTTACGTCTGTTATTCCTGCTGTGGTCACTTCTCAGCGTTAGCATCTGATGGACTTTTCACCCCCGTTTTGTGTTATTGTCTGGTTTTATCTTACACTATAAGTACCTGGAGGCAACTTTTGTCGTCATTTTGTGCTACACAAATAAAATTGAAGTGTAGTTTATCCATCACCATGTGTTTCCATTTGGGTCCTAAACTCTGCAATTCACGACACATTCATTGCTGCATTGTTCATTCATTTAGTATGAAGTGTGAGGATGAATATCTGTCTTTAAACTCAGTAAAGTGCATCTGAACAGTTCAGCCATGCGCCGTAAGCTGCTCGTGTACAACCCAGTTCCTAAAAGCACTGTGTGTACATTTAAACAGAATACAATGATATGCACATATCATAAACTCACATTTAACTCATAATAAATGTGGGAGACAATGAGCCCTCAGTTTGACTTTGATGGCAGAGGCATGTCTCAAAAAGTTGGGAAGGATGAGTGGAAATGGAGGTGGTGCTAAAACAAAACAGGTGGAGGAAGATTTGGCTACCACTCTGGTTATTTGGAAGCAGGTCAGTCACATGATGAGGTATAAAAAGAGCATGTTGGAGAGGCAGAGGTCCAGCAGTCTGAAAAAGCTGCATCTATAATCGGTACTCTAAGGAACTTGGAAAGGTGAGCTGGAGCTCTTTAAGTTTCTTCTTCTTTAAGAAGAAGTTTCAGCTTCTTCAGCTGTAACACCAAACGGTGGAGGGTCCCAGGTATTTAAGCGCTAGTGGGCGTGTCCCTGGGAGGGTCGCTGACCCACTGCCGATCATGTGACTCATCAAATGAGCCAAGGTGTGGAAAAGGGCACGGGTCATTATCAGCCAAGGTTTCAGGTGAAACCATTGTGAGACCCTGCCCACACTATCATGTGACCTATTGAGGTCACCTGATGCAGGGTGTGAGTGGGCGTTAAAGCGTCTAGGAAGGATCTCAGACTGGATTATAGATGGAAGACAGTTGGTGTGCTAAGCCCCGCCCTCTGTCCAAAGATGGTCATTCACAGTGGACATAGATGCTTCCTTCACTCCTCTTTCACTCCGTCTGTCTTCTCTGTCCAACATGTAAACATTGGCGTCCTCAAAGAGTGACCTTTGACCTTTAGATGCAGATGAACAGCCGAGTCTTGACCCCTCGAGGTGGCTCTTCTGTGTTGTGTGTTTATGAAGTGTGTGTCCAGTGTAGACGTCCGAGCGCCCCTCTCTGCACAGCTGGTTTGTTGAGTTTGTGATGAACCAGTGTGTGGCTGAGTGTGTGTCTGGATCTGAAGTACACTGGGATGTCGTGCTGGGAGAAGACTGTATCATCAGTATAGTAAGAGGAATGTGTGCGTGCAGAGACGAGGCTGATAACTGCAGTGGCGCTGCATTAAAAACACGACTCTGTGATAAATCAGCGCACGGCTCAGGAACACTTCCAGAAGCCGGCGACTGTGAGCAGCTCAGCGTGCCGTCCACCAGTGCAGGTTACAGCGCCATCAAAGTCCACGTGACCGGCATGGAGAAACAGCACCGACCCGTTGATTTGGATTGTTACTGACATCCGGTGCATCTTTAGAAATATATTTACTGATATTTATTTACCTGCTGTAGGTGTTCCTAAGAAATATTCCCAAGTATAACTCAAGACTAATCGGATAGTTGTTGGCTTGATTGCTGGTTGCTTCACTCTGCATGCCAATCTATCCTTGGGCAGGATGCTGAACCTTGAGTTGCTCTCCAGTGCATGCACCTGAGTGTGAATGTTTGAAACCACTGAAGTATAGAAAAGTGCTTGTGTGAATTTACCATTTAATCCAGTCTCCCGTGTGTTTTTCTCTCCAGAATTGTTCCTGAGAGGAGAATTGTTGTGGTTGGAAAGATTGCAGCAGGGACACCATCTTAGGTGGAGAAGTGTGTGAGGCTGAACTGTCTGCAAACAACTCAATGAAAGTACCTCAGACACAAACATTTACATTTTTATTAGCGAGCACCTAAAGTCCAGGAAGTCTTAAAAAAACAGCTAACCGGAGCAGCTCTGTTTGATTTGTAGCTGGGCAGGAAGTTATAAGCTCATGTAGCTTAGCATGTTAGGCTAAGAGTCAAACAACTGACAGACAGCAAACAGGGAGGTTTGACAAAAAGCTCCTTTAATTCTGACTTTTATTAAGAGTTCAATCTGAAACATTCAGCAGATGCTAATCTCAGTGAAAGTCAAACACATTCAGTGAGCGTGTACGGACAGCATGTGTGATGACGGTTGCAGCCCTTTAGCCCAGACTTTGAAGCTGCCGAGGATGAACCATTTCCTGTTTCCAGTCCAGGCTGATAAAGCGCACCGCAGCTTTTTAGGAATCATGAACGTTCTGCGATCAACACCCCACTACGTTACCCAGTGGCTGCACGGCCTTTCTGTTATCGGGGGTTTAAACAGCCGTCACTGTACTCCTACACGCCAAACAAAAGCACCCATCTGAACACCTTCAGAGCCACACCTGCAGCTTAAACCTGAAGACTGCGTGAACCTCTGATTAAAGGGTCATTCTGCTTGATTTCAGTAAAGAAATGCACGAGACTCATCCCGTTAATTTTAGAAATCCATAACAGCCAACGACTGTTTCAGTCTGACTTTACAATCATTAAAAACGGGCGTTATTATCCACTCAGTATTTGCAGACTCTATCCGATGGTCTGAAGTCAGAGAGAGCCCGATTAGCTTGAAGGTTAGCTTAGCAGTGAATCAGGTGTGGTAGATTGTCCTCCTAGGTGGGCGGAGTCATTAAACAGATAATTCTTCAGGGTCTGACAGCAGTGATTGTTATCAGAGTTTCAGGAACATGTGTATGTGTTCTTCTGTTTGGTTTCACTGCAGCTCTGAAGGTTTGTACTGGGAAATAATGACTCTATCATGGATACACAGTCGGTTTCACATTTAAACACTTCCAACACGAGTGCTGGATGGACTTTGAGTCAATGACCCTGGACCTTCACAAAGCCTGTATAGCTGATATGTGTGTTTAACACAGGGGTGGGCAACTCCAGGTCTCAAGAGCCGGTGTCCTACAGGTTTTAGATATCAACCTGGATATCGCACCTGAATCAAATGATTAGGTCATTACCCAGCCTCTGGAGAACTACAAGAAATGTTGAGGAGGTCATTTAGCCATTTGAATCAGCTGTTTGGATCAAGGACACATCTGAAACCTGCAGGACACCGGCCTTCGAGGTCTGGAGTTGCCCACCCCTGGTTTAACATTTTCTCTATGAAGGATCACCACGAGCAGTCAGTTTGTTTTGGACATGTACAGCCTTCAGTCTAGGACCTGGGTGGACCTGGGTGGACTTCCTAAAAAGGAGTGGGCAGACATGCAAACACCAGACTGGTTTCAGATGTTGGTGGAGATTCAACATCAGTTTTGATACTCTTGGATTTCTGAAGGCCTTCAGCAAAAATTGTGAATGGACATTGTGTCCAACAAAGATCAGGACCAAAGAGATAGACACAAGGTTTTGTTTGCCAAAAGATAAATGTGGTCTGCACCACGGAGACTGAGACTTAAAGACTTTCAATAACAATCCCGGATTGATGCCCTCAAAATGAAACTTGAGTGGATGTTTTAAAACCTCTGAATTAAGTTTGACACAGATGTAGAATCCACAGTACATTTACACATCAGTGGACATCAGTGGACATCTAAAGACTCATATATGTTCCCATATCACTCAAAGGATTTTTGTTTTTCGTTTAAAGTCCACCATCAAATTGGACCTGCAGTACCAAGGGTGTAGAAGAGAGGCCAGCCCAAAAATCACAATCAGATCTGTGGATGAACAAAAGAATAAAAGTTCTAGACAAAAATCTGTAGTTGGACATCCAGACAAACTTGAACATCAGAAACACCCCGGAAAAAACCTCCCAACGTTCCCGCACCGATAGTCTTACATAACATTTTCTGAATGTCCACACATGACTATGACAATTCGTTTCCCAGTGCTCACCTGTAGACGAGGACCCGAGTACCTGTCTTACACAGCCACCAAACAGGGTCCTGCATTAGAACCATGATTACAACACTTCCAAAGTCTTTTAAGGTTTCTGCTGAATATTCAGTTTTCACTGAGATGTCCTGATTCTGGACCAGAAGTCTGTAGACTTTCAAAGAGAAGACATCAGTGTGCATAAAAACAAAACAGACAATAAGAAAGAATAATAAATGAATGTATGTCCAAATTTCATAACCAAACTGTACACAGATGTTAAATGAAGTCCCAGCCTGACCTCCAGATGCTAAACCTGCAGAGACCATGACAGGTGAAAGATGTGTCTCT
Organism: Aulonocara stuartgranti; assembly: GCF_965226115.1. Classification (NCBI taxonomy): domain Eukaryota; kingdom Metazoa; phylum Chordata; class Actinopteri; order Cichliformes; family Cichlidae; genus Aulonocara; species Aulonocara stuartgranti. The sequence continues at coordinate 34,565,621 of NC_138949.1, forward strand.
ACCCTCGACACCGGCGTACCAGTTGGTGGGTTGTTGGTGTTTCTGTGTTGGTTTAAAGCCAAAAGGACACATGATGAGGTCAATGTCATCGGATCAGCTGACAGAGTTCAGCAGTGTCTCTTTTATCACATGAACAAGTCCAGAGTTTGTCCAAAAATATAAATAAATAAATAAAAAGTCTTTGTGTCTGTCCTGATATGCAAACAGGACGCAGCCAGTCCACTTTCACACATTCACCCGAGTCCACCTGAGCACAGGTGTGTGGTCATCTCTCCCTTCACACTCTCCTTGTGTTTATCATCACTGTAGATCATGTTACAGTTTGGTCCCATTTTTTATGTCTTTGTTTAAGTGTGAAGAGAGTAAATTTACATTTACATCCAAAAAAGTCTCACAGGTGTTAAATGGAGGCCGTGTTTGCCAACAGGTAACGTCCAGAGCTAAATCAGGTAAGCTGATGGCCCACAGAGCAGGATATAAATAACACAAATGCTTATTAGTGCTGCTAATGGTATTCCTTTAAACTCCTCCTCCTTTTATTCTGGCTGAACATCTGATGTGGACATTAAAAACTTCCTATGAGAGAAACTGTTACACCCTGAACGTTAACATCACCTCCAGGGTTTATTCGAGCTTTTTGATTCACGTCCTCCAACAGTAATGAAGAACTTTTCATGCAGATACAGTTAAAGTGATGATTCAGTGCAGTTTGGATGATGGAAATGAGAGTAATCACACCAAAAATGTTCTTTTAAACAAACTAACGTCAGCAGAAGCTTTAAAAAATGCTGCTGGTTCTTTGTTTCTCACACATCTCCTCTCCTTGGATCCGATTGGCCCTTCAGAACAGCACAGCGGGGTGTCCGACGCCATCGTGCGCTCACAGGAAGTTCTCCAGTTCGAGATGACGGCCAACATGCTGAAAACACTCACTGGGGAGCTGAACTCCAGGGGAAGGTGAGGGTTCGCTCCGTGATCTTAGGCTACCAGTGGTGATTCTTGGAGAGGTAGGCGATGAGCGCCACGGCCACGCCCACATAGATACCTGTCCCGATGGTAATTGACAGGACGGCGAGGAAGAGAGCCCGCCTGGAGCTGGAGCTGGCCAGGTGAAAGTCTCCTTTGGAAACTGCCTTGTTGGTCTGAGAGGGACAGAGACGTAAAAACAAGTCAGACAAAGGTTAGCTCCTTATTTCGTCGCTCTCGTGTGACACGAGCTGGGAAAAGAAACACAAAACACAGAAAACTGCACCAAGGTGAGCTAGAACGGCAGTTACAGTGGGAAACTGGGCTAAAGTATCCACCCATCCATCCACTGTGGGAGGAAGCCGGAGAGAAACCATGCAGGAACAAGAAGAACATGGAAAAGTCTGGCAGGCTGACGGCTTCAAACCTTCTCACTGTAAGGCAACTCCGCCAACCACTGCTGATGTTATAGGAGGATTCAAGTCTCTGGTTGATCTGATATCCTCGTGTTGGTGTTGTTCCCAGATCATCATACTAAATGTTGTTCCAGGATCAACACTGCAAGTGACCAATCAGAATGTGGTGACGTCATACTTTTGCGACTTCGGGAAAAACTGCCGTAAAACAAAAAACTGTACTTAAGCTGCGAGAAACCGCCTCTGTCTGCCGATCAACGGACCCTGACCCTAAACAGTAAGCAGAACTGATATTGTCCTTGCAACATTGGAATTTCATAAATGCATGAATGGCTTGGCGCGCAAAAGAATAACGTCACAACAATGTGATTGGTCACTTGAACCTGGAACAACATTTTCATGATGGTCTGGGAACAACACCAACACGAGGATATCAGATCATCCCAAGTCTCTAGTCCAGGTACGCCTCAGTAATTGTTACCGATCAGAATTTTTCCTCTGGTTCAATCAGGTCAATCAATCAATCAAAATTTATTTATATAGCACATTTTTAAGACCGAAGTACACCAAAGTGCTTTCCATTAAAATCGCAGTACAAATAAAATCACAATAAAATATAAATTACAAATATATAAAATATAAGATAATTACATAATCTAAATACAGAGCCAGATGTAAATTACCCTAATTCGCCTTAAATGCCAGATCAAACAAATACGTTTTTAAACATGATTTAAAAGACTGAATGGAATCTGACGCGCGAATATGAAGAGGGAGAGTATTCCATAGCCTGGGTGCAGCAACGGCAAAGGCACGGCCTCCTCTGGTCTTCAGCCGAGACCTAGGTTGCACCAAGAGCAGTTGGCCCGATGATCTTAGTGCTCTCTGAGGGCTGTACAGACAGAGGAGATCAGCTAAGTAGTCAGGTGCCATATTGTTTAAAATTTTATAAGTAAACAATAGAATATTAAAATCAATTCGATATTTGATAGGAAGCCAGTGTAAATTTTTCAGAACAGGGGTGATAGAGTCAAACTTTCTAGTGCCGGTCAAGAGACGTGCTGCGGCATTCTGGACCAGCTGCAGACGCTGCAGAAGAGAAGATTGTAGACCCAAGTAGAGTCAGTTACAATAGTCCAGTCTTGACGTAATGAAAGCATGAATGAGTTTCTCCATATCTTTGTGTGGTATGTAGGGTTTAGCCTTAGAGATTAGGCGTAGTTGATGAAAGCTAGTTTTTACCACAGTAGAGACCTGTTTGTCAAGTTTGAAGGAGCTATCCATGAAAACTCCAAGATTCCTGGCAGTATCAGTAAGGTAGTTAGCAACAGGCCCAAATGTGCCAGTCAATTGTCCCAGAGGCATATTTCGGTCAAAAACAATAATTTCTGTCTTCTTTCCATTTAAAGTAAGAAAGTTACGTGATAACCAGTCCTTGACATCACTCAGACAGTCAAACAGAGGATGTGGTGAGGATAAAGCATCCCCAGTCAGGTGAAGGTAGATTTGAATATCATCAGCGTAACAGTGAAAAGAGACATTGTGTTTTTCAAAAATGGAGCTCAAGGGCAACATATAGAGAGAAAACAACACAGGACCCAGTACCGAGCCCTGGGGCACACCACAGCGGAAATGGGCAGAAGAAGAGGAATATTTTCCCATCGTGACGGAGAACGACCTCTCAGAAAAATATGATTTAAACCAAGATAAAACATTTCCTTTGAGGCCTACTACATGTTCCAATCTTGCCAAAAGGATATCATGATCAACCGTATCAAAGGCTGAGGTCAAATCCAATAGTACTAAGACCGCAGAGCGCCCAGAGTCAGCAATTAAGAGAAGGTCATTAAAGACTCTTAGTAGGGCAGTTTCGGTGCTGTGACGCGGTCTAAATCCAGACTGAAATTTATCACTTATACCGTTTCTCTCTAAATAGGTCTGTAGTTGCCGAAGCACTATTTTCTCTAAGAGTTTTGACATAAAAGGAAGTTTAGAAATCGGCCTGTAATTAGCTAAAATGTTACGATCAAGGGTACTTTTCTTGATAACAGGTTGCATGACTGCATGTTTAAAGACATTCGGAACATAGCCAGATGACAGTGAGAAGTTCATTAGAAATAAAATACAAGACCCGATTGTATTCAATGCATCCTTAATGATACGAGAGGGAATAATGTCGTGCAAAGAATTTGAGCTTCTCAGATTATTAATTATTTCCTTTAAAGTCAAAAATGACACAGGTTCGGACTGTTGGAAAACCGTTAAACATTCAGAAGCTGGGGCTTGATTTACTACCAAAGAATGTGTGGCCCTTAACAATGAGATTTTATCTATAAAATAATTTAGAAATTTTTCGCAGAGGGCCGGGGAGGCACCCATTGAAACATCCGAACAGGGATTAACCACTGAATTAAAAATTTTAAACAGGACTCGAGGATTATGGCTGTTATTCGCAATAATGTTAGATAAAAAAGAAGTTTTTGCCATTTTGGCAGCCTTCTGGAATTTAGACCGGCTCATATGCAGGATGTCAAGGGACACCTGAAGTTGATCTTTTTTCCATCTTCTCTCAGCTCGACGACATTCACGTCTAAGAGCGAGGATGGATTCATTTAGCCAAGGTTGGCGTGAGGTTTTACGGCGTCGAATCTTTACTGGAGCCACAGTATCCAAAATAGAAGTACATATAGAGATGAAAGAGTTGACTACGCCATCAACCGAGAGAGGTGCATTACTGATGTCTTCATAACAAAAAGAATTGGCAAAGGCCGCAGAAAAAAGAGCAACAGCCTCAGAATTAATCGGACGTGATAGGCTCGGTGGACCCTCAGAGTTCAATTCCATATTGCATGACTGAACATCAAACATAACTGGGAAATGATCCGAAATCCCAGCATCATTGATGTCTGTGATGCAAATGTCCAGTCCATACGACAATACCAAGTCCAGCATATGCCCTTTAATGTGGGTTGATTTCCTCACCCACTGAGTGATATTAAAAGAGTCAATAAGGGCAAGAAAGTCCTTAGCCAATAGGTCCTCCTCACAGCATATATGAATATTAAAATCACCACAAATAAGTACACGATCATAACTTAAGAAAATAATTCCTAGAAGATCAGCAAATTCACGGATAAAGTCCTTGTTGCGCTTCGGAGGTCGATACACCACCGCACAGAGGGTCCGGGGGGAACCGGACATCTCCAGTAGTTGTACTTCGAAGCTGGAGTGCAAGGCGGGAGGCAGTTGCCGCACTCGGAATTTACTTCTAAAAACCGAGGCTAGCCCTCCACCCCTGCCCGCGGTCCTAGGAGAATTAAAGAAAGCACAGTCCAGTGGAAGAAGTTCCGAAAAGGAAGAGGACTCACCAGGGCGAATCCAGGTCTCTGTTAGAAACAGGACATCCAGCCTTGATGCAAGAAAAAGGACTTGTTCACCAGTGACCTAGTGTTTAGCAGTGCCATACGGAGCGTAGCCCCGTTGACGCTACTGGGAGCACGTCCCAGCCGACGAAGATTACTGTAATCCACACCTCCTCCAGAGATCCGCTTCCAGCTCCATACAGGTGGACACTCAGCTGGTAGAACCGAATGGGCTTGCTGGCCAGCATAGCGAATCCATCGATGACGACACAGTCTGAAGGTATGCTGGGAGGGCCACAGGTTGTCAATAATGGAGCGGTAGCCAATCACTCCATGTGCTTTTAGGTAAGCTTTAATACGAACGCGAAAACCACTCCGCTTACCCCGTTTCCTATATCGTTTCTTGTGCGGTGTAAAAAGAGGCAGGTAATCCGTGCAGGCGGAAGTATGTGGTCGAGGCTGGGAAAAATTCCCTAAGTTCCAATATAGATCCGGCTTTTGGTGATTCAAGGGTCGAAGATTTAAAAGAGTTTGTCGATCATAGGCAATCAGGGCAGTAACATCCCGAAAGCATATAGAAAGTAATAAAACAAAGAGAAAACAACACTCAGGAAGACGGACCCAAAGACGGCTTGCCGTACACACTGGCGCAATCAGGTGATGAAGATCTGTCTCCATCTTCTCTCTGATGAAACCAGCAGCGTTCAGGTCTGAACTCGCCCGCGGAGCTCCGAGCTTAGGGGGAGACTCCACTCACGACGGCAGATAATCAGCTTTACAAAGAGATGCTGAGCAAAACAGCAGCAGAAGAAATGAGATTAAAAGGCAGAGGAAGAGCAGTAGAGAGGACCCATCAGTCTCTCTGCTCTTTAATCGCTTTTTAATAAAGATGATGTGATCAGGGAGCAAAGCATCCTGCTTGGTTTTTGACCTCAGGGGCTCTATTAGATATCTGCTTCATCAGCTTCTGCTTGGATTCCACTTATTGAATGAGTGGACCTGAAAAATGTTGCTAACATGACAGCGATGTGCTGCAGCGGTCCATTCTGACAGTAACCTAAACGTCACACAGGGGGACCAGGCCTCCCACCTGACTGAGTCAGACTGAATCTGAATATTCTTACTGCTTTAATGTGCTATCAGAGCTGGTACTGACTGACATAACAACACTGTGCAGTGTGACTTGGGCGAGTAACAGGTTAAAACACCAAATTCATCAAAGCAAATTTCCCGACTGAGACAGCAGGTTGTTTGTTCTGTTTTATCGGTGGAGTCTGGTATGTGTTAGAGCTCCGAGGCTGATGTTCGCCGTGTGCTGTCAGTGACCATCTATCTCTGTGTCAGGTGACAGCTGAGTTAACTCTGTAAACCTGATTAACTGGCTTGTGGGCAGGAAATAACCACTGTAATCACCACAGTTTCCAGTAAGATTTAATTAGTTTCCATGTCATACCACATGACAGAGGGCGCCAGTGAGCTCAGGACCTCCTGTGACTGGTCCAGTGGGGAGATGCTCCCACTCGGCCCAAATAAAGAACGTGTGTGTGTGTGTGTGTGTGTGTGTGTGTGTGTGTGTGTGTGTGTGTGTGTGTGTGTGTGTGTGTGTGTGTGTGTGTGTGTGTGTGTGAGAAGCCAGAGTTATGTAACAAGCTCAAACTGTGTGTGCATGTGTAGCCAGGTTTTACTGGCATTGTGGGGTCCTAAGTGTGTATACGTCACCACATTAGAGAGACGTCTTTCTGACTGGGACAAAAGGGAAATGCTTGAAGACACACTTTTTAAGGTTAGGGTCATCCCAGTAGTAGTGTGAGTTAATCTCCAGGAAATGAATCTGTGTGCGTGTTGGGCTTGCTCTAAAAGCACCAAATCAGATTATGAACAGGAGCGATTGTTTCAGTCTGCCACGTTTACTCTCAGGACACTTTTCAGCTGTTTGTTCTCACAGTAAAAGTGTCCTGACAGTATTTTCAGAGGGAGTTTCTCTTCTCATCCATCATTAGATAAAAGTCCTGATGTGACTTCATACACAATACATCACACGAGTGTTCACCGTAATCTGTGTGAAAGCTTTGTTATATGTGAGTTCAGCTTGTATCGTCCTTGATTTTAAAAGTTATTTTTCCTGGTGTGCTTTTCTGTGTTTTGACTTGCTTGCCTCTGTTAGCATCAGACTGAGTTTATATTTTTACCCTCTGTACCGGACATGTGTCTAACTGAAGGTCCAGGGTGTTTGACTGCAGTAAATACAATAAAAACTAGTTAAAGGAAACTTGAGGACTAAAGCTCACTGTGGAGCAGATGGTTCAGACACAGCCGTTTAGCATTAGCACGTCCAACGACCTGCTCATTATAAACTCAGGTCGACTGGCTGCAGCCGCTCAGTTACTTTTCCTCAATAAGAAGTCACGTCAGTACGTTTAGAGCTGTAACATCTCCACGGGACTCAAATAAGCATTATTACTGAGAACATGTTGACGAGTGTCATGTTTCCGACCTTTCAGGCACAGTCATCGTACATTTAATGATGCGCCTGTTCTTAGAAAGGCTGTGGGACTTCTTAGTGTTAAAGGTTTGGGACCAAAGAAGATTCTCGTATTTCAAACATGATGTAAAGCTCCCTCTGTGAGTGAGCAGGATCCTCTCCTGTGCGCTCATAACCTTTCAAATATTCCTTTCTTAATGATTTTGGTTTGATGAACCTCTGACAGAGAAAGGACAACCATGCTCCTCCTCCTCCTCTTCCTCCTGCCGCAGTGCTTTCTGTTGTTTCTCACTGACGGATTTCAGTGTGGGAAGGGTTGTCAGTGGCAACCAGCCCAGGCTCCCTTGAAGCTGTAGGTGTGCAGTTGCCATGGAAACCACATATGTGACAACCAGAAAGCTTGTTGCGATGACCCTCCGCATCCGACCAGTCCTGCTTTGTGCACATTCCAGAGCTCCATTTAAACTTTTCAGCATTTTTAGCCGCTTCCTTCAGACTTCCTGCCGTCCAATCAGCAATCGGCAGTCATCAGCCGCCATTTTTTGTCAAAAGCCTGCAGAGAGTCTGGAACAGGAAGTTCAAACCTCGTCTACAAACTGTCAGACTGATGCTGGAATCAAGTGATTGTTTTAATTCTCATTCTGGAACTTTCAACGCAGCGTCACTTTAAGCATGACTGGACTGTAACCAGAGAGTGTGACTGTTTCCTGTTTTATTTTGAAATTCCTGGTCTGTGTGTAGCTGTCTGCTGGTTCGTGGGTTTATTCCTTTCTCTGTTCTTCCTGTGTCTGCGTTGTGTTTATGCATAATTTCCTCTCGTTTGAATGTTTCATGGGCTTTCCCTTTCACCTGTTCTCCTTCCTGGATCCTACCTGTGTGAGGTCACAGGAGGCGCCGCATCCGTCCCACTCCTGATTCTTTTAACAAGCTGAGTGAGAGCATCTCTCCTCCTCCAGCTGACTGCAGATCAGTTATATAAGGTGAACTGTGTCAGTGTGTGTAGACGCAGCTCTGAAGTAATGATCCACACACACACATTGACTCATTACTGTAAATACACAACGGTCACTTGCCACGTTCAGGTCACGTGATTGTTTCATGCAGGTAGTTTATTCCAGCTGGAGGGAATCATGTCTCCATCCCACAAACAGACAAACCACAGCTGCTAACTGTTAGCAGTGACCCCATCATCACATTGGCCATCTGTTACCATTAACGTAGCAGTTATCAGACTGTAGTTAGACAAACATGAATAATTATCGCAGCTGAACGGGTCGTGGATGCAGTATCGATCCGTGTCAGAGCAGAGTACAGACACGCGGAGAAGCGGGGGGGTTGATGCTGTGCAGAGTAGCGGCGGAAGCAGCCGAACGGGACAGAGAGTCCAGAGTGCGGAGAACCAATCAGAGCAATGAGGGCAGAGCAGCCAATCGGACACTTTCAGGCCTGATGAGCAGAGCCGAGAGAGCAGAGCGAGGCTGCAGGCGGACGTGGACGTGCACAGGGAGCATGTGCAGTTTACAGCCAATAGTGACGAGATTCTGAGCACTCAGCATGTCTGCCTGTTACCTGATCTGCAGTTTGTTAATTTTGCCACGTTTTATTCCAGAGCTTTAGTCTAAACTCTGTTGTAGGACGACTTGAGTTCTGTTGTTTGTGTTGTTAGTCTTTTCATTTATCCAGCCCTCTGTGCTCCCTGTGCGGTGGTGCGGTGGTTAGCACACTCACAGCGAGAAGCTGCGGCTGACAGGCTGGCTGTGTGGCTCCTCTCACATGCAGTAACAGTGTCTGTATGGTTCTGTGTTGGGCTACGTCCACACTGATGCGTCTTTGTTTGAAAACGCATTGTTTTCTCTCCGTTTTGGCCGCCCGTCCACACTGAGACGGCGTTTTGAAAACGCTCTCGAAAATGCACACATTTGAAGAAGGTGCTCATGCGTCGCAGTGTGGACAGCGAAAACCGAGACTTTCCAAAACGATGACGCGTGTTAGTCATGTGATGCAGTCATGTGACCAAGCTAAGATAGCGGAGGGCGTTACACAGCAGTTGTTTTGTTTGACAGCCGTATTAAAGATTAACATCAGTCTGCACGCGCTCCTGAGAGCTTTTCTTCTTTTTTCTAATTCTCACTCGCTTTTGCAACTTTGTACTTTTGTGTTACTCGCAGCAACGACTCCACCTCATTGTGAGTCCATTTAACAAACTCGGTGCTTTTCCTCAACATTCTGCTGCCACGTTTCAAAGAGACGGAAGTAAATAAGCGGCAGACAGAAATGAGGCAGGGCAAATCTTCTTGCGCTTCACACATGTGCAGCACTGGAACGTAAGCGTTTTCGGCCATTTCAATGTGGACGCACAACTCTGTGAAAACAACTGAACACGCTAGTGTGGGCGCGGAGCGTTTTCAGACGAAAACGCCATTTTCAAATCTATCGGGCCAGCCTTACACACACTGCTTCAGGGTGTACCCTGCATTTCGCCCTCTGGTAGCTCTGTTAAGGACGGATGTATTTAACACTTTAAAGCAGGGGTGAAGAACTCGAGGGCCAGTGTCCTGCAGGTTTTAGACATCACCCTGGGTCAGCTGACTCACATGTTCTTTACCAGGAGAACTCTGGAGAACTTCAAGACATGTTGAGGAGGTCATTTAGCCGTTTAAACCAGCTGACATGTCTAAACCTGCAGAACACCGGCCCTCGAGTTCTTCACCCCTGCTTTAAAGCCTAACCTGTTGCTGTGACAAACATCTGTAATCTGAACCATTTGCTCAACTGAAAGAATTCCAGTGGTCTGTGCTTTTTCAGTGATTTAAGGGTTATTACGGTAAACCTAGGCACACTACGTAAAGACGAAGGTTGGTGGAGAGAAGAGTTTTGACCGTCTTTTTTATTGTTTTGTTTTTGCTGTTTGCTGAGATTTGAATCCCTGCCTGGGATTATCATAATGGCCCTAACATCAGTGAAACGCACAGAGTCAGTGCTTTCAGAAACTGCTGCAATTTTGCCATGTTCAAGAGTAATTTGACCTAAAATGCTCCCGCCGGTTTCGGGGGGTTACAGTCTCAGCTTGTGCACTCGCTATTGTTTCCCTCATTCATGCACATTGCAGGTTAAAGTGTTCTGGGTTCAATGCAGCTAAGCCTCTGGCTTCAAAACACGAGAACTCTTTGATTTCCTATTTCAGAGAAATGTTAACATGCAGCTGATCTGAGTCCTCACCTCGTGTGACAGGTAGAAGGCGGCGATGCCGAGCGGCCAGAAGCAGCAGAGCATGGAGAAGACGCTGAGGCCCAGGTGATCTCTGGGAGGCATCAGCAGGAAGGCGTCCTCGCTCTCTGATTCGCTGGAGTAATCGCTCTGATCAAAAACACGAATCAATCAGGAGCAGCTTTTCAGTGTGTAAAAGCTTACTCACACTCACACTCACCCTCACACACACACACAGGGTGTGTTTTTGTTGTACAGTTATTTTATTTTCAACTTTAATTTATATATTTTATCTTATTCTTCCCAGTTAAATTTACCCTTCATTCTAATTTGTGTTGTACAGTTATTTCATTTTTAACCTTAATTTATATTTTATTCCTTCCTAGTTAAATTTACCCTTTTTAATTTTTCATATTTATTTCCTATCTTATTCATAGCCTTTTCCTTTTTTGTTTTCTTTAGGTCACGAGCAGTTGTCCAAGCATTTCACTACATATCGTACTGTGTATGACTGTGTACGTGACAAATAAAATTTGAATTTGAATTTGACACACACTCACCCACACACACACACACTCACACTCACACTCACACACTCACACACAAACACACACCCTCACACACACACACACACACCCTCACACACACACACACTCACACACACTCACCCATCAGAGCTGCAGAGTAGATTAACGCTGGACTTCAGTGAGACAAAATCTCAGCTAATCGTCTTTAATGCGATTGGCTGTTAGGAGGTCAAACGTGTCGCTCAGAGAGCTGCAGCTCTGAGTGCTAATCTCATTCTGCAGGAAGCACTCTGACTCCCAGCACGGACCGATGGACGGACTTCCAACCGTCCATCCATCCACCTGTCTGTCTGTAATTCCCTCTAGCCTTCAATTCATCCTTCCATCCATCCTCCCACCTGCCCTGTTCAAAAATCAGATCCAGATGTTTCTTTACTAGCTTCACTTCCTGTTATCCAGAGGTGTTCCCAGGTCAGACAGAACGTCTAACGTTTCCATGTGTCTGTATGTTCTCAGTCGTCCAGGTCATGGTAATCTCAGGAGCTTGAAGTACCTGAAAGAAGCCCGGTCCCTTTTCTTTTCAACATCCTTAGACTATGATCGTTCCATCTAGTTCTGGATGGATCCGGTGGGGTTTCTGTATGGAGGACGACAAGAGCCCCGCGCATCGAAATAAAACATTCTGTGCTTAATTAATGAATTGTAGAATAAAATCTGCATTTGTAAATTCATTTTTGAATTCAAATTTTATAAACTGCATTTCAAAATCCATTTCCCTTTCCTGTTCGCTCAGGGATTAACTCAGGGCCAGCCTGTGTCTGACCAACCAATCAGAGAGCTCCTTACATCCCACGGTGTGGCTAATTTGAATAGCAGCAGGATTTTTAAAATGAAGTTGTTAATCCAACTGCTAATCCACATGTTAATCCCTGAGCGAACAGGAAAGGGAAATGGATTTTGAAATGCAGTTTATAAAATTTGAATTCAAAAATGAATTTACAAATGCAGATTTTATTCTACAATTCATTAATTAAGCACAGAATGTTTTATTTCGATGCGCGGGGCTCTTGTCGTCCTCCATATTTCTGGGCATGGCTAAAACATTTCCAAAGAGAAGCATCCAGGAGGAACCCTGAGCCTGATCAGATCTGATCTGAAACACCTCCTTCATTCTGAGATCCCTCAAAGTGCAGGTTCCTCACCTGATCTCTAAAGAGCCCAGAGGAAGCTGTTTCTGCCCCTTGGATGCCACAGCTCACAGTCACAATAGTAAAAATGTACGTTTATACCCAAAGGGGAGCAACGAGCTGTTGCCCAGGAGGTCTGAAGTAGTCAGAACATCTGCAACGCTTGAAAAACTTTAGAGCATCTGTGAGTAGGGATGGGTACCGGTGTCCGGTGCCATTCTGACATAAACGGTAGTAACCAGACCGAAAAGCAGCGCACATTTTGGTGCTTTATTTCGGTGCTTTTTTTTTCCTGAGCTGTGATACACTTTTAGCCAATCGTTTTACGTTTCCGAGGATAGTAGGCGGGGCCAGGTACGTACGTTCTGTTAGAGCAGAGCTACAGATTAAAAATGTCCAAGGCGAAGCGGTTAAAAGTCTGGCTGTACTTCACAGCAAAAGATGCAAACTCAGCAGCAACAAGTGCTTTAAGCTGATACTGTGATACTGTCAAAGGAGGTAACACCTCGAATCTGATGAAACACCTGGCGACGCATAGCGTTTTTTTAAAAGCCCAGAAATGCGCCGTATTTGACGGCAGCAGCAGCCGTTCTTCTCTGCGTGAGTAGCTTCATGTTGTTCGTGTGTAATTTACGTTGAGTAGGCTAACCACGTTATTACATTAATGCATGTAAGGTGAACTAGCAAACATCATCATAGCTACGTGCGGATGTCTTCTTGTTTGATGGCAGATACTCCCTTCACCCTGGACAAAAAGGCTAAAATGACCAAAGAAAAAGTGGGAAACAGTTAAACATGAGAGGTTTAGGACAAAGTTTGTGTTTTTTCCATTGTTTAAGCACTGCTTCCAGCCAAGAGTGATACCATATATGCCCCATAGCTGCAGAAAAGGCTAACATTGTTATATTTTTACAAAAAACAGCTGAACATGAGAGGTTTTTGGACCAATTTTGTGTTCTCCATTCTTTAAGCACCGGTTTGAGCACCGTTTAAGCACCGGCACCATTTCAAAAGTACCGATTTGGCACCGGTATCGGATAAAACCTAAACGATACCCATCCCTATCTGTGAGTGACTGATGATGACCAGAAATCACTAAGCCAAGACGATGAGCCGGCAGCCACAAAAGCTCCTTCAGAGCTCAGCTATAACAGTAACACCGCAGACACTTTAAATCTTGACTTTCTTGATGTCTCTGATGAAAGCAGATATCAGCTGATTTCCAAACTCTGCTGGATGTGCTTCATGAATGTCACCTACTACAGCACAGACAGGTTTGTGTTCAAACGCTATTTTATATATATTTCGATTTGATGCCCTGACCTCCATCGTGGTGAGCTCACTGATCACCAAACCAAGCCTCACGAGCTGACTCACAGTGGCTCTCATGTCTGGTTCTTCCTCTGTTAGAGAAGATCTGACTGGACCACTAATCAATGTGGGAACTTTGTTAACATTGTTCCACTGTGATGCGGTTGTTGTTGTCATAGCAATGACTTTAAATGGCAAAAACATTGGTGTTTCAGCCATGCTTCCTTGGTGTGGTAGCACCCACGAGGAAGCCCGTTTTGACTACCGCAGAGACGTTTCACAGCAGCATCTAGTGGACATGAGAGGAACTGCAGTGCCTGTTTTCCCTCAGTGAATTTGTGTCGATGACACTTTTCAATCAGAACTAGAAAAAGAGTCCCGGCACTCGTTCTTCAGACCTCTGCCCTCACCTCGGGCTCAGGAGGCAGAGTGGGTCATCCACCAATCAGAAGGTCGGTGCTTGGATTTGGGGTTCTGAAGCCAGAGTTTTCCCCAACTCATCATCAGAGTGTGAGTGTGTGAACATGAGGTGAAAAGAGCTTATTTACCTCGAGCTCCTGGAAGTCGTCATCGTCGTCGATGTCATAGGACAGTGTGTGAATCTTTGCCTCCTCACCAGAAAACTCCAGATACTTCCCATCAGCAAACAGCAGCACCTCCTTTGTGGAGACGGCAGCGGCAGAAGAAGAGGAGGCTTCTGGTCCAAGTCCCTCTATGAAGGTGGTCTCACAGCAGTCGCCTCCCCCGGCCTCCCCCCAGGCCCGCAGGACACTCTCCGGGCACAGGAAGAGGCCGGGGGCCGGCCTGAGGCGAGGGTCTGGCATCCCATGCTGGGGCAGGAGAGTGCTGGGGTTCAGAAGCTGGGGAGGACCCCTGCTGTGCTCCTGCTGAGGGGAGGTGCTCACCACCACGTGACCCTGATACTGAGGAGCAGAGTACACTGACAGTAGCACCTCCCGAGGCTCCGCCCCCAGCCTGTGCGTGTTGATCAGGCCATTTTGTCTGCAGGCTTCTCCTCCTCCTCTCCGTGAGACTCTCCCAAGCCCGGAGGAGGTTTCAGGCTCTTCTCCTCGGCTCTCCTTGTTTCCTCCACCTTCCATCTCTCCTCAGAACTCGTTTCCTCCTCAAGGGGTCTCTCAGAGAGGTCAGAGGTCAAGGGTCAGGCATTGCATACTGAACTTTGCTGGAAAATAGAAAAAGAAAAGATAGAATAGAATGGCTCAGATTGGTGTGGCGAGTGGGCAGGGTAACAGTCCGAATAGCCCAGGGGAGCCTGGAGGTGTGGGACCTGACTGACCCAAGGCGTGGTGCAGAGGGTGGTGGGTCAAACAGGTAGTGGGCGGGGTCTGAGGGGTATGAAGGGATCTCTGTGAAACCGATCCAGGAAAAAGCACGAAGAGGCCTGTCCTGCTGTCCTCACAGCACGGACACATGCACCCGTGTGACGTGTGTTTGCAAACGTGGTGTGTGTGTCAGAGGATTCACCTGCTGAGCTGCATCCTGCATCCGATGAGATGCCTTGATAAACACCTGAGGTCCTTTTATGTTTTGGCAGGAAACCATCAGCAGGAGGACAATCTGACATACGGGGACATTTCTGCACTGCTGTGTTTGCTGCTTCATATTGGGACCAGATGATGGTCTGTTTGGAATATCTGGCGTCAGCAGCGTGTGTGAAACCTTAAACACCTGAAGCACCTGGTATATTAGAGCTCTAATAAAGGATTTTGTGCCTCGGCCCTCCCTACAGCCTTCAGATATTGTGGTGCTTCCTTGGCTGTGGTGTTGGAGGTGTTCCTGACGTTTTTGGGGTATTTGTGACTCTGTGAGCTGCGGCTCACATCAAATAATCCACAGCACATTAATAATAAAGCTCATCTTCAAAGCTGCGCCCACACCACCGACAGGCGCACGTGCATGGACAGCGCGCACACGCACGTGCACGGATGTTTACAGAAAAACCCTCATCGTAAACCCGAATACCGACACTCACCGGCTCTGACGTCAGCACGGTGATAGCCACACGCGCACACACACAAACACGCGCACATACTCACCTCCCAAGGTGAGACACGAGAGCCGTCCATCCATTCATCGTCCATCCATCTGCGCATCCAGGCGTGACAGCGACCCCCGCGGCCGTCCCGCAGCCGCGTTGGGTGCGCTCTGAGCGGGCTGAGAGGCGGCGGGTTCCCGATGCGAAGCTCCGTATTTCCAAAAAAGCCGTAAGAGGAGAGAGGCAGGCGGGCAGGCAGGTGTCCGTCTGCTCCGAGAATGATTCTCCTGCAGAGAGGAGGTGGAGAGGAGGAGGAGGAGGAGGAGAGAAGAGGCATGTGCGCTGAATACAGAGGAGGTGTGTGTCAGCAGAGACTTCTTCCACAGGGTCCTAAAGCCCCTCACATCAAACATGACGAATCGAATAAATCGTCCTTGAAAACGTCCAGGTTTGGACTCCTGAAGTCAGACCTGCTGACCAATCGCAGGCTCCGCCTCTCCCGTGGGACATCTTTCTCAATGATCTAAAGAACATTTGAAGATATTTGCTCGGACTTAGAACTGGTTTTAGTTTGGAGTTGATCCTGATCTGCATCCAGGAATTTCTCAAAAAATTCAGAAATTCAGTTAATGTTGAATTTTTGACATCTCCCTTTGTTTTTAGCTGGGAGACATCGTCCTGATGTTCTAATATTACAAACCGAATCTGTTCCAGATCTCCTTCACACTCAGTTCATGCATGTTTCCACAGTGATTACACTCACAGGCACCAGTACCCAGGAGGCCAGGCAGCTCCTGGAACAGGAGGAGGCTTCTGGACTGGAATGGGAACATCCGGGGTGCTTGGATATCTTTTTGGTCGTCAGGGAAGCCAGCCCTACGATTCTAACTATGGCTACGTTCACACTGCAGGTCTTAAAGCTCAAATCTGATTTTTTTGTCTACAAATAAAATGCGACAGCAAACACGCTCTAGTGTGAACCCTCAAAGCGGCCGCATGCGCAAACGAAGACGTCACACACAATGCGCTCTGTTTAGACCCAGAGCAACAGTATTCTTTGACTGATGGCCTTCATATAAAGTCTTGTTTCGGACTTTACGTTTCCCAATTTTGCTTTAAGTCATAAAGTTATTTTGTTATCTACATTTGGCCTAATAATGATCCTTATTGCTGTTTTAGAGGAGCGGTGCTTCAAAGGATAGCTGCAGATTATACAGTACAAATAAAATGTTCACGTTTCTCCAACGTTGTCTTCCCAACAGTCTCACTAACATCTATACTGGATGGCCAGGAATCTCGGGCGCTTCTCCAGCGCTGATAATTGGCGTCTGTCTTGTGTCAGTGACGTAAAAGACGGATTTGATGCACTTTCGCCTGCAGTGTGAACGTAGCTTTAGATGTCTCAACTCCACCTGCTGCTTTTCATGCAGAAACAATCTTGTAGAGACTAAACAAAATATAAACGAGGGAAGAGTCAAGAGAGAGAATGTCAGGGTGAGATATTCCATCAGGCGTCATGGAAACAGGACATTTTAAAATGAACCACACTTTCTGTCATAAACACTTTTCAGACAGAGTACACCCACTAAAACTTCATCAGGTCCCATTAAACCTGGTATGAGTGATGGTTTGATTTCATCAGTGTGTCACATCACTGTAGACGAGGAGCTCACAGCTCGTCTGAGCGGTTTGCTTTTGTGCATCATGGACAAACATCTGTGCATCGGATCAGGTCATTGATGCATCTGATCAGGTCATCAGTGCATTGGATCAGGTCATCAATGCAGCCGATCAGGTCACCAATGCATCGGATCAGGTCATCAATGCAGCCGATCAGCTGCTGCTGCCGAGCCCCGTACCTCCAGTGGAAGCACTGGGGACGGAGTCAGGTTTCCACGCAGTTGTTAATTCATTAACGTTGGTGTTATAGATCTTGGGTTGGATTTGAACTCTTGGGACCTGCTGAAACCCCGCCCAACTGCTGTTTGTGTGGGGTAGCCAATCAGAGATAAGCTGTGTGGAAAATGGGGAGGAGTTAAATATCTCGCTTCAGACAGAGGATGAACTGCAGAGAGGCCGGTGTCAGGTAAAGAAGGATTATTCTGAACAGGGACTCAAGCACAGCTGCTTTGAGAGAGTCCAGGAACAGACCACACCTCAGGAGGGAGGAGGTGACGGAGGGGAGATCAGGATGAAGCAGAGAATTTTGGAGGAGGCTGAGGAAAAAAACGTCAAACATCTGAGTGAGAAGAACTTGTCAAAGCAGAAGAATAAGCTCCAAACTAAATTCATGGATAGTAACCGAAACGAAACAGGATGTAGGGCGCGCTGTACGCAATGATGGAGTCCTCATTCCCTGTTATCCCGCTCCACCCACACCACCTTTTTTTTTTTAAAGCAAGCAGGAGTGTTTTTGTGTGTTTTACTGTGTAAGATTTGTCCTCATGTTTAATATGAGCTGCACAAAAGGGAAGTGCTGAAGCAGCTTAAAGCTAAAAGTGCCTTCAGTGATCCACACATCACAACATCAGGTCACTCCTGCAGAGGGAAACATAAATCAGCACAAATGAAAAATGCTGCATCACCTTCACGCTCACTGGAGACCTGCACAGCTTCATCCACCTCACAGGTCCAGGGCAGATCTAACAGATGCAAAAAAAAAGAAAAAGATGCAGCACACCTCATGTCAGACCACACTCAGGGCCCACAGTCACACCCTCACGCTGAGGTCTGAATGTTGGAAACAAAATGAAAATCTGATTTTGTCTTGAATTTACTCATTTTTATCTTCACCACTCAAAATTCTTTAGAACCAAATTTCCAGCTGACTTCAAACTTCCTTTCCTGTTTTCATTCTTCGGTCAGTTCCTGCTGCAGTTCACAGATTAAACGTCAGCACCCCCTGCAGCTGTGGACGCTTTACTGCAGCACATACACCTGTGAGCCTCCAGGCGCTCCTCCCTGCAGACTGAGGGGAAAGCATCAGGTAGTGAAAAATGAAGAAAATACAAGAAATTAAAAACTGATATTTAATCTTCAATCAGTGTGAAATGGGATGCTCGTACATCGGAGGAGGACCCCGGGACAGGAGGAGTTACTGCCATGTCTGTAACTCAGAAAACAGAACACTTTTGTTTTTGGAGCTTTCCTCTCCAAACAGCAATAATAATATTAATGTGCAAGGGTTAGCCAGGCCCTTCCTCCATGTCACACTGAGTCCTTAACTTAATATATCTCACCTGTACCTGACCCTCTGCGGTTACACTGTTACTTACACCTGTCTGTTACACTTACCTATTTGTTGCACCTGTGTACCTGTTAGTTACACCTACACAGACCTCTCTGATGTTTTCGCCTTCCCTGTTGGACTCGTTGGGCTGATGTCTCACTGCCGTCCAGCGGGGTGCGCGCTGCTCATTTAATCGTAGTTTTGAACCCAGCGAAGAAGAAAAGTGTCGGCGCGTGCGTCCAAGAAGAGGCCGTTAGTGACGCTGTTCCTGTCACAGTGCGCAAATGCGCATCCAGGAGTGCGGAGCTCTGGCTGAGAGCGAGCAGAGCCACACCGGCGGGCTAAGAAACGAAACCTTAGGAAGGAAGCGAAAACAGCGCTCCAGGGGGGGCACTCAGAGCGGGGGGAAGGCCTGTGACGCAGTAGGTAAGCCGGACTTACCTGACACTCGGCTGGTCCTACGGGCCGGGCCGTGGATGCCTGCGGAACCGCTTTCCTGCCGGAGGCCCTCCGTTCACATCCACATAGCCCACCCTGAGCCGCCCTGAGAGCGGCGCACCAAACTCCATTCAGAAAACTGCTAATTCAGAACAAACGCTCTTCGGAGAGCAGAAACACGCGCAGTCCCGTCCGTGTCTGAGACGTGTGGCGAGCTTGTCGGTGGCGAGCTTCGGTTCGGCACTCTGATACGGCACGTTATCGCCACCAGGGCTCAGTCGGGAACTGTTGGCTCGTCCTCTGAAGTATGTCTGAGGTGACGATGATGCAGAGCGGCAGACTGGATGTAGACTTCATTATAACTTGTGTTTAAAAACGGGAAGTTGGAGGCGCCGAATTTACTAGAATATTCTATAGAGCAAAAGAGAGAGAGTGAGTGAGTTTGATCAGCGGGCGGTTTAAGGTTAAATCGAGCTTTTTTTACACGGGCTTTGGTGTGACATTTTGAGTGCTCGTCCATATGGCTCACCATGAGTAAAAGTTAGCTGGTTAGGTGTGATGGGTAGTTAGCTGGCAGGTTAACCAACAAAGCGTACCGCAGCTTTGACAAAGTGCGCACAAAGCGCAGATTTTTGCGGTTAAAGGTGAAACTAACTGCGGCAGCAAACTAGCCTTAGCAGCCGTGTTAGCTTGTTGCGTTCAGATTAAAAAAAAAAATCAAGTGCCCGGCTAATTCCTGAATCTACAGGACTGTCAGTGAGCTAATGCAATGAAAAGTCACTTTGACTTCATTAATGACACTGCGCTAAAGGCAGGGCAGCGGCGAGCACGGGTGACTCCAGAAATTAGTCCCCTTCTTACCCAAGTTTTAGACGTAGCCCGATGAAGCTAGCAGCCGTTGGAGCGCACGCTCAGCTGACAGCGGGGAGACGCACTGGGATCGTCCCAGGGCCGAAACGCAGCTGGAAACCAGCCGACTTTGTGCTTCCACCGAACTCCTGTCAGAAATCCACAAATTTTGCCCTGACATCAAACTAGCGTCACATCCGTTTTATTTCACACCAACATCCACTCGGAGTTGTGATCCTCTTAGAGTGATCTTCTCTATACCCAGCTCCAGTCACATCTGCAGAGTTCACCCCATCACCAAAGTCCAGTGAGTTTGATTTCTGCACATTCTTCAGAATCCAGTGAAAAATGTGCAGATGTGACCGCTGACATCACACTACAGTCACATGTATTACTTGTCTTTATGCCACAGCTCCATTCACTTTCTGGTCCTTTTAGTTATTTTCACGATTTTCTTTGGGTTGATCAACTTTTCTTTTTTTTCCTCTTTCTCAACAAAAACGGAGTTATACTTCAGGTGATGTCATTTTCTCGTGGCCTCCTGATGAAACTTTAGTCGGATTCTGGTTAATTTTAGTTTCTTTTTATGAGAAGTCATAGAAGACCTGCTGGTTGTACACTGTTTTAACTCTGACACCAAACTCCAGTTACATTTTTGATCATTTTAGAATACAATAAAACTCGGTGTGGTCTTGCATGACTTTATTCCCGCCACAAAAGTACAGTTAAAATTTGAGGCATTTCTCTTTGGGCCTGCATATTTTACTCTTTCACTTTCATTTCAGAAGTCGTCCTCCTTCACACACATGTTCAGTCAGAGTAATTGTTTTAAAGAGAGGACCCGAAAGAATAACGATTATAAAATCTGCAGATTTCTGACTGGAGTTTGGTTTGGAGATCATTGGTTGCCACTTTCCTCAAGCCAAAGTCCAGTCCCTTTTTTGGTCATTTTAGAACGTCTTGACATCAGAATGCAGTAAAGTAAGTTTACTGAAACATGAATAAGCGACCTTCTTTTCTTTGAATAACCACTTCTCCTTTTCTGGCTCCTCCCATCAGTGACCATGGTTGGCGAACGCCGCAATGGGAACCTGCTGGTCCAGCTCGGCCCGAAACTGCAGGCGTATCCCGAGGAGCTGATTCGCCAGCGACGCACCCACGACGGGCAGACGGAATACCTGATTCGCTGGTGCCTCGTCGCCATCGACGATGGCTCCACCTCTGGAGGCGGTGCCAGCGAAGCGGGCGGGACGGTCGGCGTCAGCTCCGGAGTGGGCGGGTCCGTGAGCGCCGTGTCTGGAGAAACCAAACCGGAAAACATCCTGATGTGGATGTCGACAGAGGACGTGTACGCCAACTGTCCCACACTGCTGGGCAAGAGGAAGATGGACTCCCAGCGTCCCCTGCAGCAGGAGAAGCAGCGTGGCGGCGAGGCTTCCGACTCGGGCATTTCAAGCGGCACAGAGTTCCCGTCCGACGTCACTTTTGACGAGGTGGAGCTGTCGGACATGAAGGAAGACGTGAAGAACCTGGTGTGCCGAGCCCGGAAGCAGATGGCCAAGAAGAGCGACTTCTCCATCAACATCATGCACACCATCCACGTGTTGAGCGCCTACGCCAGCATTGGCTCGCTTGTCGGTGTCTTTAAGGAGACGGGCGCGCTCAACCTGCTGATGGAGCTGCTGTGCAACAAGGAGACTCAGACGAGGCGAAGCGCCGGGAAGATGCTGCGCGCGCTTGCCTCGCATGACGCAGGTAAGCAGTCTTTAAACAGCGCTGTGATCGGACACAGGGTTTAGTTCCCCCCCGGTGGGCTGTGAGGATACTGCAGGCTTGTTTCAGAGTCCTCAGGTGGATTAGGCGCTGGTATTCTTTTACAGTCTCAGCGGTAGTTGGACAGAATTAACAGCTGGAGCTGCTGTGGGAGATAAAATCATCAGAATATTAAAAAAGGACCGACTGGGTCTTCTGTCTGTGTGACGGTCAGTTGTGTTTTAAGGTTTGGGGCGGCGCTCTGGAGTTTAAGTGATGAATGAAATGGGAAGTGAAGCGTGAGGAGCGATCAGAGTAATGACGTCTGTGCGCTCTGCGTCACAGCTGTTTGTGCTGAGTACGATCAGCTGATAGGCCAAGGCTACGCCGCCTCCTCCTCCCAACTTGCTCTAAAATGTGGCGTAAAATGTAAAACTTTGACCAGCTGACCAATCGGAGCAGAGGGATGTTTTTCAGTGGGTTTGGTGTCAGATACACGACAAGAGCTCGGCGAGGTCGGCGGCGTGCTCCAGTGCTGCATCAGTGTTTAGGTGTTGCTGATTGGTCAGCGTGTGAGAACGTTCAGCAGGAAACCGCGACAAAGATCGAGCTGCCGAGATCGTGAATCGGGAGAAGAAGCGTTTTCCAGCGGGGAGAATGTCCAATCAGAGGCGGTCATGATGTTGGGACTAAAGTTTTTAGTTTGTGAACCCTCAGACAGCCTGACATCACGTCACCGTGGCAACAGAAATGTTCAGCTGACTCGAGAAAAAACTGGGTAGGAAGTTCAGAGTACTGTGTCACCGCGGCCGGCCGTTTGAGGCGTGCAGGCCGAGGTTAGCAGAATGATCAAAGACAGAAGCGTGAAGCTGACGTTAAGACGCCGAGATTGTGGTCGCCTTAAGATTTAGATCTGGACTTTGGAGAAGCCGCCTGAGCGTCGAGGGGTGATGACTCAAACCTTTAAACAGGCCTCAGGCAGGGATAGCAGCCATGTTTACACGCCACAAAGGCGTGGAGCAGTTTGATTCCTGCTTGGAGAAGCAACACTGCTCCTCACGTCTCTCCACGTCAGAGCTGGAGTCGGAGCAGAAGAAGAAAGTTTTCATGTTCTGAGAATCTCTGAACTCCCGTACTGATGGAGGAGGGAGTCCTGGCGTACCCTGCTCCCTCTGAAACAGTCGATGACATCAACGCCTGTCACATGATCAGTACTCTGATAGAACGGTGCTGATGATTAATAATCAATAAGCTGTGATCGTGCTCTCTCAGTAATCTTCTAATCACTGATGGTAATCGCAGCAGCGTGAAGCCGAGCAGTCACTGGAGCTTTTGACAAACTATTTTATCTCTGTCTACATCCGCCACGTTGAAGTGTGCGTCCTGTCACTTGTTACGGTCAGGGTCCAGAAACGCACTCGTCGGTGCAGGCAGCCAATCAGCAGCAGCTCCACACTCGGGCTAAAATGAGCGTTTTTATGAATGGACTCTGGTCCACATCTGTCTAAAGCTTTGATTCTTTCAGGCTTATTCTGTGTTCAGCTGCTCGACGTCTCTTAAAGCTCCGCCTCATTCGTTCGTCTTCACCTCAGAGCTGAGAGCTTTGAGCGCTAACGCGGGTCAAGCCTGATGCCGCGTTTACTCTGACACGGTCTGAAAAAATCAGTTAATAAGTTGATCAGATGTTTTAAGCCCCTGTTAAACACTGCCTCCACCCTCCTGGCTCCTCCCCCTGCTGACAGTGTAAGTGGTTTAAAGTATAAATGTGTGCGTATGGGCCAATGCCTCCTGGAATGACTATTGATCTGTTATTGAGTAGTGTCAGGCGCTGAGGGCGTGTCCCGCCGTGTCGCCCGCAGGCAGCCGGGCGTACGTGCTGCTGTCTCTGAGCCAGCAGGACGGCATCGAGCAACACATGGACTTCGATAACCGCTACACGCTGCTGGAGCTGTTCGCCGAGACCACGTCGTCCGAGGAGCACGGCATCTCCTTCGAGGGCATTCACCTGCCGCAGGTAAGACTAATTTCTTTATGTTGTCAGAGGTGCGCCTCTGTGGCTCCGCCCAGCAGGGGGCGTCGCTGCAGTAAACCTGCTTGACTGTGTGTTCAGATTCCCGGGAAGCTGCTCTTCTCCCTGGTGAAGCGTTACCTGTGCGTCACGTCTCTGATGGACAAGCTCAACACGGCGGGGGCGGAGTCAGGCTCTGAAAAGCTGGACACTTGCCCTTCTCCTGCCTCTTCCTCCAGCAGCTCCGCCCACCAGACGGAGCAGCTCCGTGTCCAGCGGGAGTTTGACTTCACCATGGCCATGGCCAACCTGATCTCGGAGCTGGTCCGAGTGATGGGCTGGGACCGTAACCGCCAACCGCTTGATGGCTCTGCCCACCTCACAGGAGTTGTGGTTAGCGGGGAGGATCAAGGGGAGGAGGCTTCCCGCCCTGTCCTCAGGTCCATTTTTCAGCCTCGATTCTGCGCCTCCCCTGTCACTCTAACCACCAGCTCCGGTGGCGCAGCCCCCGCCGCCACACCACCAAAGAAGAAAGCAAATGGTTTCAAAACGCGCTCGGACTTCACCTGCCGCTCCGCCTACGTGGAGTACGTCCAGGACAACCTGAAGAGCGGCATGATGGTCCGCATGCTGGAGGACTACGAGGAGGTGAGCGCCGGCGACGAAGGAGAGTTTCGCTACAGCAACGACGGCTCGCCACCTGTACAGGTGAGGAAACCCGTATAGGTCGGCTGAAGTAGGGGGTGGGGCTTCATCCAGGTGTAGAGGAAGATTTGGCTGTCAGTGTACAGGGTGGGCCATTTCTATGGATACAGCGTAATAACACGGGAATGGTTGGCGATATTAAAGTCCTGTTTGTGGCACATTAGTATATGTGAGGGGGCAAACTCCTCAAGATGGGCGGTGACTAGGGCTGCACGATTTTGCATAAAATGAGAATCACGATTTTTTTGGCTTAGAATTGAGATCACGATTCTCTCACGATTTTCTTTTCCAGTATAAATATTTATCGCACTTATTAACTGCACATCAACTTCGTAACAGTTGAGACTGAACATGAAAACAATAAATAAACATAAAAACAACAAATGTCTCACGTTTTGTTGTTGCCGCAAAATGTTGTACTGCTTGAAATTCCGTCTCCACCGTTGCTCGACGCTGCGTGTATAGAGCAGGTAGTGCAACGATAGACAAATAGTTGCGGGACGGCACTGTGTAGCGTTTGTCTAGGGTAGGGCTGGGTATCGTCACTGATTTCTAGAATCGATTCAATGCCGATTCACAAGGTCCCGAATCGATTTGTTCCACGATTCGATTTAATTCGATTCGATTTAAATCTGGGAAATTTTGACAGTCAGAGATATAATTCAGATCAGTACATTTACATATTTTTGTATCTATAAAAAGGAAGCTGACACACGCAAGACTTTATCCAAGGTGTGAGCATCACAGCAGAGGCCTTTGTGTCAAAGTAGCTGAAGATAAAACACAGAAAAACATGGAGGTGATTTTCCTGGCCTGGGATTTTATAAAAATATTCTGCAGTACATCAAAAACAAAAGAAAACCATTAATTAATGAACATTACCTCTGACGTTACAGCGGTTTTATTAGAGACACGGCTAAGCGTTTTGCATTTTGCATAATTTTAAAAAGTTTAAATTTGTTCAGTATTGAACAGCAGAAATGAGGTTTTCTTTTTGGAAGTATATAAAACGGAAAAAAAAAACGTCGGCCGACAGCGCTGTATACAACGTAGTCTTGTGCATAACAAGCAAGCGAATAATGAAGAAAACAGATTTTTAGACGGGAAACTGTTCTTGAAGTTGAAGTACAGAGAGAGAGAGAGCTGTGCATCGTGGTCGAAGCAAAACAGCAAAAGTCAGAGTGAATACATGACGATGTTTATGTGAAGCGTAGTTTGGATCTTCTTTTGCTGCTGGTTCGGTCAATATTGTTTGGAGAGAGATAAAACTAACAGCTTTAGAATCAGCGCATAAAGGGCGTGAACACAAAGCGCCGACCCACCGACAGATGGCCTGTATTTATATAGCGCTTTTCTAGTCCCTAAGGACCCCAAAGCGCTTTACATATCCAGTCATCCACCCATTCACACACTGGTGATGGCAGCTACATTGTAGCCATAGCCACCCTGGGGCGCACTGACAGAGGTGAGGCTGCCGGACACTGGCGCCACCAGGCCCAGATCAGAATCAGCGAGCTGTCGGCTTCCAGCCCCGACTGTGAGAAAGGCGACATCTAACTGATTCTGATCCACGGGTTTTGTCTTTGTGCAGAATCCGTGTTCCTGCTCTCATTTACTGTCTTAGCTGTTTGGTGGTTGTTGAAATTTTGTGAGATTTCACCAGAAATTCTGGCATTTTGGGCAAAATAAATTTATATTAAAAAATCGATTCAGGATTTTAATGAATCAATTTTAAGTTATCCAAGCCAGAATCGATTTTAATCGATAAATCGATTATAAAAACCCACCCCTAGTCTAGGGTGTTGATCATTTTCCTAAATCCCTCGTTTTGCACAGTGTTGATGGGAGCCATATCTTTGGTCAGGTGATAAGTGATAGCCTCCGTAATTTCTTTGAGTTCGACGGGTAAAGGGAAGCGCTGTATAAGGTTCCCGTTATTGATGTTTGGGTGGTTGACCGGGACGGATTTTCTCCTGTCACTTTCTCGACATCCCTGACGTGCTCTCCGTTGTTTTTTTCCTGCTAATTTTAGCATCACACAGCACAGCTTCTGTATCACGTGGTATAAGGCTCCGCCCTTGTCATTTGTTGAGCAGGAAGAGTGAGCGCTTGTTTTCATGCAGAGTACGTCCCGGATCAAAATGCGGTACAATCGTCGTCTTTTTCTTTTTTTTTTTTTTTTAATCGTTGTCATTTGGAAATGAGATCGCACATAAGTATGAATCGAGATCGCGATTTTCTAACGATTAATCGTGCAGCCCTAGCGGTGACCATGGTGGCCATTTAGAAGTCGGCCATCTTGGATAACTTTTGTTTTTCCAATAGGAAGAGGGTCATGTGACACATCAAACTTATTGGTAATGTCACAAGAAAAACAATGGTGTGCTTGGTTTGAGTCCGACCCCTCTGTCTCGATCCCTTGCTCTGCTGTTTTTAACCAGTTTGAGCCTGTGACTCTTTCTTATTTAGAGGATGTGGTCGGCCACCTGAGGCCCACTGGTTCCCCAAATGATCCTGTCCCACCACAATTTTTTAAGGAGATTTTCCTAGCATAGGCCAGGCTGTTCTTACTGTTATGAACAGCAGTTTAATATCTGGTGTAGTCCCTGCTAATTTAAAGCATGCAGCAGTAGACGTAGAGCTTTTTATTGTCATTGTGCAATTTCTTGCACAGCGAAATTGGGTAGCTGAACCACAAAGGTGCTAAAGTAAGAAGAAGAGAAACCAATATACAACGAAGGCGGAAAATAAATAAATAAATAAATAAATAGTACAACCCTTGCTTAAGAAACCTGTCCTGGACCACACTGTGTTGGCTAACTACAGGCCTCTCTCTAAGTTGTCCTTTATGTCTAAAAATTGTACATTGCCAATTGATGGATTTTTTTTTTTAAAGGAGAATGGTGTCCTAGAGGTCTTCCAATCAGGTTTTAAAAACGTTCATAGCACGGAGTCAGCACTCTTAAAGGATTTTAATGATATCCTCCTTTCCTGTGACTCTGGTAATCATGTTGTTCTTGTCTTTCTTGACCTAACAGCTGCCTTTGACACTGTAGACCACTGTAGCATTTTACTGTCTCGCTTGCACCATCTTGCAGGCATTCGTGGTACTGCCTTGAAATGGTTTAGGTCTTATCTTTCTGACAGAACTTTTAGTGTTAACCTTTCAGGGTATGAGTCCTCCTCTGCCGCCTTTCAGTCTGGGGGTCCCGCAGGGCTCAATTTTAGGACCTCTGCTTTTTTTCATTATATTTACAGCCCCTGGGAACCATCCTCAGAAGGCATGGAATATCCTTCCACTGCTATTAAGCCACTTCTAGCATCTCTAGAAGACATTAAATCTTGGATGTCCCTAAACTTTCTAAGATGTAATTCAAGCAAAACTGAGGTGATTCTGTTTGGTCTCAGTGGACCTTGTGAACCCTCGTCTATTGATTTGAGACCCCTGGCAGAGTATTTTAAACCTGTTGTTACTAACCTGGGTTTTAAGATGGACAGTGATTTTAAATTAGACAGTCAAATTAGGGCTACTGTCAAGTCCAGTTTTTATTATTTAAGGCGTTTGGCAAAGATAAGACCTGTTTTATCCAGGCCGCATTTTGAAACAGTAATCCATGCTTTTATTCCATCTCGTTTGGATTACTGTAATGTGCTGTATTGTGGAGTTAGTCAGCGTCTTCTCTCTCGTCTGCAGCTGGTCCAAAATGCTGCTGCATGACTTTTAACCAGAACTCGTACAAGAGAGCACATAACTCCCATCATCGCCTCACTCCATTGGCTGCCTGTATATCTTAGAGTTCATTTTAAAATTCTCATGTTTGTTTTTAAATGCTTAAACGGTCTTGCCCCAACTTACCTCTCTGAGCTTCTGCATCCTTACTCACCCCCAGGTCTCTCAGGTCAGCTGACAAGCTGCTCCTGGAGGTACCCAGGTCCAAGAGGAAGCTCAGAGGGGGCGGGGCCTTCTCTGCCCCAGCACATTAGAGAGGCCCCCTCACTGTCCACTTTTAAAACGCATCTTAAAACCCATTTTTACTCCTTGGCTTATGACACAGTCTGACCCTGATTTTATTGTTTTAAATGTCATTTTAATTTTTTTAATTTTTATTATTTTTCTTATTCTTTAACATGTTCAATGTATCATGTTTGGCATGTCAAGTGTTCAGCTGATCTGAAAGTGCTATATAAATAAATTGCTTGCTTGCTTAATGCTGTGAATACTTTCAGAATAAAAGCACTCTGAGTACACGGAGCTGCATCCACATTTCGTGCTCTTATTTTTGAGTTAGAAACTGCACTCGGATCAGCGTGAACCTGAGCCTGCTTCTGACCCGCTCTCTGCTGTGTTCAGGTGTACTGGAACTCCCTGTCCAGGACTTACTGGGTCCACTGGCACATGGTGGAGATCCTGGGGAGTGGCAGCAGCAGTCAGGCTGAGAAGGAGACACAGGAGAAGGCCTCCTCGCTGACAGAGACGCTCAAACTCTCAGCAGGTAAGAGCCGAGCACCGTCCGCTGCTCCTTTGCTTTCCTCCGCAGTCTGAGCACGTCTCTTCTTCTCTCAGTGAGCCAGACCTTCTTCTCGAAGCCTCCCGGCGGTCTCTACTCTCTACCCTACCTGTCCGAGGGTCTGAACACGGAGCCGGTCACTCTGAGCAGAGCCGAGTGGTGGGAGATCCTCTTCTTCATCAAGAAACTGGAGCCGAAGCAGCAGCAGGAGGTCAACGGCGTCCTGCTGCAGAGCCTCGACGACCAGGTAGGAGACCCCTTCGTCTTTGAGGTTTAAAGTCAGAGCGCGGGGAGGCGGATCATTGCGGTGAGAGGATCTGACCGTCAGCTGCCTGTGACGTAAGAGTGTCACTAAATCACCTGATGTCCTTTGATAAGAGTCGCTGCGCGAGAAGCTGAAACTTTCTCTGAAAATAAAAATCAGTCTGCAGAGTTTATCGCAGCGACGGTGAGCGAGGGCGCCTCCCAGTCACATGGTACAACCTGAGCCTGAGGGCGGGATGGCGGCCGCCTGGCTTGTCTGCGGTGAAATGTGATCCGGGTTTGTGGTTTGAAAAGCCTGATTGTCACCACGTCTGTCCTCAGGAGGCGGAGCTGGACGACTCGTCTCTCATCGGCCTGTCGGTGCCCGGAGACGTGGCCAAGAAGCTGCTGCACTACCTGAAGCAGAAGCTGCCGTCGTCGTGCCTCGGCGACCTGCTGTGCTCCCACGCCTTCACCAAACATTACCTGAAGAGAGGCGGAGCCAGCCTAGAGGACGAAGAGCTGCTGGGTAAGAAAACAAACAACACGCCTCTCGTAAGGCGCGTCCTCGACACACCCTTGTCTCACTGTGCTCGTTTGTGCGTCTCTGCAGCTGAAAGCTCGTCCGGGCTGGGTGGAGGTGGCGGAGGAGGGCAGGGCTTCTCGTCTGCCTCGACCTCCTCGTCCTCAGCGATGGGCTCCGTCTCCAAAAAGGCCAAGAAAGAGCTTCCTGTGGATTCTGGCTGCTGCAACTCGGAGACGGAGAGTGACCTACCCACAGAGGACGTCAGCAAATACCCCGACGACCTGGAGGACAAGATGAAAGGTGGGGGCGGGGCCTGTTCCAGACTTGGTTCAGGTATCGGAGCGAGCTGTTACTCACCTGTGTTCTCTTCCTGCAGTGTTTAACAACCCACGGGTGCAAGGCAAGAAGACTGTGCTGGAGAAGCTGGGGGAGGTGGTGGACGTCCTGAAGAAGGGCGGGTCGGGCTCAGACCACACCCAGCAGCTCGCCGCCGTCCTCTTCCTCACCCGGCTGGTGGAGGGGACGCAGGAGAAGAACGCCACGAGGAGTGACTCGGCCCAGACTGTACGGTGAGACACCGCCAAGCGGTTTCCTGTGTCGTCCCGATGTTAACCTTCACCCTCGGTATGTGGGCGGAGTCTCGTCACAAACGCGGTCAGATTACCTCATTTCTTTGTGGCGTTACCATAAAAACTTGACCTGCTGCGCTGGCGGGCGCCGGTTGTGATAGTGTTTGGCAGGAAGTAGAAGGTGACGGCGTGTTACTCTCATAGGGACAAAGTGCTGAAGCTGCTGGTGGAGCTGCTCGGCTCCGCCTCCAAAGATGTGGTCGTCAGCACGCTCCGATTGACCCACCTCCTCATGCTCAAGTATGAGTGGAGGGTCTCCTTCGCCACCGAGGGTGGGGTCAAAGCCATCCTGTCCTGCATGCAGGAGTTCTCGGGCGTGGTGCATGTGCAGCAGCTGGCGCTGGCGGTGAGAAAACGTCTGGTCATTGCTCATCTGCCGCTTTGCTGTGAAATGATTCCTGACTGGCTCCTCCCCCTCTCAGACTCTGAAGGTCATCACGGGCGCCAGTAAACATGACCTGCGCAGCGTAGGCAGCAGCCCGCCGCTCTCAGAGTCAGGCACCCAGATGATGCTGGAGATCTTTGCCAGCATCGGCTCGGCCACGCCCGAGGGCTCCAGAGGCCTGCTGGACGCCATTCCGGCCGCCATCGACCTCATGCTGACCACAAAAGGGTGAGTGACTTTTGGCTCGGCGAGTACAGTTAACGCCGTGTGCTCGCCGCTCTGACACTGCCTTCTTTGTGCAGCTGCGTGCCGTCTGTGAGGAACGGGCTACTCGTCATCATCATGCTCATCTCCAACCACAAGAGCCTCGCGGAGCAGCTGGTCGCCTGCGACGTCACCAGCGTCCTGAAGAAGTGTCTGAGTCTGTCCCGCGCCGAGACCATGCTCGCCATCATTGCGCTCAACCACATCTCCATGGTGCACAAGCTGGAAAGCAAAGGTACGCACGCTTTGATCACTCCCGCCAAAGTCCATTCAGATTTGTGCTAATTTTAACTCGTGCTCGTTAACCTGCGCGCTCAGAGAGCCGCGAGCAGCTCGACTTCAAGGACACGGAGCTGCAGATGCTGGTCGTCAGTCTGAAGGAGATGACGGCCACCAAGGAGGTGATCCAGACGCTGGAGCAGCTGCTGTGTGACGACGCCTCACAGCTGGAGGAGGAGCGCAGCCAGGTGATGTGACGCACGCATGAGCACACGTGCACGCGCCGCAGGTGTGTTTTCTAACCCCGGGTCTCGTCTCCGTGCAGGTGACTCACAGTCGGGACACCTACCAGGACCTGGTCCGTCTGATTGAGCAGCACCGAGGCGATCGGGCCGTCCAGCTGTCCATCCTCAGGTATGCTGACCTCTGACCCTGCTCACCTTGATGATGAGTGATCAAAATGCTGCGTTCAGGTGCAACAGGTGCTGGTAAAGGGGTGTGCACTCCCACCGCCGCCACACGTTTATAGCTCAGTCACGTTGTGCAGCTTCTTCCTGAGTGGATGTAATATGTTTAATATTGATGAGGATGCTCTTGTCTGATTGGCTCTTTACGCTCCCGCAGGATCCTGAACAAGTTCCTGGACAACTACCAGGAGGACGTGCTACCGTGGCACGAGAGCATCGAGCCCTGCCTGTCCTCCATGACGGCCTTCATCAATGACAGAGAGGTCAGCTAGCTCCAAGCGCGCTCACAGGTAAAGCTGCCAACATCCGCTAACCTCCCGCTTCCTCCCGCAGGTGGTGCAGCTCTTCATCCGCTTCCTGTACCGGCTGGCGTCTCTGAACAAAGACTACGCCGTGGTCATGTGCCGCCTGGGGACCAAGGAGGCGCTGGTGAAGGCGCTGGACAAGCACAGCACCAACCTGCTGCTGGTCACCGAGCTCCGAGACCTCATCACCGACTGCGAGAAGTACGCCAGCCTCTACAAGAAGATGACCACCAGCGTCCTTGCAGGATGCATCCAGGTACACGGGGGTGGGGCTTCTGTCACCTGGAGACGACCCTCGCTCGGTTGAAAGCAAACGTAAAGATTCAAACGCAAACATTCGTCTTTGGCTCTCAGCGAAGGCGGTCGCACTTTTCTCCTCCTCCTCTCCCTTAGCTTCCCTGCTTAGCCTCTTGTGTCCTTGTCTAGTCTCGTGTTTTTTGTGTTACTTTTCCCTGGAACACTCTCACAGTCTGTTCTCTAAAACCTAAAAGAAGAATTATGGCTTGGATCAACTGTCTCTGAATGCAATTGACACCCCTTCTCAACGTGAAGTCTGGGCTCGGGTGAGCCTGAGTGCTGAAGATATCTACCTATTCGGAACCATGGTAACAGGTTTCTGGCTGATCGGAGCTGGCTTGGCCCTGACTTATCGGAGAATTAAGGAAGCGGAACCGGCTGTTCAAACCCCCACAAGGCTGCCCGCTGGGATTGAAATGATGGGAGAGGCGTGAGTTTCTCAAAATGGGCTCATTGAGTCAGCACGGAGAAGATCTTGGAGCTTACGGCTGCCGTGAACACTCAGAATAAGATCTCTGAGCGCAGACTGGATGACATCTCGGGGAGGCTCACTGCCGTGAGTTCTCAGAATCGGCTCCTTGAGCACAAGAAATGACAACATCACAGAACGCAAGTATGGCGAAGCTCGCGGCGCTCCAACGGGAGATAGAGAGACCAGTGTCGGACTGTAGAACCACGAGTTTGATGTAATCCAGATGTAATCCAGTTTTCCACTCAGAATAAGACCTCTGAGTGGAAAACTGGATTACATCTGGAGGGGCTCGCTCGAACAACACCTTTGAGCGATCGATCACATCTTGGGGAAGTGCACTGCGGTCGTGAGTTCTCAGAACCTGCTCTTTGAGCAAAAACAACGACAACATCACAGAACGTAAGTTTGGATACCATCATAGAAAGCTCGCGGCGCTCCAACGGGAGATAGAGAGACCAGTGTCGGACTGTAGAACTGCTTTGAAATTCATATGAGCTGTTCGCTGTTCTGAGCTGTGTTGAAGGACACTGTCTCAGCTGAACTCTGGACACACACACACTGATAAGCACACACTCATCTCCCCTCCTTTTCCAAACGCCTTCGATGCTTGTCTCCTACCAGGGAAGATGGCGGTCGACTGGACCAGCGCAGACATGCTGCAGGACCGGATGCGCTGCCTACACCGGCTCTCTCTTACCCTTTACCCGCCCCTGTTGCTTGTCTTGTGTTTCTATGGTGTATTGATAGTGTTAAGATTCAATATTGAGGAAGGGTACAAGAGGTGATCGAAGAATAACCACACCGATCCGGCCGGGTGAAGTCAAACGATGATTTTAATGAACACACGTGTGGGAAGACAACTCTGTACGCAGACAGGAAGTAGTCTTCGACTTAATCAAAGCATGAACAGATATTTTATAGCATCAGGGTTTGTTTACTGACGCCCCTTCATACGTCACAGACACATTTTATACATAGATCAGATCAACATCCTCATGACTTTTCCCCTAGAAAATCATCTTCTATTTTCATGGCTTGGTACTTTCCGTTCTTATCTTAAAATGAATTGTTCCTCTTTCTTGCCGAGACAACAAGGAACGGTTCCTCTTTTACCGAGACCATTTTGCAGTTACAGCCAAACATAACTAACCTCTCCTCTAAATAAATCTAATTTAAAGTGTGTGTGTGTGTGTGTGTTGACCTCACATGCTCTTTGTGTCACCTCTTCACCTACTGTCTGTGTCTCGTCCTCAAATGCTCTTTCTCAATTCACCTGTTGCACTTCTGACCTTTTACCAGACCAGAAGCTCACTGAGACTATGTGTATGTCTTCTACTAAATAAATGTTTTAATCAAGAACCTCTACTAAAACCTTAATATAAAATGATAAAGCTATCTGTTACATTGTTAAAGCCTCGTCTTAGCCTGCGGCTCAAAATAACTTCCTGCTTCTTTCTGCATACAACTTCCTGTCAGCCTGCAACTCAGTCTTTCTAAAAGAGACACTGTTTAAACCTTGGAATGCAATATCCATGCTGCAGATTATATTATTAATGCAATGACAATTATTTGACAATAGCAGTAAAATAATTTCCCTCCTCGACACTCCCCCTTTTGACCTCTGGAACACCAGAGGTCACAATACATTGTGTCCTCACGCAGACCCCTCTCTGGTGGTCTCGAACCTCGAGATCTCCAGGATCCTCGCCCCTCCTGTGGTCGCCGAGATCTTCTGCAAAGGAAACAAAACACCTTTTCTTGCATCTCCCTAACTTATCCTATCTGGGACTCTTTAATCAAAAGCCTGATCCTAATTATCTTCTTAACTTATTGACTTGTATTTATGTATACTCTTCAACGTTACTCATCCCTTTAGAACTCTTTAAGCCCTGCTTTCACGTCCGATTGCTCGCTCTATTTTCCCTTATCTGATCATCAACCTCCTGTGCACAAGTTGTCGCTGCTGCAAGTTAATCTACTCCAAAAGAAAACAACCACTTTAATCAATTAAGTTTAAGCATATAAGCAATTACTCCTGTATACATTTCATCATAGCTAAATGCTGCCTTGAAACAACTCCTATGTGTTAACACTAACTTCATTTTAAAACCTCACATTTCCTATGTTATCACCTGTTTTGGTATAGCCTTTTTATTTCATTTTGCTCCCTTTAATGTAACAATACCTCCTAATTCTAGTTTATCAGACTTAACCAAAATATATGCTTTCCTTCCTCTTTGGTCCTTCTTTAAGTTCAGTTAAAAGCTAAATGAATTTAAGGCCTTTTGCCTGGAATCAATACTGTCATGTGTGTTTCTTAACTCTGTGTCTGTAAGCGTGTGCAATCCTTCATGAACTCATATTATCCTCACAGTAGATTGGCTAATCATAGCGCTAGCCAAAGGCTCGTGACCCTCCAGAGACAAATTTGAGCCCCAACTCCTTTAAAAGCACAAAATGCAATATGTATAAAAATCATTTCTATTTATAAGCTCCCCCTTTTATCCTAAAAATACCTCCTATATAATATCTGTATGTGTAAGCCTACATTATAACCACTACTTCTAGAAATCAAAAAGAAATCAAAGCTGTTCTACCCCTTCAACCCTCACTAATTTTCCCTCTAAGAATTATTCACAGCTTTGAAAAACCGGCATTGTATCTTCTAAACAGGATTCAGTTCTGTCATGGTCCTGGGCCATGTTGGCCCAGTATTCTTGGTTCCTTGTATTTTCGCTCCTTATTTAGGCCAGGTTTTCTGAGGTGTCCTGTTGTGGTGTTCCCTAAGTATTTTTTCCTTTGTGACTCTTACCCCTTTGTGCCCCTCTGTGTATTTATGAGCTCTCGTCTCTCTTTGTGTTTATTCCATGTTTCCCCCAGCCTGTTATGTCTGTGTTCTCCCCGTGCTCTGGGTGTATTTAAGTTGTGTCTTCTGTTATGGTAGTTGCTGGTTTGTCTGTGTTGTTTCCCCTCGGTCTCCCTGCGTCTCGTTTCTGGTTTGTGTTATTAGCTTACCCAGTTTAGGTTTCCGGTTTCTTGTTTTTCCACCAGTGCTGTTTTGTGCCCACCGTTGTAAATAAATATTCACCTGCACCAGAGCTGCCGCCTTTTGGGTCCTTTTCTACAACTCCACACGGCTTGCCTCGCAAACCGTGACAAGTTCACTTTTAATCCTTTAACCTTAACTTAAAAATAACAGTTTCAGTTTTACCATATCCAAATGATCAAAAACCCAAAAGGTCCTAAAATGATCCTAAATTATTAAACAATTAAATTATTAAACCCTAAACCCCCCTTTATCTTGATACATTTCATGTGTCAAGATACTATACAAAACTTAAAAATGCTCAGTTTTCCCCACTCATGATCCAATCTATGTCATAAAAATAAACTTAAAACCGAACAGTTATCAGTCATGTGTTTCTACAATTAATGGTAACTGAGTTACATCAAAAAATATTTCCCCTTTAGCATTTGGCATTCTCCCAACAATATACTATAATCCCATAATCTAACCCCAGTCAACAAAACAAAAATTTTTCTGGTAAAAGCAAATTGTTTGTCCACATTTATTCACCCTCACATTCACTCACACATTCACTCACATGCAGTCACACCATATATTTGCTGATAGTGGAGCTTCCCGCACGATCAGATACTCCACCCTCAGCAAAATGAGCTCAGTCATTTTTTATTTTCCATAGGAAAATATTTCTTTATGCTTTTGGACTGGATTGACTCGCATAAAATCCTTTTTACAGGGACTTACGACCTTGATCAGTCCCCAGGTAGCTTTCTCCTCAGCCAATTGTAATCTGGAAAGCCGCCTTATATTTGCTCTTCCCGAGAACTTTCAGCGCCGTTATTCACTGTTGCAGGCCTGCTTAAAACAAAAATGGAAACAATAGAGCTGATTGTTAGCTCATAAACACAAAACAAAATCACCTGACAGGTTTTCTTTAAGTGCACTGTTACAAAATAATG
This sequence comes from Aulonocara stuartgranti, assembly GCF_965226115.1. Lineage (NCBI taxonomy): Eukaryota > Metazoa > Chordata > Actinopteri > Cichliformes > Cichlidae > Aulonocara > Aulonocara stuartgranti. The sequence goes on from NC_138949.1 coordinate 34,602,355, forward strand.
GGCCCAATTTTTTAGACATGTCCATGTTTCCTAAAACTCCCTCTATTTAAAAACAAAAATAACAACAACAACCTACCTGACCGAATCAACCCATCACCACAACAACCTTAAACACACAAGTCTTGCCACCACATAATTTCACCTCCTCAATACACCGAAAGTCCCATTAAACCCACTCAATTTGCACACAAAAATCACCCCCTTATGCTCTATAACATACTTCAATTCAGCATAAACCCCCTTACAACAACATATCACTAAACTATAAATTTCCTACCCCAATCTGCACTTCTCGTCTCTGCTATGCTTCCTCTTCCTGAAAGTCACAGTCACACACACACTCAGGAAGTCCTTTCGTCACCACACACTCCAGCTAATTTGCATACTGAATCATCTCTCAAGAAGCTGTAACAACAGAAACATATGTTTAAACATTCCCAACTCATTAAACATTTTATTTCTTCCAACAGTGATCACTAGTGTTGATCACTCAGTACGAGAGCACTCCTAAGTCACTCTTTTTTAAAACTACTTTAATCCCTTTTTAGTTTTCATAACTCCCTTTGTCATATGGCTTCTTCTATTCCTCAATTACAAACTCAAATGTATTTTATTAAACATTCACACCATTGTATCATTCATACAAAATAGCAAGCTGTTCTTCATTGCCTATGTTCGTGTTCTTAGCCAGGTTTAATCAGTGTCTATGCATTAAACTCCATGAGCTTGTCTTGTCTTTATAAGGTTAATGCATTTCCTGTTTGTGTGTGTGAATTTGCATATGGTGCTTTTACAGTGTGTCAGACTCCTTCATAATTTTGCCTTTAAACAGTCAATTTTCTCCTCCCCAAATTTACTAACCCAAATTCTGATTTCCTACCTTAAATAGCAGCATTCCTTGTCCTCAGCCAGAAGGTAGGGCTCCACTTGCCACTTTCCACCTCCACCCTAGCCCAGCGGCCTTACCCGTCAGGACCCGTCTTCTTACTGAAGCCGAGAGTAATCGTGACTGTGCCTGCCTTAGGTTGTCCCAGGGTTTCGAGGTGGGATCTTACCCGTCATGGGCTATCCAGCCTTCCATACTCGCCTGATACGGGGCCCAAGTGGGCAGGGGAGGGAACACACTGGCTCTGGGAATTAAAGGAATGTAAGCTGCTTCCTTCATTGCATCTTATATTAAACTATCTCTATAATAAGCTATCTCAATTCTGACTCCTTCCTAGAATAATTTCACATATGGCACTTTGTGTATGTGTGTTTTCTATTCATTAATGTAATTGTCAGTTATTTTCTCTCTTCATTTTACCTTATTTATCTGTTTGTTTGTAACGTTCTACTTTAGTTCCACTAAACCTTGATGTAAAAACAATACTCCCTTATTTCACGCACACACTCTGCATTTTGCCTACGCACACACTTCTCTCTCAGACTTCCTCTGTTCACACATCACCTTATATGAGCATGCAAACTTCCTGTCACCCACACCATTTCCTGTTACACACACACCGCACGCAGCTGCTCAGAGCAGCTCAAGCTGCTTTGCTGTTTCTCCAGGCTAATCAAACTTATTTTGTATTTACAATCTACAAACCCTCTGTAATTCTACTAACTTTTGACCTAAAATGTAGCATCATTCACACAATGATTTCATAATCCTCTCACACACACCTTTTAAATAAACTAAACTCTTATAACATCACTCATGCCTCTCTCAAATTAAAAACACTTTCAAAGTTTAAAACGTCCTACTTTACATCACCCAAGAAATACCTCTCACACCTTCATTCATCATGTCAAAGCTTCTAGTCACCGCATTCACACTTAAACTGTGACTAGAGTTAAGGAATATAACTCAACACACTTTCCTAAGAGTATTTTAGACATGCTTGTCATAATCAAAAAGAGCAAGTAAAAAACAAACAAACAAAAAATTGAAACCTCCATTAATTCTCACCGCACACACAAGAGATTGAAAAAATAAAACCCACCAGCAACTAATGCTGGAGAAAAGTTACTACTGAAAGTGATGTGTTAGTCTTAAGTATATACAGTGCACTCAATCTATTTATATATCTACATCCAAACTCAGTCAGTTACTATGCATCCCCTACGGCAACTCAAAACTTTATTTATAGTCCTTTGCTAAACATAAATGGCATTTTAAACACACTCTACAATGTTTGCAGCAGTATTTGTAAAACCAACTGTGGCTTAAACAGTTCACTGCTTACTCATTTGCATTTTCACTCACACACACACCTCCAAAAATAGCAGCAGGCAGTCAGTGCATTACTGACTCGACACACAGAGATCTCTCACACCAAATTTTATTATTCTATATTACAACGACGTCTTATATTTACAACTACTGTCAGATCTGTCAGCTTTAGCGCCTAACCAATTTCGACAAATTTAAAATAACCGCCCACCAATTAACCAGTATCAAGACTTTAACTGTTTCTGGCCTCATTTCTAAAATCCCTAACTCAATTTAAAAGCGTCAACCAACCCAAACTTTGCCTGAAGCTCTATTTTTGGCATTTCACAGCCAAGGCTTACCTCGAAGTGTTAAGTTAAAGTTACACGCCCGAAGACCAACTTCTCCTGTCCAAAAAAGCGCAGATACCGTTTCAAACGGTAAGGAGACTCTAACTCCTAGTTTAATTCCAGGCTGCCCTGTACCCCACAGTTAAACCACACTGAACTAACCCTCTTCGCCGAGAGGTCAATGTCGCGCGTCCACGACAAGGAGGGAGCGTAACCTCCGGGCTCTGCGCTTCCTAGCAGACTCGAACTGCCGTTCTAGAATAATTTATAATACTTTGAAACAACAATCAACACCCGAAACAAGTGTATAACTGAGGCAGGTGCAACCTAGTGGTCAATGGAGACTCCAACTCACAAAATGACCACTCAGGTCCACTCTTATGACCAAATTTGGACTCTAACCAACACAATAACCAATTCCCTACCAAACTACTTGAGACTCTAACTCAATTTCTTTGGGACTTCAACCCAGTATTTAAACTTTTCCTGGCAGACTCTAACTGCTTTAGCAGACTTTACTGCTTTCATTTCTTCATTCTTCTTAGCAGAACTCTAACTGCTTCAACTCATGAGATTTTTCATCAAAATCAAAACAGACATCCACCAGTAACTTCAGTGAGTAGACTTAAATTTTATCATATCCAATTTGGCACACTTTGGAAATAATTCAACAGGTAGTGCCTTACCTTTTGGATAAGCCGGCTTATGCCCACTCACTTAGACCACTGGAATTCATGTCTGCCCGTCAGACCACCTAAGACCCCGGATTTCTCCGTCTAAACCTCCAACTCTCCCTCCTCAATAACCGGACGAAGCCCCCAAATGTTAAGATTCAATATTGAGGAAGGGTACAAGAGGTGATCGAAGAATAACCACACCGATCCGGCCGGGTGAAGTCAAACGATGATTTTAATGAACACACGTGTGGGAAGACAACTCTGTACGCAGACAGGAAGTAGTCTTCGACTTAATCAAAGCATGAACAGATATTTTATAGCATCAGGGTTTGTTTACTGACGCCCCTTCATACGTCACAGACACATTTTATACATAGATCAGATCAACATCCTCATGACTTTTCCCCTAGAAAATCATCTTCTATTTTCATGGCTTGGTACTTTCCGTTCTTATCTTAAAATGAATTGTTCCTCTTTCTTGCCGAGACAACAAGGAACGGTTCCTCTTTTACCGAGACCATTTTGCAGTTACAGCCAAACATAACTAACCTCTCCTCTAAATAAATCTAATTTAAAGTGTGTGTGTGTGTGTGTGTTGACCTCACATGCTCTTTGTGTCACCTCTTCACCTACTGTCTGTGTCTCGTCCTCAAATGCTCTTTCTCAATTCACCTGTTGCACTTCTGACCTTTTACCAGACCAGAAGCTCACTGAGACTATGTGTATGTCTTCTACTAAATAAATGTTTTAATCAAGAACCTCTACTAAAACCTTAATATAAAATGATAAAGCTATCTGTTACATTGTTAAAGCCTCGTCTTAGCCTGCGGCTCAAAATAACTTCCTGCTTCTTTCTGCATACAACTTCCTGTCAGCCTGCAACTCAGTCTTTCTAAAAGAGACACTGTTTAAACCTTGGAATGCAATATCCATGCTGCAGATTATATTATTAATGCAATGACAATTATTTGACAATAGCAGTAAAATAATTTCCCTCCTCGACAATAGTCATGTGCTTTTTGTGCTGAGGTGTTTTTTCTGTTATCAAACTGTTCTCCCACTAGGAGCTCAGTCTGAGTGGAGTTTTTTTTCTCCTCCTCTTACCTCATGTTATGTATTTTCGTTGTTTTTTTCCTATCAGCCGACCTTTCTGACGTGTCTCCCCAATGTGATGTTTGTGTAAAGTTGGTCAGAAGGTTCCTTTGTAAGTGCGCATGCGCCATTAGCGTGCTGCCTGCTGTAACCCTAATTTCCTTCGGGATTAATAAAGTATTCTGATTCTAAAGTAACGTCTTCCCGTTTCCTGTCAGATGGTGCTGGGGCAGATCGAGGAGCACCGCCGCAGCCACCAGCCAATCAACATTCCCTTCTTCGACGTGTTTCTCAGGAATCTGTGCCAAGGTTGGTTAAATCCTGACGTTTCACCGCAAAACAAAAGAATAGTGAACGTCCAATCCTGTTCGAGTGTTAGGCGTGGCAGCCACCCGCCGCCGTGCGAAACGGGCGTAGCTCGCTCATGACTGGCGTCTCAGTAACCAATGAGCATGCAGTGTGACAGTCAGAGCCGCCCCCTCAGTGTTCACTGTAGGTTGGAGAACAGATGTCCATCTTTTATATACAGTGAGTGTTATTGTTGGTGCAGATTTAAATCCAGCCCTGAGTGTCACAGGTGGAGGTGGCATCAGGTGGTGTGTTTCCTCAGAGGCTGCTGATAATCGGCGTCGCTCTGGTTTCACAGCTCGCTGAGCTCCGTGAGCAGAGCCGCTTCACGCTGCCCTCGGGTGGTGCTTTTCTACCTTAGATCTGCAGTGGGAGGGGCTGTTGGCGCACTGGGGGAGGTGTGCTTCTAACTGTCTGTGCTGCGTCCAGGGTCCAGCGTGGAGCTGAAGGAGGACAAATGCTGGGAGAAGGTGGAGGTGTCGTCCAATCACCATCGAGCGAACAAGCTGACCGACAAGAACCCGAAAACCTACTGGGAGTCCAACGGCTGCACCGGCTCGCACTTCATCAACATCTTCATGCACAGAGGCGTCATCATCAGGTAGGCGGGGCCCCAGCTCCTCGCTGTCTACTCCCGCCACTCGGGTAACGCTGACACCTGACAGTCTGTGTCTCCACTCAGGCAACTCGCCATCCTGGTGGCCAGCGAGGACTCGAGCTACATGCCGGCCCGGATTCTGGTCCTGGGGGGAGACGAGCCCACCAACATCAACACGGAGCTCAACACGGTGAGTGCGAGTCTCCATACAATTCGTGCTGCGCTCGCTCCGAGCGTTCCCTCACCCGTCCCGTCTGCGTCTCCGCAGGTGAACGTGCCGCCGTCGGCCAGCCGCGTGGTTCTGCTGGAGAACATGACCCGGTTTTGGCCCATCGTCCAGATCAGGGTCAAGCGGTGCCAGCAGGTCAGACCAAGTTCACGTCAGCTTCCTTTAGCTTCCCGTCCTCTCGCTGACCCCTCCCTCTCTGTCACAGGGCGGTATCGACACCCGCGTCCACGGCTTCGAGGTTCTCGGTCCGAAGCCGACGTTCTGGCCCGTTTTCAAGGAGCAGCTGTGCTGCCGGACCTACCTGTTCTACAGCACCAAGGCCCACACCTGGTGTCAGGAGGTGATGGAGGACAAGACGCAGTTGTTGCAGCTCTTCAACAAGTATGAATACTGCATACAGAGTACTGCCGCTCTCTAGCATGTACAAGTACTGCAGGAAATACTGTTAAAATGACGTGACAGTACTGTAAAGTACGGCGTGTCAGAAAGCAAAGATGCAGGAAACGTTAGAGCACAAAGTTTTACATGCAAACCGTTCACGTGTACTCAGACTGTGGGCGTGTCCAATGACAGTCCAGCTCGCTGTGAGCGTGTCTGCGCAACCACGAGAAACTCGCCAAGCCGCTCTAACGGCGTTTCAGTCGTGACGGTGAACGGCTGCAGTACAAATACTCACTGAAAATATTGTTAGAGTACTAGTAAATACTCTATTACTGCATCTAGTCAAGTACAAGTATCTGGAAAAGTGTGTGTGTGTGTGTGTGTGTGTGTGTGTGTGTGTGTGTGTGTGTGTGTAGACTGAACAGCGCTCTAAGACATGAGCAGATGTTCGCCGATCGTTTCCTGTCGGACGCAGAGGCGGCCGAAGCCCTGGGTCGAACCTGCTGGGAGGCTCTGATCACCCCCATCGTTCACAGCATCACAGGTACACACACACACACACACACACACACACACACACACACACACACACACAGGTGTCTTCATGAATATATCTGTTGTGGTTTTTGTGTGTAGTTGTTCACGTTGTCTTGCTGTATTATGTATTTTGAGGTTTGTTGATTTGATCGAAGCGTTTGGATTCGTGTCTGTAGAAACATGGTTTCCTGTCTCGTTACAGCCGCAGGTCGTCCTCGTTGATTAGATTATTAATTCTTGAATTCTGATGTTTTATTTTATGACCTCGTTAAAGCGGCCCGATGTCTGTGTGTTCCCAGAATCCTCTGCGTGCAGCCCTCTGTCCTGGTTGCTCAGTGAATATCTGGATAACTCGGAGGCGCCTCGCCGCTGTAAGAGTCGGGCCACCATCTTTAACTCCCGAGTGAGGCGGCTCACGCACCTGCTGGTCCACGTGGACACGAGCCGAGTGGACGGCGAGGAGCTCAAACCGCCCGTCAAATCCAGTGAGTCGGAGCATGTTCGTGGCTTTTATTGTGATAGCTTCCTCGTGTTTTTCCTGTCGGGTTTGTCTGATCCTGGGATTAAAGTGCATTAGTTTGTCTTTAGGTGTCAGTGGTGGTCGGGGTCAGAGGATCTTTGATGATACAAACAGGAAGTTCTGTTTTAGGAGCAATGTGTGTTTAAAAGCTGACCTTTGACCCTTTGTGGATGTTAATAACTTAAAGGAGTTTATTTTGTCTCCAGAAGGTCTCAACAGAAGCAAAGAGCTGAAGAGTAAGTAAGAGCAAAGTTCAGAGGCCACGTCTGTTCCAGGGTCCAGCTGCGCTCCTCCTCCCTCCTCCTCTCTGAGCCAATCAGGTCGAGCGTTCTTATCTGACCTCGGCCGCAGTCTCAGATCTGCCATCCTGTCTGAGTCTGGCGTCGTCACGGTGACTGTGAGGACAGTTTAAGTGACCTCACAGTGAGGGCGATGATGGCTGCTTGATGTCAGCCGTGCTTCACACTCACCTGTGACTCCAAAAAAACAGCTGGGCTTGAAGGTCCAAGGGGTCAAAGTGCACGTCAGGGTCGGCACGAGTCGGACCGATCTCACTTTTCTTCCCGCCGTTGAAACAAAAGCAAAACACAAGCTCGTCCGCCATCTCCGGGTTGGACCGTAACGCCGTCGTATTTCATCCTGAACAAAAGAAAACGCAGACTCAACCTGACGACTTCTGAGGGTGACCACCCGCCATTCAGGCCACGGGGACGCCGTCGCAGGTCGTTCATGGGGAGAGTTTAAAAAGATTTCAGTCTCCATAAAAACAGTGATCTCGTGTCGTCCTTTTGGTTATCATTGTCGGCATTCAAACATCCCACAGAGCTGATGATTGGGCGGAGCTTAAACCTCTGGGGTCGATGGACACCTCGGTGCATCAAAATCACATGACCAATTTAAGACGACACAGCTACAAGATGCAGCGACTCTGAGTCTCAATTTCAACTTGGGTCGAAAGTAGAGCTGGGCGATTTTTTTTTTTCATATCACGATATGTTTTTTTCATTTCAGGCGATAACGATATCTATCACGATATCAGCCAAATAACTATATTTGTAAGATTTAAATGTGCCGTTGCTCACAAGTAAAATGTGAAATAATCAGCAGCTTGTTTTTAAATATTTATTTCCCATAATAAGTTCAACAGGGTAGATGTACTTAAGGAACACGAGACTTTTTCAGATAAATAAAGGCAAATATTGCAAACTACACAAAAGGCAGCCGCTAAAGCGTTTAAGTTTCAAAATAGAACAAATGAAACAGACTAAATTGTCAATTCCACTTAGAAACAAAATATTAATTCTAAAAATAAATCTTAGTTTGTTTTACAGAAGAACAGACAAAACTAACTTTTGTCAATATCAAATAAACTGAGAACTAAAAGGAAATTCTCAATCTCTCCTTGTTGTATAGCTGAGCTTTTCAAACAGTTTTAACAGTTACTTTAGTCTGACAAAAGCCGAATGACGAATCAGCGCTTCCAGTCAGAGACTGAGCTGCACCGCTTTATTGTATTTCCAGACTTGCTTTCGGCACATTTACAGTGCAGCTGCTCTGTTTGACTTGAAATAGCAGAAATACCTTCACACTACGGAGCTTCTGTGGCTCTTCCGTTGGACAATCTCTCCGGCGTTGGAACCATCATCTGTTTTCTCTTCGGTAACCTTCGGTCACGCTCGGTTGATTTCTCTAGTCGGCACACTCATTTCCTCCATCACCCGGCGGCACGGCGGCTGGCTGCTTCCCAAACAAATACACGTGTGCGGCTTGGCACTTGTGCTGTACGTAACAAGTCACGTGACGCTGTGATTGGTTCGGCTCTGCGCTACTTAATTTGGATTGGCTGTTCTTCTTTCTTTCTTTTTTTTCCTGGTTTGATCCCGCAGCGAAGCTGATGGTTTCACGCTGGTTTCTTAGTGTTTCAGGGTGTTCGTGATGGTTTTAAGACGTTCAGGATGTCAGCAGTTTGAGCTCCTGTTGGCACCTGAGTGACTCTGAGCAGGTGTAGGTGAGCGTCTGAGGTAAAACGGGTCGGTTTGTCTTCAGCACCGGCGTGCGTTTTGAGCAACAGCACCAATCCGATGTGTTTATACATCTGATGGGTCAGATGTGTTTATGCGTATCTGAAACATCAACCTTGATCTGAAAAATAAATGCCACAGATTCGTTGTGCACAGTGATGCGTTCGGTGTGAACAGCCGTGTTACGAATAGATAAAATATTTGCATTGAATTTACACGTCTGCTGTTTAAAACCTCACAAAGGAAACATCAAAGACTCGCCTGTTCCTGTTTGTCCGTCAGATCAGAACATACTGAGAGGAGGTGACGCTTGTTGTTTGTGAGTCGGATTTAAAGTGAACCCTTCGGTTTTTAAACGGTGGTGTGGCGCTCTGTTTTGGTGCAGTACCCCCTCCTCACCAGCAGAGGCAACTAAAACGTGCCTGAGAGGGCGGCGGCGCTGCAGTCGGACCCTGTTAGTTTGGTTTTTACGCTTTGACATTTCATGCGTCCACATGAGGGCAGGAAGCTGGTGTCGCCCCCTGCTGGCTGCTGACACAAGTTTGTAGCTGCTGATGCTGGGGGAGGAGTCTGACAGGCAGCCCAAAAGCACCCATTTTTGTTAGAAATGCCTCCAGCAAGGCGGCGCCCGGCGACCTTCCTCGTCCTCATCTGAACCGACTGAAACATTCGGCTTCCTTCAGACGCGCCCGTCCTCCATCTCGTTTTCCTTCAGTTGGGCCGCTCTTTGTTTACTTCCTGTTCCCATCGCAGTCCCTGACGCGGTTTCTTTTCAGTGGGAAAAGAAGGACCGACGCTCGGCTTCACTTTTCGTTTGTGGCTGTCGCGCTCTCATCTCACCTCCCCGTCACTCATCGCCGGCGAGCGTGCGCTCCCCAAATCCGACGTCTGAAATGTCGTCTTCTTGCAGATGGTAAAGAAGGAAAGAACAAAGAGGCATCCGCAGCCGCCTCCACCTCCTCCTCCTCATCGTCCTCAGCCAAACCCAAAGTGAAGAGCAGCAGCAGCATCGCGGGCATCGCCCTCTGTTGGCAGGGAGTGGTACAACGCCAGGTGAGTCAGCTGTTCAGTGTTGTTTCCTGTTTGAGGGTTTAGATGCTAATGAGCTAAACGTGACTCCTTCCCCTCAGGTGAAGAAGTTCCTGGAGGCGAGCTGCACTCTGCCGGACTTCGTGGAGCGATATCGGCGGCTCTACCTTCGGCTGAAGAACGCCATGGAGGAGCTGTTTGGCCAGCAGACCGCCTTCGTCCTTGCCCTGCGGCACGGTTTCTCCACCGCCCTGTTGCAGCTCTCCATCCTCAGAGCTATGCACGTGAGTGCCTGCGCCACTGCGCGTCCGTCCAAGCTCTCGTGTTCTCGGTGCACGGTGTGACGTTGTTGTGTTTGCTGCACGCAGGTGAGCGAGCGCTTCGCTCAGTACATCGATCAGATGATCCAGGCGAGCGGCATGGCATCCGGCTGTGTGGAGACTCTGGAGCGGCTGCAGCAGTTTCTGGAGCCGATGCTCTTCCTGTCAGGCCTGGAGCTCGCCAGCACCTTCGAGCACTTCTACAGGTGCGATCACACGAGCGCCGTGCTGCGCCGAGCCTCCCGCGTCTCTAACGCTCACAGTCTCTCGCTCTGTGCAGGTACTATCTGGGCGACCGGCTGCTGGCTCAGGGGAACGTGTGGCTGGAGCACGCCGTGGCGGAGCAGATCGGCAGTTGCTTCCCGAGCCGCTTCCCACAGCAGATGCTGAAGAACCTGAGCGAGTCGTCCGAGCTGCAGCAGGAGTTCCACCTGTACCGGCTGCAGCAGCTGGACCGCAGCTTGCAGGAGCACGACCAGGTTGCATGTCTGCTCTGCCCCCAGGTACCCATCGCCGCCTGCAGGGTCTCATTGTGTGTCCTTGTTTCTGCAGGTGATGGAGGAGGAGTGGGCGGAGTTGGAGGAGGAGGCGGAGGTCCAGGTCCTGGTTCTGTCGCCGCGCTGCTGGGCCGTCTCTTCACTCTGCTACCTGGACGAGCCGGCGAAGCACCTCCCCCCGGAGCTCTGCTCCTACCTGAACCAGTTCACCCAGTTCTACACCCACAGTGAGCACCTCCACCCACATCAGCACCCCTATTTCCAACAGCAACCAGTATTACCTCACGCTAACTGACGGATATTACTTCCTGTCTGCAGGTCAGTCCATATACGGTCTGTGCCACTCCAAGCCTCGGCGGCTGCAGTGGACGTGGCTCGGGCACGCCGAGCTGCAGTTCGGCGGCTGGACGCTGCACGTCTCTACGCTGCAGATGTTCGTGCTGCTGCAGTTCAACAGCCAGCAGGTAGGTCCTCGTGGTCTCGCTGCCCGCCGCGTTTGTGGCATTGGAGGAGTGAGTGCGTAGTTTGATGTACGTGTGATGTTTGTGTTTCTGTGCGTCTGCAGGAGGTTCGAGTTGACGCTCTGCTGCAGGCAAGCGGCCTCTCCGCCACCGTGCTGCTGCACGCTCTGCTGCCTCTCATTGGCGAGGGCGGGCCGCTGACCTGCAGCCACCCAGACGACCCCACCCGAGGTCAGACCCGCCTCACAAACGCACACGTGTGTCAGCACCGCTGTCCGTCTTTTCTGACTTTGCATCTCTTTGCATCAGGTGTGCTGCAGCTGAACGAGCAGGTGGCGTCTCGCAGCCAGGAGGGCGCGCCGGCGTCCGTGTGGCTGCTGCCCAAACAGACGTATCTGAACGTGGACGAGGACGCGGCGGGCACACTGGAGAGGAAGAGGAACTACATCTACTGCCTGATCGTCCACATCATGAAGCAGGAGAAGGAGATGCATATCGACAACCTCGTCTTCAAGGTCAGAGGTTGCCTGCCTCCTTCAAAATAAAAGCCCGTGGTGGCATGTCAAGGCTCTGACCTGCGCCGCTCTCTTTCAGGTGCTGGACTCGTGTCAGAAGCAGGAGGCGTCGCGCTCGCCGGGCTCGGGCCGTTTCAGCTGCAGCACCAGCGATGTCCTGTCCTGCATCATGCACGTCATCAGCAAGGGCTGCATCCGCCGCAACGACGAGAACCCGCACATTGTGGAGTTCGTCCCCGAGGACCCGTCCACGCCGCAGAAGGGCCAGGCCCAGTTCTCCTTCAGCCGGGCCGACATCGGGAAGGACGCCACCTCCAACAGCCAGGCCGACATCAGGTGTGACCGCGACCTCTGACTTCACACGTGGGTTCAGTCTGTCAGTCTCAGCTAAGCCACGCCCTGCTTAGCCAGGAGAGCGCTTTGTTTTACAGACGGCGTTTCTGAACCAGAAGAATTCTCATTTCTTCTTCTTTGACTTTATTTTATTCACTCACGTCAGCTTTTTTTTTTTTTTTTTTAATAGCACTTTGTCTTTATTATCATCCAATAGGAATGCAGTTGTAGAAAAGGGCGGTGCTGGGGCCTGCGGCGGTCTGCCAGCCTCAAACGAGGCCACAGACTCGAATGGGCTGTAAATTTCGATTGATTTTGATCGGCTCGACGTTTATCTGATCGGCCGATCGATCAGAAATCGGACGTCTGTGAAACGAAGCTGCTGAAACAGATCAGACATGATGTTGTAAATATTGTTTGACCTTTGACATCTGTTCACATCACACCGAAGCCGAACTCGACTTTAAGGAGAAGAAGAAAATGAAGTTTAAACGCTGATTTTGTTTGTTCTGATTTAAAATGCTGATTGACGAGCAAACCTTTGACAAATAAACTGATGAGGATCAAACTGAGCTGCAGTGATTCTTCAGAGCTCGTCTCTGTGCGTACAAGTCATCGTTGGATTAAAGAGGACGTGAAACGCTACACGCAGGCCCACGGAGCCCTCAGGCTCTCACAGCTGTAACGCTGGCTGTGAACCTGGGTTTAAAAACAGGCGTAGCGCCATCTTCTGTCAGGTTGGCGCATGACGTTGTGTGGTTGGCACATTATGATGTCAAACCTTTTAAGCTTTGTCTTGAAGCTGTTATTTCTTCAACCCAGGTTCACAGACAGAGTTGCACCTGCGTCAGTGTCTGAGGGCGGGGCTCCGTGGGGTAAATGAGGCTTTGCGTGTAGCGCTTCACGTCCACGTTAAACTGTGAGGGTATCAGGACCTGAGCTGCTCTCCTGCAGCGGCTGGTTTCAGCTGTTTATCAGCTGCACGTGTTCCGGTCCGGCCCTTACGGTTGACAGCGCCGCGAATGAGAGAGGCGGCAGAATGAAACGATGGACAGACGCTGCTGCTGTCAGACCGTGGGTCATTTCCACGTTCCTCTGACTATGAGAGTCGGTGAGGGTGATAACAATGAGACAAAACATGTCAGGACCAGAAACTGAATAATGAGTGTGAGGAGCGCACATGCTGATTACAGGTATTACACTCACTGCCATGCAGTCGGTGGAGGCGCACACTCCTGTCCCAGCACAGGTTACACAAACAGTCGTACTCTTTACAAGGGAGCCATCAGAGACGGAGACTTTCAAAAGAACGTAAACCTTCACAAACGCCTTTACTTTTTTAAACAGTGTAAGTTTGACTGGTCTGCAGGGGGCGCTGTCTCGGTGCCATCTGTTAAATGGTCTGGAGCTGGAGGCGTTTTGGTTCTTACGTTTGTTAGTCATTCAACGAAATGACTCCCAGTTTTCTTCACTGTGAAATAAAAACTGAACTAAGATTGAATGTTAAACACCGATGTGAGCGAGGTGCAATACCACTGTGTGCCACAGGAGGGGGCAGTGAGTCAGTGTTACCTGTATTAAACCAGGTGAGTTTTCAAAGTAAAAGCACCAGTTTGGAGAGTCTTAAACTGATACATTAACTAAAAAATAATCGTATTCATTGATTATCAAAGAGTCCTCCTGCAGCGTGTGAGTGTTTCAGGTGTGTGTGTATGTTGCAGTCTGGTGCCTGTGCCGCAGCGGTTCGAGGATGGCGTTCTTGATACCGTTCTTTTCTCGATGGGTCGCACGATGACGCAGGATGACGTTCGTCAGCTGATTCAGAGGACGGTTCAACAGGTGAGATGCTGCATAGGCGTATGTGAGGTCAGAGGTTCATGAGGCGTAGTCTCCACCCCCTCAGGTGCGTTAGATGACCTCTCTGTCCTCTCAGGTTGCGGGGACGCTGAGTCTGGACCTGGACCGGGCCGAGCACCTCCTCATTCACTGTAAGTGGAACGTGGACTTGCTGGTGCAGCGGTACACCGACGACCCTGACGCCATCATCGTGGCTGCCGGACTCAAGTTCCTGAACCCTCAGACGCCGCCGAGCCCCGCCTCCACCTGCCCAGTGTGCCTGAGCCCGTGGAGCTGCGGCATGGAGCTGGTGCCTTCGCTGAGCTGCATGCACTACTGCTGCAGGGTCAGCGCCGCTCTCAGTTCTTGATGTTTGCCGTGGGCGTGGCGTGAGTCTGACTGTGTGTGTGTGTGTGTGTGTGTGTGTGTGTCGTGCAGTCGTGCTGGCAGGAGTACCTGACGGCGAGGATCGAGCAGAACCTGATCATGAACTGCAACTGTCCAATCACAGACTGCCAGGCTCAGCCCACCTCCCAGTTCTTCCTCAGCGTCCTCACTGACAAGGACACCATCGCCAAGGTAACACACCACCTGACCACCCTCAGGTTTGCCTGTCCCGTCTATGGGTGTTAAGCTCCTCCTTCTCCGCAGTATGAGAATGCCCTGCTGAGAGGCTACGTGGAGTGCTGCTCCAACCTGACGTGGTGCACCAACCCTCAGGGCTGCGATCAGATCCTCTGCAAGGAGAACACGGGCAGCATGGCGACCTGCTCAAAGTGCTGCTGGTCCTCCTGCTTCAGCTGCAACTTCCCTGAGGTCAGAGGTCACCTTACATGCTTTCAGTTTATAGGTGAAGCTGTAGTTCCCACGGGAACCTTGTTTTACCACAGACTGTATAAAAAGATTACCTAAACCTGCATTCTGCCTAGTGTCAAGCAGGGGGCAACTCCCCTGACGTCTGATTGGCTAAAGTCTCCTGGTCACCTGATCTGGTCCTTCCAGGTCTAACTGAATAAAACATGAAGATTATGCAGAGCATCCTTGTTGGCAGATGCTTTGTCAGTCAAATCCCGTTAGCCAATGAGTGAGCGGCTCCATAGTCAGGTGACCTTCTTGCTCATCGCACCAAACGAAGCACAGAAACCAGTGGGTGCATGTCCATCTTCTCTATACAGTCTGTGTGTTGTAGTCGCAGCACCTGGGTTTCGGGTGACCGCTGCTGCGTTAAACCGTTTAAAGGCCAGGTATGTAAACATGCGACCGCTCCCCCCACCCCTCCTGCAGGCACACTACCCAGCGAGCTGCAGTCACATGTCCCAGTGGATGGACGACGGCGGTTACTACGAAGGGATGAGCATGGAGGCTCAGAGCAAACACCTCGCCAAGCTAATCTCCAAACGCTGCCCGAGCTGCCAGGCTCAGATCGAGAAGAACGAAGGCTGCCTGCAGTACGAACGCACACAGACACACACACACAGACACGCACGCGCACAGACGTGCTGGTAACGGTGATGTCGATGACCTCTCTCCTCAGTATGACCTGTGCCAAATGTAACCATGGCTTCTGCTGGCGCTGCCTGAAACCATGGAAACCAACACACAAAGATTACTACAACTGCTCTGCCATGGTTGGTCCACATGCTGTCATGTGACTACACAAGTCAGCCAATCAGAACAGCAAACGGTGTGTTAAAGGTGTTATCTGTCTGCAGGTGAGTAAAGCGGCGCGGCAGGAGAAGAAGTTCCAGGATTACAACGAGAGATGCACCTTCCACCATCAGGCCAAGGTATGACTACAGACCATCAAAGAGCACCGCTGTGGCCCGCTACAGGCCGTGCAGTCAGTACAAAGAGCGCATAAGTATAAATTTGTCAATGCGATAACTCAAGGTGATGTAGGCGCTTCAAATGAACCCCACACCTGCATCTGCTGAAACCCCCGGCCCAGCTCAGGGGTCGGGGGTCTGAAAATACTGTGGATAGCTCCAGGCTAAGGCTGCCGCTGTATTTAATCACACAGTGACGTAGCTGACAGACCGGGTGGTGTCTGTGTGTGTGTCTGCAGGACTTTGCCATCAACCTGGAGAACAAAGTGTCGTCCATCAATGAGGCTCTGCAGATGAAGTCTCTGACCTTCGTCATCGACGCCTGTAAAGTCCTCGCTCAGGCTCGGAAGGTATCGTCCCCGTCGTCTTCCTCCTCCTCAGCCGCTCCCGCTGAGGTTGGAGCGTGTCCTTACCGTGCCCTCCGCTCTGTCTGCAGGTGCTGGCCTACTCCTGCGTGTACAGCTACTACAACCAGGAGACGGAGAAGATGGACGTGATGGAGCAGCAGACCGAGGCTCTGGACTTGCATACCAACGCTCTGCAGATCCTGCTGGGTGAGGCTCCCATCCTCTGATCCTCGTCAGGCCTGTGTGAACTGGTCTCACTGGTGTGTCTGCTGGTTTTCTCTCCTCAGAGGAGACTTTGCTGCAGTGCACTGACCTGGCCTCGTGCGTGCGGCTGCTGAAACCCGAACACCTGAACACTGGACTCGAGCTGATCCGCCGCATCCAGGAGCGCCTCCTCGCCATCCTCCAGCACTCCACCCAGGTACTCGCTCCAGAACCAGTTCGGTCTATGTGAGACCGAGCTGGTGAGCCGACGAGCGTTACGGCTCTGATGACAGAACTGGGAATGCGCCTCAGCCCACATCACGGAGCCGATTCCTCTGACAGGCTTAGATGATCCTGCAGGGGGCGGAGTGAAAATCATGCACGCTGTAAAAAGTTAGCTCTGCACGTTTTCAGTCTTTGACATTAAATCCAACGCTTTAAAAAGATCTCGCCACGGCGGTGGCTCAGCGTGTTTGGTGCTGCAGATTTGTTGACACTTCCTGCGGTGGCGTTTACATGTGAAGAACGGCGCAGGCAAAGTCGCTTCACTCTGAACTTTTTATTTCTGAGGCAGACGCGTTCACTACTCTCAGAAAATACACGGCCCGTAAACCATGGACAGCGTTTACTGTCAGAGCTGTGACGGCGAGCTCCGCCTCCACGCGCTGTCGTGTCATGACCACATTAGTCAGCAGCCTCAGTCAACGATAAAACCTATCAAAATAAAAGCTTCTTTAGCTGTTTCTTCAGAGGGCGCTGCTCTGACCTCCTGACAAAATGCGATGGGATGTTCTGTGATGTCATCGCTGCACTGCTTCCTGTTTCTGTCTCCAGGACTTCCGTGTTGGATACCAGTCCAAGGGCAGCCAGGAACCAGAGTCCACTCAGTCCTCCAACCTGTCCAACCACGCCGACGCCAACAAAGTGTGAGTAACGCTTCCTGCAACGTAAAGCGAGGTTGAAGGTGCGTACTGAGCATGTGCACACACTGACGCGCTCTCTCTCTCTCACGCAGGTCCAAGTCGGACCGGGCGTCCCACTCCGGAGACTCTGACAACAACAACTACACGGGCGAGGAGGGCGGCGACGAAGCAGAGGATGACGATGACGAGTACGATGAAGAGTACGTCCCAGAGTGGCACGAGGACTACGACGAGGACGACATCGACGAGGACGACTTCTTCTCCGACGACGACGAGTCCGAGAACCTGGAGAGGGACTTCAGCCCCTTCGACTGACTCGGGTTTAAGAGCCTGAGGGCGACCCAGGTGCTCCCGTGACCCCGCACCCTCTGCACCGCCATCCAACGCCACCTCAGGATGTCTGCGAGGGCGCTGGGACAGACGTCCTCCTTCATCTCGAACACAGCTGCACCCGCTTTCTCACTTCTGTATCTCACTTCCTGTATTTGCATTCAGAGTACGGAAGCAGGCGAGGGTCAAAATCAGGAACGAGCTCTGAGTTTAAAAAAAAAAAGATTTTTACGTCCTGACGTGACCACTTCCTGTTTGTTCGCTCTTTAAAACTAGAACGAGCCCGTTTGGATTAGTTCAAAGGTCTTTGTTTTAATTTGGTTAACCCCAGTTTAACTTGTGCTGACTTAAACCAGTTCACGCTGGTTTTCCTTTTTCTCCTCCCTTCAGAAAAATAGTTCACGTGATATTTTTACGACTTCTGATTGGAGCTTCCGGCTCTGATTTTGGTTTGTTTTCCGGCCGGCCTCGGTCCTGCTTCCGCACCTGAATCATATGTTTGTTTTCCTGAGGAGTAAAGGTGAGAAACCGGACGGCGCCCCGGAGTCGGACTGCCGGTCCGGCTCTCGCTCGTCCTCCTCATCGCGTTCTGCCTTCGGTTCTGCGTTTGACGGACGTTGCCTTCGTTAGTGAGTGAAGAAACTCACTTCCTGTCTCCGTGTTTGGAGGTTTTTATGTGTTCTGAGAGTCTGCGGTTTCTATGCATCTGAAAAAATCGATGCTGATGGTTCTGATGGGTCGAGCAGAACTGATCTCTAATGTATCACTGCAATAAACGAGCGATCGCTTCTCATTTGCTAAGCAAAGACTGTCCCCTGCTCCGTTTGACGCTGTTGGACGACTTCCTGCCCTGCGGGATTCTGGGATGTCGCCTGAGCTCCAGTTTTGCTGTAATTTTGAGAGATCTTATATTCATATTATTGATGTTCTGAGATGCTTTTCTGGTTTCTTTATTGGAGTCGAGCGACTTCCGCTAGCAAAACTAAATAAAAGCTTTTTCTGCTACTCTTCAGTTACTTTCAAATGTAATTAGATTACATGCCAACTGTGTCTTCAGTGTATTTTTTTTTTTTTTTTTGGGGGGGGGGGATGGGGGAGATTCAGGCAGTTGTACTTTAACCTCAAAGCTTGTCAGTCTTTAGTGTTGTGAGGACACCAAGGATCCTCCCACATCACGCAGAGAGAATGTAAGAGTAAAATCTCATGATACAGGTTTCACCTGTGAGGTCGTGACTTCCTCAGGTCGTCCACTAACCACAAGATCCACATCCCAGTGTCCTGGGGCGCGGTACAAGGTGAGAGAGAGGGTTAGGATACTTGGCACTCCCACTGTTATTCTGTAATTATTTTTTGTTCCATTCTTGTTTTGTACCCATCAGCAATTCTGCTGTATTTGCACCCTAATATATGAGAACGGAGGAAAACTTACATAAGTCTGTTTCGTGGAACGTTACTAAAGTAATAAATGCATGAACTAGTTTTTCAGCGTCACTCTGAGACAGGATATTTCTAACTTTAGAGATGTTGCACAAATGGAAGAAAGCAGTCTTACATATTTGTTTAATATGTGCGTTGAAGGACATGTCCTGGTCAAACATGACTCCAAGGTTCCTCACAGCGTTACTGGAGGCCAAGGTAATGCCATCCAGAGGAAGAATCTGGTTAGATACCATATTTCTAAGCTTTTCAGGGCCGAGTACAATAACCTCAGTTTGATCTGAATTAAGAAGCAGAAAGTTAGCGGCCATCCAGGTCTTTATGTCTTTAAGACATTCCTGCAGTTTAACTCATTGGTGTGTGTCATCTGGCTTCATGGACAGATAGAGCTGGGTGTCATCTGCATAGCAGTGTAAATGTATGCTATGTCTTCTAATGATGCTGCCTAAGGGAAGCAAGTATAATGTAAACAGAATTGGTCCTAGCACTGAACCCTGTGGAACTCCATAATTAACCTCAGTGTGTGAAGAGGACTCTCCATTTACATGCACAAACTGGAGTCCGATATCAATCAATCAAGGCTTTATTCACCACGTGCAGGTTGCTCTGCAGTGAAATAGGACCCCCCCCCACACACACACACACACCTTACACAGACATCACATGGGGATACAGGTCGGAGATCGGTAGCGTTACAGAAAGAAAACACTGAAATGTACACTACAATAGGAAAGTACAAGAGGAAAAAGAAGAGACCTCATGCTGGGCTCCTGGGAGGACAGCAAGAGAACAGGAAACAAAAAAACTCCTCTACACAAAAAGCACATAAATGTCCACAGCACAACATTATGGAACACATGACAAGCCACAGGGTCGGGTGGGGGGTGAGGAGTCATCCGAAGCAAACACAGCAGCCATCCTGCCCAGCGCTACCATTCCAGCGCAGGCTCAGACCTGCCGTGTTCCCAGGAGGGCACAAGCATCGAAGGCGTTTGGAAAGGGAGGGGGGATGAGTGTGTGCATATCAGTGTGTGTGTGTGTGTGTGTGTGTCCAGAGTTCAGCTGAGACAGTGTCCTCCTCCCTGCCAGGCTAAGTAAACAGTCTTCCAGCCAACCCAGGTGGCCTTGCATGGAGTGGGAAGGAACAGACTAAACACAGTCGTTATCAGGGTGTTGTTGTTCAGCTCCAGCCTTGAGACCGCAGCTGGCGCTGAGAGGGTCTCCGCATGAAGTGATGGTGCTTTTTACTTTAGTGCGAACAGCTCATATGAATTTCAAAGCAGTTCTACAGTCCGACACTGGTCTCTCTATCTCCCGTTGGAGCGCCGCGAGCTTCGCCATACTTGCGTTCTGTGATGTTGTCATTTCTTGTGCTCAAGGAGCCGATTCTGAGAACTCACGGCAGTGAGCCTCCCCGAGATGTCATCCAGTCTGCGCTCAGAGATCTTATTCTGAGTGTTCACGGCAGCCGTAAGCTCCAAGATCTTCTCCGTGCTGACTCAATGAGCCCATTTTGAGAAACTCACGCCTCTCCCATCATTTCAATCCCAGCGGGCAGCCTTGTGGGGGTTTGAACAGCCGGTTCCGCTTCCTTAATTCTTCGATAAGTCAGGACCAAGCCAGCTCCGATCAGCCAGAAACCTGTTACCATGGTTCCGAATAGGTAGATATCTTCAGCAGTCAGGCTCACCCGAGCCCAAACTTCTCGTTGAGAAAGGGGTGTCGATTGCATTCAGAGACCAGTTGATCCAACCCATAATTCTTCTTTTAGGTTTTAGAGAACAGACTGTGAGAGTGTTCCAGGGAAAAGTAACACAAAAAACACGAGACTAGACAAGGACACAAGAGGCTAAGCAGGGAAGCTAAGGGAGAGGAGGAGGAGAAAAGTGCGACCGCCTTCGTCAAGAGCAAGAGCAGAAGATATGATACAAACCACTGCAGAAGAAGCCAAACCTGGACCTGGCACTTCACACAAATTATACACCTATTTCAAAACCTTTGATGGCTAAAATATAAGAAAAGCTTGTTGAGACACAATTTAGGAAAGTTGGAGAAGCACAACATTCTTGATAACTCTCAATCTGCCTTTACAAAGTTGCATTAAACTGAAGAGCTCTAGTTAAAGTCACAAACAACCTTTTGCAGGGTGTCTCCTCAGTCCTTCTTTTGCTGGACCTTAGCTCAGCCTTCAATAACTTTAATCATCAAATGTTAATCCACAAATGAAACCACATGATCAGGATGTCTGGATTTCCAGATTTTTGAAGCTTAACGCAGAAAACACAGTCTGTAATTATTGTCCAGAATATCTGAGGTCTTTTCTCGTCCACTGTAAAGGCAAATGCTCTGAATATTGGCTTCACTCTTTGAAATATCTGACCCAGTCTCCATCCATTCTCTTCTGCTTATCCTTGTCACAGTTTGGAGGGGGGGGGGGGAACTGGAACCTATCCCAGCGACCATAGGACGAGAAGCAGGGTACACCTTTGACAGGTCATAGGTGACCTCATGTCATACTGTGTATGGTTGTGTGTGTGACAAATAAAATTTGAATTTGAATAAGGTTTCTGAGTTCATGTTTGTTGTTTTACTTGATTGTGGTCATATGACTGTGTTTTATTAATGCCTTTAAAAGACACTTTAAATATACATTACTTATTTAATCACTCTTGCAAAAATGTTTCAGATTTAATTTACTAACATAATTTCTTAATATTTTGTATCTGTTAAATTGAGAGCGTGTCCAAGGAGCCGCAGGCCTCAGTTTGTCTGTGATTGGCCAATCAAACTGTTGAACATCTCTAAGACTTTCTCTGGTCCTTAAATAACATTCTCGGCCAGTCAACATCTTTAACAACATTGAAAGTGTTTAAAAATCCTTCTACAGTCATTTTCTGTCCCAGTTTAATGACTTTTCATGCTTATTGAAAGTTGAGATGACTGAAAGCTGCAGGGACTGAGCCTGCTTTTCAAAATAGATCTGCTGCATCAGTGAAAATTAAACCAGTGCATGTAGCCACCTTAGTACCATTAGATTTACAAGAAACTCTTCATTTGTTTTTAAATTCAGTCTGAATTTTCTGATTTATTCAAAAATGTTTCAGATAAAAGGAAGTTGGATATTGGTTTGATTTGTTTATTTTATGAGGCCATGACTGAAACCTCGCAGGGTAAAACAGCTTGGAGCACAAAGTCTGCATGAAGAAATCATCGCAGAAGGTGCTCTGGGATCTGATAAATAAGAATACTTTGGAGGCGATCTTATTCTAATCAATTATAAATTGATACATACATGAAGGACAAACGGGGATTTTTCCGACAGCAGCAGAAGCAGTAGTTGAAGTTTCGTCCTCCTGGCAGTAGGGGGCGGTAAAATGTCCCGCGGTCAGTTGGAGCGCAGAGCAGCGGAGGAAGCCTGAAGTTCGGCTGTGATTGTTTCACTTTCCGCTGAAAATATCTGAAGAAAGTTCTCCGCACTGCCGCGTCAGATGATCGGCTTTTACCCTGAAAAGGAGCGCTAACAGCGGGACCCTCCGGTGAGCTTGGCGGTGTTGGTTGATTAGCCGGCTAACCCCGCTACTAACTTAGCTTAGCTTAGCCTAGCCTCCTCGCCGTCTCGGGGCTCCGGCGCTGCCGCAGACCCTTGCCCACCTCCCGCTACACCCTTCAGTGAACACGGACATCCGCCTGACATGGGTCCCCCTGGCTGGGGACCTCCACCTCCTGGGGGCTGGGGCCCTCCACCGCCTGGTGGATGGCCTCCGCCGCCCGATGACTGGGACCTGATAGGCCCTCCGCCGCCCAGAGGATGGGGTCCGAGAGGGCCGCCTCCTCATGGTGCATGGGGCCCCAGAGGACCGCCGCCCCCGGACTGGGATCCAAGGGGACCGCTGCCTCCGGACTGGGGTCCAAGAGGACCGCCACTCCCAGACTGGCACGGCCGAGGACCCCCACCCCCTGACTGGGATCCACGGGGACCTCCTCCCCCTGGCTGGGGACCGGAGGACTGGGACTGGGACCGTCGTGCTGATTACTGGAGACCCCTACACCCAGAGGCTGACTGGAGGGGACCCGACCGGCCTCTCCCTCCGCCAGGATGGGGTCATCCTGGCTGGGATCCGGAGGGTCCCCCTGAACCATGGGGCCCCGAGCCCATCCCTCCTGCACCCATACCCCCTGTCGCCCCCCCTGTGGTTCCCCCTGTGCCCCCCCCTGTGGTCCCAGCTGGGATTCCCCCTGTGCCTACGGTTGGGATGCCTCCCCCGGACCCCGCAGCCTTTGTACCCCCAAGCTGCATACCTCCCTTTGGATACCCACCAGCCTACCCTCCGCCCGGCTGGACAGGAGAGGTGAGAGCTCAGCAGAGTCCACACAAACACTGCCTCAGTCACAGATATCGATCACCGATTATTGATTATTGTGTGTTAGCTGTGATAAAAGCGCAGTTTATGTCAGAATAAGTGAATGTTTGTCTGGTTTCAGCCTGTGGTGGAAGAGCCCATGCCCAACCCTCCACCTGACCAGCCCGAGTGGGTGAGTCCTGATCCCCGAGGACAGAGCCGTGCTCTAACCTGCAGCTGTGTGACAGATGTTGGTGATACAGTGATGGCTGTTGAACCTTCGCCAGGTGTTCCTGGCTCGTTGTCTCGGAGCATGTCACAAACTGCAGAACACTTTGAAAATGTTCAGATGTCACTAAAATGTAAAAGTGTGCAGGATGTGTCTGAGGCTGTTACTGAACGCGCTCAGTAAAGACTCCTGCTGGTTTCTTTTTTTTCTTTGTTAGATCAAAGCTCTGATTTCAGCTCCGGCTACGGAGTCAACATCATCTGAGGCTAAAAAGCCCGCTGAGGACCCGGCTGTGGCCAAAAAAATGCCTGCTGCTGAGCCCGCCCCCACCGCCGCTGCTGCTCCCACCGCCCCCACCACTCCTGCCCCGACACCTAAACCTGAGGTCAGCACAATCAGTAAAGCTCTGGGGCTGCTGGGAAAACGCACATTTGAAAAGTAAGTACAGTTGGCAAAAATCACTCCCACCAGACTGCATTCACGTAAACTCTAATTTTACCTTAGAGCATTGGAGCTGCTGCTGAACAGCTGCCTCCGCCTGTGAGCTGGCGGCTGTGTTTGTGTGACTCACACAGGTACTGCACTCCTCTTTAAAGGGACAGTTCACCTAAAATCAAAAGCAGACTGCGACCAGCTCGGTGGTGGAGACGTCCGTCTTCTCTCAGTATAGCGGAACTAACCCTGCTCACGTGGTGGTGCTCAGACTACCCACAAATACATCAAATGTATTCTCTTTGTTTATTTAATAAATGATTTATTTATGCTGACACCTGTGGGGCATCTGTAGAACCAGCAGGCAGCACAGAAGCTTTCATTTCAGTTTAGAAATGAAAGTTCCCACGTGGAACGCCGGCTCGTGGGAGCAGTGAGCGGTGTGTTTGTGGAATTCACAGATTCAGTCACGTCAGTGTGGAGGTCGGCTCGTTTCAGCAGCTTTGATCTCTGTACCGACACGGGCACCGTGCCCCCCCTCCCTTTAACACCTGTGCTGTAAATGTGACATCACTTCCTGTAGCTGCTGTTTAAACTGCTCTCTGTCTGCAGGCCTCCTCCAGGCAGGTCCACAGGGATCATCTCCTTCATCGGGGTGAGAATTCCGTCTGACCCTCACCTGTTTACCCGCTCACCTGTTTACCCGCTCACCTGTTTACCCGCTCACCTGTATGAATCTTCGTCTTTTTCTGTGTTTGACCTGCAGCCAACGTTCGGTTACATCATGCGTGAAGACCTGGAGAAGTTCAACTTCAGCTTCGACGCCTTCTTTGGAAATCCTAAAGCCATGACGGCCGGGGTCAGAGTTCACTTCACTGCCTGCAAGGAGAAGGTGAGGCGCCGGCTCGCCGCCTGTTACTCGCGCGGCGTGGATGAGTTCTCTCTGTAAACCTGGTCTTCTGTCACTTCCTGTTTCTGAGCAGAACAGCTCGATAGCGACCGACGTGAAGGTGGCGCCGGGCGGGACCGAGAACCTGGACCCTGAGATCTACGAGGCCGTTGTCTGTCAGCCAATCATGGAGCCTCAGGTGAGTTCGAGAAACCGCGCTGCTTTGTTTTATACATTTAGTTATTGCATTATTGAAAGCTTTTTCCTCACCTCTGGGCTGGACGCATTGTTTCTGACGGAGACCTGGATTCGTCCTGGGGAGTCGCTCTCCTTCGCTGAGCTACGCCCTCCTGACTGTCTTTTTTAGTTCACCCAGACCCACTGGTAAAGGCGGAGGTCTAGCCTCAGTTATTAAACATATAGTGCGGCATCTGCCCTCCCCTACCTACCCCAGTTTTGAAGTTCAACTTTTGGAGCTGGCTGCCCCCCCGACAATATGTTTGGTCTACCGACCACCGAAATACAATAAGACTTTTATTGCTGACTTTGCTGATCTTTTAGGATCTCTCCTCTTAAGCTATGACTGTGCTCTTATTATTGGTGATTTTAATACTCATATCTGCTGCAAGGGTGATCCGCTAGCCAAGGATTTTCTCGCTGTTATTGACACTTTTAGCCTGTTTCAGTGGGTAAATGAACCTACCCCTTCTTTCGTGTGGCCTGGATGTTTGTATTAAGAACATTGACATACTGGGATTTCGGACCATTTCCCAGTTATGTTTGAAGTTGACCTATGCAAATCAAAGCTACACTATGACGGCCCCGACGCCTGGTGCATATAATCAACCCCGATACCGTGGCTAACTTCTCTGCGGCCTTTGACTCTGCAGCATCTGTAATTGTTCTGTATCTCTTACGACTGTGATTATGCTAATTCTCTGATATCTACATGCTCTCATATCCTTGAGGCCGTTGCCCCTGTTAAGGTGAAACGTCCCAGAACTCACTCTCAAATTTGGCTAAATGACCCTACACGTGCCTTATGTCGTGCTTTCCACCAAGCCGAGAGGGGATGGAAGAAAGACAGGCTCCAAGTTTCCTTTGACATACTACATATGAGCCGCTCAGAATTTCAAAATGGCACTAAAATGGCTAAAGCAGCTTTTCTATCAGACATTATTGCTACCAGTACTCACAACCCCCGAATGTTATTTAAAATCTTTAATTCAGTGGTAAATCCTTGTCCCAAAGTGCCGTGGGCGCTCCCCCAACTCTCTGTGAACAATTTTTAAATTACTTCACAGATAAAATTAGATCTTTAAAAGCCTTACACCTCATAGTGGGGAGCCCCGCCCCTACCTCAGGATGCCCATCGACTTTTCATCAGTTTGAGCTGGTGTCACATCCCACTCTTAAGCGTATAAGCGATCAACTGAGAAATACTGACTCTGTTCGTGATATCCTCCCATCTCGCTTTGTCAAGGATGGTTTTGATGTAATTGGGCCCAGTGTCCTATCCTTAATGATTTCATCACTGTCCTCCGGCTGCATCCCGACAGTCTTTAAACATGCGGTAGTACAGCCTGTTCTAAAAAAAGTAATCTTGATCATAACGACCTTGCAAATTACAGACCTCCGATTCCATCTATTCATTTAAATCTCAGTTAAAAACGTACCTGTTTGACCGAGTGTTTTCAGTTAGTGCACATCAACCTTATGTTATTTATCTTCTACTAATGTTCCGCTGTATAAATACCCCCACCTTATATTTATGAATACCCAGTAATTTTATCTTCTAAACTGTGCTCTAATGTTTTATTTCTTATTTACTTGTTTACTTTACTTTTGGGGGGGGTTTGTACTCTGTTATAGCCTTTTATCTTATATCTTATGTTTTAACCTTGTTGTGAAGCACTTTGGTGTAGCTTCGGTTTTAAATGTGCCATATAAATAAAGTTGTATCGACCCAAACTGCCAAATTCAGCATTAAATACATTTTGATACATACATGAAATTAACAGTCAGTTAAATGTTTTTGATATATATACAAGGTTTGTACACACCTCTTCATTGAATAGTTTCTCTTTATTTTTACAACTTTCTACTTTGTAGATTCTCACTGAAGCGTCAGATGTATGAAGCAGGTTATTTGGACTCATGTAGCAAAGAAGAAACTGATAAATCTGTTTTGTTTTAGATTCCTCAAAGTTAGCTGCCCTTTGCTTTGCTGCAAACCCTCGGCCTTCTCTCAGTGAGCTTCATTATGTGTTTATTAAGATCCCTGTTAGCTTCTTCAATAGCAGAGGTTCGTAGCGCAGAGGTGGAGCTGTCCAAAGCAAAACGCAAATCGTTTGTAAAGACAGAAAATAAAAGTGGCCCCAGGCTACGGCCCTGAGGAACACCACAAGTGTCAGAGTTACTCGCATTAAACGATGCAGTAAACAACTCTTAACTCATTCAACAGCAGACTTTTCAAAACCATAACAATTTAATGTATCCAATAAGATTTCATGATCGAGTTGAATCAAACACTCAGCTCTAACGACTATCTGGGGCGATCGTGGCTCAAGAGTTGGGAGTTCGTCTTGTAATCAGAAGGTTCGAGTCCCGGCTCGGACAGTCTCGGTCGTTGTGTCCTTGGGCAAGACACTTCACCCGTTGCCTACTGGTGGTGGTCAGAGGGCCCGGTGGCGCCAGTGTCCGGCAGCCTCGCCTCTGTCAGTGCGCCCCAGGGTGGCTGTGGCTACAATGTAGCTGCCATCACCAGTGTGTGAATGGGTGGATGACTGGTTGTAGTGCAAAGTGCTTTGGGGTCCTTAGGGACTAAGTAAAGCGCTATACAAATACAGACCATTTACCATCTCTGATCATCTGTTCTCTGTGAGGCCGCAGTCCTACAGTGTTCACTGATGTGTTCATCGACTGTTCTTCTATCATCTACTCAGAGCGAGTGAAACTCTTTTGGCTCCTCTGTAAGAAGTTATTCCACCCAGAGGACAGACTGACGTTATCACATCAGCTGCTGTTTGTAATGACCTCAGGTTATCAGCACCTGATGGGTTCTATCTCATTAATTTTAAGACGTTCAGTTATATTCATACCAGCTCTGTCTGCATGATTTATTTCTGTGGATCCATCCCTTTTCTTAGAGTACAAACTTAAAATAAACACACAGATATTAGCGGGTGTAGTCAGGAAGGATGTGTCTACGTATACAGTGATGCACTGATTTAGCTCTCCTGCCCAAACCTCAGTTAGGATCTTTTTAATCTTTTTTTGTAATAACGTCTTTTGTTGGATTTATTTAATTTACTAACATAATTTCTTAATATTCTGTATCTGTTAAATTGAGAGCGTGTCCAAGGAAGCCGCAGGCCTCAGTTTGTCTGTGATTGGCCAATCAAACTATTGAACATCTCTAAGACCTTCTCTGGTCCTTAAATAACATCCTCGGCCAGTCAACATCTTTAACAACATTGAAAGTGTTTAAAAATCCTTCTACAGTCATTTTCTGTCCCAGTTTAATGACTTTTCATGCTTATTGAAAGTTGAGATGACTGAAAGCTGCAGGGACTGAGCCTGCTTTTCAAAATAGATCTGCTGCATCAGTGAAAATTAAACCAGTGCATGTAGCCACCTTAGTACCATTAGATTTACAAGAAACTCTTCATTTGTTTTTAAATTCAGTCTGAATTTTCTGATTTATTCATCTGTCAAAATTAAAAAGCTAAAGGAGAAAAGAAGCGTCGTAATAAGTTGTGTGGTTAATTTTGTCAGTTTGTGTTTGGTGTGTTTGTCTTCATGTTCTCATTTCTCACATTTCTGTTGTGTTTTTTGTTTATTCGGTTCAGCTGCGTTTAGTTTATTCAGGTTTTATTCAGTAAGACCAGAAAACTGTAACAAAGAGATTAAATGTTTTAGCTCCTTTTTAAAGCTTTTTCATGTCTCTGTTTCTACTTCCTCTCCTCCACGTTTCCACGTGCTGTTGCCGTGCAGCCCGGCGAGCGTCAGTACCCAGGTCAGG
This sequence comes from Aulonocara stuartgranti, assembly GCF_965226115.1. NCBI lineage: Eukaryota > Metazoa > Chordata > Actinopteri > Cichliformes > Cichlidae > Aulonocara > Aulonocara stuartgranti. The sequence continues at coordinate 34,631,277 of NC_138949.1, forward strand.
TGTACGTGACCATCGGGCCCGTGAGGAGGAACCTGCCTTTCGACAGGAAGGATAGCACGGTGACGCTGCTGAAGAACGACCAGGTGCTCATCAACCTGCTGACCGACATCATCACAGAGAAGACCAGAGCCACCAACATCAAGCCCAAAATCCCGGCGACCTTCAGCCACACCAAGGAGATCAGAGAGAAGGTCAGGCCAATCCTCGCCTGCCGGCGGTGCTCGTGCGGTGAAACCTCTCCGCTGTCTATCCTCAAACGAGAAATATCTGATTGCTCACGTTCTCAAATCGGCTTCTCTGTCTGATGGTTTTACTTTTTCCGCTCATCTGCGGGCGACAGGGCGTCATCGTCAGCCTGAAGGAGACAGAAGGCGTCATCAAGAGGCAGGACGACACGGAGCTCGCCTTTGAAACCAAAGAGAACTTCAGCGACGTCGAGTTCACGCAGGAGGACATCAACGAGGAGGTGGAGTTTACCATCATCCAGGTGAGGCCGTTAGCTGAGAGTGGCTGTCGGCGCCATTGACTGGACTGTTTCAAACATTTCTCTGCTCTTACCGTCAGCTGAGAGCGGGAAAACGAGCCGTCAGGATCCAGCGGGTGAAGGAGCCCCTCCTCCTGGCCCTTTGCACCGCCACTGCTACCGCCGGCGGCGACGAGGAGGATAAGACAGAAAACGACACCAGCAAAGACTGCTTCACCAAGCCAATCAGAACCAGGACCAAGCAGGAGATCGGACCCAACATGGTGCTGGACACGGAGCTGTACGAGGGCATCGTCAGCCAGACTATCATCGAACCCAAGGTGACCCTGAACTCAAACTTTAACAGTTTTAAAATGAGATGAGACAAACGGGAAACCGAGACGGTAACTAATGTTTTATTATTATTGACCAGCAGATGTCACTAATTGACTTCAAACAGTGTTAAATGAAAATTATTAACATCTTCAAATCGGCACTCGGCAACATCCAATCACAGTCCCAGAATCTCACTGTGGAGCCAAACTCTTGCTCCGCCCCCTCAGACAGTCTTTTAGTACAGTGACCTCATTAAAACGGCTCCAACAGCACAAACACGCCCCACATGTCCAGTTCAGGTGAAGGATCCACCTGTCAGTCAAACAGGCCACGCCCCTAATCATGCAAAACTGTAAGACTTAATCCAATTTAAACAGGTGAGCTAGAGAAACGGTTGTTACACAGGAGAAGTAAGCAGACTTTAAGCCAGGCCGTTAACATGTTTATTTAATAAGCTCCTCTCCCATGCCTCCAGTCCGGCATGCCTGGTTACCCGGGCCAGGTCCACGCCAACATCGGCACCGTCAGGACCAACGTGACCTTCGACGATCGAGACTGCGGCGTCACGCTTCTGAAGAACGACCACGTGCTGATCAACCTGCTGATCGACACAGTGACGAGGAAGAGGAGAGCGGCCAACATCAAACCCAAAGTCCCGTTCACCTTCAAATACACCAAAGAGGAGCGAGAGCTGGTAACGCAGCACGCACACTGATGACCCGCCTCCTCCGTTTTGCTTCTGGTCTCTCAAGAGCCGCTGTCTTTCAGGGCATCATCACCTCGCTGGGGCCAGAGGTCGGCATCCTAAAGTCGGAGAAGCACGGCGAGCTTCCCTTTGACGTTTGCGAGAACTTCAGCGATACAGAGTTCAACGGTGACGACGTCCAGAAAGAGGTGGAGTTCACGACCATCCAGGTGAGTGCGCAAACCAAACGGGAGCGAGCTGCAGAGAGGGGGCGGGTTTGATCCATCGTTTTGTCTCCACAGGTGAAATCGAACACAAGGGCCATCAGGCTGAGGAGGACGAAGAAGATCGAGGACCCGATCTTATACGAGCAGAAGAAACGGGATGAAGAGGAGAGGAAGAAAGAGGAGGAAGAAAGGAAGAAGAGGAAGGAGGAAAAGAGCAAGAAGAGAGAGGAGGAGGAGGAGTGTGAGAGGGAGCTGGAGCGGAAGAAGAAGGAGGAGGTGGCTGCAGCACTGGCAGCTGCCAAAGACAAGGTGAGGAAAGAGTTGCTCGGGTTGTTAGAGGCGCTGAGTTCAGGCTGCGACGTCACATTTTGCAGCTCTTTTATAGCAAAGAAACCCACAACAGCCAACAGAGGGCGCCCCACGCCAACAGCTCAATAATAATATCATTAGCGTTGCAAAGTGGGCGGGTCCTGAGCGTTCAAGCCACTAATGGTTATTGAATGAAATCAGGGAGTCATGACTCGCCAATCAGAGCTTCTTATTGTCATTTTATTTTTTCATAAAAGTGCATTAAACTGTTTTTTTTTTTTTTTTTTTTTTTTTTTTTTTTGACTGTGTCCGTTTATCTTCACAAAAATATCACGAGCCACAAATATAAAACTCTGAACTGTTTCTGAACGCTCGCTGTCCTGACATTCTGCAGTGGACGCCGCTCGGCTTCACAATGAGAGACCCCGACACGCTGGACGACATCAGCAAGGAGCGATTTGAAGGCACCATCCTCAAATCAATTCCCAGACACCCTCCCAAGACAATAAAGAAGGAGCTCGAGGAGAAAGAGGAGGCGACTGAGGAGGAGCAAGGAGCTGCCGATGCTGGACAGGTACAACTTCAAAAGCTCTGTGGAAACGGCAATTTCCCTGAAAAACGAAAAGAAAACACTCAGTTTGTTGTTTTCTTTCAGGTGCAAATAAAAGTGGAGAAAATGGAGGAGGGAGAGAAGGGAGAGGTGCAGGGAGGACAGGAGGTAACACTGGAGCTGAAGAAGGAGAAGACATATGAGGAGGTAACGAAGGAAAAGCCTCCTGTTGCTGAAGTCAAAACCAAATCGGACGTAGAGGTGGGCCGGCTGGTGATGACCATCGACGGCCAACAGAAACAGCTGACCTTTGGCCCCAAAGACCTCCTGACCACTGCCACCATGCTCGATGGTGACAAGGTGAGGACGCTGGACTTTCTTCTTCTATGTTTCAGACCAGCCGCGTTTATTTGCAAAATAAACGCAAATAAGGTCTCAGAGTTCAGCATCTACAGAACGTTTGCTTCTTTTGAACCTGATCCTGAACTGTGTCTCGCCTGCACAGGTGCGCTTTAACATCGCAACCCATCGGGAGACCAAAGAGGAGCGGGCGACTTGCGTGGAAATTCTCCACGACTCCTTTGAAGAATCTACTGAACAGCGTCAGCACGTAAGACTTGACGTCCGGTTACTCCCAGCCTCAGAGTCAAAAACAGAACAAGGCCTCAGTTTGGTTCTTAGGGTCTGAGTCCAGGTCTCTGCTGCTTTTCCAACCAGGGCATCGTGATCGAGTTCTTGGAGGACTCCGGGCTCATCAAGTGCACTCAGAACCCCCAGCTCTTCTTCCACATGTCTGAGGTGATCGAGAAGAAGAAGCTGGAGTTGAACGAGAAGGTTGAGTTTAGCATCGTCCCGGTGAGTCCCCTTGCTGGGTTCTCGGGGTGGAGGGAAAGGTTACCGGATGTCAGGTAAACTCCAGAGGAGGGTCCAAACATTTCTAAATGGAACTACCACAAGGTGATCTGTGGAGGTCACACAAGCACACAAACTGCTCTTACTGAAAAATAGTTGGCTGCCTTTCCGGTGAATCCCTCATCTCACGGACAGACTCCGCCTCCAGCTGGTCCAGGCTCTTCCTGGAAAGCCTCCGTGGTGTGCCGAGTAGAACGAGGACTACTAGCTGCAGAGGAGGTGGAGTTTATCCAACCAGTGGATCAGGGATCCACTTGAGAGGCAGCTAAATGATATTCCGGAACAACTCGTCAAACTGCTGGCAGAGAAACAAGACAGGAAGTGCTGAGGCTTTCTGGTTGGTAGCAACCGAACTTTTAAAATGAAATGAGGGGAACGTCTTCAAGAACATCTTGTTTTCATCTGTTTAGTCCAGTCTCGGAGTTTTCCTCTGCAGACCTCTCTGTTTTTTCTCTTGATGTTGGTGTTAGATTTAACGCTTCAAGCTCAAACGTGAGGAAATCACGCGTTTGGACGCGCCTGGTGACATTTCCGATTAAAATGATGTTTGTCATTTCTTTCAAGCATGAAACAGCAGACGGGGGAGTCCAGGCCATTAGGATAAAACGTTACACAGAGAGCGTTTTCCTCCCAGTGAGGAAACTTGGTGGTGTCGGTGCAAACAAAGGAAAGGTGAGGATGACCTGATTTATGTTTACATTAGTCCAGTGTGGAGGTGCATGGTGGGCAAACTCTCATTAGTTCTGTTGGTAATTTATGCCATCATTTTTATGGAGTCTTCCAAACTTTCCTTCAAACTGTAAGAAATCTTTTGCGAAGAATGCAAAATCGTCATCATTCTAATGAATTTGTCATAACTCTTTTTTGGCAGATGACCATCAAGCTGACAAAAGCTACCGAAGAGTAAGTTATACATTCAAAATGTTACCACTCTTCATGTAAATACGTTTGGCTCTGAATAAATGCCATATTTCTTTTTGTATCTCGGAAAAGTTGTAAAACTTATTAAGAACAACCTCCCTGTAACTTCCTCAGGAAGGAAAAACCAGAGGCAGAGAAGCTGAAGGCAGTGGTGAAAAATCTCAGAGCACAGGACAGTAAGACTAACAAGAAGGATTACAGCGCCACAAGGCGTAGATACAGCAGGAGTCAGAGCAGGAGTCGGAGCAGAAGTCCCTCCAGAGACCAGTTTGGACGTATCAAAAAGAGATGCAGCTCCAGCGTCGAACGTGAACACCGGAGCAGCAGGCAGAGGCGAAGCCGAGAGAGATTACACAAGCGCACCCGAAGCCGCTCCAAGAGCAGGAGCAGGAGTCGCAGCCGGAGCAAGAGCTCCAGCAGGAGCCGAAGCAGGGAGAGGAGCAAAGACCGGGCCAGCAAGAGAAGGAGTAAAACAAACAGAGACCATGAAGAAAATCACAAGAGGAGGAGGGAACTGAGCCCTCCTCCTAGGCGAGGTGGAATTGTGGATGACGAGCTGGCAAGGAAGAAGCGGGAACTGGAGGAGCTGAATGAAATGATCGCCTACAAAAAGTCGCTGGTGGACCCAAGAGGACTGGAACCTGGACAGAGGACCTGCATTGACTACGACCACGGTAGGATCGCCGTTCCCCTCGCCGAGTACAAACCGGTCCGTTCCATCTTAAAGAAACGACCAGATGGACCAGAATATCTCCACCGTCCTCCTTACGACGATGTTTATTATGACCGCCCATATAGTGCTTACCAAGACAGGTCCTACAGTGACCCGTATGCCACTCGGCCATACGCAGATCAGTATGGTGACCGTCCATACAGTGACCGCTCTTATGAAAGTCACCTCTATAGTGAATCTCCCTATGGTGGCCCGCCATCTACCAGCCGCCGCTACACTGATCGATACGATGTTTATGATGAACCCTACGATGATCGCTACTATGACCCGGCGTATGTGGACCGACCTTACGATCCATATCCCCCAGCCAAACGAAGCCACTCTCCAGAACCTCGTGGCCTCTCGCCCCCTTCTCACGCTGGCAAAGCTCACACAGCTTCGACTCACCCGCCTTTGTCCCATAGTGCTGCCACATCCTCATGCCAGACCTCATTCAGACCCCCTTCGCCCATAGACTCACCTCCTAGAAGCCCTTCTCCCAAACTAAAGGAGAAGAAGTCACGCTTGTCTCCTCCAACTGAGAAACCACCCCTGGACCGTTTCCTTGATATGCTTAACCGAAAGGTGGATGCTGAAAAGAATTTGGGACCAGTTCATGTTAATGATGACCTTCTGCCTCATGAGCGGGCTCTTCAGGATGGTAAGGGTTTCTCTCGAATTGTGGGGCTGGCTCAAGAGCCACCAAGCATTAGTCTAGCCCAAGAAGGGCAAAAGAGACCACCGAGCCCTAAACGTTCCTCTGTTGAGAAAACAAATGAGGATCCAAAGACAGAACCCTATGACAAGATCCAGAGTCTACTTCGTACTATTGGCTTGAAGCTGAGCACAGGAGAGGTCTCTAAACTAGCCAGCCAAGCCCAGGAGAAAGTCTTTAGCCCGAGATCTTCCACGGAGAGAGACACTTCATCGGCTCCACGGGAAGAACTTCGGACAACCAGAACCGGTTCCCTGGAATCGGATCGCATCCATTCCCACTCGCCTGTCAGATCCTCCAGTTTGGAGCCGCTCAGCAGACAGAAAACTAACGTGTCTGAATATGAAGATTTCCTGGACCAGCAAGAGTTAGAAGCATTTAAGAAGGCACAACAGCTACAGAGTCTTACCAAAACGATGGGGAGCACAGCCACCACCACTCCTTCTCCAAAACCCCCTTCTGGGCCTCCACCTGCTCACTACCGACATCCAACACCACCATTCAACTGGCCACTTGGCGTCACCGCTGAGATTTTGCCAACGCAGACGTCCACATCCAGCATGGTCACTCAAACTCCTCCTGCAGCTGGTACACAATTCCAAACACTGGGACAACCTCCTGGACCTCCACCTGGACCCCCTCCACGGCGGCCAGGACAGCCTCCTCCGGGACCGCCTCCTGGACCTCCACCACGACGTCATCCTGGACAGCCTCCTTTCTCTCCACCCTCCAATCAATCAGTCTTGCCTTTTATTGAAGTGCCAGACAAAGCACCTCCCCTTGGGACCACCAGTCCTACGCAACCTTTAATCACTACTGTGGTACTACCACCATCACCAACACTGACATCTTCAAGTCCTGTAAGCACTGACCACTCTGCTATCTCTACAACAGTGGCGAGATGCCTGAAGGTCATTGAGACCGTGAAATCTCTAGCTGTTCAGTCACCAGCCAAACCAGTCAAATCTGTCCAGTTCAGTTTACCCACAGAGCCCCCATTAGTAGAGACAGAAGATGACATAAAGCTCAAGCAGAAGGAGAAGGTAGAGTTCGGCACTACTAGACTATCAGATATTTTACTGCACGAGAGATAAAATAAATGTACTGCAGAACGTCTGTTTTTTGGATTGGTTCTTTCCTTAGATCGTATGTTTCCAGATAACTTGTGCACTTGAGAGTTAGAAACCCAGGAAATGTTAAAAGAACGATAAGATCAACTGCATCATGGTGGAAGTCTTGACAGAAGGTATTTATATTTATGTTGCAGCTGGATTTGTACAACCAGAGACTTTTGGAAAAGAGAGAACAGGAGTTCAAGGAGATGCTAGCCCGTAAGAAGCAAGGGGAGACCAGTAAGGATGGCTTGCTGATCTCGTCAGGTATCAGAACCTCTGTTTTTAAAATAAGATATTTCATCCTAACTAGAAACCTTTCACTTGCAGGTATTTGAATGACAAATATATTTTCCACTGAATACAATGTATATTATTTTCATGGTTTCTTTTTATTTCACTTGACAGGTACTTTGAGTATTCAAAAAACAAAAAAACAAAAGCAGGTTTTAGTGAGAAGCCCAGCCACGTGGTAAAACATTCAGAAGATAACATCAAGGAAGTATTGCTTTGCTTTCTCTGAAATTGAAAACATGTAACTACCCAAGCCTTGCTAGCCAGGTACGCCCTATTGAAGAGAGACCTATCTATTGCTAAGATACAGTCACGTCTCTTCACCTAGGTGGCCCTGCCATCTTATAGATTCCTACACAGTAGAGTCAGATATATGTGTGTGTACGCATGCATATATATATATATATATATATATATATATATATATATATATATATATATATATATATATATATATATATATATATACACACACATATATATATATATATATATATATATATATATATATATATATATATATATATACACACACACACACACATATATATACAATTGTGTGTTCTTCTGCTCCCGTTTACTGAGTCTGGTGGTTCATCCAATGATCGAGAGAAGCCACCAGCTGCGATCTGAATTCCGCAAAATAATGCGTTTGGTCTCTTCCATTGGAATATAGACTTTGTTTTGAGTGTAATTACACTGTATGACCAAACATTCAGTACCAGTCCAGAACCTGACAGTTTTTAGCATCAACCCACATTGATAACTAGACAGGTAGGCAGAGTGATCATGTTTTGGAAAGCTAGCACCATATTCAGCTTAGATTTACTTGCACTCAGTGGTCATTCATACCTACCGTATCTTCACGACCATAAGACGCTCTGTACTAAAAGGCGCAGTCTCAGTTATGTGTGCCATTACTGTATTTAACACACACATAAGGCGCACTGGATCATAGGGCGCATACAAGTACCGTATGCGTATTTAAAAATAAAGCGGGAGCAAACCTGAGTTCGGTACCTTACTCACATTTTTATTACCAGTAATCGTCATCATCAACAACACACAAGCATACAAGTGTGCATATTTAAAAATAAAGCAGGAGCAAAACAAAGTTTGGTACTCACATTTTTATCATCAATCAAACCCATCGAAGTCCTCATCCTCTGTGTCTGAATTGAACAGCTGCGCTAAATCTCCATCAAACATGCCAGGTTCACTTTCTTCACTGTCAGTCACTTTCCGTGCCGTGCGGCTCCTTGGAAATGATGCCGGCTTTTGCGAAAGCTCGAACAACAGTGCCAGCAGACATGTTAGCCCAAGCATCTACAATCCATTGGCAAATTGTGGCGTAACTCGCCCGGCGCTGCCTTCCACTCTTGGTGAAACTGTGGTCCCCATCGGTCATCCATCGCTCCCAGGCCGCTCGCAGCCTTACTTTGAACGGGCGGTTCACACCGATGCCCAGCGGTTGGAGCTCCTTTGTCAGGCCTCCTGAATGACAGCAAGCTCACAGTTCATTTGCTTCACTAGTTTTTTCACATCGTCTGTGAGATGGGCACGCATAGAGTCACAGATTAAGAGCGATGGTGATGCGTGGAAAAACCACCTGGTCTCCTTACATACACCTCCCTCAGCCACTCTTTCATCATTTCCTCATCCATCCAGCCCTTTTCATTTGCCTTAATGATGATTTCTGCTGGAAACTTCTCTTTAGGCAAAGTCTTTCGCTTAAAAATCACCATAGGCGGCAGTTTCTGTCCATTAGCATGGCAGCCAAGCACAACAGTAAAAGAAGACTTTTCGTGCCCCGTTGTGCGTATCGCTACCGTGCTGGTCCCCTTCTTCTCCACAGTGTGACTCACCGGGATGTCAAAAGTGAGCGGCACCTCGTCCATGTTTGTGATGTGGCTGGGCTGGATGTTTTTGTCGCCGATGTGTTTGCTGCAGTAGGAGCGGAAGATGGCCAGCTTTTCCTTATAATCCGCTGGAAGTTGCTGCGCTACCGTAGTCCTGGTCCGGATGGAAAAATGGCACCGTTTCATAAAACGAAAGCACCAAGACGGACCTCCTTGGAAATGTTCAATGTTCATCTCTTCAGCTAGTGAAACTGCTTTTAGCCGAATGGTGACCGTCGAAACGCTTCTCCCGCTCGCTCTTTGCTCGAACCATCAATTCGTTAATCTTAAATTCTCTCGCCGTTGCTCGATTTCCATGTTCCTCCGCATAGCTGATGGCCTTCAGTTTAAACTGTGCTTCGTAAGCGTGTCTCTTTGCCATTTTCAGGGTTGTTAAAACAACGATGTTCCACATAATGCATATACCTGTCCTTTTATACAGGTATGTGCGATTGTCCGGTATATACGATCAACGCCCACACTTCACCCTTTAGCGTTCTCATGGTGTTCTCTACTACGTCCTCCTTACAACACACAGGGCGCACTGCGCTATAGGGCGCGCCGCACTTTTTGAAGAAAATCTAAGACTTTTAAGTGCGCCTTATGGTCGTGAAAATACGGTACATGTAATTCAGAAGGTATAAGATAAGATAACCTTTATTAGTCCCACACGTGGGAAATTTGTTTTGTCACAGCAGGAAGTGGACAGTGCAAAAGTTATGAGGCAAAAATTAGAATACAATAAGAATAAATACAGTACACAGCTGTACAGAATAGAATAAAATAAAATACTATATACAGTAGAATAAAATAAATATACAATAAGATAAAAATAGAATACAAATACTATATACAACTGAGTAAAAATACAACGATGACAGAAAGGATTATTGCACTTAGTATTATTGCATATGTATGGATGTGTGTGCTTGATCAGTTAAAGTCTTTATTATGGAGTCTGACAGCAGTGGGGAGGAAAGACCTGCGAAATCTCTCCGTCCCACACCGTGGGTGCCGCAGTCTCCCACTGAAGGAGCTGCTCAGTGCTGTCACAGTCTGCTGCATGGGGTGGGAGATGTTGTCCATCAGGGATGACAGCTTAGCCGCCGTTCTCCTGTCACTCACCACCTCCACTGGGTCCAGAGGGCATCCTAGAACAGAGCTGGCCCTTTGGATCACCCTGTTCAGTCTCTTCCTGTCCCCAGCAGAGATGCTGCCGCCCCAGCAGACCACGCCATAAAAGATAGCAGAAGCCACAACAGAGTCATAGAAGGTCTTCAGGAGTGGGCCCTTCACTCAAACGACCTGAGTCTCCGCAGCAGGTACAGCCTGCTCTGCCCTTTCCTGTAGAGGGCGTCTGAGTTATGAGTCCAGTCCAGTCTATTGTTCAGATGAACACCAAGGTACCTGTAGCTGTCCACAGGTACCTTGTGGACAGTATATTCTTTTGCTAAATGGTATTTGCTGACTGCTTGTATGCTGGTTTTACCTCTGGGTCGTCCTAAAATAAAGGTCTATAATAATTTTGGATGAAGGATCACATCTCCAATCCAAAGAGGGAATTCCAGGAGACAGCGAAGGCAAATCCTGATTTGAGCCCCAAACAGCCAGTAGATCCTGTATCGGGCCTCTCAGCCTCAACACAGTACCAAATACTGAGAGGTGTACTGAAATTGTGACCACTGAGTGTAAACACTGAACAGCTAGTATAATATCCCATTTCTAAGCTTTGAATGGTTTTATGTTTTTCCTGATACCTGCTTTCATTTAATAAACTCAGTATGTTGATTCAGCTCACCAGGAGGAAGACCATGATAAAGACCATCCCAAAATTCATAGATTGACTCATTCCTATCTATATTTGGTTGCTCTGTCTTATCAAAATCTTGGGTAGCTACTATTCTTTTCTTTATTTAGTCTAAAATTCAAGGTTAAGTAGTCGAGGTCTCAGTCTTATCAGAACTGCCTAGATCCAAGATCTAGGGTTGTATCATAATGAGGGAGCGTCAGTACAGGAATAAGTTGGGCGTACATGAATTAGCGTCGAATGAAGTAGTCCAGCCCCATACTCTGAGCCCCGTCTGCCCAAATGCATGCAATGCTAAGAAGTTGTCTAGAGCTGTCATTTTGTGTGTAGTTAGCCGTTATACAGCTAATGTTAGGTATATATCAGCCATCTATGCATGTTACTGATATATACTGTCCGAGCTTAAGGATGTCAAAACGGACATTTGACTGAAGTGAGAAAATGTTTCCTGCAGATAGTGTTAGAAACTATGTCAGCTGTAGCTCATTAACGATGACAGTACCTTAAATACAGCAGATCTCAGACTGTGTCCATTTTCGCATTGGAAGTATATTGGAAATGCTAAGCTACAGGTTCTTATGAACTCTGCTCTCTTAAGCCAAAATGTCTCGCGGTCACGAATGCTTTGCCATCTTTTAATGAGCGTTTGTTCCATCTTGAAACAGCTTCTTTTCTGATTGTTTTAAGCGGTAATTATAATTTGGTTGATTATTGCTAACAAGTCTACTTTTCTAGGCATTTAGTCTTTAGTTTTTACATAATTGTTTGCACAAGATTTTTTTGTGTTTGATTTGAAGTTCTTGAGTCCAGTCCTAATGAAATACTCAGGGTAAGTCAAGTTTGCTCATTTCCATTTGCATCGAACTGAAAAGTGTGCAGAAGAAGATCCAGGAGACTACTCGTAATCCGGGCACCAACAAGTAAAGCCTTCCTTATTCATTTACAGTAAAAGGAACTCGGGAATAGTTATTTTTATCCAGCCAGATTTAATACTTAACTGGAAGAGCTCGTGAATCAGGAAAGCTTCCTTGAGAAGGTTGTTTAATTCCACCGCAGGTAAAAATGTTTGGTTATCTAATATTTTAGAACTAATTTGGTACCTAATGAGAGATAAGAGAGGTTACTCATTAAGGATGTGACTTTTGTTCCAGAGTAGACTTGTTTGGACTGCTAACTACATTATTTCACATCTGCTTGATTTCAATCTTAGATACAAGATTTTGTGTTTTATAGGCTTCTTTGAATGTCACAAAAGAGTAGCAAGTATGATGAAGAGCATTGTGTCCAGATAAATTTGTCCTGTTTCATTTGGAAAATTTACTCCAGGTATATAACGTCCATATTAATCTCATTAGATTACCCATCTTGTTACCATAGGCTTCATTACGCAGGTGTCATTAGCTTGAAGTGGACCTATTCTGCTAATTTCCAGCTCTGTATTTGTATCCTGTGACTAAGTCTTTATACTCGCCTGAAGAGCTCCTGCCTCTTGAAGGCCACCTTATATAAAAGCCACTTTCTCCTGATTGGCTGTCTCTTGAAAGAAGACAAAACATAAAGGGATGGTTCAGTCAGAGTTTTTGGATGACTTTTAGTTAGACTTATAACATTATGTGAAAGTTAGTCACATTTAATAAGAACATCAGTTATATATTCCGATATGGAGTAGCAGAATGGGTCCACTGCCCTCAGTACAAATATTGCTTCTGATCATAGAATACTTTTAAAACTTGTTTAAGGCAGCATAGCATTGTGTTTCAATTTAAGAGATCAATTTAAATTATCCTTTATATAAAATGTGCAAAGTTTTTGTTTTGGGTTTTTTTTTTTTTGGGAGGGGGGTTGTTTAACTTGATTACATGGTTGGGATTGTACCTGTTGGTCTGTGACACTAGTCTCAGCTAGAGATCACCGTTTCTTTGGTAGAGCATCAGTATCATGTAGCACAATCTGATACTCTTATGTTTGAATGTAAAATTAGATTTCAAGAGTTGTAAAACCAATATTTTAAGCCATCCAGCTTTTGTTATATGATAGGGACGTTTTACTTTTCTTGCTTGTCTTACCGGTAATACCAATGTTAGCTCAGAAAGCTAACAGAGAACTCCTTTTGAAGCTGGGACTGACGCACTGCTGATAATCCTGCCTGATGGTCGTATAGATATCTTTATCCGCACCTTTTGGGTTCTGTATTTATTTTCTGTGCCACAAACATGGCCGTGTCACAGGAAGTGGTTGAACTTCAAACCTTTGGACTTCCATCTTCCAAACGGCAGTAGGTCGTCTGTCACAGCTCACACTTTGACGCATTTACATCCAGTGTGACTCCACACACAACAGGTCTCATCTCTGCCTTTAAACATGTGCTCAGGTAACTTCTATTCACGTTGCAGACCTGTGAGGTTTCACAGGTTGGACTTCCAGTTTAGACCAGTTTGGTTTAGATGTCAGTGAAATAATGAGGTCCAATATGGAATTGGGAAATGGAAATGGAGAAAATCTCTCAAATAATCTAACAACAGGGCATAATGTGAACAGAGGGTTATACTAGATAGGCCTACGCCTTGCACTTTCTAAAGATATGACCCACACTTAAATGACTCTTTCTTTGGATCCACCCCCTCACTAACTTCATCTTTGTAGTTTTAAGGTACTCTCAATGACTAAATCCCACACTCTAGTCAAGCTGTTAAATATCCACCAATAGTTTCAGTAGTAATGATCAGATGTAAATGCGTGCCCTGATCATACAAAAAAAATGGACCACTTTAAGGCCATTTTGAAGCCTTGGACACTGCCTGCAGATTCAGCCATTAGTGTTCCACGTGGAGAGAAGAAGAACTTCATACTGGCTGAAATGTGATCTCCAATAGAGATTTCAGCTTTGTTTAAACGTGTCACCATTGGTGGTTGGATTGTAAATGATAAAAAGTTTATGGAAAGAGAATTTTTCTCCCAGATATTGTTTCGGTTACCTGGCTATGACTCGACTGTGCTATAAGCCCTGAAACACTGGCCGTAACCCCCAATGACAGTCAAGCGAGTGTAGTTGGGGTTCCACATTCCCATTTGTCTGCCCTCGTTGGGCTTTTTTGAGCTTAAGCTCCATTTCCTTTCCCCACATGAAATATTGGTCTCTGAAGCAACCTCGGAGTAAAACGGCCTTAGAATGAAGCTGATAGTGTTCTTTGTGCATCAGTATTATCTGTAAAAATGAAATGTTTAAGAAATGAGATGTTATTTGGGACTGAGTTATTAGCTAGGGATATAAAAGCTGCTACAGCAACGGTCGCAAACAGCTTTGCATACATTAGATTTTAAAGAGGTTTAAAATAAAAACAGCAGATTTATTTAATGTCTTGATGGCGAAGGTAGGTAATCATTTTGGTCTCTTGATTAATCAGGCTGATAGTTTTGATTGCTGTAATATAGTCAAAAGTACATTTTTAAAATATAAACATATCAATAAAGTCATGAGTCTGAAGATGTAGATACTAATTTATCACAAACCTGTAAATGGTAGGTTTTCTTTTGGCTTAACACTTAACTTTCCTGAAATGGTAATTATCACTTCAGTAATTTATATAGTCACTGATGTATTGAGCTAGAAAGCTTCAGCAAATACGACAAAGAAAAGGTTTAATAATGCACCAAGTAAGCACAATGAAGCAAAATGGAACCTCATCTACAAATGAAGTTGAGAGGGTGAATATTGCACAGATAATCCTATGTGATGTCACCTGTATTAAGGTTGCTTGTTTCACAAAGGTCGATGGACCTTTAATTCAGCTGTCACCCGTCACAAGTGTCCAAGCACTGTAAAATCTCTTCTGGACGTTTTAAAATTATAATTTTGCACTAATTAAAGTTGACCTGATGCTTTGGTCTAAAAGAACTTTGTGAAACCAGCTTGAAGATGGAGTAGTCTTAGCTTTGGGATTTGATGCTAAATGTGATGTGGGTTCAGCTTGTGAAGATGTTCCATAAGGCTCTGGCACTTACAAGTATATCCTGTTGAAATTTCCAGGTAAACAAGTCAGCAGTGAGCCCAGGAACGTTTGGATCGTCGGTCATTCACTGGTGTATTGGGCCGAGTCACGTGCCAAGTCTCCGGAGGTAGGTATGCAGCTGGGCATGGACCCTGGCAAGGTGACCGTCTGGTGGAAGGGCACCCAGGGCATGACATGGTCTCAGCTGCTGCCGCAGCTCCACCAGCTGAAGGTCACCTGGCCCAACCCAGATGTCCTTATCCTGCACCTGGGGGGGAATGACCTGAGCACCGACAGCCCCACAGACCTGCTAGCCTCCGTCAAGAAGGACTTGACGTCTATGAGGAGCATCTTCCCACAGTGCGTCCTTGTGTGGTCCAATATCCTCCCTCGAAGGGTGTGGCGCCACTCAGTGGACAGCCACGAGGTCGATTTGGTCCGCACTACGGTAAATCGCCGGATCCAAAATATCATCTCAGAGTTGGGTGGCACCTCTCTGACCCACGATAACATCCGCTGTGGCGCAAACACAGGTCTATACCGGGTCGATGGTGTACACCTTTCCCAAAAGGGCATCGATGTTTTCAATTTGAACCTGCAGGACCTCCTGGAGAAGTGGGAGATGGAGGTGAACGCCGCCTCTGAGAAGAGCTGAGAGGTTTCACATTCATTTCTTTCTTTCTTTTTTTTTTTAGGTTTATTTCTGAGGATAGCTAGGCAGTTTTTCACCAACTCTGTATCTGCACAGACCACCTCCTGACTAATGAAACTGTTTTAGCTTACTGTGTAGCATATCTCACATCTTATGGTAATAATAATTCACTGTATTCATGAATGTCAGCTCATTTTCAGCCATTACGACTTAATGTTATGCAGCAGGTATGCAGAGACATTTTTCTCATGCATGGAGCTGTTAAACCTACATTTGATTTAAGCAAAAAGCATGTTCATGATTTAAACTGCTTTGTGTTTGTGTTCTGAAAATGAAATAAACACTGATTCAGTCTGGTCTTTGTGATAAATGTCTCGTCTAAAACAATGATCTGTGAATATGTGGGAGTTGTCAGAAGCTTCGGTGACATCTTCATCCGCAATATTATCAGAGCGGAGGATGGAGAAGAACCATTTTGTTATTAATAATTATGTAGATGAAGGCCGGCATTCACATCTGGTCTTTGATAACTGAGACAGAAATGAAAGGATGCTGATTGTTTTAGTCAGAGAAGCATTAAAGAAACCTGAATCAGAGTATCTGTGTATCTGTCATATAAGTTACTGCTTTGTTCCAAGTGTAAAACAGCTTTTTTTTCACCTGTTTTTGTTTTGTTTTCTCTTCAATGTCTTTGTTTAAAGGTCAAAGCTGCTCTGAATCAGGTGACTGTGGGCGGGACTTCCTGTGTGAACGGTTGTGGTTTCAGACAGTGAATTAAACAGAAATTAGTTGTTTTGTTTTGCTTTTTGAAAAAAGGTCATTTCATCTGGGACGACCTCAGACCTTAAAACAATCAAATCTGTTTAAAAAGGGTTTTTTCATGTCATTGTGAGAATTTCAAGCTCAAAGGTCATAGGTCAGAGCAGTGTGACCCTCTGAAGGTGCTGCTGGGCTCCTGATGCATGTTTATTGATAGGTGACCATAAGTAATGATCATTTATTGGTTAGTGCTGGTGGAGCAAGCTGTGCAACATTTAGGAGCAGGGATCTCCTGTGGATGTCGAATTCTACATAACACACCTGTGAAAACAGTAAGGTAGGTTAATGTGTGTGTGTTTCCTGTGCAGCCACAGAAGCTCTGAAAAGTGATCGCTTTCATTTAATGAACACACGTCTATCCTTTCATTTCAGCTTCCTGCTCATTCTGATCTATTCATATGTTGAGTTGGAAAGTGAGAGTTTGGTCTTTAAATGTTCCATTTAAGCAGTTTGTAACTGAAGATGGTCTCTTATCACCTGCTCAGGAAAGAGAACAAAGCCAAAAACATATTTATGCACATTGAGAGGTCACTGATACCCAAATAGTCCTTGTTAGAAAAATGAAGCTCAGAATGATTTGATGTTCTTAGGGGTTGTGTGTGTTGTGGGTTTGCAGCTTTCTGATGTCTCTGTGTTTGTAAGTTAATGACTGAGTTAAAAGAATGATACTGTGAGGTCAGGAAACTGGAGAGACGAAGAGCTTCATCCCTGAAACTAGAAAGACTCGACTGAGTGCAGTAGATCCAAACTCTCCTTTTCTTAACATCTGAGACGACAGTCGTTAAACTCGTCCCCGCTGTGCGCAGAGTGAATGTGAAGGGATGGATCGATGACACCGGTCAGAGTTTAGAGCTCTGATGTTTGAGTCGTAACATTTCAGACGTGACAGACATGCAGTTTGTTCTGCACTCAAGCTTTCATCTCGTGTGGTACCTGTCTGAGCTGACCAGGTGAGTTTCTGGTTTCTTTGCAGGTTTCGGCCAATAAAGACACTCTAGGTGAGTCAAGGACTCAGCAGGTGAACCGTTCTGAGCAGAAACTTTGGACGCTTGCGCTCATCCTCTCCTGTTTCTCCTGGTGGGATTCCTGCCTTCACCTGGATAGAAATGGAGAGGAGGGGACACTCAGAATCTCACAGAAATCTTTCTTCCACCTCCTGTAGACGTTCATATATATACATACATACATATACACACACACACACACACACGTGCCACAGGCGCTGGACTATTTCTAACATTTTGAGTTATTTTCCAGTGTTAGAAAACCAGCACTGCTCAGTGTTAGTCTTTGTTAATCTTCAAAACTGACTAGGTTACTTTTAAACATATAACACTGTCAAAAGTGTTAATTTAACACTCAACAGTGTTGTATTTAACACTCAGAGGTGTGGACCCATATAGACACTCTCCAGTGTTAGTTTTTGCTGTGTACCTGTGATGGATCAGGTGAGCGAAAACTACTTGCGGAGTCAGTATGCATCAGAGCATCCAATAGAAACAGCTGATCAGATGAGCCTTCATGAAATTCAACATAAGTTTGAATATTTCATCAAACAGAAGCTGAAGCAGACAGATGTCTGCAGCCTGAGAAGATGAGCTGAAAGTTTGCTGCTTCCATTGTTTCCCCTGAAAACCTTTCAAAATCCCACCACTGCTAATTTTCCAGCTAATTTCCTGCAAATGTGCTTAGTAATTTCCAACAAGTCAGACGTAACTCTCAGGACGTCTCTCGCAGACCTACAGGGGAAAGTGTTGCTGTTATATTTTCAGGTTTCAAACTAGTAAATAAACTGGCTCTGTGATGAAAAACCAGCTGCCAGAGAGACGCTTCGTCCCCCAGGCTTTAATTCTGATGAACACAGTGAAACAACCCACTGTTAGATCATTTGGGTCATAAGCCGGTGCCCTGCTCTGTTTTCCAATCATAATTTGCATAATAGTTTGTATTAATTATTTGCACTAATACTTTGTACAGTTTCTTATTTATCCAGTGTGGAGTCTGTTTGATTTGTTGAAACAGAGTTCAGCCGTAGCTTCAAAAACATGAGAAATTTGAGAAATGCGGACACACTGACAGACTCGAATCAGCTGTTAGTTCACACATTTCCTAATTTTTTCTTAGAAAACTGGAACATGATGAGTGCCAAACTATTCTGAGATTTAAAGCTGAACAGCAGCTGGTATTCAGAGGCATGAGGTGGGATCTTTGGGAGGAGCATTTTAGGTTGATGAAAGCAGAGAGACGTGCCATGCTTTAAAGGAAAACAAACTTAAAACAAAACTCAGGGGTACCACGAGGAGGGAGAAGTTCGTATGTGAAAGCATGCCCTGATGTTTTAACATGCAGGCAATGTGCACATCACCTGTTCCAGCTGTTACCCTCAGGCAGCCGGTGCAGGACACTTCAAGCCAAAACCGGCTGTTGCATTAATAAATATACTCGGGCATAAACCACTGTGAAAATGCGAACTCTTAACTCTACAATATTTTTCTAAGGATTAAATCACTGTGCAATAACCATATTTTCCCTTGTCCATTCTCATATACAGTCTTCTATATACTATATTATTTATTTATTTATTATACTTTTTTTCTCTTGCCACTTGCACTGAATTTGTTTGGATACAGTTTCTGTTGTTCTTAAAGCACAATGACAATAAAGATTCTGACTCTTTTAAAAAAAGTGTGATGATGTTACTTTTGTGAACAATGCATTTCATAAACGTCACACAGTCTGTGCAAGTGCAAACCAAAGAGCTGTCATAAGTTTGTTGTCACAGATGCATCTGTAGGCGTCTCAGTTTGGGGAGGGGGGTATTTAACTCTTTCATGCATGAATTATGACAACCTCAATCAGGATTGTTTTCTTAAGTATTTTTATTCATCTTCAGGCAAGAAAAAATATTTTTGAACTTCATTTTTTAAACATGCTTTTAAAAGAGTTTTGTTTTTTGTTACATGTCCACTTACAAATGTCCACTGGCTGACCAGTGGGTGGCGGGGTATGGAGTGACACATCAATGTCCAATGTAGTGGTTTATGTGCAAGTATACTATCAACATGGACGCAAGTGTTTGATCTATCAGTTTGCATACCAATTGGCTTCTGTGAAAATGGCTCATGTATAAGAATTTGCATACCCAGGAAACCTCTAGAGTGCACGACAGATGTAAAGAAACATGCAGGCAGGGTTTACCCTTCCCAGCCTCCCAAACCCTGAGTTGGATAAGCACAAAATAATACATGGATGGATATGATATATATAATATTTTATTGTACTGCTGTTGTGATGAAAACTGTGAGAATAAGGCCCAGAGGAAGATGAGTTGAAGAACTGATGCCGAGGAGAGCGCTGCTGTTAATGTGCAGTACAGGTTTCTGCCTGCGGGTGGCAGCAGCTCGCTGCGCGCTGTTTATGTCGGTGAGCAGCAGCAGCAGAGGAAGAAGCAGCGGGAGGCCGTTGTGTTGCTCGTAGCTAAAGCTCTGAGTTCCGTTTGTATTGGAATATCCGCAGAAAAAGCTGCAATCTATCCGCGGAGCTCTGCACTTCGGTCCTCCTCGTTCAGTGACCTCCGCAGCTCTCCCGCAGCGTGCCCGCGAGGAGCCGCAGGACCTCCGCGGAAGGAGATGTACCGCGGTCGGCCTCCTCCGAGAGGGGGCTACCCGCCTCCCTTTGAAGGCCGGGGTCCGCCTCCGCCGAGGCCCTACCCGGCCCCGGGTTACAGGGACGACCGGAGCCGGCCCAGACCTCCGTATCACTCTGGCTACCACGACCACGGACCCCCGGATCCCTACCGCCGCTCCCCGCCGCGCAGGAGGTACCCTTCCCCGGGCTCAGACAGCAACCGCGGCGGGGAGTTATGGACCGGAGGTCCGCCGAGAGAGGTGAGAGAGCCGAGGTCCGAACGGGCCGAACACACCGGACAGCCGGCAGGTTACCGCACACACACCGGTTTGGGTGGTCTGCGGGGACGGATACGGCTGAGAGGGAAAATATCTGTTTCTCATTTATAAAGAGTGTGTTTGGAATCAGATTTAGACCAAACCCCTTTTAAAAAACGACCAATTTATCGCGAGATTAGCGTTTATGTACCGCGTTTATTATTTAGTTTTATTGTTTAACGTGTCTGCCCGACGACTCGGTCAGAGATCAGGAGGAGCCAGGTTATGAAGGGCCTTGAAGGTGAGCAGAAGAAAGGGCACCTGGAGCACGTATGCTAAACAGCAGGACTGTTGGGATGTTTGTTGGTAATAATGATGTTGGTAGACGTTTAGCTTGCAAGACAAGGAGCTTTGTAAAATCTTACTTTGGTTTAAGTGCTGTTTCAGCCGTGAAGTTTATGTCCCAGTGACCTGTAAAATTCTAGTTGATTATAGTTCTTCAGAATAAGTGCCTGGAGATACTTCAGGAAGGACTTTGGCTGAATCCAGCTCTGCTCCCACCACACTTGGCGCTGTAAGCTCAGGAACGCTCAGGTTAGAAACTGTAGAGCAGGGGTGTCAAACTCAAACACACAGTGGGCCAAAATTCAAAACTGGAACAAAGTCGCGGGCTAACATTAATATTTATTGAAATATATTTATTCCTCCAGATATAAGAATGAATCTTTTCTTACGGACTCAAACACGTTTTGCTGAAAAACTGAATATGAAACAAGCAAAGCTTAATACTAAACAATATATATATATATATATTAGCTGTATAATACCAGTAGGCCAGCTTTAATAGTAATTTGGTATGGCTTCGCGGGCCAAATGTAATTAGGCTGCGGGCCAAATTTGACACCTATGCTGTAGAGTAATCAGAATCTTAGAAACCTGAAAAAACCCCAAACAAAACACAAAGCTGCCATAAAACATCTCCATCAGGTCACACACGCCGATGGTGAAAAGGTTCGTTTTTTCCATTACGTGCCACAGGCGCTGGGCTGTCCTGTCGGTATTCTACTCTGAGAGATTTAGTGCTGAATTTTTGTGTTTCTCGTACAGAGGTCTTTGTCTCCACGTGGCCCGATTCCCCTGGACCACAACCTCGTCATCACCGTTGGCAACGAGCTGAATGGACCTTCTGGCTCCGCCTCCTTATGCCATCTCGAAAGGTGATCATTAGGCAGATTTTGTGTTTATTGTGATGGTTGAAGGCAATACAGCTGGATAAAGAAACAGCAAATGTGGTCCTTTGTTACTTGTGAAAAGGAAATGATTTCACCATTAAAAGATGTTCACAGTGAAACATCTCATCTAAGTCATCTGATATAAATATTCTAGGAACAACAAGTAAGGTTCAAGGTTCTTTATTTGTCACGTGCATAGTTATACAAGTATAACACACAGTGAAATGTAACCTGACATGCTCCTCGACATGTGCAAAAATTGGGGGGGGGAGAGAGTAAAAAAAAAAAAAATATATATATATACACACACACACACACACACATTGGGGTGAATGTGCAGTAGTGGCAGCAAGCAGGTGAATTCTGTACATTAATAAGAATAGACATCTGACTATTTTACAGAATAGACAATATAAACATTTAAAATTAAAGGAATTTGAATTTTTTGGTCCAGACCAAAAAAGCCTTTTTGGTCTGGACCTGAATGTGGGCAGCCCATGTCAGGTCTGAGGAGATGTGGACACCAAGATACTTGAAGGACTGCACCCTCTCCACTGGAGCTCCATTGATGATGATGGGCTTGTAGTCTCTGTGCTGACCCCTTCTGAAGTCCACCACCAGCTCCTTGGTCTTGCTGACGTTCAGGTGGAGGTGGTTGTCCCGGCACCACGATGCCAGATTCTTCACTTCGTCCATGTCGGCCGTCTCATCGTTGTTGGAGATGGCGCCCAACACCACTGTGTTGTTAGCAAACTTCACAATGGTGTTGGAGCCATGGGTGGCCACACAGTCTGAAGTGTAGAGGGAGTAGAGCAGTGGCGAGAGGACACATCCCTGAGGTGCTCCTGTGTTGATGGTGATGCTGTTAGACACGCATCTACCTACCCTCACCACCTGAGTTCTGCCAGTGAGGAAGTCCAACACCCATGCACACAGACGGCTGTTGAGTCCCAGATCCCTCAGCTTTGTGAACAGTCTGCAGGGCACTATTGTGTTAAACGCTGAACTGTAATTAACAAACAGCAGTCTCACATAGTTACCCTAAGCCTGCAGTGTGAGAGCAAAGTGCTCTAATAGGGTGATATGGTACTACAAGGTCATTAAGATAAGATGGGGCCTGATTATTTAAGACCTTGTATGTGAGGAGCAGGATTTTGAATTCTGGATTTAACAGGAAGCCAAAACAGGAGAAATCTGCTCTCTTTCTAGTCCCTGTCAGGACTCTTGCTGCAGCATTTTGGATTAACTGAAGGCTTTTCAGGGAGTTTTTTGGACTTCCTGATAATAATGAATTACAGTCGTCCAGCCTGGAAGTAATAAATGCATGAACTAGTTTTTCAGCATCACTCTGAGACAGGATATTTCTAACTTTAGAGATGTTGCACAAATGGAAGAAAGCAGTCTGATATATTTGTTTAATATGTGCGTTGAAGGACATGTCCTGGTCAAACATGACTCCAAGGTTCCTCACAGCGTTACTGGAGGCCAAGGTAATGCCATCCAGAGTAAGAATCTGGTTAGATACCATATTTGTAAGCTTTTCAGGGCCGAGTACAATAACCTCAGTTTGATCTGAATTAAGAAGCAGAAAGTTAGCGGCCATCCAGGTCTTTATGTCTTTAAGACATTCCTGCAGTTTAACTCATTGGTGTGTGTTATCTGGCTTCATGGACAGATAGAGCTGGGTGTCATCTGCATAGCAGTGTAAATGTATGCTATGTCTTCTAATGATGCTGCCTAAGGGAAGCATGTACAGTGGGGCAAAAAAGTATTTAGTCAGCCACCGATTGTGCAAGTTCCCCCACTTAAAATGATGACAGAGGTCAGTAATTTGCACCAGAGGTACACTTCAACTGTGAGAGACAGAATGTGAAAAAAAATCCATGAATCCACATGGTAGGATTTGTAAAGAATTTATTGGTAAATCAGGGTGGAAAATAAGTATTTGGTCACCTCAAACAAGGAAAATCTCTGGCTCTCACAGACCTGTAACGTCTTCTGTAAGAAGCTTTTCTGTCCCCCACTCGTTACCTGTATGAATGGCACCTGTTTGAACTCATCATCTGTATAAAAGACACCTGTCCACAGCCTCAAACAGTCAGACTCCAAACTCCGCCATGGCCAAGACCAAAGAGCTTTCGAAGGACACCAGGAAAAGTATTGTAGACCTGCACCAGACTGGGAAGAGTGAATCTACAATAGGCAAGCAGCTTGGTGTGAAAAAATCAACTGTGGGAGCAATCATCAGAAAATGGAAGACATACAAGACCACTGATAATCTCCCTCGATCTGGGGCTCCACGCAAGATCTCATCCCGTGGGGTCAAAATGATCATGAGAACGGTGAGCAAAGATCCCAGAACCACACGGGGGGACCTGGTGAATGACCTGCAGAGAGCTGGGACCAAAGTAACAAAGGTCACCATCAGTAACACACTACAACGGCAGGGAATCAAATCCCGCAGTGCCAGACGTGTTCCGCTGCTGAAGCCAGTGCATGTCCAGGCCCGTCTGAAGTTTGCCAGAGAGCACATGGATGATACTGCAGAGGATTGGGAGAATGTCATGTGGTCAGATGAAACCAAAGTAGAACTTTTTGGTATAAACTCAACTCGTCGTGTTTGGAGGAAGAAGAATACTGAGTTGCATCCCAAGAACACCATACCTACTGTGAAGCATGGGGGTGGAAACATCATGCTATGGGGCTGTTTTTCTGCCAAGGGGACAGGACGACTGATCCGTGTTAAGGACAGAATGAATGGGGCCATGTATCGTGAGATTTTGAGCCAAAACCTCCTTCCATCAGTGAGAACTTTGAAGATGAAACGAGGCTGGGTCTTCCAACATGACAATGATCCAAAACACACCGCCCGGGCAACAAAGGAGTGGCTCCGTAAGAAGCATTTGAAAGTCCTGGAGTGGCCTAGCCAGTCTCCAGACCTCAACCCCATAGAAAATCTGCGGCGGGAGTTGAAAGTCCGTGTTGCTCGGCGACAGCCCCAAAACATCACTGCTCTCGAGAAGATCTGCATGGAGGAATGGGCCAAAATACCAGCTACTGTGTGTGCAAACCTGGTAAAGACCTATAGTAAACGTTTGACCTCTGTTATTGCCAACAAAGGTTATGTTACAAAGTATTGAGTTGTATTTTTGTTATTGACCAAATACTTATTTTCCTGATCTACTGATTTACGAATAAATTCTTTACAAATCCTACCAAATTCAAATTCAAATTTTTATTTGTCACGTACACAGTCATACACAGTACGATATGTAGTGAAATGCTTGGACAACTGCTCGTGACCTAAAGAAAACAAAAAAGGAAAAGGCTATGAATAAGAAAGGAAATAAATATGAAAAATTAAAAAGGGTAAATTTAACTAGGAAGGAATAAAATATAAATTAAGGTTAAAAATGAAATAACTGTACAACACAAATTAGAATGAAGGGTAAATTTAACTGGGAAGAATAAGATAAAATATATAAATTAAAGTTGAAAATAAAATAACTGTACAACAAAATACACAATACACAATATAGAACTATATAAGAATGTATGAAGAAATCTAAATATAAATAAATATATACACAATAACAGCAGCTGTACAAGTATTAACCGGAAATGAAGAATATAGTGACCAGTGTTGTGCAAAACCAAAGTCCAGAAAGTCCAGTGTGTGTGTAAGAACCATATGTGTGGGTCAGTACTGTGTGGTGGTGTGATTGTCTGATACCATGTGGATTCATGAATTTTTTTTTTCACATTCTGTCTCTCACAGTTGAAGTGTACCTCTGGTGCAAATTAGAATAGAATAGAATAGAATTCAACTTTATTGTCATTGCACATGCACAGGTACAGGGCAACGAAATGCAGTTTGCATCCATCCAGAAGTGCTTTAGTGATATAGATATATTACAATATATATTAGCAATAATATAGATATGTGAGTATATTACAGAAATGGGTCTATTATGGTATGTTATAATGTACACGGTATGAAGTATGTTGTGAATATTCTATAACTATAAGTATGTACAGGCTGTAGTGAGTACAAGCTATGTACAGGATATGAACAGGATATAAATATGAAAAAACTATACAGAATATGAAATAAATAACTTTACAGAATCTGGGATATACAGCTATACAGAAATGGGAACTATGCAAATTACTGACCTCTGTCATCATTTTAGGTGGGGGAACTTGCACAATCGGTGGCTGACTAAATACTTTTTTGCCCCACTGTATAATGTAAACAGAACTGGTCCTAGCACTGAACCCTGTGGAACTCCATAATTAACCTCAGTGTGTGAAGAGGACTCTCCATTTACATGCACAAACTGGAGTCTATTAGATAGATATGATACAAACCACTGCAGCACAGTACCTGTAATACCTACAGCATGTTCTAATCGCTCTAATAGGATATTATGGTCGACAGTATTGAACGCTGCACTGAGGTCTAGCAGGACAAGCACAGAGATGAGTCCACTGTCAGAGGCCATAAGAAGATCATTTGTCATTTTACATTTTGAGAGAAGCCAATTGAGTCTAATAACAGATTAAATGCCATGTTGAGGCTGTCATTTTTAGCATCTACGTGGATGTTAAAATCACCCACAATAATTATTTTATCTGAGCTCAGAACTAAATCAGATAAAAAGTCTGAGAAATCAGACAGAAACTCTGTAAGTCACAGGTGGACGATAGATGATAACAAGTATGACTGGTTTCTGAGTTTTACAGCTGGGGTGGACGAGGCTAAGCATCAGGCTTTCAAATGAATTAAAAGTCTGTCTGGGTCTTTGGTTGATTACTAGGCTGGTGTGAAAACTTGCTGCCACACCGCCCCCTCGGCCTGTGCATTGAGGTTCCTGGCAATTATGTGTCAGTGAATGGTAAAAATGTGTTATCTGCACAACCAGTGAGCAAGGTTATTATCGTTAACGAAAACTAACGAAATAACGAAAACTAGAAGTGAAAAAACATTTTTGTTAACGGAAATAAAAATAAAAACAAAAAAAGGAAAACTAACTAAAATTAACTGAATTTATAGCAAAAATGTGTTTAGTTTTCGTAGATGTGTGTGTGTCATACAATAGTTAAGGGTGAAAATGAAGTTTAGTTTCCAGATTTTTTTCTTGCTGTGTCTCATTATGCCAGCAGGTGGCAGTACGTTAGTCGAGTTGTTTGTGTCGCTGCTCCGTCCACGCGCAGAATCATGTCAGGAAAAGTCGGGAGAAAGCGCCAGAGTCCAATTTGGGATTACTTTGAATATGACTGTGTTTTGGATAAAGCAAGTGTCTTGTAGTGGAAAGAGACAAATTATGAGGGACATTTCTAAAGGGGAAAAAAATCCCACAAACCTTAAAGTGCGCTTGAAAAGCTCACACAAGAAGGCTAACCTAGCTTACCTTGAGAAGGTAAGGGAGCGCACTCAAACCTCATCCCCAGAAAACAGAAGCTAACCCCAGGCAAGGCAGCGTGATGCATCCCGAGACAACAGAACGGGGACATCTGCATAACTGTGTGAGTCAATTGCCTTCACAAAGTTTATCAATTCACTTGAACCAAAATTACGAACACCCGGTGCTGCAAGAGTTAATAGTCTCATTGGGGCCAAGATATAAATTTTATAGTTGCCTGGTATCAATGGTTGTTCATCTGCCTTTATTCATTTATTTATTTATTTAAAGAACCCATAGGTGGGAATGTGAGTTGTCTGTCTCTGCGTGTTAGCCCTGCGACAGACAGGCGACCTGTGCAGGGTGCAGGGTTTGGTAGCTGGAATAGCAACATACCCAAGGATAAGCAGAAGAGCATGACTGATATGATGAAACTGGGATTTTGTTGCACTTAATTATTGCAAACAACTAAAACTATAACTGAAACTAAGGATTTTCAAAAAAAACTAAACTAAACTAGCAAACAATTGGTAAAAACTAATTAAAACTGATATAAAATTGAAAATCTGAAGTCAAAACTAAATAAAAATAAAAACTAATGAAAATTGCAAAACTATTAAAACCCTGCCAGTGAGGTTTAGCTACTTCATGTTTTTGTCTCCATGTAGACGGGAGTACGAGCAAAGTCGGGGCCGGAGCAAACCTCGCAGCCGTAGTCCCGACCGGAGTCGGGCCAGGAGTCTTGGAAGGAGCAAGAGCCGTCCCCGTAGCCAGAGTCGCAGTCCGAAACGGAGCCGGGCCAAGAGCCGGGGCCGAAGCCGCAGTCCGGACCGGAGCAGGGCCAAGAGCAGGGCCAAGAGCCAGAGCCGCAGTCCAGACCGGAGCAGAGCCAAGAGTCGGGGCCGCAGCAAGAGTCGCCCCCGGAGCAGGTCTAAATCTAGGTCCAGATCCAGGTCTCGATCCAGAGGAAGGAGTCGAGGACGAAGCTACAGCAAAGGGACGAGCTATGCTCGCAGTAAGAGCCGTCAGAGGAGCCGCAGTCGCAGTGCAAGCAGCAGCTCAAGCAGCCGCAGCAGAAGTGGTGCCACAGATTTGAATAAAGGGTTTAAGGAGCTAGAAATGGCTCGCCGCAGGAAGGAACTTGAGGAGCTGCTCACGTTACCAACAAAGTCCATCCTGAAGAAACGCAGCTCCGAGGACTCGCCATCCGTCAGGGTAAGTTTGCAGACAGTGTTTCAGTCGGTGTTTCGATACATGCTTCTGTTAGCCAAAAAGCAGAGATGACCACGGCGGAGTTCCTCAAAATGACCATCATAGTATTTCTGTTACAGAGCACGGACTCTCCTCAAACTCAGGATGGCTCCATGTCCCGACTGGCCGATCAGCTCCTGCAGGCCGTCAAAGGCGCTGACCCTCGCATGGTGGCGTCCATGCTTGCGGAGCTGCGGTCTGATCCACAGATGGCTCGCCGTGCTGGCCTCGACGCTGAGATCAAAGAAATCCTCAGCCTGCTGGGGATGACAACGCCGGGGCCCAGGACTCAGGAGAAGGTGCTGGACGACATTGACGACGAGGAGAGATTCCTCTATGGCGATTTGGAGGAACCCAAACCACCGCCGGGGCCAGAGCCAGTCTTGACCCACAGTCTAGACTTGTATGGAGACGTAACTGAGGAGGCGCTGTATGGAGACTACCCACAGCAGAAACTGGTCTCTGCTCAGACACACGGATGTACCCTTCAGCCCCCTCACTCCACGGACAGTTATGTGAGCCGGCCCGCCATCAGCCCCGACCACAACACCACAGCCCAGGTGTCGAACCCCGCTCACCCACCGGGGAACGAGCCCCTGGAGGAGAGCGAGCGCCAGGCACTAGAAGAGTACGAGAAGATCCAGGATCTGCTTAAAACCATCGGTCTGGACCTTGGAGTGGCCGAAATTACCAAGATGGCCGCCAGGACCAAAGAGCGTCTCCACGGGAAGAAACCCCCTACAAAGACGCCCACGCGGCGCAGACGGTACTCCTCCGACAGCTCTGATGGCAGCCGGCAGGGCCGTAGGTCACGAAGCCACAGTGGCAGCTCTAGCAGCACCAGCCGGAGCCGGAGCCACGGACGCGGTGCCACTGGCGCCGGCTGGAGCAGCGACGAGGATGACCGCAGGAAGAGCTCAGCTTCGCTCAAATCTCACCAAGACCGTGACATTAAAGAGGAGAAAGGCGAGTGGAGCAACACGGCAGCGCCGCCCTGTCAGACTCCAGAGCCAAGCTGCCACCCCCCTCATCCAGGTGTACCCATCCCCACCTACCCCCCTTCGCAGGTCCCCGCCATGATGCACCCCAGCTACCCGCCACCTGTGTACAGTCAGTATGGGAATTACTTGCCCTTCGTACCCCAGCAGTGGCCCCCCACATATCCACCCCCAAACATGAGGATGCCTCCTCCTACACTTGCTGAGGAGTACCCTCCCACACTACCCTACAAACAGGATTATACCCCTGAGCCAGGGGTCAAAGGTCAGTCTCCTTTTAAAGAACTCTTATCACATTTAGTCTGAGCGTGACGATTATTTGCGGGATGTTTTCCTCACCGCTAACCAGGCGGCCCTGCCCCTTCCTCTTGTGGATCCTTGCGTGTAGGTTGCTGTAGTGTTTGTCCTCTCACTTCTCCCCCTGCCACCTCTGCAAAACAGCATGTAGGAGACACGGCTGACTATTGAACAGTTACTGATTTGTCACAGAGACTCTGCATCCTCATTGGTCAACAAGTTGTGATTAAATGTTCATTATCCAATGATTGTCCCCTGCTTAAAAACAATGCAGCTTTAAGAAGCTACTTCCATTTTTATATACAGTTTGTTTGCTTCAGAGTACTTAGCCATTTTTATTAGCTGTGTTACTTAATAGGTTGAGAAGGCTGAAATGTGCACTACCCAAATGTTTGCACATAGAAACGAGTCATTCAGTCATAAACATTCAGGTAGTTTTAAAATGTGTTGTTACTATTTTTACCCGCCTCCATAATCAGTGTAACACATGGTTGGCCACAGTTGAATCCAGTGTACAAAACTGGTGAGCGCTGGAAGAATAAACTGGATTCATCGACCAGCGAGAGCAGGATGAGCAGCTGTGGGTCAGTCGGTGTAAATAAATGTGTCTGTCCATCCTCAGGTTTGGTGAAGAGCTCCACCCAACACGCAGAGAAGGGGAGCGCCAAAGCTGCGAGAGTGTCTGAGGAGCAGAACAACGAGAGCCAGAAACAGAAGGTCAGCCTCCATCGCTTCTTCCCACGTCTTTGCATTTACGTCAGAAGGAAGTTTATGCCTCCACATCCTTTGGCTCCACCTGAAAAACTGAGATGTGGATCATTCCGAGAAGGAAAGATGTAGATTTGGGTGGAGCCTCTGACTCAGATTCAGCTGATTGGATGTTCACACCTGTGACTGTGTTGGTTTGTTCAGGTTCTAGAAGAGAGAGAGAAGCTGAAGCAGGAGCGAGAGATCAGGATGAAGAAGAAGGAGTATCTGATGAAGGAGCTGGAGAGACTCAGGAAGCAGCAAGGTGTGTTACTGTGTTACAGGTGATTTATGCTCCGCCCACGCAGCAATCCCAGCCAGCATGTGGTGGGATGTCCTATAAAGCTGGTGTTGGTTTTAAGTTTATTAATGAAGTATAAAATCAGACACTTTTCTCAGCTGAAATGAGACTGGAGATCCTCAGGGATCACCTCTGGGACTTTTTTAAAATTTGTTTTTATTCAACATGTGCACAGCTGTGTACAGCTGATCATTTCAGAAACCTGCCACTGTAGAAAGTTTCATTTGGTGTTTGTTGTTTTAGGTGTGACATGAAAACATGGAGCTGCAGGAGACGCCTTCTGATCGATGGAACGTCACTGATGGCGCTTTGACATTTGCCCTGCAATGTTTTTCAGGCGAGCTGCTGAGGAAGAAGCGCCGGGAGAAGGATGGCC
This sequence comes from Aulonocara stuartgranti, assembly GCF_965226115.1. Taxonomy (NCBI): domain Eukaryota; kingdom Metazoa; phylum Chordata; class Actinopteri; order Cichliformes; family Cichlidae; genus Aulonocara; species Aulonocara stuartgranti. Next base: position 34,662,169 of record NC_138949.1, read on the forward strand.
ACAAGGACCCTCTGCTGCAGGAGATCAGCCACCTGCAGGAGGAGGTCATGGCCCAGATCTCCAACCTCCGCAAGGAGCACGAGGCTGCCGAGAAGAAACGCAGCGAGATCGAGAAAGTGGCACTCATCCTTGGCTTGAACCCGTCGGACCGACCCCGCAGGACCAGCAAACCGCCTGAGGTCCAGAAGGCTGAGCAGCAGACTCCACCACAGAAGAAGAAACGTGATGCGGAAAGGAGCCCAGAAGGCCAGCCGGCGGCCAGCGGCCCCATGATGAAGGTACACTCACCTGCAGAGGAGGTAACAGGAAGTGATATCGGAGTTAGAAAGCATAGCTAGGGTCAGTTATTGATCAGAGTTTACTCAGACGAGATGTGTCGAGAAGCACCGAGAACATGTTCCTTTATTCACTCAGTGAGGTTCACCTGCAGACCACTTTGTCCTCTAGAGCTGTTATTTTGAATTCAATGCTTTTATTTTGGAAGATTTTACTTTGTGCTTGTAGTTTTGTCTGCCTCATCATCACGTCGGCAGTGAAACTAGTTTCCCTGAACATTAGTTGTTTTAATGGTTTTATATAAAAATTTTAATATAAGAAGTTTAAATGTTTCATGACAAGATTCTGCGATCTTGTCGCGTTAGACTGGAAATAGATAGCTCAGAGAAATGAAATGTTTTTAAAGCTGTGCTAACAAACAAGAAGTTTATCGGACATGTAAAGGATTTGTATAATCGCTGGGTGGAGCTAAAGCCTCACTACTGTCTCATGTAAATTAGTTTAATCCATTCATCATCATAGAAATGTCTTTGTACTTTTACTACTGTTTGTTTTCGTTACATTGAGAGTGAGAGCGCGTTTTAATGCAGCTGTAGTAACAATAAGACGGTTTGAAAACATTTCTTTGTGGTCGAGTGATGTAGTTTAGAGGACCGGTTCAGCTCAGCAAGCTGTGAAACATAGAAACAGGAAGTCAAAAAAGTATTTCTAGAAAATAAAATATTATTTGAATTCCATAAAGGATTAGCATATGGGCTCAAATTGTGGTCATAAATATTTTGTACTTGTAAATCAGTTTTGTATGTGTAAAAAGATTTGTGTGTGGACTTAGCCAAAAATTAAGTGTGAAACTCTGCACTCAAGTTTCAAGTTACAAGTACGAATTTTGACCCTATTTTTCTTCCTTTCAGCTGATTGGTCAATGTCATGTCAATCACAAATTTATCTATCCAATCAGAGAACAGATGGGCTTGGGCTGTCGGAGGTTTTTTTTTTTTAACTGCAGGTCCTGGAAGGGTAATACAGTTTGAAGCTGGAGGATCTCTATATCTCTTTCTCTCTATCTCTCTATCTCTCTATCTCTCTATCTCTATCTGATAGCAGTTAGGTCCCCTAACTTTCAGCAGCTGTTGAAAGGATAAAGTTGTGATATCTCAGTGGTTAGAAATGCATTATTACTTTAGGATTAGTTTAACACAAAGTCATAGCTGACCCGGGACCATGGCTGTGAGTCACAGTGCGCAGCATAAAGGTCCTCTCATTGGACGCAGCATGTGCTGCTAATGCTAACTAAAAGCCAAGGATCCAGAATCTGTTGCTGGCTGCTGAATTCTGTGTGCAGCAGCTCTCCCTGCACTAGATGTACCTGCTCCTTGTCGTTTCTGTCTCTGACTTTATGTTCTCTACAAGAGTTTGTTTTTTTTTTATCTTCAAATGTTCAACAAAAACATGTATCGCTAATTCATAATGAAGAAAGCTTTGTAACTATCCCCACTAGTGAAGACTGTCATTTCCACAAACCCAAGCCCATCTGTTCTCTGATTGGATTGTTAAATTTGTGATTGACATGACATTGGCCAGTGAGATGAAAGGAAGAAAAATAGGGTCAAAATTCGTACTTGTAACTTGAAACTTGAGTGCAGAGTTTAAGTGTATTTTTTGGCTAAGTCCACACACAAATCTTTTTACACATACAAATCCTGATTTACAAGCACAAAACTTTTATGACCACAATTTGAGCCCATATTAGCAAGCTAACGTACCTCTGCAAACATGTTCACAGACAGTTTAGGAGGATTCACGTGTGCTTGTGTCCGGCTTTAATGGGCTCTACTCTCATTCTGTGTGTTTGTTGTGACATCACATGTTGTCAGACTGGACTGTCATGGCCACCAACATTTATACCTGTGCATGGCGGAGCTCCACCAGTTTGGAGTAGTTGGAGGTGGAGTTTCTCTCTTTGAGGTGATTCAATTCAGTTTTATTTACACAGCGCCAAATTACAACAGTCACCTCAAAGCGCTTTATACTGTAAGGTAGACCCTACGATAACACATACAGAGAAAACCCAACAGTCCTGTGACCGACCGCCTACGAGCGAGCGCTTTGGCAACAGTGGGAAGGCCGCACTGAGTCGTAGTCGTTGCCGACTGTGATGATAAATGTTTCGTGTTTCTAGGACGGTCACAGCGTACATTTCAGAAGCGTTTGCATTTATGACAGTGCAGCTTGCCTCATCAGTGATTGGTTGTTGAAGTTGTGACAGCCCCGTGAGCCAGGTTATACAAATCGATGATGATCAGTAACTGCTCGCTGATCATTTGGTGCACTTACGCAGCGCTGTTGGTTTGAAGAGCGCCCCATCCTCGTCCAGATACATCCAACGTCAGGCAAAAAAGCAGCACATACGTGTGAATCTGCACATGGTCTCAGGTCATCAATGTGCCGAAAGTCCTCCATCAGCACCCCAACAGAACGTGGCGGTGTCCTGGGCTGCTGATGGGTTAAACAGACATTTGAATGTTTGCTGTGAGTAATTATGTGTTTCCTTGAAACCCTCCTCGAGTAGTTAAACGTCAGTTTATTCTAATCAGTTTATTAAAACACGTGGATCGGGTGCTAGGTAGTGAGAGAAATCAACATGAATCAGCTCCTGGCTCACGTTTACAGCTGCTGCTCGGCTGGTTTGGCCGTTACACGCTGGGTTTCAGCATCAGGAAGGTGTGACGCTACCAAGGCGTGGATACTGGATAGGGCTGCTCGATTATGGCAAAAATGGTAATCACGATTATTTTCACTGAAATTGAGATCTCGATTATTTGACGATATTTATTTAACTCTTTAAGTCCTACCATAGAACCAAGTCCACCAGAGCTTATATTATTTTTTTTACATGCTGTAGTGCCATTTGTGGGAGCATTTCAAGTTGCTATACATCAATACAACTGTTATAGCCCATATTTTAATAATATGTATGCATTAAGTCCATAGTAATTACATTAATTGCAAAAAAGTGCAATAAGCTACAAATAAATTGAAAATCGTTTTTGTTTTTTTTTACATATATTTCTACTTGGAGAAATTTAAGAGGTTTGTCCCTCAAAACTTTAAATACAAAAAAGTTGCAAAAAATAGTTTACAACAACAGGAAATTTATTTTGAGTGTCTTCATAGTTTTATTTTGGAGATACAGCAATTTTTATATACTGCAGGAAAAACAAAAAACAATCCTATGATGCAAATTTGCAAAGAAAACAGCAGGTGCATCAAAATAAACTATTTCCAGCAGTGCAATTCGAGTTCTAAGCATCCCAGAAACTATTCAGAAAAGTCAAACATGACTTATAAAAACACCAGTATAGGCTTTTAAGGCCTACAAGTAAAAAACTACATTTTCCGCGAATATGGCGTCACTTCTGATTTTGGACAGGAAATGGCGGACATGTGATAGTTCGCGCTGACGTCTGTTTCAATGTGGGAAGTGTTACGAACAGCTGATCAGATCGGCAAAGCGTGTTTCTGGAATATTGTTTTTGTTCCTGCAAGCGCTTTTTATGCAATTTTTTGCAAAGCTTTATGTGGCAGGAAACCGTGACTGAGGACAAGCTGATGGCATAAGATGTAAGTTTCATATGCAAAAAAAATTATTGCGCTAGCTTACATGGTTCAGGTTCTACAGGGATTTAAAAATAGTTACACAAAACGGAGCGTGCTGCTCTGACCGGCTTTAAAGGGTTAACAATAACAATGTATTGAATAATGACTTTAAAAAATAATATAAAATAGTGCAAATACTGATAACAGTGCAAATGTTTGCAATATAAGAAATAAATGAAAAATGTAAACATCTGTGTTTAGTGAACTTTGCAGTGTTGCTCTGTGGTGCAGCTACGACACCGTAGCAAAGTTTACACACTGTGTCTACTTGATCCACGTCTGACTCCGCGAACCCATAATGTTTCCACACCACTGAAGGTTTTTTTTTTTTACCTCTCTTTTCAACCAACGGCAGTCACTCTCCTCTCCAAATAACTTCTGCTGAGCTTTCCGAGCTTCCCTCGGGTCCTCTTAATTGTTGTGACACGTGTTCGAAATGCAGAGAGGTGCACTCGATTTGCCACACGGAGCAGCGCGAGAGTAAAGCACGAGGGAGGGGCTAATAATCGGCTCAGTCATTTTTAATGATCGTTGAAAGCCCAGATCGTAATCGTGATTAAAATTCGATTAATTGAGCAGCCCTAATACTGGACGAGTCAGATCCAGATTATTGATTGCGTTAATGAGCGACTAGTCATGAAAACAACGCTGCTGAGCGGAGGGTTATAGACTGAATTTAGACTGTTGAGTTTCATTGTGACCGCTGCAAGTTTGTGCTCAAGTTGAAATTTTGCGTAAGAAGTTACTGCCGCTATAAAAACCGTCTGAGGGATACACGTTGACATCTTCAATGCAGAGTCACACAAGGTAAGAAACTCTTTAAAAGGAGCTCCTGTTTTTGCTCTGAATGAAGGCTGTCGCTCTTCTCCCCGCCATCTTGACTCTCCATCATTTTTCTTTCTTTGTTCTTGTTTAGCAGACTTCCGTGACTCTGTCGCCTTCGAAGGCGTCCCTGCACACGCCGCCCGACGCCACTGCAGCTCCAGCCCCGCCCCCCGAGCCCTTTGAATACTATGACGCTGGAAACCACTGGTGCAAAAACTGTAACGCTACGTGTGGTTCCATGTTTGATTTTTTCACACACTTGCACAGCAAAACGCACCTAAAGGTTGGTTTTCACTTTAAAGCATCATCGCCCACATTGTCTGAAATTCTCCCTCTTTGATATTCAGTTGATATTCATACCTCGGCGGGCTCCTCGTGTTTGCTCTGTTACATTTCATGTTCTTCTCCGTCCCTCAGACTCTGGACCCGTATGACCGACCCTGGGCTTCCACTCCGAGCAAAATCAAAAAGAACCAGCTGCCAGACGAGAAGCTGACTAAACCCGCTAAAGGTACTTGTGCTGCACCTTCAGAGGATCCTGCAGACGTATCACAGTCTGTTTTTTGAACCACTGAATTTTGTTAGCCATATTTTGGTTCCAGGTGGAGCTCAGTGTGGATCTCTGCTGCCATTTCTGTCTCTTAATGAAAACAGTGATAATGAAGTGATTCGCATCGAAGCATAGGGGAGACTGCTGTCCGCACCTCCAGTGCTGATTCGTTTCCTTTTCATGCCTCACATGGCTCTGAAAGCTGCTGAAAATGCAACAACAGTTGGTAAAGTGCGCTAAGTTCTTGGTGCAGGTGTGTTCGTATCACCCCAAAAACAGCTTGACTGCATCTCCTGCAGGCACCCGGTTATTGCTGAGGAGCTGCAGCATTTTTCCATCTTTCACTGGTCTTAAATAACCACTCAACTCTTTACCATCTGTTTTCCAAAAAAGTCAGCACCCCGCCTCTTTAACCTTCTCCTTTTTTGACAGGTACTGGAAATGGACACTTCCATAAGGTAAACATGATTGGTAGCTCATTTATCCTCCGTTTGAGGGTTGAAAATGTCATGTGTGTCGCGCTGCAGGTTCGGAGTTCCTGGTACCCGTCAGAGGATTCTTCTGCCTGCTGTGCAGAGAGTTTTATGGCGACGGCATCTGTGCAGAAGAGCATGTCACCACGCACGCTCACAACGAGAAGTATAAGGTTTGGAACTCAATGACTTAAGCATTGCCAAATATACAGAGATCTGTGCCACCTAAACCTTTAAAGGTGGTCAGGCCTGCCTTTTCTTGATTTGATATAGATAAAGGATAGATATAAATAAAGCAACACTTCACACATCGGATCGCAGAGGATCCCTCCCCATCCTGGAAATCTGGACAGCCACATGGTTTAATGGAAGAGAAAATTATGAACCTTTACAGATGACTGAATTCAAAGACGTCAACAGTCAAAACGAAAAGGCTTGTTCATTATGCTGAAATTTCATTGCAGCACCTAAAAATGCTCCTCAGTTCTCATCCTGTACAAAGGAGCAGACATCAGTTCTGCTGTTGGGCTGAGGGGCATCTATGTCCAGCTTAGAGTAACTGCCTGTCACCTGGAATTTTCCCCATGCTCTAAAAAGTGTTGCTTTGAATTATTTGAGCAGTGTGTTTCTGGGGTTTGATCAATTCTGATGTGTAGATTTTAAGATTACATGTTTATATGTCAAGTGACCAAAGTGGACTTCAATATATATTCTTGACTCTTCCTCACCAGAAACAAATGTATGAGAACCCACTGTACGAGCAGAGGCGGAACCTGGACCGCCAGGCGGGACTGGCCTTAGAGGCAAGTGGAAAGAAACGCAAACATGATGACGATGAGAAAGGCAGCAAAGAGGAAAAGTCCAAACACAAAAAAGAGAAAAAGGAAAAGGAGAAAAAGAAAGAAGAGAATGCTTCAAAGGAGGACAAGTCCAAAATTAAAAAGGAGGAAGACGAGGATAAGCTGAAGCCAAGCAAAAAGGAAGATTTTAAGAATGCCAAGAGCCCTGAAAAGGAGTGGCCTTATTACAGCAAGAAAAATAATGATGAAAAGTACAACTACAGCAAGAAGGATGACAAGTACCATTACAGCCGAGAGGAAGACGAGAGGGACAGCCGGCACAGATACAGCAGGGATGAGGAATATCGGTACCATTACCGCACCGATGCTAATGACCGTCCCAAATATGGTTCAAAAGATGATGGGGACAAATTTAAAGGTGGCAAATATTCAGATGCCAGATCCAAATATGAGAAAGAGCGAGACGAATGCAAACCTAAACCTGAGAGGGAAGGTTTTAAAACGTTTGAGCCAGAGAAGCCGGCAGTCAGCAACCCCGAACCACTACCAAAACCCTACGAACCGCCCAAAATTCTTTGTGGCCCCAGTCCGGCCATGAGGGCCAAGCTCCGCAAGCAGAGCCTGGAGGCCGGCAAACCAACTACAGCAGCAACAACCACATTCGGAAAGTTCATTTGGAAGAAGAAGGAGAACGTGCTTGCAAAGGAGGCAGAGAAAGTTGCTGCAGAATTCATCAAAGAGGATGAAGCTGCTGCCAAGTCCCCTTCGGTGGAAGACTCTTTTGCAAAGTCAGTAGCTGTTGCCAAAGAGATCGCAGAGAAGCTGGGAAACAAACCAAGCGTATCTGCTCCCTGGATGTCCAACCGGGGACGGATCCGACCCAACCTCCCTACACCTGCTCTAGGTCTGAGGAAGCCAACCATGATGGGCAGACCTGCATCTCTGAATACCTTTCTGTCCATTAAACCCCAAAACCCTACTTTAGTAGAGTCTCTTCCAACAGAGGGCGCAGTACTCCCGCCTCCTCCCGTGAGTTCCGGAAATGGTCTGCTTCAGACTAAAATGGTCCCATACGTTGATAAACTTGGGCCATTTGAGGCAGTCCTTCCCTTGTTTCAGGTTAGACCTCCACCCGTGGTGCCTGTACCAGCTGAAGTTAAATCTACTCTGCCAGTTTTTGAACCTGCCCGAGTCCAGCCAAATCCTGCCCCTGCTGGTGTTACAACTCCTACACATTCTAAATTTAATACTACTCCACCAGTTTTTGAACCTGCCCGAGTCCAGCCAAATCCTGCCCCTGCAGGTCTCACAACTCCTACACCTTCTAAATTTAATACTACTCCACCAGTTTTTGAACCTGCCCGAGTCCAGCCAAATCCTGCCCCTGCAGGTCTCACAACTCCTACACCTTCTAAATTTAATACTACTCCACCAGTTTTTGAACCTGCCCGAGTCCAGCCAAATCCTGCCCCTGCAGGTCTCACAACTCCTACACCTTCTAAATTTAATACTACTCCACCAGTTTTTGAACCTGCTCGAGTCCAGCCAAATCCTGCCCCTGCAGGTGTCACAACTCCTACACCTTCTAAAGTTAACCCTGCTCCACCAGTTTCTAAACCTGTCCCAGTCGACTTAAAGTCGGTCCCAGTACAGGCAAAACCTTTAACTTCTTTAGCTACCACAGCTACTCCAGCACAACCAGCCATGATAAAGATTGTGTCTGACGTGGCAGCTCCTGGTGTCCCAGAGGGTGAGCAGACTCGTACGGTGTTTGTCAAACCTCCACCTTTCATGAATAAGTGTGATGGAGCTCAGAAATCGGACAAATTTAGGAGCAACCTGGCTGCAGCCAGAGCCCAAGATTTATTTGGCATCTTCTACAGCAGCATCAGCCAAACGGGCCCCTCCTCCTTCAGCAAACCAGCATCAGATACTAGAGCTGAAGGCAGTAGTGGCAGTAAAAGTCCATTTCCAGTTCCAAAAGCCCTAACACCCCAACCACAGTCCAAACCACACCCAGAATTACAGCCCCAACCTGAGTCTCAGCCACAGTCCCAACCACAGCCCAAACTGCACCCTGAACCTGGGTCCCAGCCACAGTCCAAACCACAGACACAGCAACACCTTGAACTCCAGCCTGAACCACAGCCCAAGGCACAAGGTCTTACTCAGTTCCCGCTTCCAAATGAACTCCAAAGATCTCCACAACGAAATCCAAATGAGCAGCCACAAAACCCACTGACCCCAACAAACTCAGGCATTCAAATTATGTCTGTCTGGTCCCTGCAGTCTGCCAAAGACTCCGCATCTGAGTTGGCTCTACCTAATGAAAGAAACACGCAAATGGCTCAACCAAGAGTGTCTCCCCCGCTTCAGTGTGAGGTTCAGAGTGCACCTGAAGACCAGTCTGTGACAGCCAAATTGGATCCCCAAATCTTCCCAGAGAGTCAGTCTTCCAGACTGGAGTCCCAGCTCAAACCATGTCCTGAAAGTCAAATAGAGCCCCAACAGTCAGAATTAAGCAAGGTCAACGAATTCCATCCAGAGACTCATTCTGACACAGAACCTGAACCCAAACCAAAAACGGGTCCTAAAACCAGGGGTAAGAAAACCCCGCCTGCTCCTCGGCCAACCCGGCAAACCCGATCCCAAACAAGATACCAAACCCGACAGCAGCTGAACCAGAACCAGCCTGAACCAGAACCCGAGTCATCTTCAGGTGACACTGATGCTGCAACTACAAACCCAAAGAACTTGGACATGGTAGATCCTGGCTCTGTGTCGCAGCCAGAGGCTGAGGCGTCCAGTGAGGCGAACCCTCAGATTATGAAGATAACTGCAGAAACACTGGGCTTGCCCTCTGACATGACCTCACTGGACTTTGAATATGATTTTAACTTTGAGTAGGAGGTGACTGGGCTTTGTGACATGGGGGCGGGGTTTATTCTAACCGCTCGGCTATCCAGAAAGGCTGAAGCCACAATGTGTCACATAGTGGAGGGCATGTGAAAGTGACGAGATAGACACTCTTGCTGAGGGACTACACCTGTCTAAAGGACCAGATTTATTTAGAGTTTAATTGAATTCCTTTCTTCACTGTTTTCTCCAGAATTTGTTTTTAGGTCTGATTGATCTCATAGAAACGTGTCCAGGACATTTGTCCTCACCCAGCAGTCTCCTAGTTTTGCAGCTTTTGCTTACACTTCATAGGTTTCCAATAGACTAAAAGAAGAATTTAAATACTCAAATAAACCTGTAAACTGCTTGATTTATGCCATTTCTGTTTAAATAACACAATAAACCTCCTCTCTTTGATCATATTTGGCAGCTGGGACCGCTGGTGTGTTGCGTTTTGGAGTTGCATTAAATGAATAATGATTCCACCTAACAGGACTAGTGAGCTCATGTAGATGGCTGCCATCCGATCTACTGAACGAGAAACCTTATAAAATCAGAGCGCTCACCCGGTCTGGTTGTGATTTGTTAGTTTTTAGTTACCGTGTACCTGTTGCTACCTGGCTCTAAATAATAAAAACACAATTGCAGACTTTCAGCCTGACCCAGTCTTTGAAATACATAAACCAGGCTCAGTCAAGCACAGTCTTTTATTGTAATGACACAACTTGTCCTTTGAGGCAGCAGAGTGTCTGTCTGAGGTGCTCTCTGTTGAAAGTGGAGATGCAGCTGACAATGATGAATATTTGGATGAGTCTGCTAAGACTCCTGTGAATTTCCGTACTCTGAGGTGAACCTGGAACACTTTGTAATCCTTGAACCCTTTCACAGTTCATCTGGACCGACTGTTTGGTTTCACCTCATTTCTGCTTCTTGTCACAGGAAATGTTGGCCTAGAACCTTTCGGGAAATAAAAGATTCCTGAAGTCAAAAAAAGCCCAACAAAGTTCAGACAGTTCATCCCAGGGACATTTCTTAAATTTTCAAGCCATCAGTGTATTTATTTTATTTTTTTTATAGGTGACCTTTCTGTTGTTGATCTCAGACTTGCTGGATGTCTTCCCCTGTGTAACGGGTCTGAACTGAATCATCTGTCTCAGAATAGATAAATCTGTGGCTGGGAAATGCTAGAAAAGAACCTGTGACCTGGACCTCAAATTTCCTGAACCTACAGAGAATATGGCATCTCAGAACACGAGGTGAGGCTTAATTTAGCAACCAGATCGTTAAAAGTTTCTTAGTGTCTGGGAAATATGTCAATGTGAAGGTGAAGATCTGAGTCATGGTCCTTTCACTGGTTCTCAATGTTTGATCCAGCTAACCCAGATTAACTCACTGTAATGTACTAAATTTGTGGTTAACCTGTTTAAGAACTTGCAGATGAGAGGCTGTAATCCCATTTAGGGTCTCAAACAAATGGTTGTAAAGCAGAGCATAAATTACTAAAAGGAAATGTTCCCTCATCACCTGTTGAACGGCCTCTTACAGATGAAACTGATGGTTGGAAGACTGCTCCTTCAAAGAGCACAGTGTAGTTTTGGGCGGTTCACGGTTAAGGCCTCGTTTCATCCTGTTTCGACCTCGGAAAGCTTGTTCTGATGCTCCTGAATGAAACAGTTACTGGAACTGCATCGGATGTTCTTCGTTCATTGTGTCTGAAACTGCTCGTTCTGTAATGTGTTAAAGTTTTAATAAAAGGAGAAACTCCAGCATGTCTCTGTGTGCTCATTACAAGGGAAAGAAACTTTATTCAATCAAAATCGGGACAAAATCGGAACACACGGGGGACGCTTGGCTCAGGTTTAAGTACTTCTACAGATAAAAGGCAAAAATCTGATTTATTATTAAAATATTAATAGTTATATATTATTAATAAAGTTCTGAGAGCCTAATGTCTGGATGATTGTAGAGTATAAAGCAGAAGGAAATTCTGACCCAGATTAGTTTGAGATATTCTCTCTTATTTACTTTGTATTTGAAGGTTTGATGAATAATCTGCAGTGATTAAGAAACCTTCCAGAGATTCTTGCAGCCAGAGTTGGGTCGACTCTAGAAGTGTCAAATCTGAGAACCGTGCAGTGGCGTCCATGCAGAGGTAATCGGGGACAAGTCCAAATACTCAAGCCGATCATACGATCATTAAACTGCAGTTTGTGACCCAACGGGGCTCACCTGTCTCAGGTAAAGTCTCTGATTGAGCCGGTCTCCACGTTGGGGGGCATCTACAGTGTTGGGGAGTAATGGAATACAAAATATGAGTAACTGTATTCTGTTACGTCTGTGAAGGTTCTCAGTCATCCAGGTCATCGTAGTCAAAGGAGCTTGCAAAGAAAAGCGTCTGGACTTCTTTAAGTTGCTTGAAGACTTCACAAGCGCATGGCACAACACAGAAGAGCCACCTCCACAGGACAAGACTCAGCAGTCCATCTGCATCTTAAGGATAAAGGACACTCTTTCGAGGATGCCAATGTTCACATTTTGGACAGAGAGGACAGATGGTTTGAAAGAGGAGTGAAAGAAGCCATCTATGTCCACTGTGAGCGACCATCTTTGAACAGAGGCGGGGGTTTACGACACCAACTCTCTGCCATCTATAATCCAGTTTTGAGATCCTTCCCAGACGCCTTAACGCCCACTCACATCCTGGGCCATCTGACCTCAGGAATTCGCATGATAAGGTGGGGCCAGGTTTCACAATGAACACACCCGAAACTCTGGCTGATTGGGACCCACGCCCAGTTTCCCACCTTGGCTCAGGCGATTTGAGGATCATCAGGGGGTCCTTTTGTCCCTCTGTGGGGGGTCACTCCCACTAGGTTTATATCTGGGACTCTCCACCATTTGACCTTAGAACTGAAGAGGCTTCTCGGATGAGAGGTGAAACGTCTTCAAGCAACTTAAAGAAGTCCAGACGCTTTTCTTTGCAAGCTCCTTTGACTGTATTCTGTTACAGTTACCATTTAAATAGGTGATAATTAGAATGCAGTTACTTTGTTAAAATAAATGGATTACATAGTGGTCGTTTCCTTTTTCAAGTGTTAGGCTGTGCCCTATGGAACGCCAGGACTGCCATCATGAATTAATTAAATACACCATTAAATAATTAAATGTGGCAATAATTAATTAAAATTGGAAATAATTAATTAAAAATGTTTTTGACACATTTAATTAATTATTGACACATTTAACTAATAATTAAATAATTATTTAATGGTGTATTTAATTAATTCATTTTGGCACAGTTGACTCCTTCAGGTCTCACCAGGTCTCACCCATTTTATCTGTCAGCCTCACCCATCAAACTCAGGGGGCGGGGTTAACGCTGATCGAGTCAAAACCATTGCTTTGGCCTGGTGGCCATTGTTTCTAGCACACAACAACCGGCATGTGGAAGCTAACAGAACTGAGCTTTGAAAAACCCTGTGTGTGTGTCACCAAATACCGTTTTAATATTTTTTTAGCCGAGAATGTAGTGGTTTAATCTTCATGTGTCTGGTCGGTTTGTCAAGATACAGCCTCTTTGCAAAAGTGCTTCGATGATTTTGGAGATGTCTGCCCAGTCTCACGGCAAAGCGTGGGATAGACCCACTCGCCTCGCAATCGAGCTTTCATTACCACCGACAAAGCGCAGGCCCCGGTACACAGCTGTAATAACCCCCGCTTACACTGACTTCATTTACTGAGGTTATATTTATCGGTGTTTTATTTCCTGATGTTCTTATGTGTCCTACGTGTTTCAGTCGCTAATTCTGAATTATAACTAACATTAAAAACATGTTTAAGGAGGAGAGAGAGCAAATAAATCTGTTTAACAGCTGATCTTTGGGTTTTTGTTCAGTAATCAGCGTGACCTGTGTATAAACACATAAAAGAGATAACGTTGGTGTTTCCGTCATGTAGTAACTGCTGGCTTTAACTGTACAAAGGTTGTTCGACACTATGAAACACATACAGACTTCATGATGTTCGGCTAATATTTTTATTGTGAATATTAATCATGAGGGTAAACGGCCCTGTACACCACGGAGTGAGGTCAGCATGTCCACGATATCTTCAGCTCTATGAGTTAACCCATCAAACTAATCTGTCATCTACGAATATGTCACGGGTCATATCAATATGATTTTACAGGAACTCATCCTTATTACTGCCTACTATTCCAGAGACGTGAAAATCTACAGCATAAAGAACAAAAAAATATAGCAGTCTAACGCAACACTGTAACAGAGATGAACGCGTCAGTTTGTCGCAGATCAAAGTGGAATGAAAGTGATTGGTTGAACAAGTGTTCATGATCTGTGTTTTCTGCATTTTCATCAGCGTTTAACCCGAGTTCCCAACCGGTCAGCTGGTGGGTAACAGGCATCTCCAAAAACATTAGAGTACTTTTGCAAATATCTGACGTCTTGATGAATCAAGCAGATATTTGAAGTTTACACAGAAACATTCTCACATGAAAATCTCTTAAAAGTTTATTTTGTGACCCAGAAAGAGTAATATTTCAAACTCTGCCACTCTGTGTTCCTCCGCCACTGCCTCGTTTGAGTTTTGGACGAAATGGATTCTGGGATATTGCATTTCGTCATTTCGAGCTCATTGGAGACCAGAACAGCCAATCAGATTTTTTTGCATCCAAGTCTGTGATTGGCTGGTTTTGTGGCACAAATATAACGGTGTACAGAAAGTAGTGATGGTAAATTAGATTGTTTTTACTGAATTGAGTTTGAGCAGAAATTTTTTTGTTAAGATACTGGATGTTGTGTTTTTCTCCACAATTTTAATTATAAGCTAGATACATTGCTGCTAACAGCAACAGGGATGAGTCAGTGAGTCAGTTGGGCTTGTGAATCATGATTCATGAGTCATTAAAGTGATTCTCGAGTATTGAACGATTCGTTCATGATTCGCGCATCACTAACAGAAAGAGTTGAGCGCCCACAGGCAGAAATGTTGCGAACACATTGCGAGCGAGCGCAAATGCAAAAACTGAGCGAGAGGGGGTGCTATTGTGTGTGTGTGTGGATAATAGCAAACACTGAAATACAGTTTTTGCACGCAGCAATGAATTTTGTTCACTCAAATTCAGCTTTTAAATTTAAATTTCTCCTCAAAATGCAACACTTGCACCTGCAAACTTTTTTTTATGTGCGCTCAATTTTTTTTTACGTGCGCTCAGAGTAGTGCCACAAAAATAACGCCATATTCGTCGCGTCACTCTCTGATTGCTTAAATAGGGATAATGTTATAGCCAATATAATGCAAACTCCACTATTTTTTTAAATTAGAGAAATCTCGTTCTAAACTTGGTTCTGTTTGGAGACTTAATATTGACGGTATTATAACTGATGAACCCCGAAAAGTCTCCACCTATTGCTCCAATTTTTATAAAAATTTATACAAGTCAGAGTTTGATGAGAGTGCTGCTCTGAACTTTATGGAACAAATCCCTGATGTGCGAACAGTTAAAGAAGATCAGATGAGTTTCTGTGATAGGCCGATATCTATTAGTGAAGTGCTACCTGCTATTCGACGTCTTAAACTTAATAAATCCCCAGGAACCGATGGCTTAACCTCTGAATTTTACATTACTTTTGCAGATCAACTGGCTCCATTTCTTCTTAATATATACATTGAAAGTCTTATAAATCAGTCTCTTCCCCCCACTTTACCACAAGGTCTGTTAACCCTAATCCCAAAGCCAAAGAAAGATCCCACTTATATTGACAATTGGAGGCCAATTTGCCTCCTTAATAATGATTATAAGATCCTAGCTCAGATCTTTGCCAAAAGACTGAAAACTGTTTTGAATGATATTATTGATGAAACTCAGTCTGGCTTTATGGTTAACAGACACATATCCAACAACATTAGACTTGTTTTTGACCTAATTGATTATGCAGATTTGTGTAGGGATGATAGCTTTATCTTATTTGTAGATTTCTGCAAAGTGTTTGATACGATTGAACATGGTTTCATTTTTCAGGCTTTGGACAAATTTGGCTTTGGTCCTTATTTTCAGAATGCAATTAAAACAATGTACAAAAATTTAAATTGCTCCATCAAACTACAAGCAGGTACATCACCTAGGTTTAACTTGAACCGCGGTATCAGGCAAGGCTGCCCCATCTCCCCATACTTATTTCTCATCTGTGCTCAACTCCTCTCTGATTATATTAAAGGCAGTCCTCTGAAAGGTATAACAATTGCGGATGAAGAAATATTCATTAGTCAACTTGCTGATGATACCACTCTCTTTTTAAAAAATGCTTCACAGGTGCAGATGGCTATTAACACAATTAATGCCTTTTCTTTAGCTTCAGGACTCCACCTAAACATTGGCAAATGTGAACTGCTTGCCCTTAGAAATTGTACCAGTCTATCTATTGCTGGCATCCCAGTGAAAGAGTCTGTCACTTACCTTGGTATAGTCATTAATAAAAATCAATCCACCAGGTGCTCCCTTAATTTCACTCCAATTTTGGACAAAACACAACAAAAGCTAAATGCTTGGCTGCAGCGGGATTTATCCATTAAAGGGAGAGTTTTACTCATGAAAGCAGAGGGTTTATCTCGTCTAACTCATGCTGCTTTATCTCTTGATGTAAATAAAGAAACCCTGGCAGATATTGACAGACATCTTTATAATTTCATATGGAAGAATAGAATTCATTATATTAAAAGATCAGTTTTATCCAGCTCATACCAACATGGTGGAGTAGGGCTGCTCAATTAATCGAATTTTAATCACGATTACGATCTGGGCTTTCAACGATCATTAAAAATGACTGAGCCGATTATTAGCCCCTCCCTCATTTATCCGCGACACCTTAAAGGCCGGTCCGTGAAAATATTGTCGGGCATAAACCGTCCGTGGCGCAAAAAAGGTTGGAGACCGCTGATTAAGAGGACCCGAGGGAAGCTCGGAAAGCTCGGAAAGCTAAGCAGGAGTTATTTGGAGAGGAGAGTGACTGCCGCTGGTTGAAAAGAGAGTTTAAAAAAAAAAACTTCAGTGGTGTTGCACACTATGTTATATTATTTTTTAAAGTCATTGTTAACCCTTTAAAGCCGGTCAGAGCAGCACGCTCCGTGTTGTGTAACTATTTTTAAATCCCTGTAGAACCTGAACCGTGTAAGCTAGCGCAATAATTTGTTTTGCATATGAAACCGGAGGAGTTGTACTTACATCTGATGCCATCAGCTTGTCCTCGGTCACGGTTTCGTTCCACATATAGCTTTGCAAAAATTGCATAAAAAGCGCTTGCAGGAACAAAAACATAATATTCCAGAAACACGCTTTGCCGTTCCTATCAGCTGTTCGTAACACTTCCCACAGTGAAATGATGCACATGCTGTTTTCTTTGCAAATTTGCATCATAGGATTGTTTTTTGTTTTTCCTGCAGTATATAAAAATTGCTGTATCTCCAAAATAAAACTATGAAGACACTCAAAATAAATTTCCTGTTGTTGTAAACTATTTTTTGCAACTTTATTGTATTTAAAGTTTTGAGGGATAAACCTCTTAAATTTCTCCAAGTAGAAATATATGTAAACAAAACAAAAGCGATTTTCAATTTTTTTTGTAGTTTATTGCACTTTTTTGCAATTTATGTAATTACTATGGACTTAATGCATACATATTATTAAAATATGGGCTATAACAGTTGTATTGATGTATAGCAACTTGAAATGCTCCCACAAATGGCACTACAGCATGTAAAAAAAAATAATATAAGCTCTGGTGGACTTGGTTCTATAGTAGGTCTTAAAGGGTTAAATAAATATCGTCAAATAATCGTGATCTCAATTTCAGTGAAAATAATCGTGATTATCATTTTTGCCATAATCGAGCAGCCCTATGGTGGAGTAAACTTTCTTGACTTCTCCTCATTAAACAATGTGTTTAAAATAAACTGGATTAAACAATTTTTCAGTAACCCAACCTCAATTTGGAACTTTATTCCCAATTATATTTTCTCAAAAATTGGTGGTCTTAACTTTCTTTTGCTTTGTAATTACAATATCGATAAAATCCCTTTAAAACTATCCAACTTTCATAAACAAATGCTTCTTTCCTGGTCATTGATTTATAAACACAACTTTTCTCCACATAGATACTATATTTGGAACAATAGAGAGATTTTATACAAACATAAGTCTGTGTTTATAAGTAAGTGGTTTGATAATGGGATTCATCGTGTTTCACAACTTATAAATCCAGCTGGAGGTTTACTCTCTTACTCAGAATTTTTGAATACATATGGTCTTCCTGTTCCACCAAAGGAAAGTTTGATGCTATCCCTGCTGGGGTCTTAATGTTGTTTAGAAATCCTGTTGTTAATGATTTGACCCCTTTACCACTGGATCCTGCTGTTACTTATGTTGGTCGGGTGTGGTTCCCCTCTGTAAGGAGGAAAAACAACCGTGAAATACGAACTCTGTTTCAAAAAGACAGAACTTGTGTCCCAACGGCTGTCGCCTACTGGAATAACTTATACCAGGACCTGGAATGGGAGAAGATTTGGACCTTACCGTTGAAATTTCTATTAAATAACAAAGTAAAGGAAATATCTTTTAATGTTATTCATCGTTTTTACCCAACCAGATCTTTTCTTGTACGTTATAAAAAGGACATTGATGTTAACTGTACATGTTGTAATTGTGTGAAGGAAGATATTTCTCATTTATTTTGGTCATGCTCATACACGAATCTTTTCTGGCAAGAATTTTGTGTTTTTGTTGTTTCCTTTATCCTTTCTGAGTTCTCTCTTTGTTACGAGAAAATATTGTTTGGTTTCTTTAACGACCCCATGCACAGGGCAAACAAATTTTATTTGATTAATTTATTGATATTATTGGCTAAATTTCATATACATAAGTCGAAATTTTCTAACGCAAAACCATCCTTTCAGTGCTTTTTAACTGAAACCAAACACTATGTTAAAACCATACAACGTTCTCAAAATCTAAAAGCTGTCAAAACCATAAACTTATGTTCCCTGTTCAATATCATCTGATTCTTTAATAGACTGTGTCTATTTTGTTTTTTTATACGAACCCCCTGACATTGTGTTTGCTATTTTGTATTTGTATATTTGTATTTTGTGATTTGTCAATAAAGCGTATTCAAAAAAAAAAGGGGGGGGCTGCAGATAGGATACAGGGATACAGCCACAGAGATTAAAATGTGACGCCATTTCCGGAGTAAAACCGCAAAGGATTCTGGGAACGAGTGGCAAGCGGTACTAGCGCACGCAGGCTTTCACATGAAAACAGTCACACCGCGATAAAAAGAAACACATGGCAAGAAGCCGTTGTATTATTAACTGCAATAGCCGGTCGCATGACAGCCACGGGAAGCCGACGGGTAAAGAGATCGGTTGTTATCGGATTCAGTTGTGGAAGAGAAATTGTTTAAGCCACGTTTCCGAAGTAACAAAGAGGTGACGGATGGCCTGGATTGCAGCCATTCCAAGACCAAATATAACGTCCCAGAACACTCCAGCTCACATGTTAGTCTGCTCCAAGCATTCCCACAAAGGTCAGTCTTCTGTTGTAGTTAATACGTAATTTATCACAACATAACTGTTGATGTAGGTTACAAATAAGTCTCATATTGATTTGAATTGAATTCGTTGCTATGCTGCTTTGTTCGCGGTGGCTTTGCGGGCTAATGTTTGCCAATTTTTTGATGTGTTTTGTAGGAAAACCAGCCTACAAAATGCAGGAATGCAATCCAGACTGGGCCCCTCTATCAGCCTGGGTTTAAAGCTGCTACCACAGCCAGATTTGATCGGTTAAGAGAGAGAGAGCGAGATCCAAACAGCCACGAAACGTCTGCATATATGTGCCCAAGTGTTGTATTGAAGCAAGCAAGTGATGAATAACTGTTTTCCAGTATGTTGGAGGTTTTTCATTATTGATTTGTTTTTCACCGAAGCAGCTAATAAAGCACGATGAAATACAATGTTGCCTCTTTCTTGTAAGATTCTATAACAGAATGAAACAATAATGCCAGTTAAAAATAAAGACAATAATTGAATGAATTACAAAACACTTTTTTTTTCTATTAGATCTGAAAATGTTGTGTAACACTACAACCTGAAACGACAAATAGATGCGTTGGCCTGTAACAACAGCTGTGAGATGGAATCGTCCAAATCACCAAAGTAAACTGGGCCTGGGCTTGTTGCAGGATCTGAAGTTACTAAACATGTTGTGAGTGTATGCACTCACGCTTAGGACCATATAATAATAAATATGTGCGTGATGAAAGTTGTGCAGCACACTAACATCCTTACTCCGGGATTAAAACCACAGAATTAATGGTTACCGGTGCTGGAAATACTAGTGTTTGATGCAGTGTTATGATTTAGTTGCCACTTGTACCCACAATGCAATGCGCGAAAGTCACGTGGTCTGTCAATCTCTATTCCTGCATCTTTTGGGATCTTACAAAGCTTCAAACGACGCGTCGACTATTAAATTCGTCGTCGACGATTTTGATAGTCGACGTAATCATAGCTAGTTCAAGTTCAAATTTTATTCGCCACATGCAGTGGCATGAACTAGTTGACTAATCGTGGCAGCCCTAGTTACCAACTACTTGTTGGGCCATGTAATCTGTAGTGGAATACATTTTACACTGGTCATCTATGATGAGTGAAAACCCTGTGACGGTCTCAGTTATGGTCAGTGTGGAACCCCCCCCCCCCCCTTCTTTGTTTTGCTCTGTAACTTTGCACTGTCCTCTTTCTGCTGTAACAAAACTAATTTCCCACGTGTGCGACTAATAAAGCTTATCTTATACCTGTGGGTCCTCCAGTCACATGTTCAAGGTGAGCACAGGTGAATGAGTGAGTGAAGATCGGATCAAAGCACATCAGAGTGGACCTGATGAGCCTGTGTTGCTTTAAAGCTCAGAAATTTGCTGCACATGTCCAATAAAAATGTTTTCATGGCGCAGGTGGCCAGGTTACAGCCCCTCAGATGAGACCAGCAGGAAAATAACCAAGTACATTTACTGAAGTACTTCCCTCAAATTTAACATACCTGTAATTTCTGCGTGATGCTGCTTCCTGTTTCTACTGTATTTCTGATGCAGATATTGTGGTTTATACTCTAAACTATTTGGAGTACAGATAATCACCAAGTATAAGTTATGCACAGCTGCTGGATGTAAGAAATGTACACATCAATAATTATGATGCATTAGTAACATGTATATGTTTGTAATGTGGAGCATGTTTGTTTCACGTCTGTGCTGTTATAAGTTTTACTTCAGTAAAAGTCTAAAAACTTTCTTCCCACACAGACTCTGTTTAATCTGCAACTCCACGTGTCTCATGATCAGGCTGCACATCTTATTTCTGATTGGTGTAACAGGTATGTGTCACATCTGATGGTTTTCAGGTGTGTCCTGGATCCTGGTTCTTTCTGCTTGGAGTAAGGTAAGAGGATGGGAACCTATACGGAAGTGCGCGTGCATGCCGGAAAAACATGAAGTCAATTATAGTCAAAGTCAGTAAATTACTGTGTTTTTAAAGAGTCACAACTACATTTTACTTTCTGTTTGTAGTAATTTTAAACATATTTGAATGATTTTTATTGCCAATTAAAACATTTTAAAGTGTGAATATTCCACTTTTTTCTCTCCAAATGTTAGCTTACCATTTTAACGTTTTGTGGTCATTCGATTTGCCCGTTTCTAAGCTCAAAAAGGAGCTTTAATGCATTTGATTTTTTCCCTTTCAAGTCAATTTCTGGTTGATTATTTTTAATGATTTATTTATTCTTTGCATTGTTTGCCTGAATATAAAAATTCAGTTTTGTATTATTTTTTTTTTACTGCTTTTTATTTCATTGAATTCTTTGATGTTGTTTTGATGATCAAGCCTGCAATCGGCTGATTGGCCGATGGTCTGTCAGCTGTTTGTTCTGTGCTGGATAAATAAAGTTTGGTTGAAGTGAAGGACCAGTGCTTTTGTTTGTTTTTGTTTCCTGTCTGTAAACAACATAAATTAAAAATAAGTTGAAATTCGTCTGGGAGCTCTGTCAGTCTGATGCTAACTGAAAACATCTGGGGGAACATCTGTCCTCATAGGTGAGCTGATTGGCTGCTGAAGCAGATGTGCAGGTTCACAGAAGCTCATTCAGATGAAAATATGAATTCACATCTGTGGGAAAGATGAACAGCAGTATGAACGCGTGAATAAAATTCCTTTGATCGGTAATTTGAATCCATAAACCAAGTTTTCTTTGTATGATGAAATTTACTTTCTAAGGTTCTGTGTTTAAGAAGAGCTTGTTTTCTAAATGTTAATACTTGAAAAATATGGAGATGAAAAAAATAAAAAGATTCAAAATGTAAAAAAAAAAAAAAAGAACACCCAAACTTGGTAAACGAAAAATGAAAAAACAGTGAATTCATCAAAATGAATAAATGAAATAAGTTTATATATAAAAAAGAAGGAATATTACAAGTAAAACTGCCTGCAGCGCACAGCTGAAAACATCTGGAGCTGCTTAATTCAAACATGTTGCTGCCTCCATCCACCGACCCATCATCCACCCATCACTCATCATCCTTTATCCTCCGCTGATGTTGGTGGCAGCAGGTTGAGCAGGGACTCCAGATGTTCTCCTCCTCAGCGACACCTCCGGGCCCTCCTGTGGAATCTGAGGCGCTCCCAGACCAGATGAAGGGGTTTGAGGTCTCCCCTGAGGTCTTCCCCCGGTTAGGCACGTTGCTGCAACAAATTCATGTTGAAGAATCAGAAGTATGATTTCAGGTGCTGAGATGGGTTCTGATTCTGTGAGTGGGTGCAGCTGGAACTTTGAGCTTCGGGCTCCTGTCTGTGTGATTATAACATGTTGCTGCCGCTGCTCCGGGGACAGACGGGGGACTCGGGTGGTTTTGGCGATTCTCTGGCTCTCTCCGGTCCTCGGAGCTCAGTATCATCAGGTTGAAGGTGTTTTGTTGCTGGGGAAGAATCCAGTTCTTCCTCACCTCCCTGCAGCCTCACCCCCACCGTTATACTCAAACTCAGCCAATCAAAAAAAATCACTCCATATATCACTAGGCAGACGTCCACGCTGGCAGCCAATCGGATTGGGCGGCTCGGGAAAGGGCGCAGGGAGCTGAGACAGACCGAGTGACAGCGTCTGAGTCCCGGGGAGGAACATCAGGGAATCTCCGTGGAAAAGCCCCGCAACGCGGTCAAGATGCCTAACAAAACCAAGAAGGAAAAGGTAATATCCGCGTCACTGGCGTGCCCGGGGCATTTTTCCACTGAGATCCGGTGTGGCGGGTGTTTTTTTTTCTGCTGCTGGAGACTTCAGCCGTTTTATTTCACCGAGCTAATGGCTAGCTCACCTGCTAGCTGTTAGCTGGGGCCCAGCTAGGAGAGGACCGCTAAGCTAACGGCTAGCCGCGAGTCTGTGCTCGGCGCCCGCCGCGGACACGCTTCGTTTAACCGCACACCTGCTGAGTGTTTGAGCGGACACTTAGCAGGGATATTAGCGTGGAGCTGGCCGCCGTGATTAGCCGTGTTCTGTTGCCGGAGCTCCGGGAAGAGTCGCTGGCTGTGCCTGAATTATTGATGCAGGGCTCGGCTGAAGAAGAGCGTCTGAGGCGCTAACAGCGGTTAGCCGTTAACTGAGACCACACGATGACCGGTAGATGTCCCGCTGGATGCTGCGATTCCTTGGCTCACAGCGCAGTCTGAGTCCACCTCACACACCCATATAAATACCGGATTAAAGCGATTTGTTTAATGATGCAGCGCTCAGGGCTGATCAGTCATTGATCGTAATGTTTTTTTGTTGCATATACTATTATATATTGTACATATATTTATTAGTTTCAGATTTAGCCATTTGTATATTTTTCCTGTTTATGTTATTGTATTTTGCACAACTCTGTTGCTTGTGAAGCTCGCACACAAGAATTTCACTCGCATGTGCTGTACCAATGTACCTGCACATGTGATGTGACAATAAAAGTGATTTGATTTGATTTGATGTTTATAAGCCAGCACTTGTGTTCGGTTCAGCGGATTGTTATCGATTATTTGTTTAGTCTGTAAACTTGAATGGAGCAGCAAGAAAACCAAAAACTGCTGATAAGTAACGGCCACAGTTATTGATTATTGATGATCTTCTCTCTGTGACTCACTGATTAATCGGCTGCTTCTGATGTCCGAATTTTTATTCTTTATTTAAACTGAAAATAATTTTTAAAAAAGGAGGTTCGAAGTCACATCTATGTAATGTAAACGACTCGCTCTATAAATCATACAAAAAACTTAAAACGTAAATTATCATTTAAATTAAAAAGAAAGAAAGATGAAAACAGAAAAGTGTACATATATACGTATAAAAATATAAATATATTTAGAGGGAAAAAAACATCATAAAACAATTGGAAACATAGAAAATCAGAATTTGACATCCAAAACATAAATATACAGCTTTAAAATCAGAATCATGTAAATATATAAAACCAAATAAAAACTCTAAGATGCACAAAACCTAATGAAAAATAATGACTTTCTAAAAAGTAAATATTAGAAGACTAAAAAATGGAAAATCATTTAAAAAGATGATGATGATAATAAATCAAACTTAGGCAGAGATCAGCTACTTTTAAGCTGAAAGGGTTTGGCTCGGTGCTGATTTCCTGTCTTCGGGTGACATGCCTGCAGACGTCCTCACGCTGTGGTGACGCGCACATGGCTGTTGTGACAAACACGGCTGAGATCGCGTGTTAAATATGTGCAATGAGAATGAAGGATCGCTCTGCAGGTGAGAGGGTTCACCTGTGGGAGCACACCTGCAGCAGGTAAGCACATGGTCCCTCCTGCTAGCCCTCAATGTCTACGTGTATTTAAAATTGAGAGGTGGGCAACGACGCTAGGGGTGGGGTGTACACCCTGATGGTAATTTGGATGCCGTGTAGCGTGCCCACCCCCAAGATCCTATATGTATGTGTAATGAGAGTGTGAGTAATGTGAATGTCTAAGTTGTGGGATAACATTGAGGCAGAGGCAGCCAGAAGGGGACAGAGGGAGGGGGGATGCCTCCCCTGCACCCTGGTGACACACCCCTACTCCAAGGCCCTGCATTTGTGGGTGATTGTGGTGGAGCGGGAAGAGGGAGGCAGCTGGAGATGGGGAGGGAAGGAAGGAAGCTCCCCCACTGACCCCAGTAGGCACCCCCATACTCCGCGACCCGCCAGGGAAAGGGGGCCCAGGCCCATCCGGACCGGGGCCCAGTTCAGCAGCACCACCCGGCCCCACAGAGCCCGGGGCAGTCCACCCAACCCGTCTCCTTTCTTCAGGAACTCACTCTGCAGGAGGGGGAGATACAGGAGAGGTGGAGGGAGAACTCAGCCTGGGCATCTGTTGTCTTGTGTAGTCTGGGAGATGAGTGGATGACAGGGTGGGTGCAGTTTTCTCTGTGGTGAGAAAAGGAGGAGACCCCAGACCCCAGTCGGAAGGCGCATGTGGGAGGGACTTCTGCTCGAGTCCCAACCAATCACAGCCACGTCCTCTTTATTGGACGCTCTGTGTGTGTCACGCTCAGCCGGGATGTTAAAAATAATAAATGCTTTCTTCCAGGCAGCAGTCACGTGACCCATCCTAAAGAAATGCTGGCCAATCAGAGTTTCCGACGTGTACGCTAAGACTCGATAAACGCCAACCAGCGCTTCTCCTCCGAGTGAACCAGAGCAGCAGCACAGGCTTCACGCTTTCGGAGTGCTTATTTTGACCTTTTGATCCTACTTCAGGTTCCAGGGCGAGTTACTCGGCTCACTGTGCCGTGTTTGATTTGTTTTTATGACTTTCAGTCTTTTTACGTATTACTGTACGAAGCGCATGTGTCACAGGCAAGGTTTATCATCAGGGAGGTGGGAACTTTAGCGCACTGACAGTGAAATCACAACAGCTCCTCCATATTTTTACTTTAGTTTTCCAACTTCACAAAATCATTCCAGATAGACTTTCACAATAAGGTCTGTG
Organism: Aulonocara stuartgranti; assembly: GCF_965226115.1. Classification (NCBI taxonomy): domain Eukaryota; kingdom Metazoa; phylum Chordata; class Actinopteri; order Cichliformes; family Cichlidae; genus Aulonocara; species Aulonocara stuartgranti. The sequence continues at coordinate 34,687,725 of NC_138949.1, forward strand.
TGAGCCGCTCAAAGCTCCCTCTGCTCTCTCGGCCAACTCCTCCTCCTAGCCCCCCCCCGCTCCAGCAGGTCGCAGAGAATGGGGGTGAGAGAAGACTCCAAACCTCCCTCCGCCTGCTCATTGTAGTGTTGATGCATATGTGTTCTAAGGTGCATTTAAAACCCAGGAGGGCATGGAGCTACCTGCCAGAGAGCGGGTTACATCATCACGCCATAACCCCCGCCGGGCTGACACTGATGCAGAATAGAAACAAAAATGTTGGGCTGTGACGCTTCCTCCTCTTCCTCGGTGCTCAGTAAACGTTTCATGTTTCAGCTCAGCTGATTTTCCTCGGCTCTGGTGTGAGTTTGTTCTCACAAAAATCAAAACAAGATCAGCTGATTTATGTTTTTCTCTGTGTGGGAACAGGAAACGACCAAATCTGCCAAAAGCAGCACGAAGAACAGCAGCAGCAACGGTGGCGGCGGGAAGGATGTGACCCTGGAGAACTCGGATGAGGTGAGTGCCGATTTGGTCACATGGCAGCGAGGAGCTGATATGAAAGGTTCCACTTTAAAAAGTCGAGCTGAAGCTCTGCCTGTAGTGATTATATGCAGAGTAATAAAGGTGAAAGTAAATATACTCAAGTACTCCCCCTGCAGGCTGCAGGTATCCCTGCTAGAAATGGTAAATGGCCTGCATTTGTATAGCGCTTTTCTAGTCCCTAAGGACCCCAAAGCGCTTCACACTACATTCAGTCATTCACCCATTCACACACACATTCACACACTGGCGATGGCAAGCTACATTGTAGCCACAGCTGCCCTGGGGCGCACTGACAGAGGCGAGGCTGCCGGACACTGGGCGCTCTGACCACCACCAGTAGGCAAACATGGGGTTGGTATCTTGCCCAAGGATATTTGGCATGCAGCCAGGAGGCAGCCTGGGATCGAACCAGCGACCTTCTGATTAGTGGCTGACCTGCTCTGCCACCTGAGCTACAGCCACCCCAGAAACAGACAGAGGGTTAAAATACAGCAGCTTCATCAGGTTGTGTGAAGTCAAAGCCTGCCTTCAGTTTTCAGGCCCCTATTCTGTGGAAGCAGCTGCCAGTTTGGATTCAGGAGACAGACACTGCAGCTGTGTCCAAATTCAGGGGCCGCATCCTCCTGAGGACCTGGCCTTCTCGGTCTACGTGGGCCGCAGGGCCGTGCAGAGGTTTAAAGGGGCGGGTGCTCAAGCCCCTCTAGCCCCCCCTCTGCACGTGCCTGGTGGGCCGGGTCCTCCGAAGGCCGGAAGTGCGAGGCTGTGAAATGTGACTTCAGATTAACGTCCCGGCTGTCTCGGTGGAGTTTAATAAACTCGTCCGTCTGCTCCTTGCTGGCGTAAACTCTCGGCTGTCTCACACTTCTGTTTAATCAGTTTTCTGTTTGACGTTTTTTCAGCTGTGTGAAAACTATAACTTTAATCTCAGCCAAACCGATTTACTCAGGAACAAATCAAACACTGAAAAAAGCCAAACAACAACATTTTTAAGTTATCCGAGTGACTCATAAATCATGGTTAACCTGAGTAGTGAAGACCACGGAGGGTTTGAAAATGATGTGCACTGAATCATTAGTCATTATTAATCTCTGTCTCTCTTCCACATCATGTCTTTATCTTGTCTTCCTCCCCTCACCCTAACCGGTTTCTCAGATGGCCCCGCCCCTCCCTGAGCCTGGAGGTTTCTTCCTGTTAAAAGTTTTTTCTTTCCACTGGCACCAAAGCGCTCGCTTACAGAGGGTCACATAATCGTTGGGTTTTCTCTGTTATTAACACAACAGCATCAACTTCCGGCAATTTCCATGCCGTAAAGAACCAACTTTCCGTCTCCGTGTACATCCCTAACTGTGATGGGTGGAAACACTGTCTCAATAAGCCATTGGTTATGCAAAACCCAGGCTGTGGCTTTGGGCGTGGCTACTACAACATCTTCCTGCTATCAGGGTCTTCACTGTACCATCACAAAGAGGTTTTGTTGCCTCGTGAAGGAAACAGTTTTTAATGTGAGTCCTTGTTGACACAAAACGTCATCAGAGGCTGAGCAGTTTTGGGTTCTTTTTCTAACTTGAATGCTCTTTTCGTTGTTGTTTTTTGCTGTCTACTTGGTATATTTGTATCCTTTTCCTAATTTTTGTTTCCAACACTTCGACATGACCCCAAGGCCCGCTTCCACGGACTACTTCCCCGAGGAAATACTCCGTGGACACGGAAATCGAAAAACTCACAATAACAAGGTAACCAGGAGGGGATAAAAGAAGAGTGGGGTGAGAGCCAGACTAAAGAGGGAGACACACAAACAACGAGCGCTCCCGTCCATTATCCTCGCTAATGTGCGGTCTCGCCGCTCCAAGCTGGACGAGCTGCAAGCCTGCGTCAATCACCTGCATGGGTACAGAACTGCCTCCGTTCCGGCATTCACAGAATCGTGGTTAAACAACAGCGACGACAACAGCGCGCTGCACATTGATGGCTTTTCACCACCTCTTCGTCTGGACAGAGACCGCGAAGCAACATTGTGGCGGCGTGCGTCTGTATGTAAACAACAGCTGGTGCTCTACAGTCACTGAGGGAGAAGCTGTGCACGACAGACATCGAGCTCTGGCTGTTTCCCTGCGCCCCTACCACCTCCCCAGAGAATTCCCACAGCTTTTCATCATCCTGGTTTACATCCACCCCTAAGCTGATGCAGCCAAAGCCACAGAGTACTTCACCAACACTCTGTACAAACTGGAGCAGTTATCAACGGACTCTCCCAAGTTCATCCTGGGTGATTTCAACCACTGCTCCCCTGACAAGTCGCTTAAAGGATACCAACAGTATGTTTCATGCAGCACACGTCAGGGGAAGACTCTGGATAAATGCTACGGCTCTGTACCAGATTCATTTAAAGCTCCACTCCTCCGCCCTCTCGGCTCAGCAGACCACCACACCATCCTGCTGGCCCCTGCTCACACCCCAGTCATCAAGAGGATTAGAAAGGTCACCAAAACATCAAGCAGCGGACAGAGGAAAGTATCCTCACCCTACAAGGATGTTTCGAAGCCACTGACTGGGGCAGCCTTCTGTCTCCCTCTGATGACATCGACAATCAAGTCAACACGGTGACATCATACATCTCCTTCTGTGTCCTCAAAAACAGTCTCCATCTACCCCAACAACAAACCCTGCATCACCAACGAGCTCAAGGAAATCCTTTCATTAAAAAAAAGAGGATTTTCTTCACCGGCTCTGCTCTGGATTAAAAATGGTAAATGGCCTGTATTTATATAGCGCTTTTACTAGTCCCTAAGGACCCCAAAGCGCTTTACATATCCAGTCACACTGGTGATGGCAGCTACATTGTAGCCACAGCCACCCTGGGGCGCACTGATAGAGGCGAGGCGGCCGGACACTGGCACCACCGAGCCCTCTGATCACCACCAGTAGGCTACGGGTGAAGTGTCTTGCCCAAGGACACAACGACAACGACTGTCCGAGCCGGGGCTCAGACCGGCAACCTTCCGATTACAAGGCGAACTCCTAACTCTTGAGCCACGATCGCCCCGGAGGTCGACGGGGAGGTCAAGAGGCCATAAAAACTGTAACTGGAGTATAAAAACACAGTTGAAACCAAATTCACCACAGGGGACCTCCGCTCAGCCTGGCAGGGCCTCAAAACCATGGCCTCTGTGAACGCTGCGGTCACCACCCCCAGAACCATCCAGGTGGAGGGCAGCAACCCCTCCTCCCTCCCTGACGACCTCAACGCTTTCTACACCAGGTTTGAGACGGACAACATCACCCAGCTTGAGGAGTCCAGATCCTCAGTCAAACCTGGCAGCTCTGCACTCACCTTCAGGACTGAGGACGTGGTGAGAGCCCTCAGGAGGACGAGGGAGAGGAGCTCAAGCGGCCCTGACAACATCAGCAGTCGAGTTGTGAGGCACTGTGCAGGGCAACTAGGAACTGTGTTCTGGACTCTATTTCAACCCTCAGTCGACAGTCACACCGTCCCCCAGCTGTGGAAACACTCCAGTCATCCTCATCCCCAAAAGAAACAACACAAAGTCTCTGAATGATCTTCATCCTGTGGCCCTCACCTCCCTGGTGATGAAGGCCATGGAGAAGATCATAAAACAGCACATCGTAAGAGCAACTGGTTAAATATGCTGACGACACAGTTCTCCTGTCACTGCTGTCAGGCCCTCACAGCACCACGGGCCTGCTCTGCAGGAGTTTGTAGAGTGGTGTGACAGCTCCAAACTTGAACTGAAGGTGAGCAAAACCAAAGAGATGGTGGTGACCTTCTCCAGTAGGCAGAGGGATCTGGCTGCTTCAGTCACCACCACCATCCACAGGAAACCAGTGGCGGTAGTTGAGGAGTACAAATACCTGGGAACCATCTTTGACAACCTCCTGAAATTCTCTGCCAACACAGAGGAGATGCCACCAACAGCTATACCTCCTTAGGAAACTCAACTCCTTTGGAGTCAGCACCCCCATCATGTTGACTTTTTACGATGCCTTCCTGGAAAGCATCATGACCTCCATCAGCTGCTGGTTCCCCTCCCTCAGCCTTCATACAGGAACAGACTGCAGCACACTGCATCAGTGTGCTCTACAGTCATTGGCCTGTCATTGGAACTCTGGCAGGTTTTCAGCCAACAGGTCCTTAGACAGGCAGCCAAAATCATCAACGACCCCTCTCACATTCTTCACCCCGCATTTCAATGGCTCCCCTCTGGGCGACGCCTCCGCTGCATTTCCTGCAGGACTGAGAGGAGGAGGAGCGCCACCTTTGTCCCCACAGCCACTCTGCTTTTTAACTCCAGCAGATAAGAACATTTCCCACAACAGAAACTACACTCTTCTTATTCTACCGACACTTCATTCACTTTTAGTCACTTTAATTTTAAAACTGTGTAATTGTAAAACTGTATATACTGTATATTCTATGTATTTATTATTTCACTCTTATTGCCTGTTCTTATTGTCCTTATCTTCAACGTTATGCTGCACTGTTGTTGGTTAATTGCCCCTTGGGGATAAGTAAAGTCTTCTGATTCTGAGACATTCCTCGCCACCACACGCCACCCATCAGTACCATGATGTAGACACGTGGTATCAAACGGCCCTCAGAGGCTCATTCAGGGGAGCAGGTACAGCAGGTCATCTGATAATCAGAAGGTTGGTGGTTTGATCCCTGGCTGCACCAGTCTGTGCCACAGTGGCCTTGAGCAGGATGCTGAACTCGGAGCTGCATTGTGAGTGTTATATAGAAACCGCACACTCAGGGAGTGTTTAAGAACCAGTCTGTTCAGAGCAACACAACTCTTCTGATTCTGTCTCCATGAAGCCTCTGTGACTCTCACCTGTGTGCACCTTTTCATCACTCTGATTTAGTGAGCGGCTGCTGCAGGTTCTTACTCCACTGCAGCTAACCTGAAAATAACTGGTATTGATAGTTGATCAATACAGCACAGAGGTCCAGAACGGGAAGTGCCATAGATTCAAGTCAGATATTGAATGGCTGGTGTTTGTTCATTAACATCAGCGACACAAACGGATAATTAAATATCGGCTCGCTGTTTCCTCTGAAACCTGTTTTATAACCTGTGCGTGTGTTATCAGTCCCAGCAGCAGAGCGGCAGTAAGCGTCCCAGTAACAGCACGCCGCCTCCCACCCAACTCAACAAGATCAAATACTCCGGAGGTCCTCAGCTGGTGAAGAAAGAGCGCCGCCAGAGCTCGTCCCGCTTCAGCCTGACCAAAAATAGAGAGTTACAGAAGCTGCCCGCCCTCAAAGGTAACACAGTTCCAGCTTAAACATAATGCAAACCCAAGTTAAACTCATCTTGAACCAGAACTAAACCTGGTAGTGTCACTCAAACCTGCTGCAGGAGGGGTCTCAGCTGACTGCAGCAGTGGAATCTGCTGACTGCAGCAGTGGAATCAGCTGACAGCGGCAGTGGAACCATTTACAGTAGAATCAGCCGACAGTAGAATCAGCCGACAGTAGAATCAGCTGACTGCAGCAGTAGAATCGGCTGACAGTAGAATCAACTGACAGTAGAATCAGCTGACTGCAGCAGTAGAATTCTCTGGCTGTAAATAGAACCAGGTGATTGGCTGTAAAGCATGTCAATGGTAGCGCATGTGCTTCATCAGTCGGTGGTTCTGGTTGGCTGGACCTTCATCACATTTGGTGAGATCACTGATGATGTCACCACCACTGTGTGTTGTGTGGTTGTTTTTGACTCCTCCCCTCTCAGACGCACCACCGATAGAGCGAGAGGATCTATTCGTGCAGAAGCTGCGTCAGTGCTGCGTGCTCTTCGACTTCATCAGCGACCCCCTCAGCGACCTCAAGTATAAGGAGGTGAAAAGGGCGGGGCTTAATGAGATGGTGGAGTACATCACGCACAACAGTGAAGTGGTGACTGAGTGCATCTACCCCGAGGCCGTCATCATGGTGAGAGAATGGTCTCCACCACAGAAGAACTACTTCTGGTTTGTTACTCTGTAATTAAAAAAAATAATTTTCTTTTCTTTTTTTGTTCAGTTTTCAGTCAACGTGTTCCGGACTCTTCCTCCGTCCTCCAACCCGACCGGAGCAGAGTTTGACCCTGAGGAGGACGAGCCCACGTTGGAGGCGGCGTGGCCTCACCTGCAGGTACTTCCTGTCTGTTAAAAGATGCAGTGTTTGTGGCATTTGTGAGCTAATGCTAAAAACTAGAACCATCAGCAGACACTTAGAAACCTCAGAAAACGAGAGCCAGGCATCACATGGAACCACAGAAGAAGAGAAGGAGAGGGAACCATAGACACATGAGCTTGGTAAACATTACTTCCTCTCTGGACGCTGCTCTGATTTCTTAAGCTAATCCACGCAGGAAGCAGTGAGCAGACCATAAACACAGTCAGTGACACTGCACAGTGTTCCAGCTCAGACCCAGACACACACTCAACAACATAGCTGTGCAGAGAGGACCTCTACACTGGAGACACCAGACAGTTCATAAACACGGTCACTCTGAGGACACCAATGTCCACATGTAGGACAGAGAAGACAGATGGTTTGAAAGAGGAGTGAAAGAAGCATCTATGTTCACTGTGAATGTCCATCTTTGAAAAGAGGGCGGGGCTTACGACACCAACTTTCTGCCATCTATAATCCAGTTTTGAGATCCTTCCCAGATAACTTAATGCCCACTCACATCCTGGGCCATCTGACCTCAGGAAATCACATGATAGGGTGGGGCCAGGTTTCACAGTGGGTTCACCTAGAGCAGGGTGATATGACCAAAAATATTTATCACAATATACATTTGAAAATTTGCGTAACGATATAACTGACGCTCCTCCTTGAATCGCTACCTTAACGTGGTGGAGGGGTTTGTGTGTCCCAGGGATTCAGGGGCTATGTTTTCTGGGGGCTTTTGCGCCCTGGTAGGGTCTCCCATGGCAAATTGGTCCTGGGTGAGGGACCAGACAAAGAGCGATTCAGAAGACCCTTATGAAAAGAATATCGAGGGAACAGTTTACCCTGCCCGGGATAGGGTTACCGGGGCCCTGCCCTGGAGCCAGGCCCGGGGAGGGTGCCCGAGGGCGAGCGTCTGGTGGCCGGGCCTTAGTCCATGGGGCCCGGCCGGGCACAGCCCGAAGAGGAGACATGGGCCAATCCTCCCGCAGGCCCACCACCCGCAGGAGGCGCCATAGGGGTCGGGTGCATTGTGTGACCCCCGACTGGCAATAGGGACATGGAATGTCACCTCTCTGGTGGGGAAGGAGCCTGAGTTAGTGCGTGAGGTTGAGAGGTACCGGCTAGATATAGTCGGGCTCACCTCTACGCATGGCTTGGGCTCTGGAACCAGTCTCCTGGAGAGGGGCTGGACTCTGTCTCAGTCTGGAGTTGCCCCTGGTGAGAGGCGGCGGGCTGGAGTGGGTATTCTAATATCCCCTCGGCTTGCTGCCGGTACGTTGGGGTTTTTCCCGGTGGACGAGAGGGTTTGTTCCCTGCACCTTAGGGTCGGGGAACGGGTCCTGACTTTCATCTGTGCTTATGAGCCGAGTGGCAGTTCGGAGTACCCAGCCTTCTTAGAGTCCCTGGGGAGGTGCTGGAAGGTGCTCCACCTGGAGACTCTGTTGTCCTGCTGGGAGACTTCAATGCTCACATGGGTAACGACAACGAGACCTGGAGGGGCGTGATTGAGAGGAACGGCCTCCCTGATCTGAACCCAAGCGGTGCTTTGTTATTGGACTTCTGTGCTAATCACAGTTTGGCCATAACGAACACCCTGTTCGAACATAAGAGTGTCCATAAGTGCACGTGGCACCAGGACGCTCTAGGCCGTAGGTCGATGATCGATTTTTGTAATCGTATCACCAGACCTACGACCATATGTTCTGGACACTCGGGTAAAGAGAGGGGCTGAGCTGTCAACTGATCACCACCTGGTGGTGAGTTGGATCAGGTGGCGGGGGAGGATGCTGGACAGACCTGGTGCACCTAAACGCGTAGTGAGGGTGTGCTGGGAACGTCTAGCAGAGGCCCCGGTCCGCGAGATCTTCAACGCACACCTCCGGCAGAGCTTCAACAGCATTCCGAGGGAGACTGGGGACATTGAGTCCGAATGGACCATGTTCAGCGTCTCCATTGCCGAAGCTGCTGCATTGAGCTGCGGCCGCAAGGTGGTTGGTGCCTGCTGTGGTGGTAATCCCCGAACCAAATGGTGGACACCAGAGGTGTAGGGAGCCACCAGGCTGAAGAAGGAGTCCTATCGGGCTTGGTTAGCCTGTGGGACTCCGGAGGCAGCCGACAGGTATCGACAGGCCAAGCGGAATGCGGCTCAGGCAGTGGCTGAAGCAAAAACTCGGGTGTGGCCTCTCGGTTCGGAGAGGCCATGGAAAAAGACTTTCGGACTGCCTCAAAGAGATTCTGGCAAACCGTCAGGCGTCTCAGGAGGGGAAAGCGGTGCTCTCTACCTGCACTGTGTATAGTGCTGGCGGAGCGCTGCCGACGTCAACTGAGAAAATTGTCAGGCGGTGGAAGGAATACTTCGAGGACCTCCTTAATCCCACTGACACGTCTTCCGAGGAGGAAGCAGAGTCTGGGGATGAGGGGAATGACCCGCCAATTTCCGGGGGCGAGGTCACTGAGGCAGTTAAACAACTCCTTGGTGGCAGAGCCCCTGGTGTTGATGAGGTCCGCCCCGAGTTCCTGAAGGCTCTGGACGTTGTAGGGCTTTCCTGGTTGACACGCCTCTGCAATGTTGCGTGGAGATCAGGGGCAGTACATGTGGACTGGCAGACCGGGGTGGTGGTCCCCATCTTTAAGAAGGGGGACCGGAGGGTGTGTTCCAACTACAGGAGGATCACACTCCTCAGCCTCCGTGGGAAAGTCTATGCCAGGGTGCTGGAAAGGAGAGTTCGTCCGCTAGTCGAACCTCGGATACAGGAGGAACAATGCGGTTTTCGTCCTGGTCGCGGAACACTGGACCAGCTCTTTATCCTCTCCAGGATACTTGAGGGTGCATGGGAGTTTGCCCAACCAGTCTACATGTGTTTTGTGGATTTGGAGAAGGCATTCGACCGTGTCCCTCGGGGTTTCCTGTGGGAGGTGTTGCGGGAGTATGGGGTGTCTGGCCCATTGCTACGGGCCATTCGATCCCTATACAACCGTTGCAAGAGCTTTGTTCGCATTGCCGGCAATAAGTCGGACTCGTTCCCGGTGGGTGATGGGCTCCGCCAGGGCTGCCCTTTGTCTCAGGTTCTGTTCATAATTTTTATGGACAGGATTTCTAGGCGCAGCCAAGTGGCGGAGGGCTTTCGCTTTGGTGGCCTCAGAATCTCATCTCTGATTTTTGCGGATGATGTGGTTCTGTTGGCTTCATCGGGTGAGGGCCTCCAGCTCGCACTGGAACGGTTCGCAGCCGAGTGTGAAGCAGCGGGAATGAGGATCAGCACCTCCAAATCTGAGGCCATGGTTCTCAGCCGGAAAAGGGTGGAGTGCCCACTCCGGGTTGGGGATGAGTTCCTGCCCCAAGTGGAGGAGTTCAAGTATCTCGGGGTCTTGTTCGCGAGTGATGGGAGAAGGGAGCCGGAGATCGACAGACGGATTGGGGCTGCAGCTGCAGTAATGCGGACGCTGCACCGGTCCGTCGTGGTGAAGAGGGAGCTGAGTGTAAAAGTGAAGCTCTCAATTTACCGGTCGATCTACTTCCCTACCCTCACCTATGGCCATCACTGTGGGTAGTGACCGAAAGAACGAGATCGCGGATACAAGCGGCAGAAATGAGCTTCCTCCGAAGGGTGGCTGGCCTCTCCCTTAGAGATAGGGTGAGAAGTTCGGCCATCCGGGAGGGGCTCAGAGTAGAGCAGCTGCTGCTCCACATCAAAAGGAGTCAGCTGAGGTGGTTCGGGCATCTGACAAGGATGCCCCCTGGGCGCCTCCTGGGTGAGGTGTTCCAGGCATGTCCCACCGGGAGGAGGCCCCGGGGCAGACCCAGGACACGCTGGAGAGATTATATCTCTCGGCTGGCCTGGGAACGCCTTGGTGTTCCCCCGGATAAGCTGGAGGAGGTGGCTGGGGAGAGGGAGGTCTGGGCCTCTTTGCTTAGGCTGCTGCCCCCGCGACCCAGTCTCAGATAAAGCGGATGAAGATGGATGGATGGATATAACTGACGATATAATTGACACTAGACAAAATACTTTACAATTCCACAACTTTATTAGTGCAAAAAACCCATCAGTGTATTTTCACTTAACCCTTTAAGACCTACCATAGAACCAAGTCCACCAGGATTGATTTTAAGTGCGCCATATTTTCCAAACAACACGGTAATAACGACGGCCCGCTAGCATGCTCTACCAAAAATAGTGCTTTGTTGTATATATGTGACGGATGAAAGCTAAACCAGTTCCACACCACTGAAGTTGCAGCATTTTTACAAACCAGTTCTGGTTCATCCGTTTCATTCAACGATCCGCTCTCGCTCTTCTCATTCTGCGTCACTGCCATGTGCGTATGTAAACAAAGGCACTGCGCATGTGCGTTTTACCCATATTCTATCGCCATATTTGATTTTCCTATCGTTGCCCAAAATTACACCGGTATTACCATGAACGGTATGATATAGCCCAGCCCAAGGTTCACCTGAAAATGTGGCTGATTGTGACCCACACCTGTTCACACCTTGGCTCGTGTGATTAGGCACAGGATTCATAGGGGGTCAGCGACCCTCTTGGGGGGGACACTCCCACAGGGCTTTAACCTGTGACCCTCCACCATTTGACCAAAGAACTGAAGAAGTTTCTCAGATGAAACTTAAAGAAGTCAAGATGCTTTTCCCCCCAAGCTCCTTGGACTACGATGACCTGGATGACTGAGAACCTTCACAGATGGCTAAGGAGCTACAGCCTCCTGTGTCCCCATCCACCCAAAAGCCCCCCCCCCCCCAAAAAAAAGAGTGGTGAAATGATCAGTTTTTACATTAGCTGTGATCATGTTTATTCCTGCTGTAAGGCTGAACATCCTGGTCTTTGCCAAAGCTGCACCTGTCAGAACATGACCTGTTTTTGTCCAAAGACCAACACGTGTGTGTGTGTGTGTGTGTGTGTGTGTGTGTGTGTGTGTGTGTGTGTGTGTGTGTGTTCACAGCTTGTGTATGAGTTCTTCCTTCGCTTCCTGGAGTCTCCGGACTTCCAGCCGAACATCGCCAAAAAATACATCGACCAAAAGTTTGTACTGTTGGTAAGACGTCAGCTGTTAGTGTTGGTGTCAGAGTTCAGGTGTGGCAGGTGTGACCTGTGGACCTCTGACTCGTTGAATTGTGTTGAAGCTGCTGGAGCTGTTTGACAGCGAGGATCCCCGAGAGAGAGACTTCCTGAAGACCATCCTGCACCGGATCTACGGCAAGTTCCTTGGCCTCCGCGCCTACATCCGTCGCCAGATCAACAACATCTTCTACAGGTTAGAGTCCACACACTCGGACAGAGCCACGGGCTGTTTGTCAATACTGAAGTACGCAGGTCCGTACTTTGTAATTTCACACCGGAGTCCAGACTTCCTGTGAACACGGTGCAATTGTTCGACAATATTTGCAATACAGAATGACACGAGACATAAAACAATTCCACATGATGTAGTAGATTTCTTTAAGAAACAAAAAATATACTTTTTTAAAGTACTTAGGCAAAATTCACTTTTACGTGTTATCTGTTTCATAATGTCTAATAAGCTTCATACAGTTAAACACAATCACTACATGACAGAAACACAAGCTTCATCTCTCTTAATAAACATAGTACACATGTATGCCTGAATAAAAACAAACAGGAGGGATGTTAGAACACTTTTATTTTTATTTTAGTAAACACTCAAAACCTACAACAGAGAGCTGCTAGTGTTTGGAAGAGAACTGAACAAATGTTTAAACTATAATCTGATCATTGTTGGAGCAGCCTTCAAGATCTCCACGTATTAACATCTGTTTTTGTTCCCGGGCAAAATGTTCCCAGATATCCGAAGGTTACAGCTACATTCTCGCTTAAAATATCTTAAAGGTTTACTTTGTGTCACAGAAACAGTCATGTTTCGAACCTTTTAGCCACTCTCCTCCGCCTTTGCCGCTTTTTTCTTTTGGACAAAATGCATTCTGGGATATTTGGCTGCACCAAGTCCACACTTTCATACATTACTGGGTTTTTCCTGTGAGCCAGAGCCAAAGGAGCATGGCTGTCACTGAGATTAAAACTTTATCCCAGGTTCATGTGTTTGTGATATACAGACACAGCTGGAGGACCGAGCTTTGGGCTGTTTGATTGAATGTGATCCTCGGAGAAGAGATTAGAGCAAAGTGAGCTGCAGCTGCTCTGTGTGCTGTGCAGTTGTCCTGTTTTTGGTTGTCTTCGGTCCAGATGCTGTAACCACCTATGATCACAAAACATGTCTAAATCCCAGTTTGACAGTGACCAAGATGATCCAACAACTTACCAATCAACGCAGCCGTATGTACGTGGGAATCTACCCTGGTTACTCAGCGTTCCTCTCCCCAGAAGATGCCAGACGAGGAGCAGGGAGGTGTGCCCGTGCGGGTCAGAACTCACCTGAAACGTCTGATCATCGCTCTCGGGGTGATGGGTTTTCGACACTTGGAAACTGTTGGACTGTCTGTGGAATTAAGGCCAATTGCTTCACCAGCCGTCACGGAGCATCCCACACATGGCGGGGGATGTGCGATTGTGGAGGTGGCCTGCTGGAACGGGACGCGGCCTCAGCGTGCAAAGATCCGAATGGCTCTGTTGAATGCTAGATCGCTGGCTAACAAAACTTTCCTTCTCAGGGACTTTTTTGCCATCCCGGACTTGGATTTTCTGCGTTTAACTGCAACGCGGCTTCATGCTGGTGAGTCTGCTCATTTTTCCGAGCTTCTTCCACCCAGCTGTTCTGTTTGTAGGTCCCTGCAGACGTCTGTGCTGGAATAGCTTCCATATTTAAATCCAGTTCTCAGTGTTGTCAGGTCTCGGCAGATCTTTCGAGCTGCAGCAGGTTGGAGTTAAACTCTTCCTCCCCTGTGCTTTGTACGGTTGTTTACTGACTACTAAAGAGGGTAGCTTATCAGTGACTTTGGTGACTGGTCTCATACTAAAATACAACTGTTTTTTAAGATTCGTGTTTGTTGTGAGAGTGGACTGCTGGTTAAAGACTTTGTGTTCCTACACAAGAAAACCCTGGATGTGACACGGCTATATCAGGCTGTTTCCTGTTTTCAGCCCCGGCTCTGCAATAAAGCTAGCATCCTCTGTGAGACGTGTGCACATAGTTAGTCCTTCAAGTGTTGCAGATTTTATCACTGCTTTTAAAAACTATGACTTTTGGACTTCCACGCAAGCTTGACTACCGAGGACCGTATTTCCGTGCACTGCTGTATTGGCTGTATTTTTTTGCCCCTTTTCTAACCAAATGGACTAAACCGTCCTGTCAGGGACCGGCCGGCGCTCTAAGACCTACAATCCCTGGAGAGCAAGCTCGATAACCTAAGAGCAATAGTCACCTTCCAACGTGACATGAGGGACTGCAGCATTCTGTGCTTCACGGAGACATGGCTGACCCTCACCGTGCCGGACCATGCCGTAACTCCGTCGGATTCATTCTTTGTGCTCCGCGCGGACAGAACGGCAGAGTCGAACAAAACCAAAGGTGGAGGAGTGTGAAAGTGGTGTGATGCCAGGAGCATTTCTACTCTTTCCAGCGGCTGCTCCCCACATCTGGAATTCCTGAGCATTAAGTGCCGCCCTTTCTATCTGCCCCGTGAGTTCACCTCGATCATCGCCACGGTGGTCTACATCCCACCGCAAGCGGACAAAGGTATGGCTTTGTCCGAATTACATGACATGCTGAGTTCGCTTCAAAACAAGGACCCCTCATTGTAGCAGGAGACTTTAATAAAGCAAACCTCAGACAAGTCATGCCGAACGTTTACCAGCATGTCTCGTGTCCGACGAGGGGGGATCGAATTTTGGACCACTGCTACGCGCCATACAAGCAGGGCTACAAAGCTGTCTCACACCCGGCTTTTGGGAAGTCTGACCACAATGCCATCTTTCTCATTCCGCAGTATAAACAAAACATACGGAGGGAAGAAGTAACCACAAGGGAGGTGAAATATTGGTCTGCCCAATCAGAAGCTACGCTACAGGACGCACTCAACGACGTAGACTGGGACGTGTTTAGAGCACGTGCAGTCGACATCAATGAGTTTCAGGAAGTAGCAGTTAGCGCAGGGCTATATGGCCAAATATATTTATCACAATATATATTTGAAAATTTGCGATAATGATATAATTGATGCGAGACAAAATACAACTCCACAACTTTACTAGCGCAAAGAAAACCCATCCATTTATTTTCACTTAAACAAGCAGCTGTTTTTATGTGCATTAAATAGGGCTGAACGATTATGGAAAATAATCTAATTGCGATTTTTTTTTTGCCCCAATATTGCGATTGCGATGCGATATGCGATTATTTTTTAAGGTCTTTGTCTTCTGTATTATTAAACAAAGACAAGCAATACATCATATAGTATGGCCAATACTATATTACATTAATTTTAAACTGTTCTTTCCTGGAAGACAGACCTCTGTTATGATGACATGAGGTGATGCATGAATTGATGACTGACATTTTTATTTAACTTCTTCAATCACAACAGTATATTTGAACATACACAATAGTTTATTTTTAGCTTACAAACATCTGAGCATAAAGTGCTGACAAGGAACCCTGGTGTAAACATTAAAATGAAAGTCAGTACAATGTGCAGATTGCAGAAATATACATAAACAAAATCAGTGGCTTTACCACACTCAGTTTTTCGACATCTGTGAACTACTAGACAGTCATTCAATTAAAAAATAATATTAAATAAATAAAACTAATAAATAAAAAATACACACAGCTTACTGATCTTTGCAGTCAGTAACATTACACATAAAGTGCAAACATAATAGCAATTGTATAAACACACACACACACACACAAACACGCCTTTAAAAATTAAAGGCGTGAAATTGGACGGTCTAGTTCTGATTAGCGTCACCGCTGTCTCGGTGGAGTTTAATAAACTCGGCCGTCTGCTTCTTGCTATCTAAAATATAACCAGACACTGGTGTAAATTCTCGACTGTCTCATACTTCTGTTTAATAAGTTTTCTGTTTGACGTTTAGTCAGCTGTGTGAAAACCAAGGAGGAACCCACCCGGGGGATTAATAAAGTTTTATTTTATCTAATCTAATAACTTTAATCTCAGCCAAACCGATTTACTCACGAACAAACAAAACACTGAAAAAAGCCCAACAATAACATTTTTAGGTTGTCTAAGTGACTTATATATTACGTTTAACCCGAGCAGCGAAACTCCGCGGTGATCTGAAAATGATGTGCCGGGAGTTGTGCCGTTCTCGGCCGCATCAGTAACCCTCGAGCTCCCGGCTAGCTGTCGAGCTGGTGGGTAGCAGACGCCTCTGAAAACGTCGAAGCACTTTTGCAAATATGGGATATCTTGATAAACCGAGCAGATATTTGATGTTTACACAACTACTTTCTCGCCTGAAAATATTTTAAAAGTTTATTTTGTGACCCAGAAAGATTAGTATGAGTAATTTTAAAACTTAGTAGCGGCCGCCATTGTTGGAAACTGGAGTTTGGCTGGGCCGCGCTATGAATTCTGGGATATGGTAGTAATTTGGACAGCCTTCGGCGCGTCGCTGTGACGTAATCGGTCTACAAATGCGGCCTCAGGAGGATGCAGCCCATGAATTTGGACATGTCCAGAGTATAATCGCAGCCTTTGCGGTTAGAAAATTGCACTTGATCATGTCGCGATATTATCGCAAATGCGATATATCGTTCAGCCCTAGCATTAAAGCTATATAAACATTTAACAGTGCAAATGCAAATTCCTTGCTGAAAGTTTAACCAAAAGGCATTTCCAGTAGAAATGGGCTGACATATCCTGAGCATAACCATGTATAATATCCACCGAAGTTAAAAAGAGGTGCTTTGCAACATTAAACTGCAGTGTGCCAAATAAAAAAAGTCAAATACGTATTTTTTGGACCATAAGGTGCACGGGATTATAAGGCACATTAAGCGAAACAAAGCAGTCAGATAAATCAAACTCACACTTCTTGCTTCCTCCACTTCTGTACCATTGATTCATTAATGCTGTATTCTATCACCGCTGCTCTATTCCCATGTTGTTGCAGTATATGAATGACTAACCTCGTATTGTGGATGGATTATCTCAGTTGTTCTCCTGACTGAAGTTTGGTCCGTTTACAGCATCCTGCCATGCGATTGCATTTGTCTCTAACCATGAGGAACCTTCACGTTAACTTTTATAAGTGAAAAAGTGTTAGTGTTCGTCCTCCAGCTTCACTGTTTATATTATGCTAACATAGCTGTGTCGCTAGCGATCACGTAGCACATCATTACATACCAGCTAGCCCAACATTATATACCAGCTAGCCCAACTTCAGTAACCCTACAGACGTCACTGCTGTTTAGTTTCCTTTCTTCATTTATGTTGGAAGTGATAGCAGAGCTGTACGTTTAAATTTTTTCAGAAAGCTCTCAGTCAGAACATGCAATATCATGCTTAGGTAACTAGCGAAAATAGCGAGCTAACTTCCGCTAGCTGTAATAAATTCTGTTTTCAAGGATGCCTGGATGTTAAACTTCATAGATAGCCTGGTTAATAAAATGATCAGCATTGCTGATCATTTTATTAACCCTTTAAGACCTACCATAGAACCAAGTCCACCAGAGCTTATATTATATTTTTACATGTCGTAGTGCCATTTTTGGGAGCATTTCAAGTTGATATACATCAATACAACCATCATAGCCCAAATTTTAATAATATGTCTGCATTAAGTGCATAGTAATTACATAAATTGCAAAAAACTGCAATAAACTACAAAAAATTAAAAATCGTTTTTGTTTTTTTTTTAAACATATATTTCTAGTTAGAGAAATTTAAGAGGCTTATCCCTCAAAACTGTAAATACAAAAAAGTTGCACAAAATAGTTTCCCACCACAGGAAATTTATTTTAAGTGTCTTCGTAGTTTGTTTTTTTTTTTTTTTAAATACACCAAATTTTTATATACTGCAGGAAAAACGAAAATTAATATTATAATGCAAATTTGCAAAAAAACAGCATGTGCATCAAAATAAACTATTTCCAGCAGTGCAATATGAGTCCTAAGCATCCCAGAAACGACACAGAAAGTCATAAAGTCAAACATAACTTTTAAAAACACCAGTATAGGCTCATAAGGCCCTGATGAGTAAAAAAACTACATTTCCGCAAAATGACGTCACTTCCGGTTTTAGGCAGGTCATGGCGGACATGCGATAGTTCGCGCTGATGGACATAGGAAGTGTTACAAACAGCTGATCGGATCGGCAAAGCGTGTTTCTGGAATATTATGTTTTTGTTGCTGCAAGCGCTTTTTATGCAGTTTTTGCAAAGCTATATGTGGAAGGAAACTGTGACCTAGGACAAGCTGATGGCATAAGATGTAAGTACAACTCCTCCGGTTTCATATGCAGAAGAAATTATTGTGTTAGCTTACGTGGTTGCAGTGCTACCGGGATTTAAAAATAGTTAAGCAAAACGGAGCGTGTCCGCTCCGACCGGCTTTAAAGGGTTAAAGATGAAATAATTTAGACAGTTTTTAACTCTCAGTGATGCTGCAGTGTTCGTTTGACTTTGGGACCTGAAGCGGACGGAGTTTAGGACCCAGATTACTCCCAGATTTACGAGCACCTTAGTCCGACAAATAAGGCAATAACGACGGCCCGCTTGCATGTTCTACAAAAAGAAATGTGCTTTAGCGGGTATCTGACGGACAAACCCCAAACCAGTTTCACATCACTGAAGTGGCACCATTTTTACAAACCAGTTCTGGTTTATCCGTTTCACTCAATGATCCGCTTTCTCCCTTCTCGTTCTCCGTTGCCGCCATGCTTTTTTGGCCATGTGCGTATGAAAACAAAGGCATCGTTGCCTAACACTGTACCGGTATTACCGTGAACTGTATAATATGGCCCAGCCCTAGTAGCAGTATGCTTCATCAACATGCTAGCGGAGGAGATTATCCCCACTGCGAGAGTCACCACATTCCCGAACCAGAAACCATGGGTGGACAGATCGATCCGCCCTCCAGTGAACGCCAAGACTGCTACCTACAATGCAGGTCTCGCCACTGGCGATATGAGTGCCTACAAAGCGGCCTCATACGGCGTGTGGAGTCTCACTTCCACCAGGGCGACACACGGAGTATGTGGCACGGACTACAAAACCAGGGTCACTGCGCCGATCAATGCCGACTCTGCATTCACCAACAAGCTGAACCAGTTCTACAACCAGTTCTGACTACTGAGGACAGTGACGTCATCAGCGAGAGACCGGTGATCAGCATCATGGAACATGACGTCCGAGCGGCAATGAGGAGAGTGAACACACAAGGAAAGCGGCGGGGCCAGACAGCATCACTGACTGTCTGCTGTGCTGACCAGCTAGCAGGTGTGTTCACTTCCATCTTCAACGAGTCCCTGGCAAAGTCTGTGGTCCCCACATGCTTCAAAAAATCCACCATCATCCCTGTGCCCAAGAACAGCAAACCCTCATCCCTGAACGATTACCGGCCAGTTGCACTGACCTCAGTAGTAATGAAGGTGTTCGAGAGGCCGCTGAAGAACATCATCTCCTCCTCAATCCCAGACACCACAGATCCGCTGCAGTTCGCCTACCGACCCAACAGATCCACAGAGGACGCCATCGTGGGCAAGAAACAGGGTAACTACTGTATGTGAGACTGCTGTTTGTTGATTACAGTTCAGTGCTTAACACAATAGTGCCCCAGGACGTCGGGATAGCGATTTTGCGAGCCCTGGACTTCAGAAGGAGTCAGCACAGAGACTACAAGCCCATTATCATCAATGGAGCTCCAGTGGAGAGGGTGCAGTCCTTCAAGTATCTTGGTGTCCACATCTCCTCAGACCTGACATGGGCTGCCCACATTCAGGTCCAGACCAAAAAGGCTAGGCAGCGCCTGTATCACCTACGACAACTGAGGAAGTTCAGGGTCTCTCCAGAGATCCTCAGGATTTTCTATACAGGCGCTGTGGAGAGCATCCTCACACAGAACATGACATCGTGGTTTGGGAACAGCTGTGTGAAGGACCAAAAAGCTCTCCAGAGAGTGATCCGTACAGCAGAACGCTGCTGCAGGATTGCTCCCCCCCCGCTTCAGGACACCTACACCAGGAGATGCCGGACTAGAGCAGATACTGAAGGACCCGTCCCATCCTGGCAACAACCTGTTCCAACTTCTGCAATCTGGTAGAAGGTTCCGCATCTTCCGGGCAAGGATAGAAAGACTCAGGAGGAGCTTCTATCCCCAAGCCATCCGGGTCCTAAACCGACAACCAACTATTCTTGCTCTGATAAACAGTTCTTTTGAACATGGTTGTGTTCCAGCTGCCTATAAACACGCTGGTGTGCAGCGTCTTATGAAAAGGAGTCAAAGGAGCTTGCAAAGAAAAGCGTCTGGACTTCTTTAAGTTACTTGAAGACGTTTCACCTCTCATCCGAGAAGCTTCTTCAGTTCTAAGGTCGAATGGTGGAGAGTCCCAGATATAAACCTAGTGGGAGTTTCCCCCCACAGAGGGACAAAAGGACCCCCTGATGATCCTCTAATCGCCTGAGCCAAGGTGTGAAACTGGGTGTGGGTCCCAATCAGCCAGAGTTTCGGGTGAGCTCATTGTGAAACCTGGCCCCACCTTATCACCTTATCATTCACCATTTGACCTTAGAACTGAAGAAGCTTCTCGGATGAGAGGTGAAACGTCTTCAAGTAACTTAAAGAAGTCCAGACGCTTTTCTTTGCAAGCTCCTTTGACTACGATGACCTGGATGACTGAGAACCTTCACAGACTTATGAAAAGGAGCTGTTCTTTCTAATTACCAGTGATGGGAATAACGGCGTTACTTTTTTTTCAGTAACGAGTAATCTAACTAATGACTGCTGTTTGACTGAGGAACACTAAAGTAGTCGTGATAAGCCAATCACATGACCACTTCAAGATGATAAAGCAACAAGGTTATATATACCAGTCTCGGTCGTTGTGTCCTTGGGCAAGACACTTCACCCTTTGCCTACTGGTGGTGGTCAGAGGGCCCGGTGGCGCCAGTGTCTGGCAGCCTCGCCTCTGTCAGTGCGCCCCAGGGTGGCTGTGGCTACAATGTAGCTGCCATCACCAGTGTGTGAAAGTGTGCGTGAATGGGTGAATGACTGAATGTGTAAAGCGCTTCGGGGTCCTTAGTGACTAGTGAAGCGCTATACAAATACAGACCATTTATCATTTTACACGGTGTTTTTCCTCAATAGTTTCGTCACGTTTAACGTCTAAGGACAGCGCTAGCAAGCACACTCTGCTTATGACCAAAACATAAAAAAACAAAACCAAAAACAACTCGTTCATGTTGGTGAAAAATGCACCATGTCCACCAATCCAAAAAATGATATGGCAACATGACATTTGGTTGTTTGGGAAGAGGGAAAAGTTTTAGGAGTGACAGTGAGAGAGAGAGAGAGACAGCAGAAAAAGAGAGAGCGAGTTTTGAGAGATTTGTGGTGTTTGGAGTGTGTAGTTAGTGTGTTGTCTTGTGTAGTTAGTGTGTAGTGTTGTGGATAGTTTTGTGTTGTGTGTCAGAACAATGAGGCAACTGCTGCCTCCAGGTAGAAACAGGAGTGATACAGCTGCTGCTGTCAGACCTGCAGGTATCAGGCTGTGATGTTCTCCTTTATGGTGGACAGAAATTATTTTTTTTGGAGTGGCACAAATAATTTGTGTGGCATCTTATTGAAGAACAGCTGATTGTTCTGTAAATAGTTTGAAATGGTTATTTTAAAAAAAGGGGGTCAAAGGTAAATGGCTGCAAATAACTTTGTTGTTTGCAAAACTTGTGCATATGATTTTTAAATTGACCATTTGTTTGCATTTAAAGTTATGAAATATGATTCATTAAATATGTTTGGTTGTCACAGTAAAAATATAACTTTTTCTACTCGAATTTTGTTTTTTGTCTGATTTTTAGATCAATTGTGTTAATACAGTTTGTCAAAATGAAAACACAACTGTAAATTCAGACATGTGAGGTTGTGCTGAAAACAAGGCAAAGTAAACAGTTTTTAAAGGTGGAATGTAGAGGAAACATCAAAAGTAGTTAAAAATGGCCAATTATAACCTGGACCCCAGAAGGTTAAACTTTTTTTTCTTTTTAAGTAACGCAATGATTGCAGGGCTCTAGAGTGCGACCAAATTTTTCAATGGTGTGACTAAAAAAAAATCTTAGGTTGCACCGGTGTGACCACCTGTTCGAATAACAAAAAAAAAAAAGTCTTTGCAACTCTGAAAGTCTCCGTGTGGTCAACAACAGACACATATTATGCCCCTATCGTGGTCTAAACCAATCAGAGATAGTCAGGGGCGGGACCGCTCTGATTGGTCGTGGTCCAGATATTCATGTAGTCCTTCGTGTGTACGTTTGAAAGTGCAGGCGGATAGACAGAGGTGAGTAGCTTGAATAAAGCGATATCAATTCATTAAATCCTGAATCGACTTTTAAATATAAATGTTTTTTGCCAGAAACGCGAGAATCTCAGGTTAAAGCTCACAAAACTATTTCAACAACCACCAAACAGTAAATGAGAGCAGGTACACGGATTCTGCACAGAGACGTAAACGCAGAGTGGACCCGACGCATCAGTCAGCTTTCTCTTTCTCGGCTTTCAGCCCGCACACGGACACGGCGTCGGGGCTGAAAGCCCACAGCTCGCTGACTCTGATGCATCGGGTCCGCGCTGTGTTTACATCTTTTTTTGCACTCGATTCTGAGCTGCAGGTTTTGTCTCTCTCCAACCAAAATTCACTGAACCAGCAGCAAAAGAAGATGCAAACTACGCTTCACATTTGATAAACATCGTCATGAATTCCCACTAACTTTTGCTGTTTTGCTTCCCCCACGATAAAATCACACTTCATGCACAGCTCTCGCTCTCTCAAGGACAGTTTCCCGTCTCAAATCTCTGTTTTTGGCATTATTCATTCTCTTATTACCCGTCAGTCTACCGTTGTTTACAGCGCTGTCGGCCGCTGTTTTTTGTTTTGTTTTGTTTTTTACTTAAATGACCTCGGACGAGAAAGCCTAATTTCTTACCTTGTCTAACCGAGAGAGAGTTTTTTATAAGATTTGGCAACCAGTCATTAGCCTGATGGATAAACTTAAGTGAAATGTACTCTGTTGTAACATTTATGTATGCTGTATTACCACCTTGTTGACTTGCTGTCCACCTTCTATTGTGTTCTCTTGAAGGTGATTGTTGTATACTGTTCAATTATAAAATCAATAAAAATATGTTGAAAGAAAAAGAGCCTCATTTCTGCTGTTCAATTTGAAGAAATTTAAACTTTTTAAAACTATGCAAAATTGCAGAATATTGCAGAATATTTTTAAGGTTCTCTGCTATAAAAATCCAGGCCAGGAAAATCTCCTTCATGTTTTTCTGAGTTTTATTCTCAGTTACTTTGACACTAAGGCCTCTGCTGTGATGCTCACACCTCTGATGAAGGCTCACATGTATCAGTACTGATAAATGATCAGAATTATATTTCTGACTGTCTGAGGCAAAACTGAATTGAATTGGGATCTCTTGAATCAGAATCAAATGGATTATAGAAATCAGTGATGATACGCAGCCCTAGTGAGCAGCCTAGGCCCCACAGAGTGGATGTAGCTGTGGGTAATGAGAAAAGATGAAAAGAATTATTGATAACTTTTTGTTAAGTTAAGGCCTGATCCGTCTGAAATTCATAGCCAGCTCTGACACAGAGCCATCAATCTCTGAACGCTGAAAAAGCAGCAGTGTATCCAGAAAACACAATATATGCTGCGATAAATGCCCAAGTGTCCCCTCTGCCCATGGCCTTTCAGCAGCAAACAGCTCGTCAGAGGAGCCGAGATGATTATTAAGTTTAACATTGTCTACAATATCACCAAAGAGTGCCAAAGCACTTTAAGCACAAGCACAAGATTGTTAGTTAATCATTTACAAATCAATATTGTCTGTGTGGACAGCAATCCCCCCCCAAAAAAAGTGCACATGTAAAACTGCGGTGTTCAGCGATGAAAAATTTAGGTGTGCCTAACGTTTGTGCAACCGTGGCAAAAAGTTAGTCTAGAGCCCTGAATTACTTTTCAAGTAATTAATTACTTTTAGAATCTTGTAACTCAATTACTAACTCAGTTACTTTTTTGAAGAAGTAACTAGTAACTATAATTAATTACTTTTTCAAAGTAGCTTGGCCAACACTGCTAATTCCAGACCTGTATCTAAATGACTGCGTCACAGACACAGTCGTTTATATTGTGTGTGGAAGAGTTTGAGTCAGGTTCTAGATCAGAGACCGCTCGTTGCTTCTAGACTCGTCTGCTGCCTTTGGCGTCCTTCTGTCTCGTCTAGAACACCAAGCTCCAATCAAAACCACTTCTGACGAGGTTCATGCCTCACCAGCAGAGGTTTCTCTGTACTTGTGGGAGACTGTTCTTCTACAACATCACCTCTCGCTTTAAGAGTACCTCAAGGTATATTCTGAGCCCACTTCTTTTTTCACTGTGTATATTACCTTTTTGCTAATGTGTGTGTGCTCATTCGGCTGAACAGCAGAGATCCATGGGAGCCTGAGCTAAACTGTCTTAGCGATTAAGCCCTGGATGAGGATACATTTGTTAAATCTTAATGACAGAAAGACAGATGTCACAGGCTTTAAGTTTGACCCCTTAAGGGAGTCTTCTGACACTCGAGTCATTTGGCTCCTTATGGTTGTGTTGCTGTAAAAAGTCTGGACTGGTTTCATCAGAGCCAAACTGAAGCCTTATCGTGCTGGGCTTCACAGGTATCGAACATGCATGCATGACCACACCCCTTTATCTTCACCTTAGAATTGATTTTACGGTTTTATTGCTACTTTTTCACAGACTGGCACCTGTGCACCTGTCTGAGCTGCTCCACATTCACACACCTGTGAGAGCTCTGAGCTCACCTGAGGTGACGGAGCTTTTGCAGCAGTAACAGCAGATCTATGGAAGAAGCTACCTTTCCATACCTGCACACATTTAAGTCTTTATTAAAAACACATTGGTACATATTTGACATCCTCACAGACGATTGGATTTTCTGATTTTATTTTAATGTTGATCGTTGTGTTAGGCTACGTCCACACGTACACGGGTATTTTTGAAAACTGAGATTTTCCGTTTTCGTTTTAAAAAACAATCCCATCCACACGTAAACGCTGCTAGGAACATGCCAAATAAACAGCTGGCGATATATTCCTAACAGTGTAGAAATGTCGGCCAATCAGAAGTGTAGAAGCCTCGGTGGGAAATAGTAAACAAAGCTGGGGCATAGAAGCAGAACCGAGTCGTATGTGTGGAGGGACAGTAACTGTGTGTATGTAAGCATTTAAACACTGCAGAGAGTAGAATTAACAGTAACAGTATTGTAGAAATTCATTTCACCGAAACAATAACGCGGCGCACATCTTTGACGCTGCGTTTTCTGCGTTTTCCTTGTCCACATGTAAATGCAAAAACTGAGTTTTCGAAAATCTCCACCCTGACCGGCGTTTTTAGAAATCTCCATTTTCAGTGACCGAAAACGCCGTTTACATGTGGACGAAAGGTGCAAACGCATAGACAAATCTGTGTTTTCAAAAACAGCCGTGTACGTGTGGACGTAGCCTTAATCAGCTCTGTTGTTTTAAATGTGTGACGTGAATAAAGTCGAGGTTCTGACATTATCCACCTGCAGGTTCATCTATGAGACGGAACATCACAACGGGATCGCTGAGCTGCTGGAGATCCTGGGCAGGTAACACGCACACACACGCACACGCACACACCCTGTGACCTCTGACCTCAGTGACCCCCCCCCCCCCCCCCCGTGTGTCTCAGCATCATTAACGGCTTCGCGCTGCCTCTCAAAGAAGAACACAAGATGTTCCTGATCCGGGTTCTGCTGCCTCTGCACAAAGTGAAGTCTCTGAGCGTGTACCACCCACAGGTCAGAGGTCGCCCTGTCCGTCAGTTCGTCTGTAGCGTCCGTGTGTCTCTGCTGACTGCGTCTGTCTGTTCGTCTTCAGCTGGCCTACTGCGTGGTCCAGTTCCTGGAGAAGGACAGCAGCCTGACCGAACCTGTGAGTACCTCCCTGCTGAGCCTGTTTCCATGACAACCCTGGGTTTCTGCAGCGCCGCACACAAAAAATACGCGGTCATGCGCTGAAGTGCGTACCAAAACACGTCAGAGCGCCTTCACCCTGCAGGGCATTCAACTCTGCACTGGCCTCACTGGTCGCTATTGCGCCTGAGCCTGCCGAAACAGGAAGTTCACACTGTCAGCATAAACTCACGCTGACGCAGAAATTTCACAAACATTTAAAAAACTGTGCATGTGGACGCCATGTGCACGTTTGATCGGCCAATCAGACATCAGAGTTTAAGGCGGAGCAGATTTAACCCAGAAACCAAGCAAACAAGCTTGATCCATGTGGCACGATTCGGCCCTGCTGACCTGATGATGTCATAATTATGGGCAGAGCAGGTCAGCTACTAATCGAAAGGTTGGCGGTTCGATTCCTGGCTGCACGCCGGGCTCCATTTACACTTAGTTTAGTCAGAGCTGCTCTTCATCACATCGAAGCTCAGCGACTGAATCGTCATGCTTGTTTGGAGAGCTGCAGTTATGATCGCTGTAACTAAACTTTTGTAACACGCTGACCTTTGACCCTTGCAGGTGATCATGGGTCTGCTGAAGTTCTGGCCAAAAACTCACAGTCCGAAGGAGGTGATGTTCCTGAACGAGCTGGAGGAGATTCTGGACGTCATCGAGCCGTCAGAGTTCGTCAAAGTCCAGGAGCCGCTCTTTAGACAGCTCGCCAAGTGTGTCTCCAGCCCACACTTCCAGGTACCAGGACCAGGGCTTCTGTTAGCTGTTTGCCACGGTGCCGGTTGTGTGTCTGGGCTCTTCCAGCTCACTGAGGGTGGAAGCATGTCGGCCAGGGCCGTGCAGAGAGGTTTAAAGGGGCGGGTGCCCAAAGTTAAAAAGGGGCACATTGAACCAGGCTGAATAACAACAACACACATTCATCAAGAGTCTAATATGGGAAGGGCAGGGCTGTGTTGATCTGAGACTGTAGACATTAAAAAGTCCACAGGAGAGATGGTAGCAGATTAAACAAGTGTCATGAGATAATAACAAAATGCAAAGATTGGTGACAGCGCTTGGAACCATAAGGACACAAAAAACTGTGAGAAATAAATTAGGCTCTGCCTGTGAATCACTCTTTGCTTCTCTTCTTCCTTCCATCCCATCATCTCATATATCACTCTCCACTTGCTGTCTATCTGAGAACAAGGCACAACTTGCTATTGCAATAAACTATAATCTAATTATCCACACCTAACAACTCTTGCACTTAATCTATAATAAAATGATGACAGAAAAATGTTATAGCCCTGCCTTTAGTAGCCTCACACAGCTCCTGCTGTTTCCTCCTCATGTCCTTACCAGCCATGTCTGCACAATGTTATATCATGAGTAATACTTTTAAAAAAAAATCCATCTAAATAAAACACACACATGCACACACACACAGTGACATTTTAGACCTTCTTCAGAATACTGTATATACTATGGGCATCACAGTGCTGATCCAGAATCCTTACATATTTATTACTAGAGCTACAATAATAAAGCAATGAGGAGGGGGAAGTAATAAATATGAAATAATGTCATTATGATGATTCCATTTGTTTCACTATCCACTCTGTGCAGGGCAAAGCTTATTACATGTTTAAACTGTAGAGATACAATCAATTTACTGCTGTAAAATCCAAATTTTGTCTTATTTAAAATATAAATCTAATATAATCTGCTTCTTAATGTATGTTCTTTAAAATACAGTGTGTGTTTTTTAAAATATTATAATAATGCATAATTATGTGGACATGCATATTAGATCATTTTTTAGTGAAATATAATCCCTCCAGAAAGGCAGGAAAAGCCCGGAAACTTACTTTAAAACTAAATATGTTCCCTAAATATGTGACAGAGCTACAGACCCATGACAGCCTTACACAGGTAGCCAGCAGCTGTGACCAGCACTACCTGTGCAGTTAATAAAAGGACAGGTAATGTTTGTCGCGCTGTTGCACACACAGCACGCTCGTTTGTTTCAGTTCGTCAGTCCAACGTGTACGTAATAAGCTGATACTCCTGTGTGCTACACACTACAGTGTGCGCTGTACACCTACTTACTGGTTGTGTCGCATCAGTCTGTGTCTCTGAGTTAACTTGTGTTTCTCCTGCAGCTCCAGACCGGAAAAAATGCGCGTGCTCTTTGTGAGCTCGTTCCCGGCTCGTAACCAGCGCGTTCTGCCGTCAAGGGCGATCATTGGTTAAATGTGGTCATGTGACTGATGCAAGCCAGATCCTTTTATTTAGCAAAACTGTGATTAATAGTTAAATATTATTGTTGAGGAGCACAGACAGGACTCCGCACGCACACATTAAAAATTATTATTTTTTTAAAAGTTGCCTCAACAAAAGGGCACTTTGGGCACCCATCAGGAAAGGGGCGGGTGCTCAAGCCCCTCTAGCCCCCCCCTGCACGTGCCTGATGTCGGCGTGGCGGCGCAGTGGTTAGCCTCGCAGCAGCAAGGCTGCTTGTGGTTGTGGCTGTGAGTCTTCCTCCGCAGTCCAAACACATGCATGTTGGCTTTACCCGTGACTCTGAGATGTGGGCCGGATAAAGTGCTCAGTGACGCTGGGTCTGAACCGGGCACGGAGAGCACAGCCTTCAGTGGGAAGTCGGATCCAGTGAACGATGTTGTGTCTGAGCGCGCTCAGTTGCGGCTGTTTGTTTCTGTGAAACACGACCGCTTCCTGTCCCCGCCGCCTGGTGACGGACTCATGGGATCAGGGAATGAATGTGATTGGTTGAAAAGGTGTTCAGTTGTGTCTAGAGCAGGGCGATATGGCCAAAAATATTTATCACGATATATATTTGAAAATTTGCGATAACGATATAACTGACGATATAATTGATGCGAGACAAAATACAACTCCACAACATTACTAGCGCAAAAAGACAACCTTCCATTTATTTTCACTTAAACAAGAAGCTGGTTTTTATGTACATTAAAGCTTAATAAAAATGTAACAGTGCAAATGCAAATTCCTTGCTGAAAGTTTAACCAAAAGGCATTTCCAGTAGAAATGGGCTGACATATCCTGAGCATAACCATGTATAATATCCACTGAAGTTAAAAGTGTGTGAATGGGTGGATGACTGGTTGTGTAAAGCACTTTGGGGTCCTTAGGGACTAGTAAAGCGCTATACAAATACAGGCCATTTACCATTTACCAAAAAGAGGAGCTTTGCAACATTAAACTGCAGTGTGCAGTACGTATTTTTCGGACCATAAGGTGCACGGGATTATAAGGCACATTAAGCGAAACAAAGCAGTCAGATAAATCAAACTTTATTAAACTCATTCTTCTTGCTTCCTCCACTTCTGTACCATTGATTCATTAATGTTGAATTCTCTGGCAGCTGCTCTATTCCCATGTTGTTGCAGTATATTAATGACTAACCTCGTATTGTGGATGGATTATCTCAGTTGTTCTCCTGACTGAAGTTTGGTCCGTTTACAGCATCCTGCCATGCGATTGCATTTGTCTCTAACCATGAGGAACCTTCACGTTAACTTTTATAAGTGGAAAAGTGTTAGTGTTCGTCCTCCAGCTTCACTGTTTATATTATGCTAACATAGCTGTGTCGCTAGCGATCACGTAGCACATCATTATAGACCAGCTAGCCCAACTTCAGTAACCCTACAAACGTCACTGCTGTTTAGTTTCCTGTCTTCATTTATGTTGGAAGTGAGAGCAGAGCTGTACGTTTGATTTTTTTCAGAAATCTCTCAGTCAGAACATGCTATATCATGCTTAGGTAACTAGCGAAACTAGCGAGCTAACTTCCGCTAGCTTCCTGCTAACTTCTAACTCCGTTAAATGTAATCAGCAACGCTGATCGTTTTATTAAAGATGAAAGAATTTAGACAGTTTTTAACTCTCAGTGATGCTGCAGTGTTCGTTTGACCCGAAGAATACGGAGTTTAGGACCCAGATTACTCCCAGATTTAAGAGCATCTTAGTCCGACAAATATGACAATAACGACGGCCGCTTGCATGTTCTGCAAAAAAATGTGCTTTGTTGTGTATCTGATGGACAAACATCAAACCAGTTCCACATCACGGAAGTTGCACCATTTTTACAAACCAATTCTGGTTCATCTGTTTCACTCAACAATCGGCCATGTGCGTATGAAAACAAAGGCACTGCGCATGCGCGTTTTACTCATATTCTATCGCGATAATTCATTTTCCTATCGTTGCCTAACATCATACCGGTATTACCGTGAACGGTATAATATGGCCCAGCCCTAGTTGTGTCCATGCAAACCTGAACGTGTCATTTCCTCTGAATGTCAGCTTTTGTAAAAATGTGTGACATCACAGTGGGCTTCTAACCCGAGTCCTCCAGATCAGACCAGAGCTCCCAGTTACTGCAGCTCAGCTTTTACCTACACAGGTGTGTGTGTGTGTGTGTGTGTGTGTGTGTGTGTGTGTGTGTGTGTGTGTATGTGTGCGCGCGCGCAGGTGGCAGAGAGAGCGCTGTATTACTGGAACAACGAGTACATCATGAGTCTGATCAGCGACAACGCCGCCAAGATCCTCCCCATCATGTTCCCTGCACTCTACAAGAACTCCAAGAGCCACTGGAACAAGTAACGCGCACACACAAACCACTGATCAGCTCCGCCCACATCTTTGTTAGCCAGTCAGCGGTGTCCTGACAAAGACAGCAGGAGCGCTGATGTAACGAGTGTTCAGATCAATACTGAGCCAATGAGAGCTGAGCTTTGGAGGGTTAGGGTGAGGATGTGAGCGCAGGAAGCTGCTTGAGGCGCCCACGCTCGTTTTCTGTCCTGTGAGATCAATGATCCCCGCCCACAGAGTTCAGTGTGACGATGAGGCCATCACAGTCCCGCCTCCGTCACAGACGTTACAAATGAATAAAACA
The DNA here is from genome assembly GCF_965226115.1 of Aulonocara stuartgranti. Lineage (NCBI taxonomy): Eukaryota > Metazoa > Chordata > Actinopteri > Cichliformes > Cichlidae > Aulonocara > Aulonocara stuartgranti. The sequence continues at coordinate 34,718,511 of NC_138949.1, forward strand.
TAAATGAAACAAAGAGTCTTGGCTCCTGTTTGTTCTCGCTGCAGCTCACACTGTTTCCACACTGATCTTCCTCCTCCTCCTCCTCAGGACGATCCACGGCCTGATCTACAACGCCCTGAAGCTCTTCATGGAGATGAACCAGAAGCTGTTTGACGACTGCACGCAGCAGTACAAGGCCGAGAAACAAAAGTACGACTGGGATTCACACAGCTTTCTGCCCCTCTTCCTCTGCTCCTCTTTCTCACTGTGTGCGTCTCCTGCAGAGAGAAGTACAAGCTGAAGGAGCGGGAGGAGGTTTGGCACAGGATCGAGGAGCTGGCTCGGCAGAACCCTCAGGTACAGCAAGTACGGGGACGTGAAACGCTGCACACTGAGCCCTGCAGATGTGACTGACGCTGGCTTTAAGAAACAACTGCTAACGTTTCTGTCAGCGTGACGTCATGTGATTGGTTAGCTAACTATTTACAGGACGATACCGGGGAGAAAACTACCCGTCAGTGTGAGGGGAGCACTTTGTGCTGCAGCAGTGAGTTCATGTTAAACCAGGACACACTGTGTGTCTGTAGCAGGAGGTGGCTGTTCACTGATTTCACTCTGTGGGCGATTTCTGTTTGATCGATCTGCAGATTAATCAGCTCTGTCCCCCGAGTCTCTAGAAGAAATGTGGGTCAGAGGTCATCGGGATTCCTCCCCTATTAACGTTTTGTGTCTCTCTTTACTTTCAGAGCAGTAAGCTCCACCCCCTACGCCCAGGACTCCACCCACAAGAAGAGGTCAGCTCCCAGTGTCTAATTAATGTGTGTATGTGACGATCCATGAGGATCAGGGCAACCTGTAACGTGTGTGTGTGTGTGTGTGTGTGTGTGTGTGTGTGTGTGTGTGTGTGTGTGTGTGTGCGCAGTACATGGTGTACAGTAACAGCAGCGTTGCTGTGTACTCAATGGAGACAGAGACGCCAACAGCTGAAGACATCCAGCTGCTGAAGAAGACTGTGGAGAGCGAGGCATCACAGGTAGCACGCACACACACAAAGACAGAGTGATCTCACTCACGTCCTCGCAGACAAAATGCTTTAATATTCTGGTGTGACAATTTCTCTGTGACTTCCTGTTTGATGTGACGACAGTTTGATTCCGAACTCTTAGTTATAATTGCATCAATAAGTATTGTTAATTAAAAAATTAGATGAATATGAATATTATGAAACTTATTGTTAAAGATTTCCTGTAATTTTACATTTTAATGTTTGAATCAGTGCAAAAAAATCATCTTTAGAATTCGTTTCTCAGCGATTGTCTGACATTTTACTTTAAATATGAGAAGAAAAACATTTAAATCCCAGAGAATATTTTTATTGGTACATTTGTTTTTATTTAGAAACACATTTAAATTTACTTGAATTTTATTTTGAAAAATTCAAAAAATTAGTAATTTCTAAATTTAACGCCGACCAAGATTAATATTGGTTCAGTTTCAGAGAGTGAGTGAAATATTTTTAATCACTGAATCTTTGTGTGTGTGTGTGCGCGTGTGTGTGTGTGTGTGTGTGTGCATGTGCGTGCATGCAGGGTCTGAAGGATCTAAAGAAGGATAAGGTCCTGATGAGGAGGAAGTCGGAGCTGCCGCAGGACGTCTACACCATCAAAGCTCTGGAGGCTCACAAGCGAGCTGAAGAGTACCTGACGGCCAATCAGGAGGCTCTCTGACCAGAGGAGGCGGCCCCTCCTAATCCAGACTTCGCCCCCTTGCGTCCGTCTCCGTGGGGAGGAAGTTGATGCCGTCGTGGAGAGCCTGGTCCCGGGTCAGACTAGGGCGGAGCTGACACCGCCGCGTTCACCCAAAAAATAAAATAAAAATAAATAAAAAAATAAGAACGGCTCAGCTCTGCCCCCCGGTGGCCGACCACACGTAGGACACTGTAGAAGCTCCGTCCGTCCACCTGCTGTTTAAACTGTGTCAGCGGTCCACCGTGATTGGACATCAGCTTCATGTTGCACTAACACTCCCACGCCTCCACCCACGCTTTAACTCCTGCTGCTGTTTGTTCTGAACCCACATCAGGCACACCAACACATTGCCGGCAGCCCGTCCTGCCCCAGGACGCCACGCTGCGTGATCTGCAGCTGCTGTCTCTGCATTTGCTTTCTGCCCACACGCCTCACCGTTACTTTTACAATCGTCTTTGAATGCTTCATCCAGTGAGCCAGCAGCAGGTCAGCTGGTTCCTGTTTTTAGTGATCAGAACCATAGCAGGTTCAGGACAGCAGGACAGCGATGATCACAAACGCGCTAACAGATAAAAGTCGGCCGAAACGATCAACTAAAGTTTTTCAGAATAAGAGCATTAGCTGTAGCATCTGTACGCTTCAAACTAAATGCTTTTCATTTTCTATTTTTCAGAATAAAAGCATCAGCTGTATCATCTTCACAGTTCAACAAAAAGGCATCAGCTACAGCATTCTGACATTTCAGAATAAAAGCATGAACCGTGACAAGGCGGAGTTTTTTGTGTAGAGCCCCTTCCTCAAAAGGGGGGATTTTTGACCTAGTGTTTCCGTGGAAACGAGAAGTAGACGCAGAGTGGTCTGGGCTTCGCAGTGCTGCTGCAGCTCCTCACTTCTGTCCCGTTGCACCTGAACGCAGCGCTGATGCGTTCACTGACCCGCTTGGTTCTCCAACAGCGGATTCACAGCTCCGCCCCTGAACCCTAGCTCTGCCAATTGACTGCTAGTCTGTACGTCCGGCAGACTGAAGCGGGCCGATGATGATGATGTGGAAGACGCAGTGAATGTAAACATCCTATCAGGACCCCCCCAACACACACACACTGTGTATCTTTTATTTAGTCCAGCTGAGGGCGCCTCGCCTCAAGTGTTAGCCAGCAGCTCTTCGGGTTAAAGGTCAAACGCTTCTGATTATTGATCAGTTATTGATTGACTGCACTGGTGCCAGATGGGAGGGCCCTTAAAGAGGACACAGGAGGAAAGGTTAACGATGCCGTCATCATGTAAAAGAACAGCAACTTCATTTTGATTTTTTTTTTTTCACATTTTAGTTTTAAATTTGTAACTTTTTAAAATCTAATTTTCACCTTTTTTTTTTTTTAAACTTTTTTTTTTTATTACGTTTTGCTTCTTTATAGAATTTTTTTTTGTGTGTGTTTTTTCTGTCAGCGGAGTCGGAACCTTATTGGCTGCTGAGGTCACACGATCCATCCTTTATTCTTCACAGCGTAAACTTAATTCGTTTCAGTTTTGATGCTCGTAATAAAAGCAGATTTGGAACAATGCGATTGGCTCGTTTTCAGCTTCCTGTTTGGCGTCGCTGACATGAAGTCAGTTGTATGAATTTAGCACCTCATTGGCCAAACATTTTGCACGCTGTGACATGTCCACCTCGCCGTTCGTGTGTTTTTGTTTAACAGTTTGAAACATGAGGAACAAAAGAAAAAAGGCCTCCGTGGAGATGGGCGGTTCTGTCTTTTCTGTAACTATCCCACGTACGGACTTGTGGCCACGCCGACATACTTTCTAGTCTTTGTTCTTGTGGGCCTGTTTCATTTGTTGTCGCTCGTGCACTTCTTCCTGCTGCCGTGTTGGCATGTCCTCTACAGATCCAGCTGTCAGTCAGAATCGGAGACCCCTCCGCCTATCAGTCATTCACTGCTGGAGTTAACGTTTCTGTTTCCAGGCTGAACCAAACTTTCCCGCACTCAGTCTAAGTTATATTTTTGTTTTTTGTGAGAGCTGAAAAAATGTTTTTGAATCCGCTGCTGAACCAAACCTTTAGCACAAACAGCTGTTTGTTTTTCCCTCCAGCAGTGACTGACAGGTGGAGCGGGGTTGTGTGACGGCGTGCTGTCCACTCGGGCCGTGACAGTGAGACATTGCTTCCTGTCATCGTGTACAGATGTTTAATGAGGTCGAGCATCACATGGTATGAAAGTCTGATTTTGTACAGATGTTCATGTATGTACAGCAGAAATAAACTGAAGTACAGTCAACCTGCCCACTGCGTGTTTCTTTCAAACGCGCACACACACAAGTGAACTACAAAAAACTACAAAGATGGCGGTCTCACCTGTCTCACAGCAACACTCAAACATCTCAGTGAAGACACAACTGATTTTCTCTCAGCAGCGTCCCTGAACTAAACTCAAGCTGTGTCCCAATTCAGGGTCTGCACGCTTGAAGTACGCATTTCAAGTGCAGTTACGTCACCGCCACGCGACGACGGCTGTCCCAATTCAAAGTGTGCTTCAAATGCGTACTCCAAATGCGCCGTCGATTTCCCCACGCTTCGTGGTCCCATATATCCCACAATTCATAGCGCGGCGGTGGGTGTGGATAATTTTGCCGCAAAATACGGCAGAAGGGAGCGGCCGAAGAGGTTTTTTTTTTTTTCCAAACTTTATTGAAATTATAAAGTGAACAGTCAGTCATTCCAGTTCAGTTTGTACAGTAGACATACAAGGTAGGGGTGCAACGATACACAAAATTCACGGTTCGGTTCGATACTTTGGTGTCACGGTTCGATATTTTTTCGATACAAAAAAATGTTCATGCATTTTTAATTTGTCATTTATTAAAATTATAAATATATATTTTAACTCAAAAGTACAGTTTTTAAATTTAACCCTAACCCTTGTGCGTGTTTTTTATTTTGACAGCGAATGCGCACCTGCGGACCACTTATGTGCAGCCCTGGTTATTTAGCTCGTCATATTGCAGCCACAGAAATTCTTTTGTCCATGAAACCATAAAGCTGCACTTTCTTTTTGCCTTATAGTCTGATTTGTCATAACTTCTCCGTTTTGTGGTAAGCTTTTCTTTGGCTGTCACTTCTTCACCCTGACCTGTCTTATTTGGCTCAGCAGAACTAAAATATAAATCCTGCTGCTTTTACACACACTCACATAAGCTCAGCGATTCTCTGCGCGATCAACCTCTCACATGTTTAAGCTGCGGGAGATTTCACTTGTCATGTTTGCATAGTAAGCTAACGATTAATAAGACGATGTCAGAGGAATTGGTGCACAAATTATCATCACTCACAGATCAGTGCTGTCGCTCTCTATACACAGTTCGCACGATTGCAAAGTGAAAGCAAAAAACAAGCGCAAATTCAAACGCGACTTCAATATGTCACATATTGACAGTGGCTCACCGATGCCAATGACATAATTACCCAGCTACATTTCCGAAAGAATGCAAAAGCATTGACATATATTTTTCCTTCCTACAATAGCCCGACGGGCAGGGTAGCCCGACTGAAAAAATCGCTAGCTCCGGGACGTCGGGCTAGCGATTTTGCGAGCCCTGTATCTGATTGAGGAATCACTCATCTTTGGAAAAGAGAGTTTATTACAGAGAAATGGCTCTTTCCAAAATAAAAGCTATACTATCCGCTTCTTCTGGGCTATATTCTCAGCAGCATAAGGAGAATCATGTGCTAACAGCTGTCTAAATGACTCGGCTAAAGTTAGTAGCATGCTTGTTGTTTTTGTCTTTGCACTAGGATGATGTCGGCGTAAATGTGCAGTCATATTCGTTGTGTTCCCACTAGTGCTTTCAGGTTAATCTCGTTGAAATGACCTTAACGCCACAACACGGCAAATCTCCGTTAACGAGCTACCGCCGATCGCTCCGTGCATGGGGCTAGACGGCCAACACATTAACGAGCTAACTGCGCTAACACACTAGTTCACACCAATGTAATTGAGCATTGCATGGCACATTCAACATACTGTTTTACTTTAGTCCATGACTGCTTACCTTCAGGGTCATACGTCACATGAAAACCAAAATAATTCCAAACGCCAGATCTGAATGAGGTTCAATTTGCAAGTAGAGCTTAACTTCTGTCTCGCTAGCTTGCCCTGCGCTCTTCCTTCTGACTATGCTGTCTGTGTTGAGCGCTCAGTGGATCTGCGCTCGACAGTGCAGCCTAGGCGGAGTAGTCGAACACAGATTCACTGAGCGCTCAACACAGACAGCATCGTCAGAAGGAAAATTGATAAAATAAATTACAAATGTTGTATTGTTCGATACATATGCGTACCGAACCGAAAGCACTGTATCGAACGGTTCAATATCGATACGAATATCGTTGCACCCCTAATACAAGGCAAATAAGAGTAACAATATACAGTACAATGAAATAAGAAGGATAAATAAAGGATAAAAAAAGAAAAAAAAAAGGGGAATGTGACAGACTTCATAACAACTTTGTACTTGAAAGTTGTGACAGCTCATTCGTTAGACATTTCTGAATGAATTTCAATCAATGATAAACCTTTTTCATTGGAAGTTAATTTAAGAGAGTTTAAGTAATATTCAATTTCAATCAGAAACAAATTAAATTAAAGCTGCAAGCAGCGTTATGAGGGCCCTCGCACCCCCGGCACGTCGAGCCACTGCCAACACCTCAAACCGGCACGTCCGATGTGATGTCACATTGATGGATTTCATGCTTTTAATCACCAGCTAACATTTCATCTTATTCAACCAGGATTATAGTCATGCCACTAGGTGGCGCTCTAACCATTATTGACAAATAGCATAACAAACATTTCCAAGCTCGAGTCTCATCACACCTGCGACCTTTGGGAGAGATTGGACATTGTGTTTTTTAGTGACAGCAGATTACTGCTTTTTGCGAGTGATTGAAACTCTACGTGCCGCCATGACAACCCCGTTTCCCTGAACGGAAAAAGCTTCGCAATTTAACATCACAAAGGTCTTTAGATTCTACACACTGAAGAATGCTTCAATATGATGAAATCCCTTGGAGGAGTTCGTCAAAGTATGAAGCCTGAAAAGAGGGGAAAATGTCATCAAAATTACACATTAATTTTAAAATGGCTGACTTCCTGTTGGATTTGGGATATTGCTCCAAGAGACTTTTTTGTACATCTTGATATCTTACACAAGCTTACCAAGTGTCAGACTCATAGATGAAACACAGAGCAGGGGCTGATGTTTTGAAATATTGTAGGGGGCGCTGTGGAGCCATTTTGCGCTATTCAAGGAAAATGGTTACATAACAACAATGCTTTCATCCATTTGGAGGTGTGCGCCAAATTTCAAGCCTCTATAAACTTTCCAAGCCCCTCAAAAGCCACTTCATCTTTCATGATGAACTGCGTTGCCACCAGGGTGCGCCGTTCAGTTTAAAGTCACAATTTTTGCACTGAAGCATCACGAGGGACTGATGGTGATATTCACCGCTTTTGAGGTGGCCACGATCAACCTGTGAAAATCAGTACAACAAAGTTAAAGCCATGACATTTCCTGTTGCCACTAGGTGGCGCTGTCCGTATTTCCGACAATGGGCATATCAATTTGTTCAGGGCGGGTCTGACATCATGCCTGTAAAGTCTGGTACTGATCAGACTGGATTTCATTGAGTTATACTAATTTGTTTCTTCATGGCGTGACATCAAAGTTCGCCATGCTGCTGGGGTCACACCCTTTCGTGAAAAGTCACAGTTTTCACTGTAACCCAAGACCAACTCCTTAAGGCTTTCCTGGAGAAATTTGAGGCTGCAGATGTCACCCATCACAATACTGTACCCCAAAGTGTAAAACATGACATTTCCTGTTCCCACTAGGTGGCGCTGTCCCTGGTGTCAAATATGGCAGTTGAAATATGTTCAGGGGTGGAGCCTTATCATATGTGTTCACTTTGGTCAAGGTCAGAAAATGTATGACAAAATGAGAGGCAATAAGATTTTCATGGCGAGTCATCGAAATTCGCCATGGCGCCACGGCCTCACCGTATTGTGAAAACTCAAAAGCTCCGCAATTTAACATGGCACAAGGGTGTAGTTGACACTGACCAAATATGAAGGTTATGAAATCAAACCCCAAGGAGGAGTTCGCAAAAGTTCGAGGCATGGAAATGGCAAAATTAGAGCCAAAATGTCACCTTCTCTTCCAAATGGCGGACTTCCTGTTGGGTTTGCGTCAATGGGCCCACTGACTTTTTTGTTCGTCTTGGCATGATACACATGTGTGCCAAATTTCATACATGTAGCTCAAACGATGTGGTCGTAGGGCTGCATTTAACAAGGCATAGGTGGCGCTGTAGAGCCATTTCCCAGTGCTCATATGTAAAACCATTAAAATACAAAATTTTTCACCAGACCTGGCATGTGTGCAAAATTTCATGAGTTTTTGAGCATGTTTAGGCCCTCAAAAAGGCCCTTGTTTCGCCTGAATAATAATAATAATAATAATTAAAGCTGCAAGCAGCGTTATGAGGGCCCTCGCACCCCATCGCGTCGAGCCACGCCCAACACCTACAACCAGCACCTCCGATCTGATGTCACATTGATGGAATTCATGCATTTAACCACCAGCTAACATTTCATCTCATTCAATCATCATTATAGTCGTCCCACTAGGTGGCGCTCTAACCATTACTGACAAATGGCATAACAAACATTTCCGAGCTCGAGTCTCATCACGCCTATGAGCTTTGGGAGAGATTGGACATTGTGTTTTTGAGTGACAGCAGATTACTGCTTTTTGGCGAGTGATTGAAACTCCACGTGCCGCCATGACAACCCCGTTTCCCTGAACGTAAAAAGCTTCGCAATTTAACATCGCAAAGGTCTTTAGATTCCACACACTGGAGATTGGTTCAATATGATGAAATCCCTTGGAGGAGTTCGTCAAAGAACGGTGCCTGGAAAGAGGGTAAAATGTTGCCAAAATTGCACATTAATTTTAAAATGGCTGACTTCCTGTTGTATTTGGGATATTGCTCCAAGAGACTTTTTTGTACATCTTGATATCTCCTATAAGCTTACCAGGTTTCAGACTCATACATAAAACACAGAGCTGGGGCTGTGGTTTTGAAATTTTGTAGGGGGCGCTGTGAAGCCATTTTGGGATATTCAATGAAAATGATCACATAACAACAAAGCCTTAAGCACATTGGAGGTGTGGGCCAAATTTCAAGACTTTTTAAACTTTCCAAGCCCCTGAAAAACCACTTCATTTTTCATGGTGAACAGCGTTGCCACCAGGGTGCACCGTTCAGTATAAAGTCACAATTTTCGCACTGCAGCATCATGAAGGACTGACGGTGACATTCACCGCTTTTGAGGTATCCACAATGAACCTGTGAAAATCAGTACAACAAAGTGTAAGACATGACATTTCCTGTTCCCACTAGGTGGCGCTCTTCATATTCCTGACAATGGGCACATCAATTTGTTCAGGGCGGGTCTGATATCATGCCTGTAAAGTCTGGTACTAATCAGACTGGATTTCATGGAGTTATACTAATTTGTTTCTTCATGGCGAGATATCAAAGTTCGCCATGCTGCTGAGGTCACACCCTTTCGCGAAAAGTCACAGTTTTCACTGTAACCCAAGACCAACTCCTTACGCCTTTCCTGGAGAAATTTGAGGCTGCAGATGTCACCCATCACAATACTGTACCCCAAAGTGTAAAACATGACATTTCCTGTTCCCACTAGGTGGCGCTGTCGCTGACGTCAAATATGGCAGTTGAAATATGTTCAGGGCTGGAGCCTTATCATATGTGTTCTCTTTGGTCCAGATCGGACAATGTATGACAGAATGAGAGGCAATAAGATTTTCATGGCGAGTCATCGAAATTCGCCGTGGCGCCACGGCCTCATGGTATTGTGAAAACTCAAAAGCTCCGCAATTTAACATGGCACAAGGGTGTAGTTGGCACTGACCAAATATGAAGCTTATACGACCAATTTCCAAGGAGGAGTTCGTTAAAGTTCGAGGCATGGAAACGACAAAATTAGAGCCAAAATGTCACCTTCACTTCTAAATTGCGGACTTCCTGTTGGGTTTGCATCAATGGGCCCACTGACTTTTTTGTTCGGCTCGTCATGATACACATGTGTGCCAAATTTCATACATGTAGCTCAAACTATGTGGTCGTAGGGCTGCATTTAACAAGGCATAGGTGGCGCTCTAGAGCCATTTCCCAGTGCTCATAAGTAAAACCATTAAAATACAAAATTTTTCACCAGACCTGGCATGTCTGCAAAATTTCATGAGTTTTTGAGCATGTTTAGGCCCTCAAAAAGGCCCTTGTTTTGCCTGAATAATAATAATAATAATAATAATAATAATAATAATAATAATAATAATAATAATAAGAAACGGAGCAGATACAATAGGGCCTTCGCACTCTCGGTGCTCGGGCCCTAATTAAAGCTGCAAGCAGCGTTATGAGGGCCCTCGCACCCTGGCGTGTCGAGCCACGCCCAACACCTAAAACCAGCACGTCCAATGTGATGTCACATTGATGGAAATCATGCATTTAACCACCAGCTAACATTTCATCTCATTGAACCATGATTATAGTCGTCCCACTAGGTGGCGCTCTAACTATTACTGACAAATGGCATAACAAACATTTCCGAGCTCGAGTCTCATCACACCTGCGACGTTTGGGAGAGATTGGATATTGTGTTTTTGAGTGACAGCAGATTACTGCTTTTTGGCGAGTGATTGAAACTCTAAGTGCCGCCATGACCACCCCGTTTCCCTGAACGTAAAAAGCTTCGCAATTTAACATCACAAAGGTCTTTAGATTCCACAAACTTCAGATCGGTCCAATCTGATGAAATCCCTTGGAGGAGTTCGTCAAAGTATGAAGCCTGAAAAGAGGGGAAAATGTCGCCAAAATTACACATTAATTTTAAAATGGCTGACTTCCTGTTGGATTTGGGATATTGCTCCAAGAGACTTTTTTGTACATCTTAATATCTTCCATGAGCTTACCAAGTTTCAGACTCATAGATAAAACACAGAGCAGGGGCTGATATTTTGAAACTTTGTAGGGGGCGCTGTGGAGCAATTTCGCGCTATTCAATGAAAATGATCACATGACAACAAAGCCTTCATCCATTTGGGGGTGTGTGCCAAATTTAAAGCCTCTATAAACTTTCCAAGCCCCTCAAAAGCCACTTCATCTTTCATGTTGAACCGCGTTGCCACCAGGGTGCGCCGTTCAGTGTAAAGTCACAATTTTTGCACTGAAGCATCACGAGGGACTGATGGTGATATTCACCGCTTTTGAGGTGGCCACGATGAACCTGGGAAAATCAGTACAACAAAATTAAAGCCATGACATTTCCTGTGGCCACTAGGTGGCGCTGTCCGTATTTCCGACAATGGGCACGTCAATCTGTTCAGGGCGGGTCTGACATCATGCCTGTAAAGTCTGGTACTGATCAGACTGGATTTCATTGAGTTATACTAATTTGTTTCTTCATGGCGTGACATCAAAGTTCGCCATGCTGCTGGGGTCACACCCTTTTGCGAAAAGTCACAGTTTTCACTGTAACCCAAGACCAACTCCTTAAGGCTTTCCTGGAGAAATTTGAGGCTGCAGGTGTCACCCATCACTATACTGTACCCCAAAGTGTAAAACATGACATTTCCTGTTCCCACTAGGTGGCGCTGTCCCTGGTGTCAAATATGGCAGTTGAAATATGTTCAGGGGTGGAGCCTTATCATATGTGTTCACTTTGGTCAAGGTCAGAAAATGTATGACAAAATGAGAGGCAATAAGATTTTCATGGCGAGTCATCGAAATTCGCCATGGCGCCACGGCCTCATAGTATTGTGAAAACTCAAAAGCTCCGCAATTTAACATGGCACAAGGGTGTAGTTGACACTGTCCAAATTTGAAGGTTATGAAATGAAACCCCAAGGAGGAGTTCGCAAAAGTTCGAGGCATGGAAATGGCAAAATTAGAGCCAAAATGTCACCTTCTCTTCCAAATGGCGGACTTCCTGTTGGGTTTGCGTCAATGGGCCCACAGACTTTTTTGTTCGTCTTGGCATGATACACATGTGTGCCAAATTTCATACATGTAGCTCAAACGATGTGGTCGTAGGGCTGCATTTAACAAGGCATAGGTGGCGCTGTAGAGCCATTTCCCAGTGCTCATATGTAAAACCATTAAAATACAAAATTTTTCACCAGACCTGGCATGTGTGCAAAATTTCATGAGTTTTTGAGCATGTTTAGGCCCTCAAAAAGGCCCTTGTTTGGGGTGAATAATAATAATAATAATAATAATAATAATAATAATAATAATAATAATTAAAGCTGCAAGCAGCGTTATGAGGGCCCTCGCACCCTGGCGTGTCGAGCCACGCCCAACACCTAAAACCAGCACGTCCGATGTGATGTCACATTGATGGAATTCATGCATTTAACCACCAGCTAACATTTCATTTGGTTCAACCATGAGTATAGTCGTCCCACTAGGTGGCGCTCTAACCATTATGTACAAATGGCATAACAAACACTTCCAAGCTCGAGTCTCATCACACCTGAGACGTTTGGGAGAGATTGGACATTGTGTTTTTGAGTGACAGCAGATTCCTGCTTTTTGGCGAGTGATTGAAACTCTAAGTGCCGCCATAACCACCCCGTTTCCCTGGACGTAAAAAGCTTCGCAATTTAACAACACAAAGGTCTTTGGATTCCACACACTGAAGAATGCTTCAATATGATGAAATCCCTTGGAGGAGTTCGTCAAAGTATGAGGCCTGAAAAGAGGGGAAAATGTCATCAAAATTGCACATTAATTTTAAAATGGCTGACTTCCTGTTGGATTTGGGATATTGCTCCAAGAGACTTTTTTGTACATCTTGATATCTTACACAAGCTTACCAAGTGTCAGACTCATAGATGAAACACAGAGCAGGGGCTGATGTTTTGAAATATTGTAGGGGGCGCTGTGGAGCCATTTTGCGCTATTCAAGGAAAATGGTTACATAACAACAATGCCTTCATCCATTTAGAGGTGTGTGCCAAATTTCAAGCCTCTATAAACTTTCCAAGCCCCTCAAAAGCCACTTCATCTTTCATGATGAACCGCGTTGCCACCAGGGTGCGCCGTTCAGTTTAAAGTCACAATTTTTGCACTGAAGCATCACGAGGGACTGATGGTGATATTCACCGCTTTTGAGGTGGCCACGATCAACCTGTGAAAATCAGTACAACAAAGTTAAAGCCATGACATTTCCTGTTGCCACTAGGTGGCGCTGTCCGTATTTCCGACAATGGGCACATCAATCTGTTCAGGGCGGGTCTGACATCATGCCTGTAAAGTCTGGTACTGATCAGACTGGATTTCATTGAGTTATACTAATTTGTTTCTTCATGGCGTGACATCAAAGTTCGCCATGCTGCTGGGGTCACACCCTTTCGCGAAAACTCACAGTTTTCACTGTAACCCAAGACCAACTCCTTAAGGCTTTCCTGGAGAAATTTGAGGCTGCAGATGTCACCCATCACTATACTGTACCCCAAAGTGTAAAACATGACATTTCCTGTTCCCACTAGGTGGCGCTGTCCCTGGTGTCAAATATGGCAGTTGAAATATGTTCAGGGGTGGAGCCTTATCATATGTGTTCACTTTGGTCAAGGTCAGAACTTCTATGACAAAATGAGAGGCAATAAGATTTTCATGGCGAGTCATCGAAATTCGCCATGGCGCCACGGCCTCATAGTATTGTGAAAACTCAAAAGCTCCGCAATTTAACATGGCACAAGGGTGTAGTTGACACTGTCCAAATTTGAAGGTTATGAAATGAAACCCCAAGGAGGAGTTCGCAAAAGTTCGAGGCATGGAAATGGCAAAATTAGAGCCAAAATGTCACCTTCTCTTCCAAATGGCGGACTTCCTGTTGGGTTTGCGTCAATGGGCCCACAGACTTTTTTGTTCGTCTTGGCATGATACACATGTGTGCCAAATTTCATACATGTAGCTCAAACGATGTGGTCGTAGGGCTGCATTTAACAAGGCATAGGTGGCGCTGTAGAGCCATTTCCCAGTGCTCATATGTAAAACCATTAAAATACAAAATTTTTCACCAGACCTGGCATGTGTGCAAAATTTCATGAGTTTTTGAGCATGTTTAGGCCCTCAAAAAGGCCCTTGTTTCGCCTGAATAATAATAATAATAATAATAATAATTAAAGCTGCAAGCAGCGTTATGAGGGCCCTCGCACCCCCGGCGCGTCGAGTCACGCCCAACACCTAAAACCAGCACCTCCGATCTGATGTCACATTGATGGAATTCATGCATTTAACCACCAGCTAACATTTCAACTCATTCATTCATGATTAGTTAGTCCTTCCACTAGGTGGCGCTCTAACCATTATGTACAAATGGCATAACAAACACTTCCGAGCTCGAGTCTCATCACACCTGAGACGTTTGGGAGAGATTGGACATTGTGTTTTTGAGTGACAGCAGATTACTGCTTTTTGGCGAGTGATTCAAACTCTAAGTGCCACCATAACCACCCCGTTTCACTGAACGTAAAAAGCTTCGCAATTTAACATCACAAAGGTCTTTAGATTCCACACACTGGAGATTAGTTCAATATGATGAAATCCCTTGGAGGAGTTCGTCAAAGAACGGTGCCTGGAAAGAGGGGAAAATGTCGCCAAAATTACACATTAATATTAAAATGGCTGACTTCCTGTTGGATTTGGGATATTGCACCAAGAGACTTTTTTGTACATCTTTATATATCCTATAAGCTTACCAGGTTTCAGAATCATACATAGAACACAGAGCAGGGGCTGTGGTTTTGAAATTTTGTAGGGGGCGCTGTGGAGCCATTTCGCGCTATTCAATGAAAATGATCACATGACAACAAAGCCTACATCCATTTGGAGGTGTGTGCCAAATTTCAAGCCTCTATAAACTTTCCAAGACCCTCAAAAGCCACTTCATCTTTCATGGTGAAAAGCGTTGCCACCAGGGTGCGCCGTTCAGTTTAAAGTCACAATTTTTGCACTGAAGCATCACAAGGGACTGATGGTGATATTCACCGCTTTTGAGGTGGCCACGATGAACCTGTGAAAATCAGTACAACAAAATTAAAGCCATGACATTTCCTGTTCCCACTAGGTGGCGCTGTCCGTATTTCCAACAATGGGCACATCAATCTGTTCAGGGCGGGTCTGACATCATGCCTGTAAAGTCTGGTACTGATCAGACTGGATTTCATTGAGTTATACTAATTTGTTTCTTCATGGCGTGACATCAAAGTTCGCCACG
This sequence comes from Aulonocara stuartgranti, assembly GCF_965226115.1. NCBI lineage: Eukaryota > Metazoa > Chordata > Actinopteri > Cichliformes > Cichlidae > Aulonocara > Aulonocara stuartgranti. Next base: position 34,733,602 of record NC_138949.1, read on the forward strand.
CCGCTGGGGTCACACCCTTTTGCGAAAAGTCACAGTTTTCACTGTAACCCAAGACCAACTCCTTAAGGCTTTCCTGGAGAAATTTGAGGCTGCAGATGTCACCCATCACTATACTGTACCCCAAAGTGTAAAACATGACATTTCCTGTTCCCACTAGGTGGCGCTGTCCTTGATGTCAAATATGGTAGTTGAAATATGTTCAGGGGTGGAGCCTTATCATATGTGTGTTGTTTGGTCCATATCGGAACATGTATGACAGAATGAGAGGCAATAAGATTTTCATGGCGAGTCATCGAAATTCGCCATGGCGCCACGGCCTCATAGTATTGTGAAAACTCAAAAGCTCCGCAATTTAACATGGCACAAGGGTGTAGTTGACACTGTCCAAATTTGAAGTTTATAGGACCAAATCCCAAGGAGGAGTTCGTTAAAGTACAAGGCATGGAAACGGTAAAATCAGACCCAAAATGTCACCTTCAATCCAAAATGGCGGACTTCCTGTTGGGTTTAGGACATTGCCATAATAGACTTTTTTGTTCGACTCTGAACGTTATATAGGTGTACCAACTTTCAAACATGTAGGTCATACCCATACCGGGGGCTCGCGTTTTTCATTTTTCTAGGTGGCGCTACTGAGCTAATTTTCCCTGGCCATGTCTGAGAACATTAAAATACGTAAATTTTCACCAGACCTGACGCGTGTGCAAAATTTCATGAGTTTTCGAGCATGTTTAGGCCCTCAAACGGCCAATTCATTTGCCGAAATAATAATAATAATAATAATAATAATAATAATAAACAGAGCAATTACAATAGGGCCTTCGCACTGTCAGTGCTCGGGCCCTAATAATAATTAAAGCTGCAAGCAGCGTTATGAGGGCCCTCGCACCCCCGGCACGTCGAGCCACTGCCAACACCTCAAACCGGCACGTCCGATGTGATGTCACATTGATGGATTTCATGCTTTTAATCACCAGCTAACATTTCATCTTATTCAACCAGGATTATAGTCATGCCACTAGGTGGCGCTCTAACCATTATTGACAAATAGCATAACAAACATTTCCAAGCTCGAGTCTCATCACACCTGCGACCTTTGGGAGAGATTGGACATTGTGTTTTTTAGTGACAGCAGATTACTGCTTTTTGCGAGTGATTGAAACTCTACGTGCCGCCATGACCACCCCGTTTCCCTGAACGGAAAAAGCTTCGCAATTTAACATCACAAAGGTCTTTAGATTCTACACACTGAAGAATGCTTCAATATGATGAAATCCCTTGGAGGAGTTCGTCAAAGTATGAAGCCTGAAAACAGGGGAAAATGTCATCAAAATTACACATTAATTTTAAAATGGCTGACTTCCTGTTGGATTTGGGATATTGCTCCAAGAGACTTTTTTGTACATCTTGATATCTTACACAAGCTTACCAAGTGTCAGACTCATAGATGAAACACAGAGCAGGGGCTGATGTTTTGAAATATTGTAGGGGGCGCTGTGGAGCCATTTTGCGCTATTCAAGGAAAATGGTTACATAACAACAATGCTTTCATCCATTTGGAGGTGTGTGCCAAATTTCAAGCCTCTATAAACTTTCCAAGCCCCTCAAAAGCCACTTCATCTTTCATGATGAACTGCGTTGCCACCAGGGTGCGCCGTTCAGTTTAAAGTCACAATTTTTGCACTGAAGCATCACGAGGGACTGATGGTGATATTCACCGCTTTTGAGGTGGCCACGATCAACCTGTGAAAATCAGTACAACAAAGTTAAAGCCATGACATTTCCTGTTGCCACTAGGTGGCGCTGTCCGTATTTCCGACAATGGGCATATCAATCTGTTCAGGGCGGGTCTGACATCATGCCTGTAAAGTCTGGTACTGATCAGACTGGATTTCATTGAGTTATACTAATTTGTTTCTTCATGGCGTGACATCAAAGTTCGCCATGCTGCTGGGGTCACACCCTTTCGTGAAAAGTCACAGTTTTCACTGTAACCCAAGACCAACTCCTTAAGGCTTTCCTGGAGAAATTTGAGGCTGCAGATGTCACCCATCACTATACTGTACCCCAAAGTGTAAAACATGACATTTCCTGTTCCCACTAGGTGGCGCTGTCCCTGGTGTCAAATATGGCAGTTGAAATATGTTCAGGGGTAGAGCCTTATCATATGTGTTCACTTTGGTCAAGGTCAGAAAATGTATGACAAAATGAGAGGCAATAAGATTTTCATGGCGAGTCATCGAAATTCGCCATGGCGCCACGGCCTCATAGTATTGTGAAAACTCAAAAGCTCCGCAATTTAACATGGCACAAGGGTGTAGTTGACACTGTCCAAATTTGAAGGTTATGAAATGAAACCCCAAGGAGGAGTTCGCAAAAGTTCGAGGCATGGAAATGGCAAAATTAGAGCCAAAATGTCACCTTCTCTTCCAAATGGCGGACTTCCTGTTGGGTTTGCGTCAATGGGCCCACAGACTTTTTTGTTCGTCTTGGCATGATACACATGTGTGCCAAATTTCATACATGTAGCTCAAACGATGTGGTCGTAGGGCTGCATTTAACAAGGCATAGGTGGCGCTCTAGAGCCATTTCCTAGTGCTCATATGTAAAACCATTAAAATACAAAATTTTTCACCAGACCTGGCATGTGTGCAAAATTTCATGAGTTTTTGAGCATGTTTAGGCCCTCAAAAAGGCCCTTGTTTGGGGTGAATAATAATAATAATAATAATAATAATAATTAAAGCTGCAAGCAGCGTTATGAGGGCCCTCGCACCCCCGGCGCGTCGAGCCACGCCCAACACCTAAAACCAGCACGTCCGATCTGATGTCACATTGATGGAATTCATGCATTTAACCACCAGCTAACATTTCAACTCATTCATTCGTGATTAGTTAGTCGTTCCACTAGGTGGCGCTCTAACCATTATGTACAAATGGCATAACAAACATTTCCGAGCTCGAGTCTCATCACGCCTATGAGCTTTGGGAGAGATTGGACATTGTGTTTTTGAGTGACAGCAGATTAGTGCTTTTTGGCGAGTGACTGAAACTCTACGTGCCGCCATGACCACCCCGTTTCCCTGAATGTAAAAAGCTTCGCAATTTAACATCACAAAGGTCTTTAGATTCCACAAACTTCAGATCGGACCAATCTGATGAAATCCCTTGGAGGAGTTCGTCAAAGTATGAAGCCTGAAAAGAGGGGAAAATGTCGCCAAAATTACACATTAATTTTAAAATGGCTGACTTCCTGTTGGATTTGGGATATTGCTCCAAGAGACTTTTTTGTACATCTTGATATCTCCTATAAGCTTACCAGGTTTAAGACTCATACATAAAACACAGAGCTGGGGCTGATGTTTTGAAATTTCGTAGGGGGCGCTGTGGAGCCATTTCGCGCTATTCAATGAAAATGATCACATAACAACAAAGCCTTATGCACATTGGAGGTGTGCGCCAAATTTCAAGACTTTTTAAACTTTCCAAGCCCCTCAAAAGCCACTTCATCTTTCATGGTGAACAGCGTTGCCACCAGGGTGCGCCGTTCAGTTTAAAGTCACAATTTTTGCACTGAAGCATCACGAGGGACTGATGGTGATATTCACCGCTTTTGAGGTGGCCACGATGAACCTGTGAAAATCAGTACAACAAAGTGTAAGACATGACATGTCCTGTTGCCACTAGGTGGCGCTGTCCGTATTCCCGACAATGGGCACATCAATCTGTTCAGGGCGGGTCTGACATCATGCCTTTAAAGTCTGGTACTGATCAGACTGGATTTCATTGAGTTATACTAATTTGTTTCTTCATGGCGAGACATCAAAGTTCGCCATGCTGCTGGGGTCACACCCTTTCGCGAAAACTCACAGTTTTCACTGTACCCCAAGACCAACTCCTTAAGGCTTTCCTGGAGAAATATGAGGCTGCAGATGTCACCCATCACAATACTGTACCCCAAAGTGTAAAACATGACATTTCCTGTTCCCACTAGGTGGCGCTGGCCCTTATGTCAAATATGGCAGTTGAAATATGTTCAGGGGTGGAGCCTTATCATATGTGTTCACTTTGGTCAAGGTCAGAAAATGTATGACAAAATGAGAGGCAATAAGATTTTCATGGCGAGTCATCGAAATTCGCCATGGCGCCACGGCCTCATAGTATTGTGAAAACTCAAAAGCTCCGCAATTTAACATGGCACAAGGGTGTAGTTGACACTGTCCAAATTTGAAGCTTATACGCCCAAATCCCAAGGAGGAGTTCGCAAAAGTTCGAGGCATGGAAATGGCAAAATTAGAGCCAAAATGTCACCTTCTCTTCCAAATGGCGGACTTCCTGTTGGGTTTGCGTCAATGGGCCCACTGACTTTTTTGTTCGTCTTGGCATGATACACATGTGTGCCAAATTTCATACATGTAGCTCAAACGATGTGGTCGTAGGGCTGCATTTAACAAGGCATAGGTGGCGCTCTAGAGCCATTTCCCAGTGCTCATATGTAAAACCATTAAAATACAAAATTTTTCACCAGACCTGGCATGTGTGCAAAATTTCATGAGTTTTTGAGCATGTTTAGGCCCTCAAAAAGGCCCTTGTTTCGCCTGAATAATAATAATAATAATAATAATAATTAAAGCTGCAAGCAGCGTTATGAGGGCCCTCGCACCCCCGGCGTGTCGAGCCATGCCCAACACCTGAAACCAGCACGTCCGATCTGATGTCACATTGATGGAATTCATGCATTTAACCACCAGTTAACATTTCATTTGGTTCAACCATGAGTATAGTCGTCCCACTAGGTGGCGCTCTAACCATTATAGACAAAGGGCATAACAAACATTTCCGAGCTCGAGTCTCATCACGCCTGCGACCTTTGGGAGAGATTGGACTTTGTGTCTTTGAGTGACAGCATATTACTGCTTTTTGGCGAGTGATTGAAACTCCACGTGCCGCCATGACCACCCCGTTTCCTTGGACGTAAAAAGCTTCGCAATTTAACATCACAAAGGTCTTTAGATTCCACACACTGGAGAATGGTTCAATATGATGAAATCCCTTGGAGGAGTTCGTCAAAGTATGAAGCCTGAAAAGAGGGGAAAATGCCGCCAAAATTACACATTAATTTTAAAATGGCTGACTTCCTGTTGGATTTGGGATATTGCTCCAAGAGACTTTTTTGTACATCTTGATATCTCCTATAAGCCTACCAGGTTTCAGACTCATAGATGAAACACAGAGCTGGGGCTGATGTTTTGAAATTTTGTAGGGGGCGCTGTGGAGCCATTTCGCGCTATTCAATGAAAATGATCACATGACAACAACGCCTTCATCCGTTTGGAGGTGTGTGCTAAATTTAAGGCCTCTATATACTTTCCAAGCCCCTCAAAAGCCACTTCATCTTTCATGGTGGACCGCGTTGCCACCAGGGTGCGCCGTTCAGTTTAAAGTCACAATTTTTGCACTGAAACATCACGAGGGACTGATGTTGATATTCACCGCTTTTGAGGTGGCCACGATGAACCTGTGAAAATCAGTACAACAAAGTGTAAGACATGACATTTCCTGTTCCCACTAGGTGGCGCTCTTCATATTCCTGACAATGGGCACATCAATCTGTTCAGGGCGGGTCTGACATCACGCCTGTAAAGTCTGGTACTGATCAGACTGGATTTCATTGAGTTATACTAATTTGTTTCTTCATGGCGAGACATCAAAGTTCGCCATGCTGCTGGGGTCACACCCTTTCGCGAAAACTCACAGTTTTCACTGTACCCCAAGACCAACTCCTTAAGGCTTTCCTGGAGAAATATGAGGCTGCAGATGTCACCCATCACAATACTGTACCCCAAAGTGTAAAACATGACATTTCCTGTTCCCACTAGGTGGCGCTGGCCCTTATGTCAAATATGGCACTTGAAATATGTTCAGGGGTGGAGCCTTATCATATGTGTGCTCTTTGGTCAAGGTCAGAAAATGTATGACAAAATGAGAGGCAATAAGATTTTCTTGGCGAGTCATCGAAATTCGCCATGGCGCCACGGCCTCATGGTATTGTGAAAACTCAAAAGCTCCGCAATTTAACATGGCACAAGGGTGTAGTTGACACTGTCCAAATTTGAAGTTTATAGGACCAAATCCCAAGGAGGAGTTCGTTAAAGTTCGAGGCATGGAAATGGCAAAATTCGAGCCAAAATGTCACCTTCTCTTCCAAATGGCGGACTTCCTGTTGGGTTTGCGTCAATGGGCCCACTGACTTTTTTGTTCGTCTTGGAATGATACACATGTGTGCCAAATTTCATACATGTAGCTCAAACCATGTGGTCGTAGGGCTGCATTTAACAAGGCATAGGTGGCGCTCTAGAGCCATTTCCCAGTGCTCATAAGTAAAACCATTAAAATACAAAATTTTTCACCAGACCTGGCATGTGTGCAAAATTTCATGAGTTTTTGAGCATGTTTAGGCCCTCAAAAAGGCCCTTGTTTTGCCTGAATAATAATAATAATAATAATAATAATAATAATAATAATAATAATAATAATAATAATAATAATAAGAAACGGAGCAGATACAATAGGGCCTTCGCACTCTCAGTGCTCGGGCCCTAATAATAATAATAATTAAAGCTGCAAGCAGCGTTATGAGGGCCCTCGCACCCCCGGCGCATCGAGCCACGCCGAAAACGTAAAACCAGCATCTCCGATCTGATGTCACATTGATGGAATTCATGCATTTAACCACCAGCTAACATTTCAACTCATTCATTCATGATTAGTTAGTCGTTCCACCAGGTGGCGCTCTAACCATTATGTACAAATGGCATAACAAACATTTCCAAGCTTGAGTCTCATCACTCCTATGAGCTTTGGGAGAGATTGGACATTGTGAGTTTGAGTGACAGCAGATTACTGCTTTTTGGCGAGTGATTGAAACTCCACGTGCCGCCATGACAACCCCGTTTCCCTGAACGTAAAAACCTTCGCAATTTAACATCACAAAGGTCTTTAGATTCCTCACACTGGAGATTGGTTCAATCTGATGAAATCCCTTGGAGGAGTTCGTCAAAGAACGGTGCCTGGAAAGAGGGCAAAATGTTGCCAAAATTGCACATTAATTTTAAAATGGCTGACTTCCTGTTGGATTTGGGATATTGCTCCAAGAGACTTTTTTGTACATCTTGATATCTCCTATAAACTTACCAGGTTTCAGACTCATACATAAAACACAGAGCAGGGGCTGTGGTTTTGAAAGTTTGTAGGGGGCGCTGCAGAGCCATTTTGCCCTATTCAATGAAAATGATCACATGACAACAAAGCCTTCATCCATTTGGAGGTGTGTGCTAAATTTAAAGCCTCTATAAACTTTGCAAGCCCCTCAAAAGCCACTTCATCTTTCATGGTGGACCACGTTGCCACCAGGGTGCGCCGTTCAGTTTAAAGTCACAATTTTTGCACTGAAGCATCACAAGGGACTGATGGTGATATTCACCGCTTTTGAGGTGGCCACGATCAACCTGTGAAAATCAGTACAACAAAATTAAAGCCATGACATTTCCTGTTGCCACTAGGTGGCGCTGTACGTATTCCCGACAATGGGCACATCAATCTGTTCAGGGCGGGTCTGACATCATGCCTGTAAAGTCTGGTACTGAACAGACTGGATTTCATTGAGTTATACTAATTTGTTTCTTCATGGCGTGACATCAAAGTTCGCCATGCTGCTGGGGTCACACCCTTTTGCAAAAAGTCACAGTTTTCACTGTAACCCAAGACCAACTCCTTAAGGCTTTCCTGGAGAAATTTGAGGCTGCAGGTGTCACCCATCACTATACTGTACCCCAAAGTGTAAAACATGACATTTCCTGTTCCCACTAGGTGGCGCTGTCCCTGGTGTCAAATATGGCAGTTGAAATATGTTCAGGGGTGGAGCCTTATCATATGTGTTCACTTTGGTCAAGGTCAGAAAATGTATGACAAAATGAGAGGCAATAAGATTTTCATGGCGAGTCATCGAAATTCGCCATGGCGCCACGGCCTCATAGTATTGTGAAAACTCAAAAGCTCCGCAATTTAACATGGCACAAGGGTGTAGTTGACACTGTCCAAATTTGAAGGTTATGAAATGAAACCCCAAGGAGGAGTTCGCAAAAGTTCGAGGCATGGAAATGGCAAAATTAGAGCCAAAATGTCACCTTCTCTTCCAAATGGCGGACTTCCTGTTGGGTTTGCGTCAATGGGCCCACAGACTTTTTTGTTCGTCTTGGCATGATACACATGTGTGCCAAATTTCATACATGTAGCTCAAACGATGTGGTCGTAGGGCTGCATTTAACAAGGCATAGGTGGCGCTGTAGAGCCATTTCCCAGTGCTCATATGTAAAACCATTAAAATACAAAATTTTTCACCAGACCTGGCATGTGTGCAAAATTTCATGAGTTTTTGAGCATGTTTAGGCCCTCAAAAAGGCCCTTGTTTTGCCTGAATAATAATAATAATAATTAAAGCTGCAAGCAGCGTTATGAGGGCCCTCGCACCCCCGGCGCGTCGAGCCACGCCCAACACCTAAAACCAGCACGTCCGATCTGATGTCACATTGATGGAATTCATGCATTTAACCACCAGCTAACATTTCAACTCATTCATTCATGATTAGTTAGTCGTTCCACTAGGTGGCGCTCTAACCATTATGTACAAATGGCATAACAAACACTTCCAAGCTCGAGTCTCATCACACCTGAGACGTTTGGGAGAGATTGGACATTGTGTTTTTGAGTGACAGCAGATTACTGCTTTTTGGCGAGTGATTCAAACTCTAAGTGCCGCCATAACCACCCCGTTTCCCTGGACGTAAAAAGCTTCGCAATTTAACATCACAAAGGTCTTTAGATTCCACACACTGGAGAATGGTTCAATATGATGAAATCCCTTGGAGGAGTTCGTCAAAGAACGATGCCTGAAAAGAGGGGAAAATGTCGCCAAAATTACACATTAATTTTAAAATGGCTGACTTCCTGTTGGATTTGGGATATTGCTCCAAGAGACTTTTTTGTACATCTTGATATCTCATATAAGCTTACCAGGTTTCAGACTCATACATAAAACACTGAGCAGGGGCTGTGATTTTGAAATTTTGTAGGGGGCGCTGTGGAGCCATTTTGGGATATTCAATGAAAATGATCACATAACAACAAAGCCTTAACCACATTGGAGGTGTGTGCCAAATTTCAAGACTTTTTAAACTTTCCAAGCCCCTCAAAAGCCACTTCATCTTTCATGGTGAACCGCGTTGCCACCAGGGTACGGCGTTCAGTTTAAAGTCACAATTTTTGCACTGAAGCATCACAAGGGACTGATGGTGATATTCACCGCTTTTGAGGTGGCCACGATGAACCTGTGAAAATCAGTACAACAAAATTAAAGCCATGACATTTCCTGTTCCCACTAGGTGGCGCTGTCCGTATTCCCGACAATGGGCACATCAATCTGTTCAGGGCGGGTCTGTCATCATGCCTGTAAAGTCTGGTACTGAGCAGACTGGATTTCATTGAGTTATACTAATTTGTTTCTTCATGGCGTGACATCAAAGTTCGCCATGCTGCTGGGGTCACACCCTTTTGCGAAAAGTCACAGTTTACACTGTAACCCAAGACCAACTCCTTAAGGCTTTTCTGGAGAAATTTGAGGCTGCAGATGTCACCCATCACTATACTGTACCCCAAAGTGTAAAACATGACATTTCCTGTTCCCACTAGGTGGCGCTGTCCTTGATGTCAAATATGGCAGTTGAAATATGTTTAGGGGTGGAGCCTTATCATATGTGTTCACTTTGGTCAAGGTCAGAAAATGTATGACAAAATGAGAGGCAATAAGATTTTCATGGCGAGTCATCGAAATTCGCCATGGCGCCACGGCCTCATAGTATTGTGAAAACTCAAAAGCTCCGCAATTTAACATGGCACAAGGGTGTAGTTGACACTGACCAAATATGAAGGTTATGAAATCAAACCCCAAGGAGGAGTTCGCAAAAGTTCGAGGCATGGAAATGGCAAAATTAGAGCCAAAATGTCACCTTCTCTTCCAAATGGCGGACTTCCTGTTGGGTTTGCGTCAATGGGCCCACTGACTTTTTTGTTCGTCTTGGCATGATACACATGTGTGCCAAATTTCATACATGTAGCTCAAACAATGTGGTCGTAGGGCTGCATTTAACAAGGCATAGGTGGCGCTCTAGAGCCATTTCCCAGTGCTCATATGTAAAACCATTAAAATACAAAATTTTTCACCAGACCTGGCATGTGTGCAAAATTTCATGAGTTTTTGAGCATGTTTAGGCCCTCAAAAAGGCCCTTGTTTCGCCTGAATAATAATAATAATAATAATAATAATAATTAAAGCTGCAAGCAGCGTTATGAGGGCCCTCGCACCCCCGGCACGTCGAGCCACTGCCAACACCTCAAACCGGCACGTCCGATGTGATGTCACATTGATGGATTTCATGCTTTTAATCACCAGCTAACATTTCATCTTATTCAACCAGGATTATAGTCATGCCACTAGGTGGCGCTCTAACTATTATTGACAAATAGCATAACAAACATTTCCAAGCTCGAGTCTCATCACACCTGCGACCTTTGGGAGAGATTGGACATTGTGTTTTTTAGTGACAGCAGATTACTGCTTTTTGCGAGTGATTGAAACTCTACGTGCCGCCATGACCACCCCGTTTCCCTGAACGGAAAAAGCTTCGCAATTTAACATCACAAAGGTCTTTAGATTCTACACACTGAAGAATGCTTCAATATGATGAAATCCCTTGGAGGAGTTCGTCAAAGTATGAGGCCTGAAAAGGGGGGAAAATGTCATCAAAATTACACATTAATTTTAAAATGGCTGACTTCCTGTTGGATTTGGGATATTGCTCCAAGAGACTTTTTTGTACATCTTGATATCTTACACAAGCTTACCAAGTGTCAGACTCATAGATGAAACACAGAGCAGGGGCTGATGTTTTGAAATATTGTAGGGGGCGCTGTGGAGCCATTTCGCGCTATTCAATGAAAATGATCACATGCCAACAAAGCGTTCATCCATTTGGAGGTGTGTGCCAAATTTCAAGCCTCTATAAACTTTCCAAGCCCCTCAAAAGCCACTTCATCTTTCATGGTGAACCGCGTTACCACCAGGGTGCGCCGTTCAGTTTAAAGTCACAATTTTTGCACTGAAGCATCACGAGGGACTGATGTTGATATTCACCGCTTTTGAGGTGGCCACGATGAACCTGTGAAAATCAGTACAACAAAATTAAAGCCATGACATTTCCTGTTGCCACTAGGTGGCGCTGTCCGTATTTCCGACAATGGGCACATCAATCTGTTCAGGGCGGGTCTGACATCATGCCTGTAAAGTCTGGTACTGATCAGACTGGATTTCATTGAGTTATACTAATTTGTTTCTTCATGGCGTGACATCAAAGTTCGCCATGCTGCTGGGGTCACACCCTTTCGTGAAAAGTCACAGTTTTCACTGTAACCCAAGACCAACTCCTTAAGGCTTTCCTGGAGAAATTTGAGGCTGCAGATGTCACCCATCACAATACTGTACCCCAAAGTGTAAAACATGACATTTCCTGTTCCCACTAGGTGGCGCTGTACCTGGTGTCAAATATGGCAGTTGAAATATGTTCAGGGGTGGAGCCTTATCATATGTGTTCACTTTGGTCAAGGTCAGAAAATGTATGACAAAATGAGAGGCAATAAGATTTTCATGGCGAGTCATCGAAATTCGCCATGGCGCCACGGCCTCATAGTATTGTGAAAACTCAAAAGCTCCGCAATTTAACATGGCACAAGGGTGTAGTTGACACTGACCAAATATGAAGGTTATGAAATCAAACCCCAAGGAGGAGTTCGCAAAAGTTCGAGGCATGGAAATGGCAAAATTAGAGCCAAAATGTCACCTTCTCTTCCAAATGGCGGACTTCCTGTTGGGTTTGCGTCAATGGGCCCACAGACTTTTTTGTTCGTCTTGGCATGATACATATGTGTGCCAAATTTCATACATGTAGCTCAAACGATGTGGTCGTAGGGCTGCATTTAACAAGGCATAGGTGGCGCTCTAGAGCCATTTCCCAGTGCTCATATGTAAAACCATTAAAATACAAAATTTTTCACCAGACCTGGCATGTGTGCAAAATTTCATGAGTTTTTGAGCATGTTTAGGCCCTCAAAAAGGCCCTTGTTTCGCCTGAATAATAATAATAATAATAATAATAATAATTAAAGCTGCAAGCAGCGTTATGAGGGCCCTCGCACCCCCGGCACGTCGAGCCACTGCCAACACCTCAAACCGGCACGTCCGATGTGATGTCACATTGATGGATTTCATGCTTTTAATCACCAGCTAACATTTCATCTTATTCAACCAGGATTATAGTCATGCCACTAGGTGGCGCTCTAACCATTATTGACAAATAGCATAACAAACATTTCCAAGCTCGAGTCTCATCACACCTGCGACCTTTGGGAGAGATTGGACATTGTGTTTTTTAGTGACAGCAGATTACTGCTTTTTGCGAGTGATTGAAACTCTACGTGCCGCCATGACCACCCCGTTTCCCTGAATGGAAAAAGCTTCGCAATTTAACATCACAAAGGTCTTTAGATTCTACACACTGAAGAATGCTTCAATATGATGAAATCCCTTGGAGGAGTTCGTCAAAGTATGAGGCCTGAAAAGGGGGGAAAATGTCATCAAAATTACACATTAATTTTAAAATGGCTGACTTCCTGTTGGATTTGGGATATTGCTCCAAGAGACTTTTTTGTACATCTTGATATCTTACACAAGCTTACCAAGTGTCAGACTCATAGATGAAACACAGAGCAGGGGCTGATGTTTTGAAATATTGTAGGGGGCGCTGTGGAGCCATTTTGCGCTATTCAAGGAAAATGGTTACATAACAACAATGCCTTCATCCATTTGGAGGTGTGTGCCAAATTTCAAGCCTCTATAAACTTTCCAAGCCCCTCAAAAGCCACTTCATCTTTCATGATGAACCGCGTTGCCACCAGGGTGCGCCGTTCAGTTTAAAGTCACAATTTTTGCACTGAAGCATCACGAGGGACTGATGGTGATATTCACCGCTTTTGAGGTGGCCACGATCAACCTGTGAAAATCAGTACAACAAAGTTAAAGCCATGACATTTCCTGTTGCCACTAGGTGGCGCTGTCCGTATTTCCGACAATGGGCACATCAATCTGTTCAGGGCGGGTCTGACATCATGCCTGTAAAGTCTGGTACTGATCAGACTGGATTTCATTGAGTTATACTAATTTGTTTCTTCATGGCGTGACATCAAAGTTCGCCATGCTGCTGGGGTCACACCCTTTCGCGAAAACTCACAGTTTTCACTGTAACCCAAGACCAACTCCTTAAGGCTTTCCTGGAGAAATTTGAGGCTGCAGATGTCACCCATCACTATACTGTACCCCAAAGTGTAAAACATGACATTTCCTGTTCCCACTAGGTGGCGCTGTCCCTGGTGTCAAATATGGCAGTTGAAATATGTTCAGGGGTGGAGCCTTATCATATGTGTTCACTTTGGTCAAGGTCAGAAAATGTATGACAAAATGAGAGGCAATAAGATTTTGATGGCGAGTCATCAAAATTCGCCATGGCGCCACGGCCTCATAGTATTGTGAAAACTCAAAAGCTCCGCAATTTAACATGGCACAAGGGTGTAGTTGACACTGTCCAAATTTGAAGGTTATGAAATGAAACCCCAAGGAGGAGTTCGCAAAAGTTCGAGGCATGGAAATGGCAAAATTAGAGCCAAAATGTCACCTTCTCTTCCAAATGGCGGACTTCCTGTTGGGTTTGCGTCAATGGGCCCACAGACTTTTTTGTTCGTCTTGGCATGATACACATGTGTGCCAAATTTCATACATGTAGCTCAAACGATGTGGTCGTAGGGCTGCATTTAACAAGGCATAGGTGGCGCTGTAGAGCCATTTCCCAGTGCTCATATGTAAAACCATTAAAATACAAAATTTTTCACCAGACCTGGCATGTGTGCAAAATTTCATGAGTTTTTGAGCATGTTTAGGCCCTCAAAAAGGCCCTTGTTTGGGGTGAATAATAATAATAATTAAAGCTGCAAGCAGCGTTATGAGGGCCCTCGCACCCCCGGCACGTCGAGCCACACCCAACACCTAAAACCAGCACGTCCGATCTGATGTCACATTGATGGAATTCATGCATTTAACCACCAGCTAACATTTCAACTCATTCATTCATGATTAGTTAGTCGTTCCACTAGGTGGCGCTCTAACCATTATGTACAAATGGCATAACAAACACTTCCAAGCTCGAGTCTCATCACACCTGAGACGTTTGGGAGAGATTGGACATTGTGTTTTTGAGTGACAGCAGATTACTGCTTTTTGGCGAGTGATTCAAACTCTAAGTGCCGCCATAACCACCCCGTTTCCCTGGACGTAAAAAGCTTCGCAATTTAACAACACAAAGGTCTTTGGATTCCACACACTGAAGAATGCTTCAATATGATGAAATCCCTTGGAGGAGTTCGTCAAAGTATGAGGCCTGAAAAGAGGGGAAAATGTCATCAAAATTGCACATTAATTTTAAAATGGCTGACTTCCTGTTGGATTTGGGATATTGCTCCAAGAGACTTTTTTGTACATCTTGATATCTTACACAAGCTTACCAAGTGTCAGACTCATAGATGAAACACAGAGCAGGGGCTGATGTTTTGAAATATTGTAGGGGGCGCTGTGGAGCCATTTTGCGCTATTCAAGGAAAATGGTTACATAACAACAATGCCTTCATCCATCTAGAGGTGTGTGCCAAATTTCAAGCCTCTATAAACTTTCCAAGCCCCTCAAAAGCCACTTCATCTTTCATGATGAACCGCGTTGCCACCAGGGTGCGCCGTTCAGTTTAAAGTCACAATTTTTGCACTGAAGCATCACGAGGGACTGATGGTGATATTCACCGCTTTTGAGGTGGCCACGATCAACCTGTGAAAATCAGTACAACAAAGTTAAAGCCATGACATTACCTGTTGCCACTAGGTGGCGCTGTCCGTATTTCCGACAATGGGCACATCAATCTGTTCAGGGCGGGTCTGACATCATGCCTGTAAAGTCTGGTACTGATCAGACTGGATTTCATTGAGTTATACTAATTTGTTTCTTCATGGCGTGACATCAAAGTTCGCCATGCTGCTGGGGTCACACCCTTTCGCGAAAACTCACAGTTTTCACTGTAACCCAAGACCAACTCCTTAAGGCTTTCCTGGAGAAATTTGAGGCTGCAGATGTCACCCATCACTATACTGTACCCCAAAGTGTAAAACATGACATTTCCTGTTCCCACTAGGTGGCGCTGTCCCTGGTGTCAAATATGGCAGTTGAAATATGTTCAGGGGTGGAGCCTTATCATATGTGTTCACTTTGGTCAAGGTCAGAAAATGTATGACAAAATGAGAGGCAATAAGATTTTCATGGTGAGTCATCGAAATTCGCCGTGGCGCCACGGCCTCATAGTATTGTGAAAACTCAAAAGCTCCGCAATTTAACATGGCCCAGGTGTGTAGTTGAAACTGACCAAAGATGAAGCTTATACGACCAAATCCCAAGGAGGAGTTCGAAAAAGTTCGAGGCATGGAAACGGCAAAATTAGAGCCAAAATGTCACCTTCACGTCCAAATGGCGGACTTCCTGTTGGGTTTGCGTCAATGGGCCCACTGACTTTTTTGTTCGTCTTGGCATGATACACATGTGTGCCAAATTTCATACATGTAGCCCAAACGATGTGGTCGTAGGGCTGCATTTTACAAGGCATAGGTGGCGCTGTAGAGCCATTTCCCAGTGCTCATATGTAAAACCATTAAAATACAAAATTTTTCACCAGACCTGGCATGTGTGCAAAATTTCATGAGTTTTTGAGCATGTTTAGGCCCTCAAAAAGGCCCTTGTTTTGCCTGAATAATAATAATAATAAGAAACAGAGCAGATACAATAGGGCCTTCGCACAGTCAGTGCTCGGGCCCTAATAATAATAATAATAATAATTAAAGCTGCAAGCAGCGTTATGAGGTCCCTCGCACCCCATCGCGTCGAGCTACGCCCAACACCTACAACCAGCACCTCCGATCTCATGTCACATTGATGGAATTCATGCATTCAACCACCAGCTAACATTTCATCTCATTCAATCATGATTATAGTCGTTCCACTAGGTGGCACTCTAACCATTACTGACAAATGGCATAACAAACATTTCCGAGCTCGAGTCTCATCACGCCTGCGACCTTTGGGACATATTGGACATTTTGATTTTGAGTGACAGCAGATTACTGCTTTTTGGCGAGTGATTGAAACTCCACGTGCCACCATGACAACCCCGTTTCCCTGAACGGGGGGGGGCAAGTGACACTGTTGAAAAGGTTAGACTGAGACAAAAGATCATTTGAAGTTTTTTGAATGTCCCTCATGATTTCAATAAATACCTGTGCCACTGGTTTGTAAGCCACTTTGCTTTTAGCAAACGAGAAGAGGAGAGCTTTGGATTTTAACATTCTGAGGATTCGAGGACATTATTTTAGACCACTATAACAAACATCACAAGATATTATTTTTGAAAAACCCTGCCCTTGTGCAATTCTTGGTAAGTTTTATTTGTTGTAAATTGAATTTTATTTTTGGTGTAAAACCACATTTTAAATTTCAGTAACAGAATTTACTTTGTATTTAAGTTATTTTTTTATTGTTTGTGGGAGGGGTACCGGTGAAAAGTCTTTGGTTTGGTTTTCTGTTTTAGTGAATTTGGGCCATTAAGCCATTTTGTGGTCTTTTTTGAAAGACTGAAATCTGTGAAAGCTAGGCCGGGTAATTAGCCACTGATTTCTTATTACAAGTAAAGCACAACATGAATATAATGAAATACATGAAGTGTGGAACATTTTTGGCTGGTTTATGTGTGTTTAGCAGATTTTAAGCAGTTTAGTAACTGCTATTTCAATCATGCTTGTTTCTGCTGTCTTTGGTAGTTTTAGAAATGGTTTATATGACCATTTAGCTAAAATTATAAGGCTTCTGTGGATACTACGTGATATTTGCATGGAGGTTTTTGCATAACTCTTGAGCCACAGTACTGGTGGCTATAGAGCGTAAGAGGATAATTGTAATTTTTCACATAGCTGTGATTTGTTGTGCGTTCAATCCTTTTCTTTAAGCAAATTTGAGCAGCAGACAGCAAGAGTTGGTGAGCATTATCTTAATGTCATACATTGACTAATTTACACCTTCATTCTGGATGTGTAAAGCGCTTTGGGGTCCTTAGGGACTAGTAAAGCGATATAGAAATACAGGCCATTTACCATTTATATATATGTTTTGTGTTTTTTGAATGAATGTAATTGCATTACTGATCATTATTGTGAACTAACTACATGTTTATGTGTAAGTAAAGTCTCTTTGATGCTCTCATGTTTGTATATTGTTTGAATGTTGTGTAAAATGTAACTAATTAACCTCATACTTTATCATAAATAGAGAATGGCATATGCTTCCCCAACGAAGTTTGCTGGGATTAATGATCCTGAAGTTGAATCATTGCGTCAAGAATTTCAACTATCAACTGTAAGTAACAAATATTTCTTAAATTTTATTTATAGTGTAGAAAAATTTGTTTTTACGCTACATTACCTGTTACAGAGCTGGGCAGGATGCTGTGTTTAGTGTTTCTTGTGTTTGTTTGTTTGTTTGTTTGCTCTTTCATATAAGTCACTGTTAACCCTTGTGCCATACTGGGGCCTTTTTGGGTCCCCAGGGTGATCAACGTAAGTTTTTTAAAGGATGGCACAAGGTTAAGCTGAGACTTTTATACAGCTGTTGTTGTGATCTGGCACTACAAACATTACATTGTAGCGGCAGCATAGATTGAAGCGAATAACTGTTTTCTAATTTTGTTATGATCCAAAATATTTTGTAATTTCAGTATGCCTGCTTGGACCCAGGGGTCAGCAGAGAGGATCTATATACAAGGTGCTTGCAACTTCATGCCAAGGCAATGGACCTCTTGGTTCGGCAGGTGCGGCTCAGGCGTGCAGCCGAAAGAAAGATTTCTGTTTTAAAAGAACAGCTGGATGCTGAAAAAGAAATGCTGAATAACACTGCCCAGGAGCTGGATGCATTGCAAGCTTCGATTACATTCGCACGTGATGGTAAGTCTTAATGTATTGTTTGGATGGTATAAACAGTGAATGTTGGCTTCAGTGTCTTATTTTAAGAAATGGGACTTAGAAAAAATACTCTATGAATTACTATTGAACGACTGTCTACATACAAATAAACATGAATGCGAATTATTTATTTTAGTTTATGATAAATCATTTGGAGAAAATATTAAATCCATGATTAGTATCATGTTTTGTTTTCTTCATTTGTGATTTTATAAGGATTAGATATATGCAAATGTCTGTTTTACCCATGTATATTTGTTAAAGTTGTTTATAAATACTAACTGTCAAAAAATATTATTTGTTTTTGTTTTGTTCAGATGTGACAGAGGCCACCACTCAGACAGACGAAGACTTGTGACAGATGTTTTATAATAATGCTAAGTTTTCTTAGATTAATATATTTTTTCACATTTGACCCAAAGTGGCATGTTTTAGGTCACTTTGGGTAATTTTTAATTCAGAAATAGGTGTGGTGAGACAGTTAGTGGTAAAGACTATCAATGGCTGTCTTTTGTTTTCATGTGTGAAGGGGAAGCGGGGGGGGGGCAAACTTGAGGTCACACTGTTGAATGAATAAGTTGTAAGGCTGTGAAACCAAGGTGAGACTGAGTCTCACCTTGGTTTCTTTTGGCAAGGCCATCTTTTGGCAAGGCCAAGGGTGTGGACAACAGCTATGGAAATTAGTGTACTGCTGAATAAAGATTTTAACTACTCAATTCTTTTACAATTGCTTTATAAATACTGTGAATACTCAACTGTGAAAAATATTGTTTTGGTTTGTTTTGTACATATGTGACAGAGGACTCCAGTCAGACAGACAAAGAGTTGTGACAGATGTGTAAATATTTTATAATAAATGTTCCTGTTTTAAATTTTGGTTTTCTTTGACTGTTTATTCATCCTTATGGTATATGTGTTATTAGTTTAAATTCTACAACTCTACAAGTTTAAAAAAAAGAGATGTATGAAGACTAAGAGGAGGATGAAACTTTTTCACATTAAATGTTTAATAATAACAAGTATTGTGAATAGGAAATAAGTTTCTAACATAATTGTTTATGAATCAAGATTTATAAAACACTAGTGGTGTCACTGGTGTCATTTTGGCTTTAAAATAAAAAAAAGCGAACTTATGTTTTATGAACAATTTGATGTTTTGATAATAACTAATAACTCCTTTCAATGTCACTGATAGTTTTAAAGACATTACTATTAAAATGTATAAATTACACTTGAAAGCTGTACACTAGTTGATTGTCAGTGTTTGTAAGTTTTTCAAGCTTTCTCTTTCTTGAAAGCTACTTCATTTTCCATGTCGAATGGCTATGTTGCAACACAACAGAGAGGAGAAGCTGAAATATATTTTTTCATATTTATGTATTCTTCTCATTCTCTAGTTGTTCTATTAAGATTCCTGTATTTTGTTGATATAAACCTAAACACTATGCTATTGCACTGCCAATGTATTAAACAGAAGCTCAATATGAACAGTAAGGAACAAGACTTGCCGTTAATCCTTAGAGCTATGGAAGATTTGTGTAGATAACTCGTGCTGGTTTTTCACCAGAATGAACTATTCTTCTTTGTTTGTCATTGACATCAATGAAGATGCTAAATAACAGTCTTTTGCTACCAAATTGATTTAACCTTCGTTGTGTCTATTCGTTGTGGGCCTTTCAATGATCTAGCAGTTTGGCAGATTCAGCCTGATTAACTGACAGAAAAACACAGAGACCACACGATAAAATCCACTGCCAATTATTCCAACAGTCTTTCACCATTCTCTGATACTGTACTTCTGAAGGAACTTTGGCTTATGCTGCTTTTTCATTTGACTGTTTTGGTTTTACGATATTTCTGCTAATTTCTTATGATTTGACAGCATCAGGTACTTGCTAAGCTTTCTTACTTTTATATGCTGTCACCCACTGGGACTGTGACCTAAAGTGACCCAAAAGTTTTAGGTCACTTTGGGTAATTGTTAATTCAGAATTAGGTGTGGTGAGACAGTTGGTGGCAGAGACTATCAATGGCTGTCTTTTGTTTTCATGTGTGAAGGGCAAGCAAGGGGGGGGGGGGGCAAGTGACACTGTTGAAAAGGTTAGACTGAGACAAAAGATCATTTGAAGTTTTTTGAATGTCCCTCATGATTTCAATAAATACCTGTGCCACTGGTTTGTAAGCCACTTTGCTTTTAGCAAACGAGAAGAGGAGAGCTTTGGATTTTAACATTCTGAGGATTCGAGGACATTATTTTAGACCACTATAACAAACATCACAAGATATTATTTTTGAAAAACCCTGCCCTTGTGCAATTCTTGGTAAGTTTTATTTGTTGTAAATTGAATTTTATTTTTGGTGTAAAACCACATTTTAAATTTCAGTAACAGAATTTACTTTGTATTTAAGTTATTTTTTTATTGTTTGTGGGAGGGGTACCGGTGAAAAGTCTTTGGTTTGGTTTTCTGTTTTAGTGAATTTGGGCCATTAAGCCATTTTGTGGTCTTTTTTGAAAGACTGAAATCTGTGAAAGCTAGGCCGGGTAATTAGCCACTGATTTCTTATTACAAGTAAAGCACAACATGAATATAATGAAATACATGAAGTGTGGAACATTTTTGGCTGGTTTATGTGTGTTTAGCAGATTTTAAGCAGTTTAGTAACTGCTATTTCAATCATGCTTGTTTCTGCTGTCTTTGGTAGTTTTAGAAATGGTTTATATGACCATTTAGCTAAAATTATAAGGCTTCTGTGGATACTACGTGATATTTGCATGGAGGTTTTTGCATAACTCTTGAGCCACAGTACTGGTGGCTATAGAGCGTAAGAGGATAATTGTAATTTTTCACATAGCTGTGATTTGTTGTGCGTTCAATCCTTTTCTTTAAGCAAATTTGAGCAGCAGACAGCAAGAGTTGGTGAGCATTATCTTAATGTCATACATTGACTAATTTACACCTTCATTCTGGATGTGTAAAGCGCTTTGGGGTCCTTAGGGACTAGTAAAGCGATATAGAAATACAGGCCATTTACCATTTATATATATGTTTTGTGTTTTTTGAATGAATGTAATTGCATTACTGATCATTATTGTGAACTAACTACATGTTTATGTGTAAGTAAAGTCTCTTTGATGCTCTCATGTTTGTATATTGTTTGAATGTTGTGTAAAATGTAACTAATTAACCTCATACTTTATCATAAATAGAGAATGGCATATGCTTCCCCAACGAAGTTTGCTGGGATTAATGATCCTGAAGTTGAATCATTGCGTCAAGAATTTCAACTATCAACTGTAAGTAACAAATATTTCTTAAATTTTATTTATAGTGTAGAAAAATTTGTTTTTACGCTACATTACCTGTTACAGAGCTGGGCAGGATGCTGTGTTTAGTGTTTCTTGTGTTTGTTTGTTTGTTTGTTTGCTCTTTCATATAAGTCACTGTTAACCCTTGTGCCATACTGGGGCCTTTTTGGGTCCCCAGGGTGATCAACGTAAGTTTTTTAAAGGATGGCACAAGGTTAAGCTGAGACTTTTATACAGCTGTTGTTGTGATCTGGCACTACAAACATTACATTGTAGCGGCAGCATAGATTGAAGCGAATAACTGTTTTCTAATTTTGTTATGATCCAAAATATTTTGTAATTTCAGTATGCCTGCTTGGACCCAGGGGTCAGCAGAGAGGATCTATATACAAGGTGCTTGCAACTTCATGCCAAGGCAATGGACCTCTTGGTTCGGCAGGTGCGGCTCAGGCGTGCAGCCGAAAGAAAGATTTCTGTTTTAAAAGAACAGCTGGATGCTGAAAAAGAAATGCTGAATAACACTGCCCAGGAGCTGGATGCATTGCAAGCTTCGATTACATTCGCACGTGATGGTAAGTCTTAATGTATTGTTTGGATGGTATAAACAGTGAATGTTGGCTTCAGTGTCTTATTTTAAGAAATGGGACTTAGAAAAAATACTCTATGAATTACTATTGAACGACTGTCTACATACAAATAAACATGAATGCGAATTATTTATTTTAGTTTATGATAAATCATTTGGAGAAAATATTAAATCCATGATTAGTATCATGTTTTGTTTTCTTCATTTGTGATTTTATAAGGATTAGATATATGCAAATGTCTGTTTTACCCATGTATATTTGTTAAAGTTGTTTATAAATACTAACTGTCAAAAAATATTATTTGTTTTTGTTTTGTTCAGATGTGACAGAGGCCACCACTCAGACAGACGAAGACTTGTGACAGATGTTTTATAATAATGCTAAGTTTTCTTAGATTAATATATTTTTTCACATTTGACCCAAAGTGGCATGTTTTAGGTCACTTTGGGTAATTTTTAATTCAGAAATAGGTGTGGTGAGACAGTTAGTGGTAAAGACTATCAATGGCTGTCTTTTGTTTTCATGTGTGAAGGGGAAGCGGGGGGGGGCAAACTTGAGGTCACACTGTTGAATGAATAAGTTGTAAGGCTGTGAAACCAAGGTGAGACTGAGTCTCACCTTGGTTTCTTTTGGCAAGGCCATCTTTTGGCAAGGCCAAGGGTGTGGACAACAGCTATGGAAATTAGTGTACTGCTGAATAAAGATTTTAACTACTCAATTCTTTTACAATTGCTTTATAAATACTGTGAATACTCAACTGTGAAAAATATTGTTTTGGTTTGTTTTGTACATATGTGACAGAGGACTCCAGTCAGACAGACAAAGAGTTGTGACAGATGTGTAAATATTTTATAATAAATGTTCCTGTTTTAAATTTTGGTTTTCTTTGACTGTTTATTCATCCTTATGGTATATGTGTTATTAGTTTAAATTCTACAACTCTACAAGTTTAAAAAAAAGAGATGTATGAAGACTAAGAGGAGGATGAAACTTTTTCACATTAAATGTTTAATAATAACAAGTATTGTGAATAGGAAATAAGTTTCTAACATAATTGTTTATGAATCAAGATTTATAAAACACTAGTGGTGTCACTGGTGTCATTTTGGCTTTAAAATAAAAAAAAAGCGAACTTATGTTTTATGAACAATTTGATGTTTTGATAATAACTAATAACTCCTTTCAATGTCACTGATAGTTTTAAAGACATTACTATTAAAATGTATAAATTACACTTGAAAGCTGTACACTAGTTGATTGTCAGTGTTTGTAAGTTTTTCAAGCTTTCTCTTTCTTGAAAGCTACTTCATTTTCCATGTCGAATGGCTATGTTGCAACACAACAGAGAGGAGAAGCTGAAATATATTTTTTCATATTTATGTATTCTTCTCATTCTCTAGTTGTTCTATTAAGATTCCTGTATTTTGTTGATATAAACCTAAACACTATGCTATTGCACTGCCAATGTATTAAACAGAAGCTCAATATGAACAGTAAGGAACAAGACTTGCCGTTAATCCTTAGAGCTATGGAAGATTTGTGTAGATAACTCGTGCTGGTTTTTCACCAGAATGAACTATTCTTCTTTGTTTGTCATTGACATCAATGAAGATGCTAAATAACAGTCTTTTGCTACCAAATTGATTTAACCTTCGTTGTGTCTATTCGTTGTGGGCCTTTCAATGATCTAGCAGTTTGGCAGATTCAGCCTGATTAACTGACAGAAAAACACAGAGACCACACGATAAAATCCACTGCCAATTATTCCAACAGTCTTTCACCATTCTCTGATACTGTACTTCTGAAGGAACTTTGGCTTATGCTGCTTTTTCATTTGACTGTTTTGGTTTTACGATATTTCTGCTAATTTCTTATGATTTGACAGCATCAGGTACTTGCTAAGCTTTCTTACTTTTATATGCTGTCACCCACTGGGACTGTGACCTAAAGTGACCCAAAAGTTTTAGGTCACTTTGGGTAATTGTTAATTCAGAATTAGGTGTGGTGAGACAGTTGGTGGCAGAGACTATCAATGGCTGTCTTTTGTTTTCATGTGTGAAGGGCAAGCAAGGGGGGGGGGGGGGGGGGGCAAGTGACACTGTTGAAAAGGTTAGACTGAGACAAAAGATCATTTGAAGTTTTTTGAATGTCCCTCATGATTTCAATAAATACCTGTGCCACTGGTTTGTAAGCCACTTTGCTTTTAGCAAACGAGAAGAGGAGAGCTTTGGATTTTAACATTCTGAGGATTCGAGGACATTATTTTAGACCACTATAACAAACATCACAAGATATTATTTTTGAAAAACCCTGCCCTTGTGCAATT
Source organism: Aulonocara stuartgranti (assembly GCF_965226115.1). Lineage (NCBI taxonomy): Eukaryota > Metazoa > Chordata > Actinopteri > Cichliformes > Cichlidae > Aulonocara > Aulonocara stuartgranti. The sequence goes on from NC_138949.1 coordinate 34,758,084, forward strand.
CTTGGTAAGTTTTATTTGTTGTAAATTGAATTTTATTTTTGGTGTAAAACCACATTTTAAATTTCAGTAACAGAATTTACTTTGTATTTAAGTTATTTTTTTATTGTTTGTGGGAGGGGTACCGGTGAAAAGTCTTTGGTTTGGTTTTCTGTTTTAGTGAATTTGGGCCATTAAGCCATTTTGTGGTCTTTTTTGAAAGACTGAAATCTGTGAAAGCTAGGCCGGGTAATTAGCCACTGATTTCTTATTACAAGTAAAGCACAACATGAATATAATGAAATACATGAAGTGTGGAACATTTTTGGCTGGTTTATGTGTGTTTAGCAGATTTTAAGCAGTTTAGTAACTGCTATTTCAATCATGCTTGTTTCTGCTGTCTTTGGTAGTTTTAGAAATGGTTTATATGACCATTTAGCTAAAATTATAAGGCTTCTGTGGATACTACGTGATATTTGCATGGAGGTTTTTGCATAACTCTTGAGCCACAGTACTGGTGGCTATAGAGCGTAAGAGGATAATTGTAATTTTTCACATAGCTGTGATTTGTTGTGCGTTCAATCCTTTTCTTTAAGCAAATTTGAGCAGCAGACAGCAAGAGTTGGTGAGCATTATCTTAATGTCATACATTGACTAATTTACACCTTCATTCTGGATGTGTAAAGCGCTTTGGGGTCCTTAGGGACTAGTAAAGCGATATAGAAATACAGGCCATTTACCATTTATATATATGTTTTGTGTTTTTTGAATGAATGTAACTGCATTACTGATCATTATTGTGAACTAACTACATGTTTATGTGTAAGTAAAGTCTCTTTGATGCTCTCATGTTTGTATATTGTTTGAATGTTGTGTAAAATGTAACTAATTAACCTCATACTTTATCATAAATAGAGAATGGCATATGCTTCCCCAACGAAGTTTGCTGGGATTAATGATCCTGAAGTTGAATCATTGCGTCAAGAATTTCAACTATCAACTGTAAGTAACAAATATTTCTTAAATTTTATTTATAGTGTAGAAAAATTTGTTTTTACGCTACATTACCTGTTACAGAGCTGGGCAGGATGCTGTGTTTAGTGTTTCTTGTGTTTGTTTGTTTGTTTGTTTGCTCTTTCATATAAGTCACTGTTAACCCTTGTGCCATACTGGGGCCTTTTTGGGTCCCCAGGGTGATCAACGTAAGTTTTTTAAAGGATGGCACAAGGTTAAGCTGAGACTTTTATACAGCTGTTGTTGTGATCTGGCACTACAAACATTACATTGTAGCGGCAGCATAGATTGAAGCGAATAACTGTTTTCTAATTTTGTTATGATCCAAAATATTTTGTAATTTCAGTATGCCTGCTTGGACCCAGGGGTCAGCAGAGAGGATCTATATACAAGGTGCTTGCAACTTCATGCCAAGGCAATGGACCTCTTGGTTCGGCAGGTGCGGCTCAGGCGTGCAGCCGAAAGAAAGATTTCTGTTTTAAAAGAACAGCTGGATGCTGAAAAAGAAATGCTGAATAACACTGCCCAGGAGCTGGATGCATTGCAAGCTTCGATTACATTCGCACGTGATGGTAAGTCTTAATGTATTGTTTGGATGGTATAAACAGTGAATGTTGGCTTCAGTGTCTTATTTTAAGAAATGGGACTTAGAAAAAATACTCTATGAATTACTATTGAACGACTGTCTACATACAAATAAACATGAATGCGAATTATTTATTTTAGTTTATGATAAATCATTTGGAGAAAATATTAAATCCATGATTAGTATCATGTTTTGTTTTCTTCATTTGTGATTTTATAAGGATTAGATATATGCAAATGTCTGTTTTACCCATGTATATTTGTTAAAGTTGTTTATAAATACTAACTGTCAAAAAATATTATTTGTTTTTGTTTTGTTCAGATGTGACAGAGGCCACCACTCAGACAGACGAAGACTTGTGACAGATGTTTTATAATAATGCTAAGTTTTCTTAGATTAATATATTTTTTCACATTTGACCCAAAGTGGCATGTTTTAGGTCACTTTGGGTAATTTTTAATTCAGAAATAGGTGTGGTGAGACAGTTAGTGGTAAAGACTATCAATGGCTGTCTTTTGTTTTCATGTGTGAAGGGGAAGCGGGGGGGGGCAAACTTGAGGTCACACTGTTGAATGAATAAGTTGTAAGGCTGTGAAACCAAGGTGAGACTGAGTCTCACCTTGGTTTCTTTTGGCAAGGCCATCTTTTGGCAAGGCCAAGGGTGTGGACAACAGCTATGGAAATTAGTGTACTGCTGAATAAAGATTTTAACTACTCAATTCTTTTACAATTGCTTTATAAATACTGTGAATACTCAACTGTGAAAAATATTGTTTTGGTTTGTTTTGTACATATGTGACAGAGGACTCCAGTCAGACAGACAAAGAGTTGTGACAGATGTGTAAATATTTTATAATAAATGTTCCTGTTTTAAATTTTGGTTTTCTTTGACTGTTTATTCATCCTTATGGTATATGTGTTATTAGTTTAAATTCTACAACTCTACAAGTTTAAAAAAAAGAGATGTATGAAGACTAAGAGGAGGATGAAACTTTTTCACATTAAATGTTTAATAATAACAAGTATTGTGAATAGGAAATAAGTTTCTAACATAATTGTTTATGAATCAAGATTTATAAAACACTAGTGGTGTCACTGGTGTCATTTTGGCTTTAAAATAAAAAAAAAGCGAACTTATGTTTTATGAACAATTTGATGTTTTGATAATAACTAATAACTCCTTTCAATGTCACTGATAGTTTTAAAGACATTACTATTAAAATGTATAAATTACACTTGAAAGCTGTACACTAGTTGATTGTCAGTGTTTGTAAGTTTTTCAAGCTTTCTCTTTCTTGAAAGCTACTTCATTTTCCATGTCGAATGGCTATGTTGCAACACAACAGAGAGGAGAAGCTGAAATATATTTTTTCATATTTATGTATTCTTCTCATTCTCTAGTTGTTCTATTAAGATTCCTGTATTTTGTTGATATAAACCTAAACACTATGCTATTGCACTGCCAATGTATTAAACAGAAGCTCAATATGAACAGTAAGGAACAAGACTTGCCGTTAATCCTTAGAGCTATGGAAGATTTGTGTAGATAACTCGTGCTGGTTTTTCACCAGAATGAACTATTCTTCTTTGTTTGTCATTGACATCAATGAAGATGCTAAATAACAGTCTTTTGCTACCAAATTGATTTAACCTTCGTTGTGTCTATTCGTTGTGGGCCTTTCAATGATCTAGCAGTTTGGCAGATTCAGCCTGATTAACTGACAGAAAAACACAGAGACCACACGATAAAATCCACTGCCAATTATTCCAACAGTCTTTCACCATTCTCTGATACTGTACTTCTGAAGGAACTTTGGCTTATGCTGCTTTTTCATTTGACTGTTTTGGTTTTACGATATTTCTGCTAATTTCTTATGATTTGACAGCATCAGGTACTTGCTAAGCTTTCTTACTTTTATATGCTGTCACCCACTGGGACTGTGACCTAAAGTGACCCAAAAGTTTTAGGTCACTTTGAGTAATTGTTAATTCAGAATTAGGTGTGGTGAGACAGTTGGTGGCAGAGACTATCAATGGCTGTCTTTTGTTTTCATGTGTGAAGGGCAAGCAAGGGGGGGCAAGTGACACTGTTGAAAAGGTTAGACTGAGACAAAAGATTGAATTGTGTCTTTTGGCAAAGCCAAGGGTGTGGACAACAGCTATGAAAATTAGTGTACTGCTGAATAAAGGTTTTAACTACTCAAGGGAAAAAAGGTGTTGAGTACTGTTTATTGCATTGTAACTTCACTGGTTACTTTGTGACAGTCCCTCCCCTGTTGGCTTCTGTGATTGGATCATTTGAAGTTTTTTGAATGTCCCTCATGATTTCAATAAATACCTGTGCCACTGGTTTGTAAGCCACTTTGCTTTTAGCAAACGAGAAGAGGAGAGCTTTGGATTTTAACATTCTGAGGATTCGAGGACATCATTTTAGACCACTATAACAAACATCACAAGAGATTATTTTTGAAAAACCCTGCCCTTGTGCAATTCTTGGTAAGTTTTATTTGTTGTAAATTGAATTTTATTTTTGGTGTAAAACCACATTTTAAATTTCAGTAACAGAATTTACTTTGTATTTAAGTTATTTTTTTATTGTTTGTGGGAGGGGTACCGGTGAAAAGTCTTTGGTTTGGTTTTCTGTTTTAGTGAATTTGGGCCATTAAGCCATTTTGTGGTCTTTTTTGAAAGACTGAAATCTGTGAAAGCTAGGCCGGGTAATTAGCCACTGATTTCTTATTACAAGTAAAGCACAACATGAATATAATGAAATACATGAAGTGTGGAACATTTTTGGCTGGTTTATGTGTGTTTAGCAGATTTTAAGCAGTTTAGTAACTGCTATTTCAATCATGCTTGTTTCTGCTGTCTTTGGTAGTTTTAGAAATGGTTTATATGACCATTTAGCTAAAATTATAAGGCTTCTGTGGATACTACGTGATATTTGCATGGAGGTTTTTGCATAACTCTTGAGCCACAGTACTGGTGGCTATAGAGCGTAAGAGGATAATTGTAATTTTTCACATAGCTGTGATTTGTTGTGCGTTCATTGTGAGTTGTTAAATTTGCATCATGCTAATTATGCAGGTATTGAGAAAATTTTGTTATTGTCTCACATTTATTTTAGCCTTGTGAATCTGATGTTTAATTATTTTTGGTAGGTGCACAGGTATAGATTTTAACCTGAGCATAACTGGTCATTAAAAAAACCATGCCATTTATGGGTGGGGTTTTGTCTTTGTCACAATTTTAATTGCTAGGGTTAAGGTTTCTTTATTTCTGTTTCAGTCTGAAAATGACCTTTTTCTGATCTTATGTCAATAATGTTTAATTGTACAATATCTTTTTTGTATTAGGAGATCAAACTTCCTAAGGGACATCACGTACAGATACTTCAGAAGGCTTGCTGTGAACTTTCAGCAGAACAGCTGGATTTGGTGTGAACCAAGGTAAGTTATTAAAAATGCTGACTATAGCCTTACATGCTTGAGGTTTTAACAAGGGTTTTTTGACGTTTTTTGATGCTTCCTGTTAAGAGCAAAAAGTGGAAAGAGAAGGTTTAAAAAATGTTCTCCAGTATTGTTCAGTGGGTCGTTAAGTAGTCGTTCAGTGGGCTATTCAGTCGTTTGTTCAGTCAATGGCAGGGGGGGTGAGATTCTAATCTCAATGCACTCACCCCCCCCCCCCCCCCCCCCCCCCACATCACTTGTATAAGTTAATAGTGTGGAGAATCTCATAAAGCCTTTAGGCAATCAAATGTAAATGACAATATTTACGAGTGTCTTAAGTTTTAAAATGGTCAGGTTTGATTTGAACATGACTGGAAGGTCATGTTCCACCCCCTTACTTTAGTGTTCGTAGTCATAATAGAGATTGACAGACCACATGACTTTCATGCATTGCATGCCGGGCACTAGTGGCAAAACAATTAAAGCAATGCATCAAATGCAAGCATTTGCAGCACCGCAAAACGTTCATTCTCCGGTTCTAATACCTTCTTGCTTTTACTTTGCCCCCCAAAAGAGGTATGTACAAAAACGAAGGAGAACAATACCGCTCCGTACAAAGACAAACTTGATGAAAAGTCAAAGAAAAGATACGAGGAAAAAAATCAAAAGAGTGAAAGGGTTAGACCCTTACGAGCACACAGAGTGGACAAAAGAGTTAGCGAGAGCCCAACTTTCACCACGCTCAAATTGATAATCATACGGTTCTTGGAGTGAGTGCATACACTCATGAAGTTTTTAGTAACTTCAGGTCACTTTAACAAGCCCAGGTCTAGTTTACCGACAGATGGGTACAGGACCTTGAAATGCACCGTGTAGAATGAAAGACCATCGTACCTATCATAAGTTTACCAGTCTCACAAATTGTTGTCATAAATACACATTCGTTAACCATTTATTAATAGGACCTTTAAGCTCAACGGTAATTAATTAGTAGTGGAAATATTTTCTGGTTCATTACAGAAATGTAGCAGTGACAATAATATTGTATGCTGTAATCGTACTGGGCAATTAGTGATACAAAAAAAAAGTTTTATCCTGTGAATAAAAGTATATGTTTTTGTTAATGTACCATGGTAATAAAAGAAACGAAACGCAATATTGTGTCAGGACAATTCAGTATTTATGCACAATAAACACAGGCGCATAGCGCGACAATTTCTGTTCAGCGCCAGACTTGCTTGTAACCTATATCAACAATTCTGTTATGAAGAATGACATATTAGCTACTACAAAACACTGACCTTTGTGTAAATGCTTGGAGCAAACTAACATGTGAGCTGGAGTGTGGATGTTTGTTTAATATATTTTTTTTCTCTTTTTATTGTAGATGCCAAGAAAAAAGGGTTTTCGCATGCGGCGCACACCAAGAATCCCCTCTGGTAAGTCCAATGCTAACCCAAATGTTTGCATTTGTGCAGAGAAGTTGCAAGCATCCATTGTTGCTGGGACTGCTGTTCAATGTGCACCATCCACTTCAGATGTGAATGCCTTAATTGCCTGCAGTGTTGTGGCTGCAATCAAGCATATGATAGCTCCAGTGTGTACATGGAAACCGGAGGATGTTGATGATATATGTGTAGAGGGGTGCCAATTAGTTAGGTATATAGCTAAGGCAAGACAGGACATTGGCAGCAAGCATAGCGTTTGCAGGCTGATTGGACAGCACACTGTGTTTGGCCAAAAATGGAAAGTTGATATTGGCCCGCCAGTTTACATAGATTTTGGGCTGTCGGAAGGGGAGGCTGTGTTGTATGAAAAGCTGCAGGAACATCTGTTGAGGGATGGCATGTGTCTGTTGGATCTTCACACTGCAGTTAGTGTCATCATTCATCACAAGAATTATTTTGTTGTTGTTGATTGTGGCACACGTAATGCAGCTGGGCTGGCATCTGAGATTGGCACAGCTGTGGCTGTTTTTAACACATGCCTTGACGACCTGATGCTTCACATCAGAAATTTACAGACGTCTTTAGATGCACAATGGTATGCTGTTAGCAGCATTTCTGTGCAGGCAGGTCAAGTTGATGTTGACGTGGAGAGCAGTGCAGTGTTTGTGGACAGGGATGTTGACACGAATCTTACAGCTAAAGTTGATAACACTTCTGTCAACCTTGAAACTGTTAATGCTGTCACAGGAGTTGGAGCAGAGGATAGCTGTTGCATTATAAAGAGTGTGAGAGGATCATTTCACCAGGCTGATGATCGATTTAAATATGGAGGAGTTCAGTGTATGGCTATAGGTCTGGTTAGCCTGGCAAAACATAAAGTTGATAGCGTCTTTTCATGGGAGACAAAAGTTCTTGACAGAGTTGTAGTTTTAGGTGACCTTTTGTACACCAATTTGAGAGACTGCAACATGATAAGCAACTCATCCAGTGTGTTGTGTGTCCCTGATTTGCCTAAAAAGTATTGTATTGATGGGCAAAACTTTGAGTTTGAGTATGGAGATTTTGTCAGTGGGGATATTGATGTGCTTGAAGGGGAACTCATTGAGAGTGGTGTCTACACTACCCTGCAGACTGGGCTGCAAAAGATCTGTGCCATGTATAATACATGTCTTCTGACATTGTGTGGCAGTACATGTGCAGTCATTTCTGAGAATGGACAATATGCACTAGTTGATTCTCATGCACGCAGTGCTGTGGGTTTGGTCAGTGAGCAGGGAAGAAGTGTTGTTTTGTGCTTCAGGTCACTTGAAGATGTGGTCAGACACATCTGCCAGCTGGCAACGGGCCTGAGTCAGAAGCAAAAGCCTTTTGAAGTAGCTGGTGTTTGTGTTAGGTACCTTATGGTGTCTGATAGTGCCACACCCAAAGACAGTTGTGAAAAAACGTGCAAAACCTTTACACCAGAATCAAGTTGTGATTCAATCCAGAATGAACCAAACATCAGAGATGTTATCATCGTGGAGTCTTTAATAGAGGCAGAGAGTTGCAAAACGTCTGGAAAGACCTTGAGTTGTTCTGAGTATAATTTGGGGTTATTATGTAATGATGCAACAAGAAAGCGCAAGATTTCAGTGGGTCACAGTGAAGCTAAGAAGTTAAAACAGTATGATGTGTCTCAGGTGAATTCAGATGTTGAATTTGTTAGTGAAGTGACAAACAACAAGCTGGTGTTTAGTCCCATTTCTGAGTGGGTTTGTCAGGCTTTGTGCACACAGTTAAATGTGGAGTTTGAAAAAATTAGTGTACCAGCGTCTACATGTGTTGGTTTGTTAGGTGTTCCATGCAAAAATGAAAGTATAGTGGCTGATGGGAACTGTTTCTTCAGAGCTATTTCTCAGGTTGTGACTGGCACACAAAAGCACCATCGCAAGATAAGACTTGCCATTGTGAAAGAGTTGGAGAGGAATGCTGCAATATATAGAAATATTTTAAGATCAGAGTATTCAACAGTTGCAGACTACATTCAGAAATCTAAAATGAGAAATGTTAACAGCTGGGCTACAGAAGTTGAAATCCAAGCAACTGCTAATTGTTTAGGAGTTGATGTATTTACATTTCATGATGAGCGTTGGCTAAAATACGGCTGTAATGGCAAGCTTTTGTCAGAAAAGGGAATCTATTTAGAAAATCGTCATGGGAATCATTATGAGACGGTGGTTTGTGTTCTTAAGCCTGAAGAGCAGACCTGTTATGGCTACTGCAAAACCAGTCCATCTGTTATCGGAAGATACAGCACTAGGTCTCATAGTAAGGATAAAAGTACTTTTGAGAAAACACAGGATCACACATTTTGTGCAGATGCAGTAGTACTAGATACAGATGCTGATGTTGAGGTTTTGAATGATGAAGGTCAGAAAAAGATTAGCTTTAGTCCTCTTTCTAATGGAGTTGCACATACTTTATGCTGCAAATTTAATGTTGAATTTGAGAAGCAGGATAAAAACGTTCATTCTGTGTATGGTCCTTTAGGTGTTGTTTGTGAAACAGATAAGGTTGTAGAGGATGGAAATAGTTTCTTCAGGGCTTTGTCTCATATAATCAGTGGTTCTCAGAAGAGTCACAGGAAGATAAGGCTTGCTGTTGTAAAGTATATAGAGAATAATGGTGAAAAGTACATGAAGTTTGTGGGAAAAGATTATGCTTCAATATCAGAGTATATTTTAAAGTCAAAGATAAAGTATGTTGGACATTCTGCTACTGACACAGAATTTCAGGCTGCAGCAAATGCTTGTGGATTGGACATATTAATATATAATGGTGACAAATGGAAAAAGTACAGCTGCACGACTCCTGTTGTCATAAATGAAGGGATATATTTAACGTGTCAAAATGGTCATTTTGAGCCAGTAATTTGTGTGCAAGATGTTCATAAGGCTGTTTGTTTTGGTTTATGTAGCAAGACTAATTCATCTGCACAACAGAATATGTGTAGAATAAAAACAAAAGAACAAGCAAAGGATAATTCAGATACCTTTAGTTCAAATACTAACTATTGTTTTTCAAAGTATTTAAAAACTAAACGATGTTTACACAGTCAAATGACCTATAATGAACATGTCATGCGTAAAGCAAGATTAAAACAAATAAGCATTAGTAAATATAAACAAAACATGTCGCATAAAGAAAAGGTCAAACAAATGAGCATTAGTAAATATCAACAAAACATGTCGCATAAAGAAAAGGTAAGGCAAATGAGCATTAGTAAATATCAACAAAATGTGTCGCATAAAGAAAAGGTAAGGCAAATGAGCATTAGTAAATATCAACAAAATGTGTCGCATAAAGAAAAGGTCAAACAAATGAGCATTAGTAAATATCAACAAAACATGTCGCATAAAGAAAAGGTAAGGCAAATGAGCATTAGTAAATATCAACAAAATGTGTCGCATAAAGAAAAGGTAAGGCAAATGAGCATTAGTAAATATCAACAAAATGTGTCGCATAAAGAAAAGGTAAGGCAAATGAGCATTAGTAAATATCAACAAAATGTGTCGCATAAAGAAAAGGTCAAACAAATGAGCATTAGTAAATATCAACAAAACATGTCGCATAAAGAAAAGGTAAGGCAAATGAGCATTAGTAAATATCAACAAAATGTGTCGCATAAAGAAAAGGTCAAACAAATGAGCATTAGTAAATATCAACAAAACATGTCGCATAAAGAAAAGGTAAGGCAAATGAGCATTAGTAAATATCAACAAAATGTGTCGCATAAAGAAAAGGTAAAACAAATGAGCATTAGTAAATACAGATCAAATGAGTTGCACAGGAAAAAAATAAATGCAATGGCAGCTAGAAAGTATCATGGAAATCCAGAACATAAGATGCGTGTTATTGCTGGTGTCAAATTAAAAAGGCAGCAAATGAAAGAAAAGGCAGAGCAGTCTGATTTTGTGATGGAATTTTTTTTAGATAAAGTAAAAGATGGACCAGATTTTGTTTGCTGTGTCTGCCATAGGTTGTTATTTAGACATCAGGTGTTACATTGTCAAAAAAACTATTATAACAAAACTAAAACTGCAGTAATGATTGCAGAAAAATGTATAACTGAAGACTATTTACACAAATGTAATAAAGATTGTATAAATCCATGTCACTGGTTGGACACAGCTAAAGCTAAACTGTGGATCTGTTATACATGCCATTATAAAATTAATAAAAATGAAGTGCCTCCAGAGTCTGTAAAAAATAATTTAGAATTGCATCCAATTCCACCTGAATTGGCATGTTTAAATAGCTTAGAACAACATTTAATAGCTTTACACATACCATTTATGAAAATGCTAGCCTTACCTAAGGGTGGACAAAATGGAGTACATGGACCCGTGACATGTGTTCCAGCAAACATTGTAGAAACCACCAATGTCTTACCCCGTTCTAGCATGGAAGGCTCTTTATTACCAGTAAAACTAAAGCGCAAGTTAACTTATAAAGGCCATTATCAATACCAGTTTGTTGACTCTATCCACATAAGACAGGCTTTGCAATATTTAAAAGGGTCAAATGTGCATTATAAAGATGTAGAGTTCAATGAAAGTTGGCAAAATCAGTTTTGTATGCAGCAAGAGGAAGCTGTGGAAGAGGAGAGTGATAAAAATGCAGTAAGCGGTGTTGCATCTTCAAATGTTGATGATGAGCTTTTGCATGACAGACAGCAGCACTGTATGTTTCAGGACACATGTCTCATGCCTGTTGATATTGGACAGGAAGCACTAGATCAATATTTTACTAACATATTAAATCTAGCTCCAGCAGAAGGGAATAATCCTGTAAAATTACTTTCAGATCATGCAAATGAAGCCAAATGTTTCCCAGTGTTGTTTCCAAATGGGTTGAATGCGTATCATGAAAACAGAGAGAAGCGTTTGACATTGTCCCGTTATTTTAATAACCGGATTTTACATGCTGATGGTAGGTTTGCACAAAATGTCGAATATATCTTTTTTGCTCAGTATATGTCTGAGATTGAACAGGTTATCTCAAATGTTTCAATAGCATTGCGAAAAGGAAAAGGTGATTGTACATATCAGAATGTTAGCCATGAGTTGTTGAAAGATGAAGAGTCTTTGAAGAAGTTGTTGGAGTTTGATGATGGGTACCGTTTTCTTAAGCCTATTAGAGGTACTCCAGCTTTTTGGCAGGCAGCACAGCGTGACCTCTTAGCTTGTGTTCGTCAGCTTGGTATCCCCACATGGTTTTGTTCATTTTCGTCAGCTGACATGCGATGGACAAATCTTCTTTATAGTATTTTGAATCAGCAAGGTAGAACAGAAACAGTTGAACAGTTAGAGTGGGCAGACAGGTGTGATTTGCTGCGTCGAAATCCTGTGACTGCAGCAAGGATGTTTGACTTTCGGTGGCATTGTTTTCTGAAGGAGGTACTCATGTCTCCATTGCATCCGATTGGTAAGATTAAGGATTACTTTTACAGAGTGGAATTTCAACAGCGAGGTTCACCACATGTGCACTGTCTGTTTTGGATAGAGAATGCTCCGCAGATTGATAAAAATACAGATGAAGAGGTGATTCAGTTTATAGATGAATATGTAACATGTGAATTGCCTTCACAAGATGAGACTTTATTGGACATTGTCTCATCTGTACAACAGCATTCAAAGCGGCATTCTAAAACTTGCAAAAAAAAGAACACAGTTTGCCGGTTTAATTTTCCCAGGCCACCATCTAGTCGAACATTTATATGTCGTAGGAAAAGTGATGTTTCCGAGCAAAAATGCAAGTGTCAAGTCGATAAGAGAGAAGATGATTTACAACAATGTGCCTGTGAAAGTCAGCGTCAGCAAGACTCTATTAAGATGAGAAGAAAGCAGGCAAGTGATATCTTAACAACAATCAAGAAGGCTCTTTCAGATGAGAGTAGGAGTTTTGAAAGTGTGGAGCATTTGTTTCAGAGTTTAGGTATGAATCAGGCAACTTTTGAGGAGGCATACAAATGCTTTAGTCGAAATACACATGTTGTGTTGAAAAGGAAGTTAAACGAGGTTTGGATAAATCAATATAATAAGCCACTGTTGAAATGTTACAATGCTAATTTGGATATTCAATTTGTAATTGATGCTTATGCCTGCTGTGTTTATATAATTTCTTACATGTCAAAATCTGAAAAAGAGATGGGTTTGTTGTTAAGTAATACTCAGAAGGAAGCATATAAAGATGGAAATGTTAGTGCAAGGGAGGCTTTGAAGTCATTAGGCAGTGTATACCTTCATAACAGAGATGTTAGTGCTCAGGAGGCTGTGTATAGGCTAACAAATATGCATCTAAAAGAATGTTCTAGGAAAGTTGTGTTTGTGCCAACAGGGGACAGTGTAGTTAAAATGAGTTTGCCCTTAAAAGTGTTAAGACAAAAAGCAACATCACAGGATTTAACAGCAGAGGACATGTGGATGACTAGTATTGTAGACCGGTATAAGAATAGACCAAAAAACATTGATTTTAATGATATGTGCTTGGCCACATTTGCCTCCGAATATCGTGTTTTGAGTAAAAGTGAAAAATCCACTAAGCCAATACAGTTGAACAATAGATGTGGTTTTGTTACTAAGAGAACACGGTCACAACCTGCAGTTGTTCGTTATGCACGATTTTCAGAGACTAAAAATACTGAATTGTTTTATCAGAGTATTATGCAGTTGTTTTTGCCATATCGTGTAGATCAGGAACTAAAGCCTTCAAACTATACAACATTTGAACAGTTTTACAAGAATGGCGTTGTGAAGTTTAGCGATGGATTTCTGCATTCAGTGAAATCAGTTGTTGATGCAAATAGACATAAGTTTGAAATAAACGCAGATAAACTGGATAACATTCAAAATACAATTGATTTGGATGGTGTAACAGAAGATGCCTGGTGTGAGCTTTGTCCAGAACAGGAGTTGGAGCGTTTAGAGTGTGAGCAGGAATGGAAAGATAAAGAGCAAATAGGGGAAGAAGACAATGAGAATATTCCAGATTTAGCTGTGTGCAGCCAACAGGTTTCACATTTAGAAAAGAGAAATGACATTATGCCCAGAAGAGACGGTTTGGCTTTAATTAGATCTCTAAATGAGACACAGCTTTCAGTCTTTTATCAGATTAGGCAGTGGTGCTTGGATAAGACAGTAGGCAAAAACCCAGATCCATTGCATGTATTTATTACTGGAGGTGCAGGAACAGGGAAAAGCCATTTGATTAAAGCAATTCACTATGAAGCAGCAAGGTTATTGTCACCAATGTGTCGTCATCCTGAAAATGTTTGTGTTTTATTAACTGCGCCTACTGGGATTGCTGCATATAACTTACATGCAACAACAATCCACAACACATTTAGCATTGGTAAAGATGTCCGCTTACCTTACACCCCTCTGGGTGAAGAAAAGTTAAATTGCCTACGTGCTAAATATTGTGATCTGCAGATCCTGATAATTGATGAAATCTCCATGGTTGATCAGAGACTAATGGCTTACATCCATGGTAGATTAAGACAGATTAAACAAATTGGAGATTTTTCGCCTTTTGGAAATGTTAGTGTTATTACTGTTGGAGACTTTTTTCAGTTGCCTCCAGTAAAAGGAAAACCCCTGTATGTTGAGGATGTTGGTATGAACTTGTGGTCTAGTCTATTTAGGGTTGTTGAACTAAATAAAATAGTAAGGCAGAGCGATGTTGGGTTTGCAGAATTATTAAACAGGTTAAGAACTCACATTAAAGGGGCTCCATTATTAGAAAAGGACATTAAAAGCTTGAAGCATTGTGAAACTGGTGAAGTTAGCTCAGCTTTACACATTTTTCCAACAAACAAACAAGTAAATGAGCATAATATGCAGCAGTTGTTTAAGTTGTGTCCTGATTATGTTGAGATACCTGCTCAGGATTTTGTCAATAGTAAGAAAACAGGGAAACTGGAGTTAAAAACTGGACATCATGCCAAAACATATAACACGTGTTTGAATGAAAAGCTTCTCTTGGGGAAAGGTGCCCGCGTAATGTTGTGTAAAAATGTAGATGTAATGGATGGTCTTGTTAATGGTGTATGTGGTACGGTAACACACATAGTTTATGTTACTGAGGACAAGAAGCTTCCCAAAACCATTTATGTAAAATTTGATGACAATCATATAGGTGCACAAAGGAGGAAAAACTGTGTGTATTACCCAGCAGTTGAAATAGGCTCTACAGGTATTGAAGCAGAAGAAGAAAAGGTAACTGAGAAAGGTGGATTGCGACGGCAGTTTCCACTGAAACTTGCATGGGCTTGTACAGTACATAAGGTACAAGGAGTTACTGTTGATGATGCAGTAGTGTCTCTTAAAAATGTGTTTGCTCCAGGACAGGCATATGTTGCCTTAAGTCGTGTTAGGAGTCTGTCAGGTTTAATAATTCAAGATTTCAATGAAAAAGCTATTTACTCTAAAGGTGGTGTAAAGGATGTAATCGAAAGAATGCCCCAATTTTTGTCTGAAAATACAGCATGTACTAAGACACGTGATTTCACAGTAGTGTTAATGAATGTGCAGAATTTAACTCTACATGTAGCTGATCTGGTATTGTGCACACAGCATTTGCAGCCTAACTGTATTGCTGTTACAGAGACATGGATGTCTGCCGATTCTTCATTAGACACTGTAAAAATTGACGGTTATGGGTTTCAGCATAATCCACGAAGTGCATCTTACACTAGAAGTAACCCAACATTTATTGAAATACAAAGCCAACAGCATGGTGGCGTTGGCATGTATACTGCAGACAGTTTGACATCTGAAATTATAGCTATACCAGATGCCAATTTAGAATGTTTACTTTGCAACTATTGTACATTGAACATTTTAATAGCAGTTATTTATCGGCCTCCTTCTTATACCATGGCACTGTTTAAACAAAACCTAGGAAAGTTACTTGATTGGCTAGATAAAAAAAGTAATACAGTAGTAGTAATGGGAGATTTTAATGACAATGTTCTAAAATCTTCAAGTATTTGCAAGTTTGTCACAGACAAAGGATTCATTCAACATGTAACACAGCCCACCACAGAGAAGGGCACATTAATTGATCATGTGTATGTTAAAACAACACATTATAATGTAAAAGCTGTAGTCTTTCCAACATATTTTAGTGACCATGAAGGGATTTTTTGTACGTTTAAATCCAAGACTCCTACATGACAAAAGGGCAGTGAGCAGCAGTGTGTGTGTGTGTGTGTGTGTGTGTAAATTTATGTAAATAATGACCTAAAAGTACAAAAAGCACAGCTAACCATGAGAGAAAAGAAATATTCCGCTCTTCTCCTCTCTTCTCTTCTTCCCTTTTCTGGAACGCAGTGGGGAGGTAGAGCGTACAGCCTAAACCGGCGGGGAGGTGTGGGAAGCCAGACCAGGCGCCCCCCTTCTAGCTCTCCTCTCTGCTCTCTCCTATCTTGTCCCTTTTGTCTTACTTCTCTCTATCACCTATTCTATCCCGTTGAAGAAGTTATCCTCCGTAAATGCTAAAGAGAAAAGAAATATTCCGCTCTTCTCCCCTCTACTCTTCTTCCCTTTTCTGGAACGCAGTGGGGAGGTAGAGCGTACAGCCTAAACCGGCGGGGAGGTGTGGGAAGCCAGACCAGGCGCCCCCCTTCTAGCTCTCCTCTCTGCTCTCTCCTATCTTGTCCCTTTTGTCTTACTTCTCTCTATCACCTATTCTATCCCGTTGAAGAAGTTATCCTCCGTAAATCCTCCGTAAATCATGAAGCAGATGTGAGGAAGCAGTTTAAGAGTCTGAATGCTCGGAAAGCTCCCGGCCCAGACGGTGTGTCTCCTGCCACCCTCAGACACTGTGCAAACGAGCTGGCCCCAGTGTTTTCTGGCATCTTCAACTCCTCACTGCAGGCATGTCATGTGCCTGCCTGCTTCAAGTCCTCTACCATAATCCCTGTCCCCAAGAAACCTAGGATCACTGGACTAAATGACTACAGACCCGTGGCTCTGACATCTGTGGTCATGAAGTCATTTGAGCGCCTAGTTCTCTCCCATCTCAAGACCCTCACGGCCCCCCTCCTGGACCCCCTGCAGTTTGCATATAGAGCCAACAGGTCTGTAGACGACGCCATCAACATGGCCCTACACTTCATCCTGCAGCATCTGGACTCCCCAGGAACCTACGCCAGGATCCTGTTTGTGGACTTCAGCTCTGCCTTCAACACCATCCTTCCAGACCATCTCCGAGACAAGCTTTCCCAGATGAATGTGCCTGATCCCATCTGCCGGTGGATCACTGACTTCCTGACGGACAGGAAGCAGCATGTGAGGCTGGGAAAGAATGTCTCGGACTCCCGGACCATCAGCACCGGCTCCCCTCAGGGCTGTGTTCTTTCTCCTCTGCTCTTCTCCCTGTACACCAACTGCTGCACCTCCACCCACCAGTCTGTCAAGCTAATCAAGTTTGCAGATGACACCACCACCCACCAGTCTGTCAAGCTAATCAAGTTTGCAGATGACACCACCGTTATTGGACTCATCTCGGACGGGGACGAGTCTGCCTACAGGAGGGAGGTTGAACGTCTGGTGTCTTGGTGCAGCCACAACAACCTGGTGCTGAATGCCCAGAAGACAGTGGAGATTATTGTGGACTTCAGGAAGCACACAGCCCCACTCCCCCCCATCATCCTGACTGACACCCCCATCACCTCTGTGGACTCATGGCATCTTCAACTCCTCACTGCAGGCATGTCATGTGCCTGCCTGCTTCAAGTCCTCTACCATAATCCCTGTCCCCAAGAAACCTAGGATCACTGGACTAAATGACTACAGACCCGTGGCTCTGACATCTGTGGTCATGAAGTCATTTGAGCGCCTAGTTCTCTCCCATCTCAAGACCCTCACGGCCCCCCTCCTGGACCCCCTGCAGTTTGCATATAGAGCCAACAGGTCTGTAGACGACGCCATCAACATGGCCCTACACTTCATCCTGCAGCATCTGGACTCCCCAGGAACCTACGCCAGGATCCTGTTTGTGGACTTCAGCTCTGCCTTCAACACCATCCTTCCAGACCATCTCCGAGACAAGCTTTCCCAGATGAATGTGCCTGATCCCATCTGCCGGTGGATCACTGACTTCCTGACGGACAGGAAGCAGCATGTGAGGCTGGGAAAGAATGTCTCGGACTCCCGGACCATCAGCACCGGCTCCCCTCAGGGCTGTGTTCTTTCTCCTCTGCTCTTCTCCCTGTACACCAACTGCTGCACCTCCACCCACCAGTCTGTCAAGCTAATCAAGTTTGCAGATGACACCACCACCCACCAGTCTGTCAAGCTAATCAAGTTTGCAGATGACACCACCGTTATTGGACTCATCTCGGACGGGGACGAGTCTGCCTACAGGAGGGAGGTTGAACGTCTGGTGTCTTGGTGCAGCCACAACAACCTGGTGCTGAATGCCCAGAAGACAGTGGAGATTATTGTGGACTTCAGGAAGCACACAGCCCCACTCCCCCCCATCATCCTGACTGACACCCCCATCACCTCTGTGGACTCATGGCATCTTCAACTCCTCACTGCAGGCATGTCATGTGCCTGCCTGCTTCAAGTCCTCTACCATAATCCCTGTCCCCAAGAAACCTAGGATCACTGGACTAAATGACTACAGACCCGTGGCTCTGACATCTGTGGTCATGAAGTCATTTGAGCGCCTAGTTCTCTCCCATCTCAAGACCCTCACGGCCCCCCTCCTGGACCCCCTGCAGTTTGCATATAGAGCCAACAGGTCTGTAGACGACGCCATCAACATGGCCCTACACTTCATCCTGCAGCATCTGGACTCCCCAGGAACCTACGCCAGGATCCTGTTTGTGGACTTCAGCTCTGCCTTCAACACCATCCTTCCAGACCATCTCCGAGACAAGCTTTCCCAGATGAATGTGCCTGATCCCATCTGCCGGTGGATCACTGACTTCCTGACGGACAGGAAGCAGCATGTGAGGCTGGGAAAGAATGTCTCGGACTTCCGGACCATCAGCACCGGCTCCCCTCAGGGCTGTGTTCTTTCTCCTCTGCTCTTCTCCCTGTACACCAACTGCTGCACCTCCACCCACCAGTCTGTCAAGCTAATCAAGTTTGCAGATGACACCACCACCCACCAGTCTGTCAAGCTAATCAAGTTTGCAGATGACACCACCGTTATTGGACTCATCTCAGACGGGGACGAGTCTGCCTACAGGAGGGAGGTTGAACGTCTGGTGTCTTGGTGCAGCCCCCCTTCTAGCTCTCCTCTCTCCTATCCTAAAGCAATGCATTATCAGGGACTGTAATATCTAGTCCTTTAACTGAATCACAATGGCTGAGTAAGGGAGGGAAGTGGAAAGGTTACACCTCACTTCTAGCTATGCTTTATATGTTAGTCAGCCCAATTCTGTGCACACTCATTCTTAATGACTAACCTCAGCCAATTGCTATTACAGTGGTTTTTTTTTCCTGCATTAAGTGACTTTACCATTAATTAATAAACGCAATATTTTAAAGTTTTTTGTAGATATCTTTGGGTATTTCACAATAATTTACTGGGTTCTTGTGCACATGAGGAAATTCTGTCCATAGACTTCTAAATAACTGTAACTGTTTTTTCATTCATCTTTCAGATACAATGTATGCATCACACATAGAAAAATAAAATGTACAATTTGCTAAAGATAGCAGTAAGTATTCACTTTTAAATAGCACATAGTACAGTTGTGCTATCAAACAGAGTAGTCATGCTCACATGTTGTTAATGCAGGTTTTGCTTTATCCACTTAGCCTTAAAAAGCAAAAAGACACTGGTAATGGTACTCCTGGTTTACTGGGATAGGGTTCGACTCCCTGTGGTGTCCTTGCTTATGGCTATAACGGACTAATACATGCTATTGACCATTACATTTACATTAAAGTAATAAACAACCATGTCGATCCAGTTACATCTATATCGAGGGTGCTTCTGATTGATGATTAGTGCTTCGAGTTTGGTTTGTAGCTTGTAATTAGCTTTCTGGTCTGGGCAAATAAAGTCTAATAGCAAAGTGTAAAGTAGGGTTAAGTGATATGTAAAAATTTGCCAACCAACAATTTTAAGTCCAACAATCAACAATATAAGATATATATACATGCATGTGCATACTTTTTGATGGGCGGGGCAATGTAATCATGCACAGACTGATTTGAACGTTTACAACAAAGAAGTCCAAACTAATTGCCATAAAAAATAAAGTCACCAATTTAGGATTTTATTTGACTACCAAAACAGTGTGCTACTTGTGCAGATGTATAATGCAAGCAAAGGAATCAAACACGACTAACTTGCATGAGCATGTATGTGTCCACCATCCAAACATTTTTTCTAACATAGGCTCGTGCCTTTCTTTGTGTCTGTTTTGAATTTCAGTAATTGAATCACTGCACTTCGGCACACTCTGAGGAGAGTGCAAAAAAGGTGGTGTTCAAACAGTGCTGTAATTTCTATCCTCTTAACTGCTTCTATTAGCTCCATCATTATTAGCAAACTTACTTATGGGCAAATAAATAAATCGCCCATATCATCGAATTGAGAACCTTAGCAGACAGATGGAGAGGGATGACGTAAGAATGCACCAGCAGAACTTTATTCCTCTGGAGGCAGTGAACACAATATACAGCTGAACACTAATATTTCACCCAAAACGGGCTCTTGAGAAACTCTACAGTACCTTTTCTTTTTGTCACTCTCTGTAAACTTTAACTGCAAACTCTCACTCGCTAATGTGCAAACACCACACAAAGAGAGGTTGTCCTTGTCTTCTCTACCACATTGAACCTGTGGCACAGATTATATTATGTTTCAAGGCTATTAATTAATTTGTTTTTTATTTGTTTTTATGTTTTTCACCCAATTCTTGTAGAAGCCACAGCTGAAAGGGAAAGGAATTCCATGTGACTCGCAGACCTCTACAATGAGTACAAAAGTATACAACCTGGAAATTGCAAAAATGTGTCATAATGACCAAAATAATTCCAAATGGAACACTAAATTCTGGTTGAGGGCACATTTCTAACACAATTTTGTATATGTGTTAGGATGTTACATGAGGGAAATTACAAGGCCTAAAATGTGAAACAGAATGCTGCAAGAATCACAATTTAAAGTCAAAAACATGCAAAAATGTTTGCATTGATCCATGACATTGACCATAAAACATGAATAAAATAGGAAAACAGATAATTTTTATGGCAATATATCAAAACTCACTGTGGCACCATGGCCAAACCACTAGCTAACATTTAATCTCATTCAACAATCATTATTTTTGTCCCACTAGGTGGCGCTCTAACATTACTGACAAATGGCATATCAAATATTTCTGAGCTTGACTCTCGACTCATGCCTGCGATGTTTGGGAGAGATTGGACATTGTGTCTTTGAGTGACAGCACATTAATTTTAAAATGACTGACTTCCTGTTGGATTTGGGATATTGCTCCAAGAGACTTTTTTGTACATCTTGATATCTCCTATAAGCTTACCAGGTTTCAGACTCATACATAAAACACAGAGCAGGGGCTGATATTTTGAAATATTGTAGGGGGCGCTGTGGAGCCATTTCGCGCTATTCAATGAAAATGATCACATGACAACAAAGCCTTCATCACATTGAAGGTGTGTGCCAAATTTCAAGCCTCTATAAACTTTCCAAGCCCCTCAAAAGCCACTTCATCTTTCATGGTGGACCGCGTTGCCACCAGGGTGCGCCGTTCAGTTTAAAGTCACAATTTTTGCACTGAAGCATCACGAGGGACTGATGGTGATATTCACCGCTTTTGAGGTGGCCACGATGAACCTGTGAAAATCAGTACAACAAAATTAAAGCCATGACATTTCCTGTTGCCACTAGGTGGCGCTGTGGGTATTCCCGACAATGGGCACATCAATCTGTTCAGGGCGGGTCTGACATCATGCCTGTAAAGGCTGGTACTAATCAGACTGGATTTCATTGAGTTATACTAATTTGTTTCTTCATGGCGTGACATCAAAGTTCGCCATGCCGCTGGGGTCACACCCTTTTGCGAAAAGTCACAGTTTTCACTGTAACCCAAGACCAACTCCTTAAGGCTTTCCTGGAGAAATTTGAGGCTGCAGATGTCACTCATCACAATACTGTAACCTAAAGTGTAAAACATGACATTTTGAAATATTGTAGGGGGCGCTGTGGAGCCATTTCGCGCTATTCAATGAAAATGATCACATGACAACAAAGCCTTCATCACATTGAAGGTGTGTGCCAAATTTCAAGCCTCTATAAACTTTCCAAGCCCCTCAAAAGCCACTTCATCTTTCATGGTGGACCGCGTTGCCACCAGGGTGCGCCGTTCAGTTTAAAGTCACAATTTTTGCACTGAAGCATCACGAGGGACTGATGGTGATATTCACCGCTTTTGAGGTGGCCACGATGAACCTGTGAAAATCAGTACAACAAAATTAAAGCCATGACATTTCCTGTTGCCACTAGGTGGCGCTGTGGGTATTCCCGACAATGGGCACATCAATCTGTTCAGGGCGGGTCTGACATCATGCCTGTAAAGGCTGGTACTAATCAGACTGGATTTCATTGAGTTATACTAATTTGTTTCTTCATGGCGTGACATCAAAGTTCGCCATGCTGCTGGGGTCACACCCTTTTGCGAAAAGTCACAGTTTTCACTGTAACCCAAGACCAACTCCTTAAGGCTTTTCTGGAGAAATTTGAGGCTGCAGATGTCACTCATCACAATACTGTAACCCAAAGTGTAAAACATGACATTTCCTGTTCCCACTAGGTGGCGCTGTCCTTGATGTCAAATATGGCAGTTGAAATATGTTCAGGAGTGGAGCCTTATCATATGTGTTCACTTTGGTCAAGGTCAGAAAATGTATGACAAAATGAGAGGCAATAAGATTTTGATGGCGAGTCATCGAAATTCGCCATGGCGCCACGGCCTCATAGTATTGTGAAAACTCAAAAGCTCCGCAATTTAACATGGCACAAGGGTGTAGTTGACACTGTCCAAATTTGAAGTTTATAGGACCAAATCCCAAGGAGGAGTTCGTTAAAGTACAAGGCATGGAAACGGTAAAATCAGAGCCAAAATGTCACCTTCAATCCAAAATGGCGGACTTCCTGTTGGGTTTAGGACATTGCCATAATAGACTTTTTTGTTCGACTCTGAACATTATATAGGTGTACCGACTTTCAAACATGTAAGTCATACCCATACCGGGGGCTCGCGTTTTTCATTTTTCTAGGTGGCGCTACTGAGCTAATTTTCCCTGGCCATGTCTGAGAACATTAAAATACGTAAATTTTCACCAGACCTGACGCGTGTGTAAAATTTCATGAGTTTTCGAGCATGTTTAGGCCCTCAAACGGCCAATTCATTTGCCGAAATAATAATAATAATAATAATAATAATAATAATAATAATAATAAACAGAGCAATTACAATAGGGCCTTCGCACTGTCAGTGCTCGGGCCCTAATAATAATAATAATAATAATAATAATAATAATAATAAGAAACGGAGCAGATACAATAGGGCCTTCGCACTCTCAGTGCTCGGGCCCTAATAATTAAAGCTGCAAGCAGCGTTATGAGGGCCCTCGCACCCCCGGCACGTCGAGCCACTGCCAACACCTCAAACCGGCACGTCCGATGTGATGTCACATTGATGGATTTCATGCTTTTAATCACCAGCTAACATTTCATCTTATTCAACCAGGATTATAGTCATGCCACTAGGTGGCGCTCTAACCATTATTGACAAATAGCATAACAAACATTTCCAAGCTCGAGTCTCATCACACCTGCGACCTTTGGGAGAGATTGGACATTGTGTTTTTTAGTGACAGCAGATTACTGCTTTTTGCGAGTGATTGAAACTCTACGTGCCGCCATGACCACCCCGTTTCCCTGAACGGAAAAAGCTTCGCAATTTAACATCACAAAGGTCTTTAGATTCTACACACTGAAGAATGCTTCAATATGATGAAATCCCTTGGAGGAGTTCGTCAAAGTATGAGGCCTGAAAAGGGGGGAAAATGTCATCAAAATTACACATTAATTTTAAAATGGCTGACTTCCTGTTGGATTTGGGATATTGCTCCAAGAGACTTTTTTGTACACCTTGATATCTTACACAAGCTTACCAAGTGTCAGACTCATAGATGAAACACAGAGCAGGGGCTGATGTTTTGAAATATTGTAGGGGGCGCTGTGGAGCCATTTTGCGCTATTCAAGGAAAATGGTTACATAACAACAATGCCTTCATCCATTTGGAGGTGTGTGCCAAATTTCAAGCCTCTATAAACTTTCCAAGCCCCTCAAAAGCCACTTCATCTTTCATGATGAACCGCGTTGCCACCAGGGTGCGCCGTTCAGTTTAAAGTCACAATTTTTGCACTGAAGCATCACGAGGGACTGATGGTGATATTCACCGCTTTTGAGGTGGCCACGATCAACCTGTGAAAATCAGTACAACAAAGTGTAAGACATGACATTTCCTGTTGCCACTAGGTGGCGCTGTCCGTATTTCCGACAATGGGCATATCAATCTGTTCAGGGCGGGTCTGACATCATGCCTGTAAAGTCTGGTACTGATCAGACTGGATTTCATTGAGTTATACTAATTTGTTTCTTCATGGCGTGACATCAAAGTTCGCCATGCTGCTGGGGTCACACCCTTTCGTGAAAAGTCACAGTTTTCACTGTAACCCAAGACCAACTCCTTAAGGCTTTCCTGGAGAAATTTGAGGCTGCAGATGTCACCCATCACAATACTGTACCCCAAAGTGTAAAACATGACATTTCCTGTTCCCACTAGGTGGCGCTGTCCTTGATGTCAAATATGGCAGTTGAAATATGTTCAGGGGTGGAGCCTTATCATATGTGTGCTCTTTGGTCCAGATCGGAACATGTATGACAGAATGAGAGGCAATAAGATTTTCATGGCGAGTCATCAAAATTCGCCATGGCGCCACGGCCTCATACTATTGTGAAAACTCAAAAGCTCCGCAATTTAACATGGCACAAGGGTGTAGTTGACACTGTCCAAATTTGAAGCTTATAGGACCAAATCCCAAGGAGGAGTTCGTTAAAGTTCGAGGCATGGAAATGGCAAAATTAGAGCCAAAATGTCACCTTCTCTTCCAAATGGCGGACTTCCTGTTGGGTTTGCGTCAATGGGCCCACAGACTTTTTTGTTCGTCTTGGCATGATACACATGTGTGCCAAATTTCATACATGTAGCTCAAACGATGTGGTCGTAGGGCTGCATTTAACAAGGCATAGGTGGCGCTGTAGAGCCATTTCCCAGTGCTCATATGTAAAACCATTAAAATACAAAATTTTTCACCAAACCTGGCATGTGTGCAAAATTTCATGAGTTTTTGAGCATGTTTAGGCCCTCAAAAAGGCCCTTGTTTGGGGTGAATAATAATAATAATAATAATTAAAGCTGCAAGCAGCGTTATGAGGGCCCTCGCACCCCCGGCACGTCGAGCCACGCCCAACACCTAAAACCAGCACGTCCGATCTGATGTCACATTGATGGAATTCATGCATTTAACCACCAGCTAACATTTCAACTCATTCATTCATGATTAGTTAGTCGTCCCACTAGGTGGCGCTCTAACTATTACTGACAAATGGCATAACAAACATTTCCGAGCTCGAGTCTCATCACACCTGCGACGTTTGGGAGAGATTGGACATTGTGTTTTTGAGTGACAGCAGATTACTGCTTTTTGGCGAGTGATTGAAACTCTAAGTGCCGCCATGACCACCCCGTTTCCCTGAACGTAAAAAGCTTCGCAATTTAACATCACAAAGGTCTTTAGATTCCACAAACTTCAGATCGGTCCAATCTGATGAAATCCCTTGGAGGAGTTCGTCAAAGTATGAAGCCTGAAAAGAGGGGAAAATGTCGCCAAAATTACACATGAATTTTAAAATGGCTGACTTCCTGTTGGATTTGGGATATTGCTCCAAGAGACTTTTTTGTACATCTTAATATCTTCCATGAGCTTACCAAGTTTCAGACTCATAGATAAAACACAGAGCAGGGGCTGATATTTTGAAACTTTGTAGGGGGCGCTGTGGAGCAATTTCGCGCTATTCAATGAAAATGATCATATGACAACAAAGCCTTCATCCATTTGGGGGTGTGTGCCAAATTTCAAGCCTCTATAAACTTTCCAAGCCCCTCAAAAGCCACTTCATCTTTCATGTTGAACCGCGTTGCCACCAGGGTGCGCCGTTCAGTGTAAAGTCACAATTTTTGCACTGAAGCATCACGAGGGACTGATGGTGATATTCACCGCTTTTGAGGTGGCCACGATGAACCTGTGAAAATCAGTACAACAAAATTAAAGCCATGACATTTCCTGTGGCCACTAGGTGGCGCTGTCCGTATTTCCGACAATGGGCACGTCAATCTGTTCAGGGCGGGTCTGACATCATGCCTGTAAAGTTTGGTACTGATCAGACTGGATTTCATTGAGTTATACTAATTTGTTTCTTCATGGCGTGACATCAAAGTTCGCCATGCTGCTGGGGTCACACCCTTTTGCGAAAAGTCACAGTTTTCACTGTAACCCAAGACCAACTCCTTAAGGCTTTCCTGGAGAAATTTGAGGCTGCAGGTGTCACCCATCACTATACTGTACCCCAAAGTGTAAAACATGACATTTCCTGTTCCCACTAGGTGGCGCTGTCCCTGGTGTCAAATATGGCAGTTGAAATATGTTCAGGGGTGGAGCCTTATCATATGTGTTCACTTTGGTCAAGGTCAGAAAATGTATGACAAAATGAGAGGCAATAAGATTTTCATGGCGAGTCATCGAAATTCGCCATGGCGCCACGGCCTCATAGTATTGTGAAAACTCAAAAGCTCCGCAATTTAACATGGCCCAGGTGTGTAGTTGACACTGACCAAAGATGAAGCTTATACAACCAAATCCCAAGGAGGAGTTCGCAAAAGTTCGAGGCATGGAAATGGCAAAATTAGAGCCAAAATGTCACCTTCTCTTCCAAATGGCGGACTTCCTGTTGGGTTTGCATCAATGGGCCCACAGACTTTTTTGTTCGACTCGGCATGATACACATGTGTGCCAAATTTCATACATGTAGCTGAAACGATGTGGTCGTAGGGCTGCATTTAACAAGGCATAGGTGGCGCTGTAGAGCCATTTCCCAGTGCTCATATGTAAAACCATTAAAATACAAAATTTTTCACCAGACCTGGCATGTGTGCAAAATTTCATGAGTTTTTGAGCATGTTTAGGCCCTCAAAAAGGCCCTTGTTTGGGGTGAATAATAATAATAATAATAATAATAATTAAAGCTGCAAGCAGCGTTATGAGGGCCCTCGCACCCCCGGCACGTCGAGCCACACCCAACACCTAAAACCAGCACGTCCGATCTGATGTCACATTGATGGAATTCATGCATTTAACCACCAGCTAACATTTCAACTCATTCATTCATGATTAGTTAGTCGTTCCACTAGGTGGCGCTCTAACCATTATGTACAAATGGCATAACAAACACTTCCAAGCTCGAGTCTCATCACACCTGAGACGTTTGGGAGAGATTGGACATTGTGTTTTTGAGTGACAGCAGATTACTGCTTTTTGGCGAGTGATTCAAACTCTAAGTGCCGCCATAACCACCCCGTTTCCCTGGACGTAAAAAGCTTCGCAATTTAACAACACAAAGGTCTTTGGATTCCACACACTGAAGAATGCTTCAATATGATGAAATCCCTTGGAGGAGTTCGTCAAAGTATGAGGCCTGAAAAGAGGGGAAAATGTCATCAAAATTGCACATTAATTTTAAAATGGCTGACTTCCTGTTGGATTTGGGATATTGCTCCAAGAGACTTTTTTGTACATCTTGATATCTTACACAAGCTTACCAAGTGTCAGACTCATAGATGAAACACAGAGCAGGGGCTGATGTTTTGAAATATTGTAGGGGGCGCTGTGGAGCCATTTTGCGCTATTCAAGGAAAATGGTTACATAACAACAATGCCTTCATCCATCTAGAGGTGTGTGCCAAATTTCAAGCCTCTATAAACTTTCCAAGCCCCTCAAAAGCCACTTCATCTTTCATGATGAACCGCGTTGCCACCAGGGTGCGCCGTTCAGTTTAAAGTCACAATTTTTGCACTGAAGCATCACGAGGGACTGATGGTGATATTCACCGCTTTTGAGGTGGCCACGATCAACCTGTGAAAATCAGTACAACAAAGTTAAAGCCATGACATTACCTGTTGCCACTAGGTGGCGCTGTCCGTATTTCCGACAATGGGCACATCAATCTGTTCAGGGCGGGTCTGACATCATGCCTGTAAAGTCTGGTACTGATCAGACTGGATTTCATTGAGTTATACTAATTTGTTTCTTCATGGCGTGACATCAAAGTTCGCCATGCTGCTGGGGTCACACCCTTTCGCGAAAACTCACAGTTTTCACTGTAACCCAAGACCAACTCCTTAAGGCTTTCCTGGAGAAATTTGAGGCTGCAGATGTCACCCATCACTATACTGTACCCCAAAGTGTAAAACATGACATTTCCTGTTCCCACTAGGTGGCGCTGTCCCTGGTGTCAAATATGGCAGTTGAAATATGTTCAGGGGTGGAGCCTTATCATATGTGTTCACTTTGGTCAAGGTCAGAAAATGTATGACAAAATGAGAGGCAATAAGATTTTCATGGTGAGTCATCGAAATTCGCCGTGGCGCCACGGCCTCATAGTATTGTGAAAACTCAAAAGCTCCGCAATTTAACATGGCCCAGGTGTGTAGTTGAAACTGACCAAAGATGAAGCTTATACGACCAAATCCCAAGGAGGAGTTCGAAAAAGTTCGAGGCATGGAAACGGCAAAATTAGAGCCAAAATGTCACCTTCACGTCCAAATGGCGGACTTCCTGTTGGGTTTGCGTCAATGGGCCCACTGACTTTTTTGTTCGTCTTGGCATGATACACATGTGTGCCAAATTTCATACATGTAGCCCAAACGATGTGGTCGTAGGGCTGCATTTTACAAGGCATAGGTGGCGCTGTAGAGCCATTTCCCAGTGCTCATATGTAAAACCATTAAAATACAAAATTTTTCACCAGACCTGGCATGTGTGCAAAATTTCATGAGTTTTTGAGCATGTTTAGGCCCTCAAAAAGGCCCTTGTTTTGCCTGAATAATAATAATAATAAGAAACAGAGCAGATACAATAGGGCCTTCGCACAGTCAGTGCTCGGGCCCTAATTAAAGCTGCAAGCAGCGTTATGAGGGCCCTCGCACCCCGGCGTGTCGAGCCACGCCAAACACCTAAAACCAGCACGTCCGATCTGATGTTACATTGATGGAATTCATGCATTTAACCACCAGCTAACATTTCAACTCATTCATTCATGATTAGTTAGTCGTTCCACTAGGTGGCGCTCTAACCATTATGTACAAATGGCATAACAAACATTTCCGAGATCGAGTCTCATCACGCCTATGAGCTTTGGGAGAGATTGGACATTGTGTCTTTGAGTGACAGCAGATTACTGCTTTTTGGCGAGTGATTGAAACTCTACGTGCCGCCATGACCACCCCGTTTCCCTGAACGTAAAAAGCTTCGCAATTTAACATCACAAAGGTCTTTAGATTCCACACACTGAAGAATAGTTCAATCTGATGAAATCCCTTGGAGGAGTTCGTCAAAGTACGGTGCCTGAAAAGATAGGAAAATGTCGCCAAAATTACACATTAATTTTAAAATGGCTGACTTCCTGTTGGAGTTGGGATATTGCTCCAAGAGACTTTTTTGTACATCTTGATATCTACCATGAGCTTACCAAGTTTCAGACTCATAGATTAAACACAGAGCTGGGGCTCTGGTTTTGAAATTTGGTAGGGGGCGCCGTGGAGCCATTTTGCGCTATTCAATGAAAATGGTCACATGACAACAAAGCCTTCATCCATTTGGAGGAGTGTGCTAAATTTAAAGCCTCTATAAACTTTCCAAGCCCCTCATAAGCCTTGTCATCTTTCATTGTGAGCCGCGTTGCCACCAGGGTGCGCCATTCAGTTTAAAGTCACAATTTTCGCACTAAACCATCATGAAGGACTGATGGTGATATTCACCGGTTTTGAGGTGGCCACGATGAACCTGTGAAAATCAGTACAACAAAATTAAAGCCATGACATTTCCTGTTGCCACTAGGTGGCGCTGTCCGTATTTCCGACAATGGGCACATCAATCTGTTCAGGGCGGGTCTGACATCATGCCTGTAAAGTCTGGTACTGATCAGACTGGATTTCATTGAGTTATACTAGTTTGTTTCTTCATGGCGTGACATCAAAGTTCGCCATGCCGCTGGTGTCACACCCTTTTGCGAAAACTCACAGTTTTCACTGTAACCCAAGACCAACTCCTTAAGGCTTTTCTGGAGAAATTTGAGGCTGCAGATGTCACCCATCACTATACTGTACCCCAAAGTGTAAAACATGACATTTCCTGTTCCCACTAGGTGGCGCTGTCCTTCATGTCAAATATGGCAGTAGAAATACGTTCAGGGGTGGAGCCTGATCATATGTGTTCACTTTGGTCAAGGTCAGAAAATGTATGACAAAATGAGAGGCAATAAGATTTTCATGGCGAGTCATCGAAACTCGCCATGGCGCCACGGCCTCATAGTATTGTGAAAACTCAAAAGCTCCGCAATTTAACATGGCACAAGGGTGTAGTTGACACTGTCCAAATTTGAAGTTTATAGAACCAAATCCCAAGGAGGAGTTCGTTAAAGTACAAGGCATGGAAATGGTAAAATCAGACCCAAAATGTCACCTTCAATCCAAAATGGCGGACTTCCTGTTGGGTTTAGGACATTGCCATAATAGACTTTTTTGTTCGACTCTGAACGTTATATAGGTGTACCGACTTTCAAACTTGTAGGCCATACCCATACCGGGGGCTCGTCTTTTTCATTTTTCTAGGTGGCGCTACTGAGCTAATTTTCCCTGGCCATGTCTGAGAACATTAAAATACGTAAATTTTCACCAGACCTGACGCGTGTGCAAAATTTCATGAGTTTTCGAGCATGTTTAGGCCCTCAAAAGGCCGATTCATTTGCCGGAATAATAATAATAATAATAATAATAATAATTAAAGCTGCAAGCAGCGTTATGAGGGCCCTCGCACCCCCAGCACGTCGAGCCACTGCCAACACCTAAAACCAGCACGTCCAATCTGATGTCACATTGATGGAATTCATGCATTTAACCACCAGCTAACATTTCAACTCATTCATTCATGATTAGCTAGTCGTTCCACTAGGTGGCACTCTAACCATTATGTACAAATGGCATAACAAACATTTCCGAACTCGAGTCTCATTATGCCTGCGACCTTTGGGTAAGATTGGACATTGTGTTTTTGAGTAACAGCAGATTACTGCTTTTTGGCGAGTGATTCAAACTCTAAGTGCCACCATAACCACCCCGTTTCACTGAACGTAAAAAGCTTCGCAATTTAACATCACAAAGGTCTTTAGATTCCACACACTGGAGATTGGTTCAATATGATGAAATCCCTTTGAGGAGTTCGTCAAAGAACGGTGCCTGGAAAGAGGGGAAAATGTTGCCAAAATTACACATTAATTTTAAAATGGCTGACTTCCTGTTGGATTTGGGATATTGCACCAAGAGACTTTTTTGTACATCTTGATATCTCCTATAAGCTTACCAGGTTTCAGAATCATACATAGAACACAGAGCAGGGGCTGTGGTTTTGAAATTTTGTAGGGGGCGCTGTGGAGCCACTTCGCGCTATTCAATGAAAATGATCACATGCCAACAAAGCGTTCATCCATTTGGAGGTGTGTGCCAAATTTCAAGCCTCTATAAACTTGCCAAGACCCTCAAAAGCCACTTCATCTTTCATGTTGAACAGCGTTGCCACCAGGGTGCGCCGTTCAGTTTAAAGTCACAATTTTTGCACTGAAGCATCACGAGGGACTGATGGTGATATTCACCGCTTTTGAGGTGGCCACGATGAACCTGTGAAAATCAGTACAACAAAATTAAAGCCATGACATTTCCTGTTGCCACTAGGTGGCGCTGTCCGTATTTCCGACAATGGGCACATCAATCTGTTCAGGGCGGGTCTGAGATCATGCCTGTAAAGTCTGGTACTGATCAGACTGGATTTCATTGAGTTATACTAATTTGTTTCTTCATGGCGTGACATCAAAGTTCGCCATGCTGCTGGGGTCACACCCTTTTGCGAAAAGTCACAGTTTTCACTGTAACCCAAGACCAACTCCTTAAGGCTTTCCTGGAGAAATTTGAGGCTGCAGATGTCACCCATCACTATACTGTACCCCAAAGTGTAAAACATAACATTTCCTGTTCCCACTAGGTGGCGCTGTCCTTGAGGTCAAATATGGCAGTTGAAATATGTTCAGGGGTGGAGCCTTATCATATGTGTGCTCTTTGGTCCAGATCGGAACATGTATGACAGAATGAGAGGCAATAAGATTTTCATGGCGAGTCATCAAAATTCGCCATGGCGCCACGGCCTCATACTATTGTGAAAACTCAAAAGCTCCGCAATTTAACATGGCACAAGGGTGTAGTTGACACTGTCCAAATTTGAAGTTTATAGGACCAAATCCCAAGGAGGAGTTCGTTAAAGTTCGAGGCATGGAAACGGTAAAATCATAGCCAAAATGTCACATTCAATCCAAAATGGCGGACTTCCTGTTGGGTTTAGGACATTGCCATAATAGACTTTTTTGTTCGACTCTGAACATTATATAGGTGTACCGACTTTCAAACATGTAGGTTATACCCATACCGGGGGCTCGCGTTTTTCATTTTTCTAGGTGGCGCTACTGAGCTAATTTTCCCTGGCCATGTCTGAGAACATTAAAATACGTAAATTTTCACCAGACCTGACGCGTGTGCAAAATTTCATGAGTTTTCGAGCATGTTTAGGCCCTCAAACGGCCAATTCATTTGCCGAAATAATAATAATAATAATAATTAAAGCTGCAAGCAGCGTTATGAGGGCCCTCGCACCCCCGACGTGTCGAGCCATGCCCAACACCTGAAACCAGCACGTCCGATCTGATGTCACATTGATGGAATTCATGCATTTAACCACCAGTTAACATTTCATTTGGTTCAACCATGAGTATAGTCGTCCCACTAGGTGGCGCTCTAACCATTATAGACAAAGGGCATAACAAACATTTCCGAGCTCGAGTCTCATCACGCCTGCGACCTTTGGGAAAGATTGGACTTTGTGTCTTTGAGTGACAGCATATTACTGCTTTTTGGCGAGTGATTGAAACTCCACGTGCCGCCATGACCACCCCGTTTCCTTGAACGTAAAAAGCTTCGCAATTTAACATCACAAAGGTCTTTAGATTCCACACACTGGAGAATGGTTCAATATGATGAAATCCCTTGGAGGAGTTCGTCAAAGTATGAAGCCTGAAAAGAGGGGAAAATGTCGCCAAAATTACACATGAATTTTAAAATGGCTGACTTCCTGTTGGATTTGGGATATTGCTCCAAGAGACTTTTTTGTACATCTTGATATTTTCCATAAGCTTACCAGGTTTCAGACTCATAGATGAAACACAGAGCTGGGGCTGATGTTTTGAAATATTGTAGGGGGCGCTGTGGAGCCATTTTGCGCTATTCAATGAAAATGATCACATAACAACAAAGCCTTCATACATTTGGAGGTGTGTGCCAACTTTCAAGCCTCTATACACTTTCCAAGCCCCTCAAAAGCCACTTCATCTTTCATGGTGGACCGCGTTGCCACCAGGGTGCGCCGTTCAGTTTAAAGTCACAATTTTTGCACTGAAGCATCACGAGGGACTGATGGTGATATTCACCGCTTTTGAGGTGGCCACGATGAACCTGTGAAAATCAGTACAACAAAATTAAAGCCATGACATTTCCTGTTGCCACTAGGTGGCGCTGTCCGTATTTCCGACAATGGGCACATCAATCTGTTCAGGGCGGGTCTGACATCATGCCTGTAAAGTCTGGTACTGATCAGACTGGATTTCATTGAGTTATACTAATTTGTTTCTTCATGGCGTGACATCAAAGTTCGCCATGCCGCTGGGGTCACACCCTTTCGCGAAAACTCACAGTTTTCACTGTAACCCAAGACCAACTCCTTAAGGCTTTTCTGGAGAAATTTGAGGCTGCAGATGTCACCCATCACAATACTGTACCCCAAAGTGTAAAACATGACATTTCCTGTTCCCACTAGGTGGCGCTGTCCCTGGTGTCAAATATGGCAGTTGAAATATGTTCAGGGGTGGAGCCTTATCATATGTGTTCACTTTGGTCAAGGTCAGAAAATGTATCACAAAATGAGAGGCAATAAGATTTTCATGGCGAGTCATCGAAATTCGCCGTGGCGCCACGGCCTCATGGTATTGTGAAAACTCAAAAGCTCCGCAATTTAACATGGCCCAGGTGTGTAGTTGAAACTGACCAAAGATGAAGCTTATACGACCAAATCCCAAGGAGGAGTTCGTAAAAGTTCGAGGCATGGAAACGGCAAAATTAGAGCCAAAATGTCACCTTCACGTCCAAATGGCGGACTTCCTGTTGGGTTTGCGTCAATGGGCCCACTGACTTTTTTGTTCGTCTTGGCATGATACACATGTGTGCCAAATTTCATACATGTAGCCCAAACGATGTGGTCGTAGGGCTGCATTTTACAAGGCATAGGTGGCGCTGTAGAGCCATTTCCCAGTGCTCATATGTAAAACCATTAAAATACAAAATTTTTCACCAGACCTGGCATGTGTGCAAAATTTCATGAGTTTTTGAGCATGTTTAGGCCCTCAAAAAGGCCCTTGTTTGGGGTGAATAATAATAATAATAATAATAATAAGAAACGGAGCAGATACAATAGGGCCTTCGCACTCTCAGTGCTCGGGCCCTAATAATAATAAACAGAGCAATTACAATAGGGCCTTCGCACTGTCAGTGCTCGGGCCCTAATAAGAAACGGAGCAGATACAATAGGGCCTTCGCACTCTCAGTGCTCGGGCCCTAATAATAATAATTAAAGCTGCAAGCAGCGTTATGAGGGCCCTCGCACCCTGGCGTGTCGAGCCACTGCCAACACCTCAAACCGGCACGTCCGATGTGATGTCACATTGATGGATTTCATGCTTTTAATCACCAGCTAACATTTCATCTTATTCAACCAGGATTATAGTCATGCCACTAGGTGGCGCTCTAACCATTATTGACAAATAGCATAACAAACATTTCCAAGCTCGAGTCTCATCACACCTGCGACCTTTGGGAGAGATTGGACATTGTGTTTTTTAGTGACAGCAGATTACTGCTTTTTGCGAGTGATTGAAACTCTACGTGCCGCCATGACCACCCCGTTTCCCTGAACGGAAAAAGCTTCGCAATTTAACATCACAAAGGTCTTTAGATTCTACACACTGAAGAATGCTTCAATATGATGAAATCCCTTGGAGGAGTTCGTCAAAGTATGAGGCCTGAAAAGGGGGGAAAATGTCATCAAAATTACACATTAATTTTAAAATGGCTGACTTCCTGTTGGATTTGGGATATTGCTCCAAGAGACTTTTTTGTACATCTTGATATCTCCTATAAGCTTACCAGGTTTCAGAATCATACATAGAACACAGAGCAGGGGCTGTGGTTTTGAAATATTGTAGGGGGCGCTGTGGAGCCATTTTGCGCTATTCAAGGAAAATGGTTACATAACAACAATGCCTTCATCCATTTGGAGGTGTGTGCCAAATTTCAAGCCTCTATAAACTTTCCAAGCCCCTCAAAAGCCACTTCATCTTTCATGATGAACCGCGGTGCCACCAGGGTGCGCCGTTCAGTTTAAAGTCACAATTTTTGCACTGAAGCATCACGAGGGACTGATGGTGATATTCACCGCTTTTGAGGTGGCCACGATCAACCTGTGAAAATCAGTACAACAAAGTTAAAGCCATGACATTTCCTGTTGCCACTAGGTGGCGCTGTCCGTATTTCCGACAATGGGCACATCAATCTGTTCAGGGCGGGTCTGACATCATGCCTGTAAAGTCTGGTACTGATCAGACTGGATTTCATTGAGTTATACTAATTTGTTTCTTCATGGCGTGACATCAAAGTTCGCCATGCTGCTGGGGTCACACCCTTTTGCGAAAACTCATAGTTTTCACTGTAACCCAAGACCAACTCCTTAAGGCTTTCCTGGAGAAATTTGAGGCTGCAGATGTCACCCATCACTATACTGTACCCCAAAGTGTAAAACATGACATTTCCTGTTCCCACTAGGTGGCGCTGTCCTTGATGTCAAATATGGCAGTTGAAATATGTTCAGGGGTGGAGCCTTATCATATGTGTTCACTTTGGTCAAGGTCAGAAAATGTATGACAAAATGAGAGGCAATAAGATTTTCATGGCGAGTCATCGAAATTCGCCATGGCGCCACGGCCTCATAGTATTGTGAAAACTCAAAAGCTCCGCAATTTAACATGGCACAAGGGTGTAGTTGACACTGTCCAAATTTGAAGGTTATGAAATGAAACCCCAAGGAGGAGTTCGCAAAAGTTCGAGGCATGGAAATGGCAAAATTAGAGCCAAAATGTCACCTTCTCTTCCAAATGGCGGACTTCCTGTTGGGTTTGCGTCAATGGGCCCACAGACTTTTTTGTTCGTCTTGGCATGATACACATGTGTGCCAAATTTCATACATGTAGCTGAAACGATGTGGTCGTAGGGCTGCATTTAACAAGGCATAGGTGGCGCTGTAGAGCCATTTCCCAGTGCTCATATGTAAAACCATTAAAATACAAAATTTTTCACCAGACCTGGCATGTGTGCAAAATTTCATGAGTTTTTGAGCATGTTTAGGCCCTCAAAAAGGCCCTTGTTTTGCCTGAATAATAATAATAATAATTAAAGCTGCAAGCAGCGTTATGAGGGCCCTCGCACCCCCGGCGCGTCGAGCCACGCCCAACACCTAAAACCAGCACCTCCGATCTGATGTCACATTGATGGAATTCATGCATTTAACCACCAGCTAACATTTCAACTCATTCATTCATGATTAGTTAGTCGTTCCACTAGGTGGCGCTCTAACCATTATGTACAAATGGCATAACAAACACTTCCAAGCTCGAGTCTCATCACACCTGAGACGTTTGGGAGAGATTGGACATTGTGTTTTTGAGTGACAGCAGATTACTGCTTTTTGGCGAGTGATTCAAACTCTAAGTGCCGCCATAACCACCCCGTTTCCCTGGACGTAAAAAGCTTCGCAATTTAACAACACAAAGGTCTTTGGATTCCACACACTGAAGAATGCTTCAATATGATGAAATCCCTTGGAGGAGTTCGTCAAAGTATGAGGCCTGAAAAGAGGGGAAAATGTTGCCAAAATTGCACATTAATTTTAAAATGGCTGACTTCCTGTTGGATTTGGGATATTGCTCCAAGAGACTTTTTTGTACATCTTGATATCTTACACAAGCTTACCAAGTGTCAGACTCATAGATGAAACACAGAGCAGGGGCTGATGTTTTGAAATATTGTAGGGGGCGCTGTGGAGCCATTTTGCGCTATTCAAGGAAAATGGTTACATAACAACAATGCCTTCATCCATTTGGAGGTGTGTGCCAAATTTCAAGCCTCTATAAACTTTCCAAGCCCCTCAAAAGCCACTTCATCTTTCATGATGAACCGCGTTGCCACCAGGGTGCGCCGTTCATTTTAAAGTCACAATTTTTGCACTGAAGCATCACGAGGGACTGATGGTGATATTCACCGCTTTTGAGGTGGCCACGATGAACCTGTGAAAATCAGTACAACAAAGTTAAAGCCATGACATTTCCTGTTGCCACTAGGTGGCGCTGTCCATATTTCCGACAATGGGCACATCAATCTGTTCAGGGCGGGTCTGACATCATGCCTGTAAAGTCTGGTACTGATCAGACTGGATTTCATTGAGTTATACTAATTTGTTTCTTCATGGCGTGACATCAAAGTTCGCCATGCTGCTGGGGTCACACCCTTTCGTGAAAAGTCACAGTCTTCACTGTAACCCAAGACCAACTCCTTAAGGCTTTCCTGGAGAAATTTGAGGCTGCAGATGTCACCCATCACAATACTGTACCCCAAAGTGTAAAACATGACATTTCCTGTTCCCACTAGGTGGCGCTGTACCTGGTGTCAAATATGGCAGTTGAAATATGTTCAGGGGTGGAGCCTTATCATATGTGTTCACTTTGGTCAAGGTCAGAAAATGTATGACAAAATGAGAGGCAATAAGATTTTCATGGCGAGTCATCGAAATTCGCCATGGCGCCACGGCGTCACCGTATTGTGAAAACTCAAAAGCTCCGCAATTTAACATGGCACAAGGGTGTAGTTGACACTGTCCAAATTTGAAGGTTATGAAATGAAACCCCAAGGAGGAGTTCGCAAAAGTTCGAGGCATGGAAATGGCAAAATTAGAGCCAAAATGTCACCTTCTCTTCCAAATGGCGGACTTCCTGTTGGGTTTGCGTCAATGGGCCCACAGACTTTTTTGTTCGTCTTGGCATGATACACATGTGTGCCAAATTTCATACATGTAGCTCAAACGATGTGGTCGTAGGGCTGCATTTAACAAGGCATAGGTGGCGCTGTAGAGCCATTTCCCAGTGCTCATATGTAAAACCATTAAAATACAAAATTTTTCACCAGACCTGGCATGTGTGCAAAATTTCATGAGTTTTTGAGCATGTTTAGGCCCTCAAAAAGGCCCTTGTTTTGCCTGAATAATAATAATAATAATAATAATAATTAAAGCTGCAAGCAGCGTTATGAGGGCCCTCGCACCCCCGGCGCGTCGAGCCACGCCCAACACCTAAAACCAGCACCTCCGATCTGATGTCACATTGATGGAATTCATGCATTTAACCACCAGCTAACATTTCAACTCATTCATTCATGATTAGTTAGTCGTTCCACTAGGTGGCGCTCTAACCATTATGTACAAATGGCATAACAAACACTTCCAAGCTCGAGTCTCATCACACCTGAGACGTTTGGGAGAGATTGGACATTGTGTTTTTGAGTGACAGCAGATTACTGCTTTTTGGCGAGTGATTCAAACTCTAAGTGCCGCCATAACCACCCCGTTTCCCTGGACGTAAAAAGCTTCGCAATTTAACAACACAAAGGTCTTTGGATTCCACACACTGAAGAATGCTTCAATATGATGAAATCCCTTGGAGGAGTTCGTCAAAGTATGAGGCCTGAAAAGAGGGGAAAATGTTGCCAAAATTGCACATTAATTTTAAAATGGCTGACTTCCTGTTGGATTTGGGATATTGCTCCAAGAGACTTTTTTGTACATCTTGATATTTTACACAAGCTTACCAAGTGTCAGACTCATAGATGAAACACAGAGCAGGGGCTGATGTTTTGAAATATTGTAGGGGGCGCTGTGGAGCCATTTTGCGCTATTCAAGGAAAATGGTTACATAACAACAATGCCTTCATCCATTTGGAGGTGTGTGCCAAATTTCAAGCCTCTATAAACTTTCCAAGCCCCTCAAAAGCCACTTCATCTTTCATGATGAACCGCGTTGCCACCAGGGTGCGCCGTTCATTTTAAAGTCACAATTTTTGCACTGAAGCATCACGAGGGACTGATGGTGATATTCACCGCTTTTGAGGTGGCCACGATCAACCTGTGAAAATCAGTACAACAAAGTTAAAGCCATGACATTTCCTGTTGCCACTAGGTGGCGCTGTCCATATTTCCGACAATGGGCACATCAATCTGTTCAGGGCGGGTCTGACATCATGCCTGTAAAGTCTGGTACTGATCAGACTGGATTTCATTGAGTTATACTAATTTGTTTCTTCATGGCGTGACATCAAAGTTCGCCATGCTGCTGGGGTCACACCCTTTCGTGAAAAGTCACAGTCTTCACTGTAACCCAAGACCAACTCCTTAAGGCTTTCCTGGAGAAATTTGAGGCTGCAGATGTCACCCATCACAATACTGTACCCCAAAGTGTAAAACATGACATTTCCTGTTCCCACTAGGTGGCGCTGTACCTGGTGTCAAATATGGCAGTTGAAATATGTTCAGGGGTGGAGCCTTATCATATGTGTTCACTTTGGTCAAGGTCAGAAAATGTATGACAAAATGAGAGGCAATAAGATTTTCATGGCGAGTCATCGAAATTCGCCATGGCGCCACGGCGTCACCGTATTGTGAAAACTCAAAAGCTCCGCAATTTAACATGGCACAAGGGTGTAGTTGACACTGTCCAAATTTGAAGGTTATGAAATGAAACCCCAAGGAGGAGTTCGCAAAAGTTCGAGGCATGGAAATGGCAAAATTAGAGCCAAAATGTCACCTTCTCTTCCAAATGGCGGACTTCCTGTTGGGTTTGCGTCAATGGGCCCACAGACTTTTTTGTTCGTCTTGGCATGATACACATGTGTGCCAAATTTCATACATGTAGCTCAAACGATGTGGTCGTAGGGCTGCATTTAACAAGGCATAGGTGGCGCTGTAGAGCCATTTCCCAGTGCTCATATGTAAAACCATTAAAATACAAAATTTTTCACCAGACCTGGCATGTGTGCAAAATTTCATGAGTTTTTGAGCATGTTTAGGCCCTCAAAAAGGCCCTTGTTTTGCCTGAATAATAATAATAATAATAATAATAATTAAAGCTGCAAGCAGCGTTATGAGGGCCCTCGCACCCCCGGCGCGTCGAGCCACGCCCAA
The DNA here is from genome assembly GCF_965226115.1 of Aulonocara stuartgranti. Lineage (NCBI taxonomy): Eukaryota > Metazoa > Chordata > Actinopteri > Cichliformes > Cichlidae > Aulonocara > Aulonocara stuartgranti. The sequence continues at coordinate 34,798,425 of NC_138949.1, forward strand.
CACCTAAAACCAGCACCTCCGATCTGATGTCACATTGATGGAATTCATGCATTTAACCACCAGCTAACATTTCAACTCATTCATTCATGATTAGTTAGTCGTTCCACTAGGTGGCGCTCTAACCATTATGTACAAATGGCATAACAAACACTTCCAAGCTCGAGTCTCATCACACCTGAGACGTTTGGGAGAGATTGGACATTGTGTTTTTGAGTGACAGCAGATTACTGCTTTTTGGCGAGTGATTCAAACTCTAAGTGCCGCCATAACCACCCCGTTTCCCTGGACGTAAAAAGCTTCGCAATTTAACAACACAAAGGTCTTTGGATTCCACACACTGAAGAATGCTTCAATATGATGAAATCCCTTGGAGGAGTTCGTCAAAGTATGAGGCCTGAAAAGAGGGGAAAATGTTGCCAAAATTGCACATTAATTTTAAAATGGCTGACTTCCTGTTGGATTTGGGATATTGCTCCAAGAGACTTTTTTGTACATCTTGATATTTTACACAAGCTTACCAAGTGTCAGACTCATAGATGAAACACAGAGCAGGGGCTGATGTTTTGAAATATTGTAGGGGGCGCTGTGGAGCCATTTTGCGCTATTCAAGGAAAATGGTTACATAACAACAATGCCTTCATCCATTTGGAGGTGTGTGCCAAATTTCAAGCCTCTATAAACTTTCCAAGCCCCTCAAAAGCCACTTCATCTTTCATGATGAACCGCGTTGCCACCAGGGTGCGCCGTTCATTTTAAAGTCACAATTTTTGCACTGAAGCATCACGAGGGACTGATGGTGATATTCACCGCTTTTGAGGTGGCCACGATCAACCTGTGAAAATCAGTACAACAAAGTTAAAGCCATGACATTTCCTGTTGCCACTAGGTGGCGCTGTCCATATTTCCGACAATGGGCACATCAATCTGTTCAGGGCGGGTCTGACATCATGCCTGTAAAGTCTGGTACTGATCAGACTGGATTTCATTGAGTTATACTAATTTGTTTCTTCATGGCGTGACATCAAAGTTCGCCATGCTGCTGGGGTCACACCCTTTCGTGAAAAGTCACAGTCTTCACTGTAACCCAAGACCAACTCCTTAAGGCTTTCCTGGAGAAATTTGAGGCTGCAGATGTCACCCATCACAATACTGTACCCCAAAGTGTAAAACATGACATTTCCTGTTCCCACTAGGTGGCGCTGTACCTGGTGTCAAATATGGCAGTTGAAATATGTTCAGGGGTGGAGCCTTATCATATGTGTTCACTTTGGTCAAGGTCAGAAAATGTATGACAAAATGAGAGGCAATAAGATTTTCATGGCGAGTCATCGAAATTCGCCATGGCGCCACGGCGTCACCGTATTGTGAAAACTCAAAAGCTCCGCAATTTAACATGGCACAAGGGTGTAGTTGACACTGTCCAAATTTGAAGGTTATGAAATGAAACCCCAAGGAGGAGTTCGCAAAAGTTCGAGGCATGGAAATGGCAAAATTTGAGCCAAAATGTCACCTTCTCTTCCAAATGGCGGACTTCCTGTTGGGTTTGCGTCAATGGGCCCACAGACTTTTTTGTTCGTCTTGGCATGATACATATGTGTGCCAAATTTCATACATGTAGCTCAAACGATGTGGTCGTAGGGCTGCATTTAACAAGGCATAGGTGGCGCTCTAGAGCCATTTCCCAGTGCTCATATGTAAAACCATTAAAATACAAAATTTTTCACCAGACCTGGCATGTGTGCAAAATTTCATGAGTTTTTGAGCATGTTTAGGCCCTCAAAAAGGCCCTTGTTTCGCCTGAATAATAATAATAATAATAATAATAATAATAATAAGAAACGGAGCAGATACAATAGGGCCTTCGCACTCTCAGTGCTCGGGCCCTAATAATAATAATAATAATAATAATAATAATAATAATAATAAGAAACGGAGCAGATACAATAGGGCCTTCGCACTCTCGGTGCTCGGGCCCTAATAATAATAATAATAATAATAATAATAATAATAAGAAACGGAGCAGATACAATAGGGCCTTCGCACTCTCAGTGCTCGGGCCCTAATTAAAGCTGCAAGCAGCGTTATGAGGGCCCTCGCACCCCCGGCGCGTCGAGCCACGCCCAACACCTAAAACCAGCACGTCCGATCGATGTCACATTGATGGAATTCATGCATTTAACCACCAGCTAACATTTCAACTCATTCATTCATGATTAGCTAGTCGTTCCACTAGGTGGCACTCTAACCATTATGTACAAATGGCATAACAAACATTTCCGAACTCGAGTCTCATTATGCCTGCGACCTTTGGGTGAGATTGGACATTGTGTTTTTGAGTAACAGCAGATTACTGCGTTTTGGCGAGTGATTGAGAGTCTACGTGCCGCCATAACCACCCCGTTTCCCTGAACGTAAAAAGCTTCGCAATTTAACAACACAAAGGTCTTTGGATTCCACACACTGAAGAATAGTGCAATATGATGAAATCCCTTGGAGGAGTTCGTCAAAGAACGATGCCTGAAAAGAGGGGAAAATGTTGCCAAAATTGCACATTAATTTTAAAATGGCTGACTTCCTGTTGGATTTGGGATATTGCTCCAAGAGACTTTTTTGTACATCTTGATATCTCCTATAAGCTTACCAGGTTTCAGAATCATACATAAAACACAGAGCAGGGGCTGTGATTTTGAAATTTTGTAGGGGGCGCTGAGGAGCCATTTTGGGATATTCAATGAAAATGATCACATAACAACAAAGCCTTAACCACATTGGAGGTGTGCGCCAAATTTCAAGACTTTTTAAACTTTCCAAGCCCCTCAAAAGCCACTTCATCTTTCATGGTGAACTGCGTTGCCACCAGGGTGCGGCGTTCAGTTTAAAGTCACAATTTTTGCACTGAAGCATCACAAGGGACTGATGGTGATATTCACCGCTTTTGAGGTGGCCACGATGAACCTGTGAAAATCAGTACAACAAAATTAAAGCCATGACATTTCCTGTTCCCACTAGGTGGCGCTGTCCGTATTCCCGACAATGGGCACATCAATCTGTTCAGGGCGGGTCTGACTTCATGCCTGTAAAGTCTGGTACTGATCAGACTGGATTTCATGGAGTTATACTAATTTGTTTCTTCATGGCGTGACATCAAAGTTCGCCATGCTGCTGGGGTCACACCCTTTTGCGAAAAGTCACAGTTTTCACTGTAACCCAAGACCAACTCCTTAAGGGTTTTCTGGAGAAATTTGAGGCTGCAGATGTCACCCATCACTATACTGTACCCCAAAGTGTAAAACATGACATTTCCTGTTCCCACTAGGTGGCGCTGTCCTTCATGTCAAATATGGCAGTTGAAATATGTTTAGGGGTGGAGCCTTATCATATGTGTTCACTTTGGTCAAGGTCAGAAAATGTATGACAAAATGAGAGGCAATAAGATTTTCATGGCGAGTCATCGAAATTCGCCATGGCGCCACGGCCTCATAGTATTGTGAAAACTCAAAAGCTCCGCAATTTAACATGGCACAAGGGTGTAGTTGACACTGTCCAAATTTGAAGGTTATGGAATGAAACCCCAAGGAGGAGTTCGCAAAAGTTCGAGGCATGGAAATGGCAAAATTAGAGCCAAAATGTCACCTTCTCTTCCAAATGGCGGACTTCCTGTTGGGTTTGCGTCAATGGGCCCACAGACTTTGTTGTTCGTCTTGGCATGATACACATGTGTGCCAAATTTCATACATGTAGCTGAAACGATGTGGTCGTAGGGCTGCATTTAACAAGGCATAGGTGGCGCTGTAGAGCCATTTCCCAGTGCTCATATGTAAAACCATTAAAATACAAAATTTTTCACCAGACCTGGCATGTGTGCAAAATTTCATGAGTTTTTGAGCATGTTTAGGCCCTCAAAAAGGCCCTTGTTTTGCCTGAATAATAATAATAATAATAATAATAATAATAATAATAATAATAAGAAACGGAGCAGATACAATAGGGCCTTCGCACTCTCAGTGCTCGGGCCCTAATAATAATAATAATAATAATAATAAGAAACGGAGCAGATACAATAGGGCCTTCGCACTCTCAGTGCTCGGGCCCTAATTAAAGCTGCAAGCAGCGTTATGAGGGCCCTCGCACCCCCGGCGCGTCGAGCCACGCCCAACACCTAAAACCAGCACCTCCGATCTGATGTCACATTGATGGAATTCATGCATTTAACCACCAGCTAACATTTCAACTCATTCATTCATGATTAGTTAGTCGTTCCACTAGGTGGCGCTCTAACCATTATGTACAAATGGCATAACAAACACTTCCAAGCTCGAGTCTCATCACACCTGAGACGTTTGGGAGAGATTGGACATTGTGTTTTTGAGTGACAGCAGATTACTGCTTTTTGGCGAGTGATTCAAACTCTAAGTGCCGCCATAACCACCCCGTTTCCCTGGACGTAAAAAGCTTCGCAATTTAACAACACAAAGGTCTTTGGATTCCACACACTGAAGAATGCTTCAATATGATGAAATCCCTTGGAGGAGTTCGTCAAAGTATGAGGCCTGAAAAGAGGGGAAAATGTTGCCAAAATTGCACATTAATTTTAAAATGGCTGACTTCCTGTTGGATTTGGGATATTGCTCCAAGAGACTTTTTTGTACATCTTGATATCTTACACAAGCTTACCAAGTGTCAGACTCATAGATGAAACACAGAGCAGGGGCTGATGTTTTGAAATATTGTAGGGGGCGCTGTGGAGCCATTTTGCGCTATTCAAGGAAAATGGTTACATAACAACAATGCCTTCATCCATTTGGAGGTGTGTGCCAAATTTCAAGCCTCTATAAACTTTCCAAGCCCCTCAAAAGCCACTTCATCTTTCATGATGAACCGCGTTGCCACCAGGGTGCGCCGTTCATTTTAAAGTCACAATTTTTGCACTGAAGCATCACGAGGGACTGATGGTGATATTCACCGCTTTTGAGGTGGCCACGATGAACCTGTGAAAATCAGTACAACAAAGTTAAAGCCATGACATTTCCTGTTGCCACTAGGTGGCGCTGTCCATATTTCCGACAATGGGCACATCAATCTGTTCAGGGCGGGTCTGACATCATGCCTGTAAAGTCTGGTACTGATCAGACTGGATTTCATTGAGTTATACTAATTTGTTTCTTCATGGCGTGACATCAAAGTTCGCCATGCTGCTGGGGTCACACCCTTTCGTGAAAAGTCACAGTTTTCACTGTAACCCAAGACCAACTCCTTAAGGCTTTCCTGGAGAAATTTGAGGCTGCAGATGTCACCCATCACAATACTGTACCCCAAAGTGTAAAACATGACATTTCCTGTTCCCACTAGGTGGCGCTGTACCTGGTGTCAAATATGGCAGTTGAAATATGTTCAGGGGTGGAGCCTTATCATATGTGTTCACTTTGGTCAAGGTCAGAAAATGTATGACAAAATGAGAGGCAATAAGATTTTCATGGCGAGTCATCGAAATTCGCCATGGCGCCACGGCGTCACCGTATTGTGAAAACTCAAAAGCTCCGCAATTTAACATGGCACAAGGGTGTAGTTGACACTGTCCAAATTTGAAGGTTATGAAATGAAACCCCAAGGAGGAGTTCGCAAAAGTTCGAGGCATGGAAATGGCAAAATTTGAGCCAAAATGTCACCTTCTCTTCCAAATGGCGGACTTCCTGTTGGGTTTGCGTCAATGGGCCCACAGACTTTTTTGTTCGTCTTGGCATGATACATATGTGTGCCATATTTCATACATGTAGCTCAAACGATGTGGTCGTAGGGCTGCATTTAACAAGGCATAGGTGGCGCTCTAGAGCCATTTCCCAGTGCTCATATGTAAAACCATTAAAATACAAAATTTTTCACCAGACCTGGCATGTGTGCAAAATTTCATGAGTTTTTGAGCATGTTTAGGCCCTCAAAAAGGCCCTTGTTTCGCCTGAATAATAATAATAATAATAATAATAATAATAATAATAATAATAATAATAATAATAATAATAATAAGAAACGGAGCAGATACAATAGGGCCTTCGCACTCTCGGTGCTCGGGCCCTAATAATAATAATAATAATTAAAGCTGCAAGCAGCGTTATGAGGGCCCTCGCACCCAATCGCGTCGAGCCACGCCCAACACCTACAACCAGCACCTCCGATCTGATGTCACATTGATGGAATTCATGCATTTAACCACCAGCTAACATTTCATCTCATTCAATCATCATTATAGTCGTCCCACTAGGTGGCACTCTAACCATTACTGACAAATGGCATAACAAACACTTCCAAGCTCGAGTCTCATCACACCTGAGACGTTTGGGAGAGATTGGACATTGTGTTTTTGAGTGACAGCAGATTACTGCTTTTTGGCGAGTGATTCAAACTCTAAGTGCCGCCATAACCACCCCGTTTCCCTGGACGTAAAAAGCTTCGCAATTTAAAATCACAAAGGTCTTTAGATTCCACACACTGGAGAATGGTTCAATATGATGAAATCCCTTGGAGGAGTTCGTCAAAGTATGAAGCCTGAAAAGAGGAGAAAATGTCGCCAAAATTGCACATTAATTTTAAAATGGCTGACTTCCTGTTGGATTTGGGATATTGCTCCAAGAGACTTTTTTGTACATCTTGATATCTCCTATAAGCCTACCAGGTTTCAGATTCATACATAAAACACAGAGCTGGGGCTGTGGTTTTGAAATTTTGTAGGGGGCGCTGTGGAGCCATTTTGGGATATTCAATGAAAATGATCACATAACAACAAAGCCTTCGTGACATTGGAGGTGTGTGCCAAATTTCAAGCCTCTATAAACTTGCCAAGACCCTCAAAAGCCACTTCATCTTTCATCGTGAACAGCGTTGCCACCAGGGTGCGCCGTTCAGTTTAAAGTCACAATTTTTGCACTGAAGCATCACGAGGGACTGATGGTGATATTCACCGCTTTTGAGGTGGCCACGATGAACCTGTGAAAATCAGTACAACAAAATTAAAGCCATGACATTTCCTGTTGCCACTAGGTGGCGCTGTCCGTATTCCCGACAATGGGCACATCAATCTGTTCAGGGCGGGTCTGACATCATGCCTGTAAAGTCAGGTACTGATCAGACTGGATTTCATTGAGTTATACTAATTTGTTTCTTCATGGCGTGACATCAAAGTTCGCCATGCTGCTGGGGTCACACCCTTTCGCGAAAACTCACAGTTTTCACTGTAACCCAAGACCAACTCCTTAAGGCTTTCCTGGAGAAATTTGAGGCTGCAGATGTCACCCATTACTATACTGTACCCCAAAGTGTAAAACATGACATTTCCTGTTCCCACTAGGTGGCGCTGTCCTTGAGGTCAAATATGGCAGTTGAAATATGTTCAGGGGTGGAGCCTTATCATATGTGTTCACTTTGGTCAAGGTCAGAAAATGTATGACAAAATGAGAGGCAATAAGATTTTCATGGCGAGTCATCGAAATTCGCCATGGCGCCACGGCCTCATAGTATTGTGAAAACTCAAAAGCTCCGCAATTTAACATGGCACAAGGGTGTAGTTGACACTGTCCAAATTTGAAGGTTATGAAATGAAACCCCAAGGAGGAGTTCGCAAAAGTTCGAGGCATGGAAATGGCAAAATTAGAGCCAAAATGTCACCTTCTCTTCCAAATGGCGGACTTCCTGTTGGGTTTGCGTCAATGGGCCCACAGACTTTTTTGTTCGTCTTGGCATGATACACATGTGTGCCAAATTTCATACATGTAGCTCAAACCATGTGGTCGTAGGGCTGCATTTAACAAGGCATAGGTGGCGCTGTAGAGCCATTTCCCAGTGCTCATATGTAAAACCATTAAAATACAAAATTTTTCACCAGACCTGGCATGTGTGCAAAATTTCATGAGTTTTTGAGCATGTTTAGGCCCTCAAAAAGGCCCTTGTTTTGCCTGAATAATAATAATAATAATTAAAGCTGCAAGCAGCGTTATGAGGGCCCTCGCACCCTGGCGTGTCGAGCCACGCCCAACACCTAAAACCAGCACGTCCAATGTGATGTCACATTGATGGAATTCATGCATTTAACCACCAGCTAACATTTCATCTCATTGAACCATGATTATAGTCGTCCCACTAGGTGGCGCTCTAACTATTACTGACAAATGGCATAACAAACATTTCCGAGCTCGAGTCTCATCACACCTGCGACGTTTGGGAGAGATTGGATATTGTGTTTTTGAGTGACAGCAGATTACTGCTTTTTGGCGAGTGATTCAAACTCTAAGTGCCGCCATGACCACCCCGTTTCCCTGAACGTAAAAAGCTTCGCAATTTAACATCACAAAGGTCTTTAGATTCCACAAACTGCAGATCGGTCCAATCTGATGAAATCCCTTGGAGGAGTTCGTCAAAGTATGAAGCCTGAAAAGAGGGGAAAATGTCGCCAAAATTACACATTAATTTTAAAATGGCTGACTTCCTGTTGGATTTGGGATATTGCTCCAAGAGACTTTTTTGTACATCTTAATATCTTCCATGAGCTTACCAAGTTTCAGACTCATAGATAAAACACAGAGCAGGGGCTGATATTTTGAAACTTTGTAGGGGGCGCTGTGGAGCAATTTCGCGCTATTCAATGAAAATGATCACATGACAACAAAGCCTTCATCCATTTGGGGGTGTGTGCCAAATTTAAAGCCTCTATAAACTTTCCAAGCCCCTCAAAAGCCACTTCATCTTTCATGTTGAACCGCGTTGCCACCAGGGTGCGCCGTTCAGTGTAAAGTCACAATTTTTGCACTGAAGCATCACGAGGGACTGATGGTGATATTCACCGCTTTTGAGGTGGCCACGATGAACCTGTGAAAATCAGTACAACAAAATTAAAGCCATGACATTTCCTGTGGCCACTAGGTGGCGCTGTCCGTATTTCCGACAATGGGCACGTCAATCTGTTCAGGGCGGGTCTGACATCATGCCTGTAAAGTCTGGTACTGATCAGACTGGATTTCATTGAGTTATACTAATTTGTTTCTTCATGGCGTGACATCAAAGTTCGCCATGCTGCTGGGGTCACACCCTTTTGCGAAAACTCACAGTTTTCACTGTAACCCAAGACCAACTCCTTAAGGCTTTCCTGGAGAAATTTGAGGCTGCAGGTGTCACCCATCACTATACTGTACCCCAAAGTGTAAAACATGACATTTCCTGTTCCCACTAGGTGGCGCTGTCCCTGGTGTCAAATATGGCAGTTGAAATATGTTCAGGGGTGGAGCCTTATCATATGTGTTCACTTTGGTCAAGGTCAGAAAATGTATGACAAAATGAGAGGCAATAAGATTTTCATGGCGAGTCATCGAAATTCGCCATGGCGCCACGGCCTCATAGTATTGTGAAAACTCAAAAGCTCCGCAATTTAACATGGCACAAGGGTGTAGTTGACACTGTCCAAATTTGAAGGTTATGAAATGAAACCCCAAGGAGGAGTTCGCAAAAGTTCGAGGCATGGAAATGGCAAAATTAGAGCCAAAATGTCACCTTCTCTTCCAAATGGCGGACTTCCTGTTGGGTTTGCGTCAATGGGCCCACAGACTTTTTTGTTCGTCTTGGCATGATACACATGTGTGCCAAATTTCATACATGTAGCTCAAACCATGTGGTCGTAGGGCTGCATTTAACAAGGCATAGGTGGCGCTGTAGAGCCATTTCCCAGTGCTCATATGTAAAACCATTAAAATACAAAATTTTTCACCAGACCTGGCATGTGTGCAAAATTTCATGAGTTTTTGAGCATGTTTAGGCCCTCAAAAAGGCCCTTGTTTGGGGTGAATAATAATAATAATAATAATAATAATTAAAGCTGCAAGCAGCGTTATGAGGGCCCTCGCACCCCATCGCGTCGAGCCACGCCCAACACCTACAACCAGCACCTCCGATCTGATGTCACATTGATGGAATTCATGCATTTAACCACCAGCTAACATTTCATCTCATTCAATCATCATTATAGTCGTCCCACTAGGTGGCGCTCTAACCATTACTGACAAATGGCATAACAAACATTTCCTAGCTCGAGTCTCATCACGCCTTCGACCTTTGGGAGAGTTTGGACATTTTGATTTTGAGTGACAGCAGATTACTGCTTTTTGGCGAGTGATTGAAACTCTAAGTGCCGCCATGACCACCCCGTTTCCCTGAATGTAAAAAGCTTCGCAATTTAACATCACAAAGGTCTTTAGATTCCACACACTGGAGATTGGTTCAATCTGATGAAATCCCTTGGAGGAGTTCGTCAAAGAACGGTGCCTGGAAAGAGGGGAAAATGTTGCCAAAATTGCACATTAATTTTAAAATGGCTGACTTCCTGTTGTATTTGGGATATTGCTCCAAGAGACTTTTTTGTACATCTTGATATCTCCTATAAGCTTACCAGGTTTCAGACTCATACATAAAACACAGAGCTGGGGCTGTGGTTTTGAAATTTTGTAGGGGGCGCTGTGGAGCCATTTTGGGATATTCAATGAAAATGATCACATAACAACAAAGCCTTAAGCACATTGGAGGTGTGGGCCAAATTTCAAGACTTTTTAAACTTTCCAAGCCCCTCAAAAACCACTTCATTTTTCATGGTGAACAGCATTGCCACCAGGGTACACCGTTCAGTATAAAGTCACAATTTTCGCACTGCAGCATCATGAAGGACTGACGGTGACATTCACCGCTTTTGAGGTATCCACAATGAACCTGTGAAAATCAGTACAACAAAGTGTAAGACATGACATTTCCTGTTCCCACTAGGTGGCGCTCTTCATATTCCTGACAATGGGCACATCAATTTGTTCAGGGCGGGTCTGATATCATGCCTGTAAAGTCTGGTACTGATCAGACTGGATTTCATTGAGTTATACTAATTTGTTTCTTCATGGCGTGACATCAAAGTTCGCCACGCCGCTGGGGTCACACCCTTTCACGAAAAGTCACAGTTTTCACTGTAACCCAAGACCAACTCCTTAAGGCTTTCCTGGAGAAATTTGAGGCTGCAGATGTCACCCATCACTATACTGTACCCCAAAGTGTAAAACATGACATTTCCTGTTCCCACTAGGTGGCGCTGTCCTTGATGTCAAATATGGCAGTTGAAATATGTTCAGGGGTGGAACCTTATCATATGTGTGCTCTTTGGTCCAGATCGGAACATGTATGACAAAATGAGAGGCAATAAGATTTTCATGGCGAGTCATCGAAATTCGCCATGGCGCCACGGCCTCATAGTATTGTGAAAACTCAAAAGCTCCGCAATTTCACATGGCACAAGGGTGTAGTTGACACTGTCCAAATTTGAAGTTTATAGGACCAAATCCCAAGGAGGAGTTCGTTAAAGTACAAGGCATGGAAACGGTAAAATTAGAGCCAAAATGTCACCTTCAATCCAAAATGGCGGACTTCCTGTTGGGTTTAGGACATTGCCATAATAGACTTTTTTGTTCGACTCTGAACGTTATATAGGTGTACCGACTTTCAAACGTGTAGGTCATACCCATACCGGGGGCTCGCGTTTTTCATTTTTCTAGGTGGCGCTACTGAGCTAATTTTCCCTGGCCATGTCTGGGAACATTAAAATACGTAAATTTTCACCAGACCTGACGCGTGTGCAAAATTTCATGAGTTTTCGAGCATGTTTAGGCCCTCAAACGGCCAATTCATTTGCCGAAATAATAATAATAATAATAATAATAATAATAATAATAATAATAAACAGAGCAATTACAATAGGGCCTTCGCACTGTCAGTGCTCGGGCCCTAATTAAAGCTGCAAGCAGCGTTATGAGGGCCCTCGCACCCCCGGCACGTCGAGCCACTGCCAACACCTCAAACCGGCACGTCCGATGTGATGTCACATTGATGGATTTCATGCTTTTAATCACCAGCTAACATTTCATCTTATTCAACCAGGATTATAGTCATGCCACTAGGTGGCGCTCTAACCATTATTGACAAATAGCATAACAAACATTTCCAAGCTCGAGTCTCATCACACCTGCGACCTTTGGGAGAGATTGGACATTGTGTTTTTTAGTGACAGCAGATTACTGCTTTTTGCGAGTGATTGAAACTCTACGTGCCGCCATGACCACCCCGTTTCCCTGAACGGAAAAAGCTTCGCAATTTAACATCACAAAGGTCTTTAGATTCTACACACTGAAGAATGCTTCAATATGATGAAATCCCTTGGAGGAGTTCGTCAAAGTATGAGGCCTGAAAAGGGGGGAAAATGTCATCAAAATTACACATTAATTTTAAAATGGCTGACTTCCTGTTGGATTTGGGATATTGCTCCAAGAGACTTTTTTGTACATCTTGATATCTTACACAAGCTTACCAAGTGTCAGACTCATAGATGAAACACAGAGCAGGGGCTGATGTTTTGAAATATTGTAGGGGGCGCTGTGGAGCCATTTTGCGCTATTCAAGGAAAATGGTTACATAACAACAATGCCTTCATCCATTTGGAGGTGTGTGCCAAATTTAAAGCCTCTATAAACTTTCCAAGCCCCTCAAAAGCCACTTCATCTTTCATGATGAACCGCGTTGCCACCAGGGTGCGCCGTTCAGTTTAAAGTCACAATTTTTGCACTGAAGCATCACGAGGGACTGCTGGTGATATTCACCGCTTTTGAGGTGGCCACGATCAACCTGTGAAAATCAGTACAACAAAGTTAAAGCCATGACATTTCCTGTTGCCACTAGGTGGCGCTGTCCGTATTTCCGACAATGGGCATATCAATCTGTTCAGGGCGGGTCTGACATCATGCCTGTAAAGTCTGGTACTGATCAGACTGGATTTTATTGAGTTATACTAATTTGTTTCTTCATGGCGTGACATCAAAGTTCGCCATGCTGCTGGGGTCACACCCTTTCGTGAAAAGTCACAGTTTTCACTGTAACCCAAGACCAACTCCTTAAGGCTTTCCTGGAGAAATTTGAGGCTGCAGATATCACCCATCACAATACTGTACCCCAAAGTGTAAAACATGACATTTCCTGTTCCCACTAGGTGGCGCTGTCCCTGGTGTCAAATATGGCAGTTGAAATATGTTCAGGGGTGGAGCCTTATCATATGTGTTCACTTTGGTCAAGGTCAGAAAATGTATGACAAAATGAGAGGCAATAAGATTTTCATGGCGAGTCATCGAAATTCGCCATGGCGCCACGGCCTCATAGTATTGTGAAAACTCAAAAGCTCCGCAATTTAACATGGCACAAGGGTGTAGTTGACACTGTCCAAATTTGAAGGTTATGAAATGAAACCCCAAGGAGGAGTTCGCAAAAGTTCGAGGCATGGAAATGGCAAAATTAGAGCCAAAATGTCACCTTCTCTTCCAAATGGCGGACTTCCTGTTGGGTTTGCGTCAATGGGCCCACAGACTTTTTTGTTCGTCTTGGCATGATACACATGTGTGCCAAATTTCATACATGTAGCTCAAACGATGTGGTCGTAGGGCTGCATTTAACAAGGCATAGGTGGCGCTGTAGAGCCATTTCCCAGTGCTCATATGTAAAACCATTAAAATACAAAATTTTTCACCAGACCTGGCATGTGTGCAAAATTTCATGAGTTTTTGAGCATGTTTAGGCCCTCAAAAAGGCCCTTGTTTCGCCTGAATAATAATAATAATAATTAAAGCTGCAAGCAGCGTTATGAGGGCCCTCGCACCCCCGGCACGTCGAGCCACTGCCAACACCTCAAACCGGCACGTCCGATGTGATGTCACATTGATGGATTTCATGCTTTTAATCACCAGCTAACATTTCATCTTATTCAACCAGGATTATAGTCATGCCACTAGGTGGCGCTCTAACCATTATTGACAAATAGCATAACAAACATTTCCAAGCTCGAGTCTCATCACACCTGCGACCTTTGGGAGAGATTGGACATTGTGTTTTTTAGTGACAGCAGATTACTGCTTTTTGCGAGTGATTGAAACTCTACGTGCCGCCATGACCACCCCGTTTCCCTAAACGGAAAAAGCTTCGCAATTTAACATCACAAAGGTCTTTAGATTCTACACACTGAAGAATGCTTCAATATGATGAAATCCCTTGGAGGAGTTCGTCAAAGTATGAGGCCTGAAAAGGGGGGAAAATGTCATCAAAATTACACATTAATTTTAAAATGGCTGACTTCCTGTTGGATTTGGGATATTGCTCCAAGAGACTTTTTTGTACATCTTGATATCTTACACAAGCTTACCAAGTGTCAGACTCATAGATGAAACACAGAGCAGGGGCTGATGTTTTGAAATATTGTAGGGGGCGCTGTGGAGCCATTTTGCGCTATTCAAGGAAAATGATCACATGCCAACAAAGCCTTCATCCATTTGGAGGTGTGTGCCAAATTTCAAGCCTCTATAAACTTGCCAAGACCCTCAAAAGCCACTTCATCTTTCATGTTGAACAGCGTTGCCACCAGGGTGCGCCGTTCAGTTTAAAGTCACAATTTTTTCACTGAAGCATCACGAGGGACTGATGGTGATTTTCACCGCTTTTGAGGTGGCCACGATCAACCTGTGAAAATCAGTACAACAAAATTAAAGCCATGACATTTCCTGTTGCCACTAGGTGGCGCTGTCCGTATTTCCGACAATGGGCACATCAATCTGTTCAGGGCGGGTCTGACATCATGCCTGTAAAGTCTGGTACTGATCAGACTGGATTTCATTGAGTTATACTAATTTGTTTCTTCATGGCGTGACATCAAAGTTCGCCATGCTGCTGGGGTCACACCCTTTTGCGAAAACTCACAGTTTTCACTGTAACCCAAGACCAACTCCTTAAGGCTTTCCTGGAGAAATTTGAGGCTGCAGATGTCACCCATCACTATACTGTACCCCAAAGTGTAAAACATGACATTTCCTGTTCCCACTAGGTGGCGCTGTCCTTGATGTCAAATATGGCAGTTGAAATATGTTCAGGGGTGGAGCCTTATCATATGTCTTCACTTTGGTCAAGGTCAGAAAATGTATGACAAAATGAGAGGCAATAAGATTTTCATGGCGAGTCATCGAAATTCGCCATGGCGCCACGGCCTCATGGTATTGTGAAAACTCAAAAGCTCCGCAATTTAACATGGCACAAGGGTGTAGTTGGCACTGACCAAATATGAAGGTTATGAAATCAAACCCCAAGGAGGAGTTCGTTAAAGTTCGAGGCATGGAAACGGTAAAATCAGAGCCAAAATGTCACCTTCAATCCAAAATGGCGGACTTCCTGTTGGGTTTAGGACATTGCCATAATAGACTTTTTTGTTCGACTCTGAACGTTATATAGGTGTGCCGACTTTCAAACATGTAGGTCATACCCATATCGGGGGCTCGCGTTTTTCATTTTTCTAGGTGGCGCTACTGAGCTAATTTTCCCTGGCCATGTCTGGGAACATTAAAATACGTAAATTTTCACCAGACCTGACGCGTGTGCAAAATTTCATGAGTTTTCGAGCATGTTTAGGCCCTCAAACGGCCAATTCATTTGCCGAAATAATAATAATAATAATAATAATAATAAACAGAGCAATTACAATAGGGCCTTCGCACTGTCAGTGCTCGGGCCCTAATAATAATAATAATAATAATAATAATAATAATAAGAAACGGAGCAGATACAATAGGGCCTTCGCACTCTCGGTGCTCGGGCCCTAATAATAATAAGAAACGGAGCAGATACAATAGGGCCTTCGCACTCTCAGTGCTCGGGCCCTAATAATAAGAAACGGAGCAGATACAATAGGGCCTTCGCACTCTCAGTGCTCGGGCCCTAATAAGAAACGGAGCAGATACAATAGGGCCTTCGCACTCTCGGTGCTCGGGCCCTAATAATAAGAAACGGAGCAGATACAATAGGGCCTTCGCACTCTCAGTGCTCGGGCCCTAATAATAATAATAATAAGAAACGGAGCAGATACAATAGGGCCTTCGCACTCTCGGTGCTCGGGCCCTAATAATAAGAAACGGAGCAGATACAATAGGGCCTTCGCACTGTCAGTGCTCGGGCCCTAATGATGGGGTTGAGTTTAGAAATTTACATTTATGTATATGGCATTTCCCTAATAAGATGGAGCGGCCGAAGAGTGAACTAAAGTACTGAATATGACGTCACTTATTTATGTGCGAATGTTTAATAATTAAAGTCAGTCATATATCCACAAACACAACAAGCTGAAAGTCAGTGATATATATGTGTATATATACACATATATGTGTATATATATGTATATGTGTATATATATGTATATGTGTATATGTATGTATATGTATATGTGTATATGTATATATATGTATATGTGTATATGTATATATGTATATGTGTATATGTATATATGTATATATATATATATATATATGTATATATGTATATATATATAAAAAAAACACCCAGCACGCCCCTGCGGGCGGTTTATCCTTCAAGCTCGGGTCCTCTACCAGAGGCCTGGGAGCTTGAGGGTCCTGCGCAGTATCTTAGCTGTTCCCAGGACTGCGCTCTTCTGGACAGAGATCTCCGATGTTATTCCCGGGATCTGCTGGAGCCACTCGCCTAGCTTGGGAGTCACCGCACCTAGTGCTCCGATTACCACGGGGACCACCGTTACCTTCACCCTCCACATCCTCTCGAGCTCTTCTCTGAGCCCTTGGTATTTCTCCAGCTTCTCGTGTTCCTTCTTCCTGATATTGCTGTCATTCGGAACCGCTACATCGATCACTACGGCCGTCTTCTTCTGTTTGTCTACCACCACTATGTCCGGTTGGTTAGCCACCACCATTTTGTCCGTCTGTATCTGGAAGTCCCACAGGATCTTAGCTCGGTCATTCTCCACCACCCTTGGGGGCATCTCCCATTTTGACCTCGGGACTTCTAGGTTATACTCGGCACAGATGTTCCTGTACACTATGCCGGCCACTTGGTTATGGCGTTCCATGTATGCCTTGCCTGCTAGCATCTTGCACCCTGCTGTTATGTGCTGGATTGTCTCTGGGGCATCTTTACACAGCCTGCACCTGGGGTCTTGCCTGGTGTGATAGACCCCAGCCTCTATGGATCTTGTACTCAGAGCTTGTTCTTGTGCTGCCATGATTAGTGCCTCTGTGCTGTCTTTCAGTCCAGCTTTGTCCAGCCACTGGTAGGATTTCTGGATATCAGCCACCTCCTCTATCTGCCGGTGGTACATACCGTGCAGGGGCCTGTCCTTCCATGATGGTTCCTCGTCTCCCTCCTCTTTCTTGGGTTTCTGCTGCCTGAGGTATTCACTGAGCACTCGGTCAGTTGGGGCCATCTTCCCAATGTATTCTTGGATGTTCCTTGTCTCATCCTGGACTGTGGTGCTGACACTCACCAGTCCCCGGCCCCCTTCCTTCCGCTTAGCGTACAGCCTCAGGGTGCTGGACTTGGGGTGAAACCCTCCATGCATGGTCAGGAGCTTTCTTGTCTTTATGTCAGTGGCTTCTATCTCCTCCTTTGGCCAGCCTATTACCCCAGCAGGGTACCTGATCACGGGCAGGGCGTATGTGTTGATGGCCCGGATCTTGTTCTTACCATTCAGCTGACTCCTCAGGACTTGCCTGACCCTCTGCAGGTACTTGGTGGTTGCAGCCTTTCTAGCGGCCTCTTCATGGTTCCCATTTGCCTGCGGGATCCCCAGGTACTTGTAACTGTCCTCTATGTCTGCAATGTTGCCTTCTGGTAGTTCAATCCCCTCAGTTCTGACTACCTTCCCTCTCTTTGTTACCATCCGACTACACTTCTCCAGTCCGAACGACATTCCAATGTCATTGCTGTATAGCCTGGTAGTGTGGATCAGTGAATCGATGTCTCGTTCACTCTTGGCATACAGCTTGATGTCATCCATGTACAGGAGGTGGCTGACAACTGCTCCGTTCCGTAGTCGGTATCCGTAGCCAGTCTTGTTAATGATCTCACTGAGGGGGTTCAGGCCTATGCAGAACAGCAGTGGGGACAGAGCATCTCCTTGGTAGATCCCGCACTTGATGGTAACTTGTGCTATGGGCTTGGAGTTGGCCTCTAGTGTTGTACGCCACATCCCCATTGAGTTCCTGATGAAGGCTCTTAGGGTCCCATTGATCTTGTACAATTCTAGGCATTCCAGTATCCAGCTGTGGGGCATTGAGTCATAGGCCTTCTTGTAATCAATCCAGGCAGTGCACAGGTTGGTCAGTCTGGTCTTGCAGTCTCGGCTGATTGTTCTGTCTACCAGTAGCTGGTGTTTTGCACCTCTGGTATTCTTGCCAATTCCTTTCTGTGTCCCGCTCATGTATTGACCCATGTGCCTGTTCATCTTAGCCGATACGATGCCTGACAGGAGCTTCCATGTAGTACTGAGGCAGGTTATTGGTCGGTAGTTGGAGGGGACCGGTCCCTTCTTGGGGTCCTTGGGGATCAGGACCGTCCGGCCTTCAGTTAGCCATTCCGGGTGTCTCTCGTTAACTAGCAGCTGGTTCATTTGTGCTCATTTGTGTATATATGTATATATATATATATACATATATACATATATATGTATATATATGTATATGTGTATATATCTCCTCTTTACTAACTAATCTTAAATGACTGTTCAGCACAGACATGAAGCCCAACAATCATGTTTTACAGTCCTGTGGTCTCAGCCTCAGATACTCAACTAATCAAAGTGATGTTATGACAAAAATGAATGACCAACAAAACATTTTTCTCCTTCATTTCTGTCACACAAAGCTGTATGTAACGTGTCTCGCGGTTAGTATCATGGTTGCTAGGCAACCTGAACAGCGCGACGACCGTCCCATTTCACAAGCCTCTCACTTCCGCACTTCTCATACTTATAGTACGCACCGTACGTAGTACGCGTAGTGCGCGTACTTCAAGCGTGCAGACCCTGAATTGGGACACAGCTTCAGTCTGATTAACTCGTCCGTCTAAACAACCTGAACTGCTTGGTGGGGCGGAGCCTGTTCATTGTTGACATCTGATTGGATGTAAACCCACGACTGCTCCCCATCACGCGCTCAGACTCAAGCTGGAGGGAGTGTTTCAAATGACCCCAAAACTCTGCAGATGGCGCTGTGATTATTCCACAGGTGCAAAAATCCAACCACTTCCTGTCCCAGCTGCTGCTCACAGGAACCTTCCTGTGCCGCGTTCAAGCTCCCGTTGATGTAAACTCTCAGCTTTCCATCAGCAGGTCCTTCTCTACTGGAAATTAATCTACAAACATAACTTTACTCCTCACAGTACCCCTATATGGAACAACAGGTATATCCGTTTGTGTAGGAAATCTGTGTACGTGGATGAATGGAGATCTAAAGGGATTTGGGCTGTAGCTCATTTTATGGATGATAATGGGATCTTATTAAAACATGAGACGTTTTGTGAGAAATTTGATGTAAGATGTACTGTTAAGAGATATAAATCCCTAGTGAAAGCCATTCCAGTCCCTTTGAGATCAATGATAAAAGAAGATATTGTGCACTCTAAAATTTCTCCTGGACTGAGGCAGCTCTGCATAGCTGGAGTTGAATTTGGTGACAGCAGGTTTACAAACAAAGTGATCAGGAATATTTTGATAAACGAAATTTGCCCTAATCCGGTTAAAAGAAATTATATCCTTAAAGAATTTGAGACCATGGAGGTTAAGGCGATAAGAAAAAAGTACATTTCACTTCCTCTTTCCCCTAAAGTAAAAGAGGTTCACTTTAAAATCATTAATGAGGTTTATCCAACCAATGAATTCTTAAGACGGAAATTTAATTTAGATGTGAACGCCTGCACATTTTGTGAAAATGATATTGAAAGTCTGGATCACTTGTTTTTCAACTGTGAATCAGTGCACTCCTTCTGGACTGACATGTGGAGCTGGCTACAGTCCAGGAGAATTCAGTTACCACATTTGACGGTGACAGTAATAAAATTTGGAATACTTGCTGAGAATGCAGATTTTGACCTGTTGATTAGGACGATTTTGTTAATGGGAAAATTTTTTATTCACAAATGCAGATACTTTAAAGCTAAACCTTGTATAAACAGATGGCTGAATGACTTTAGACTCTGGGCTAAATCGCTGAAACTTGTGAATAACAAGAAAGCCCATAAACTTGTTTTATTTAAAGAGTTTAACCTATGTTAAAAAACAAAAAAAGAACTCCCTATTTTATAATCTCGACTGCCCTTTTTTTGCACGTTAGTTTTTGCCTTTGGTTCGAATCCTTCAATGACTGTTCTTTCTTTTTGTGCTAACTCTTTTAACTTTGTGCTTATTGTTGTTGTTTTGGGGTTTTTTTTGTTCGTTTTGTTTGTTTGTTTGTTTTGCTATAATGCTCAACCGAGGATGTAACATAATCGGATTAATGATGGTGCCTTGTATGTTATACTGTTGTTTATAAATAAAGTTTAATTTAATTAAAAAAAAAAAAAAAAAAAAAAGCTCCCGTTGATGTTTGTCACTACCCGATCCGTACCGGAAACCCGATCGGTACCCCGCATGCGCAAATCTTACGTCACTTCCTCTCTTTGCGACATTCAGTATATTTGAATGATACCGTTAGCGCCCAGTTAGCTCCTAGCATTTCTCAACAGCTCTGCCTTCTTTTCGACTGCCCGGGACATTTAAACAATGGATAATCCGTATACAAAGAAATTCATGCTTTTCTCCTCAACAGAGAGCGTCCCCCGATTGAGCAACAGCGCCGTAAAATAAGAAGAATGGCGCCGAATTACAGAGTTAATAATGCAGACTTTGTAATATCTCATCAGCCAGATGAAGTGTTTACTGACAATTGACAGTGATAGCGCACATCATCATCACTATTCCAACAATCCTCTCCTCACAGACAAGCATAAACACACTCGACTATCGCTAAATCAGATTTAACACACGTTTGTAATGACGATAATTCAGTTTATAATAGGGTTTATTCGCTCGGTCAGCAGGTGGCGGTATCCCCGTACACTGGGGAGTAAACTGCCATTAAACGAACAGAAGAAGAAGAAGAAAACATCTGCACATGCGCGGTACGGATCGGGTAGACCCGATTTGTACGGTCAGACTTTACACATGCGCAGTAAGGATCGGAGAGTCCTGATCCGTAACTTTCTTTTTATTTTTCGTTTTTGTCTACATTGTACTGAAATGCTTCATTATTGCAAACATTTTCAGATATACTTGTTATTCTTAACATCTTAACAGATACTCTGACCCGTAACTATCGTAAAACGCTACGACCGGAAGTAGAAACCTTTCGCGCATGCGGGGTACCGATCGGGTTTCCGGTACGGATCGGGTAGTGACAAAAGTTCTCGGACGCGCTGACCCTCAGAAATATGGGGACCGATGCTTTTTCACAATAAAACACTGATGCAAACATTGAAGTCGGACTTTATTTGATCTTCCACTTCAGTTTAAAAACTCGTCACAGAGACAAGAAAAAAAATGTTCCAGTGAAACTACATTTACACTGTGCACCGGTGTGACGCTTTTATTTGGAAAGGGAAAGAAAGGACGGTGTTTTCACACAGGTGCAAAATAAGTCAGGCATGAGTTATCAAACAGTGATCAATAACTGATATTTTACCACCAATCAGCAGATCCGATCAATAACTGATTTATATATCTGTATGATTTTAAAGTTAGAAAACGATATTGTCAGTTACATATCTAACTTTTTATCCAGTGATAAACAAACACCAGAACAATCACTCACTGAAACTGTTAATTTATTATTCATAATTACCATATTGATCACCTGGAATCTTTATGGGCTTCAATAAATTACACTTTTCTGGAGAAACAAAGCACTGTATTTATCTTTGGGCCCTGAAGTGGTCATAATGAACTACAGGTGAGCTCAGCTCAGGTGTCCAATGTCACCTGGGGGCTCCTGAAGTGGTTGTGCTGTGCTCAGTCCATTAATCTGTAGGAATGGTCACGGTGCGTTCAGGGTCCCACAGTGATGGTGATGTCTATGTGGTGCATTCAAGGACAGTCAGAGTTCAGAGTTGATGTAGTTCTTGTGGTGCGTTCAGGGCCCGGGGAGGTTTGCGCAGGGCGGCGGCGCTCTGTCGGCTCTGCAGCGTGTCACGCACCATGTCCTTCCACTGGTCGTCGGAGATTTCCCGCGCCCACGGCGGCACGCCCAAAGATGGCAGCGCCACGGCCGCCATCGTCCTCTTCACCAGCTCGACGTGATCTGCGGGTTACAGGAAGTGATGTCAGTGTTTATTCTGAGTCACCGAACAGGTGTCACAGGTGTGTGTCTCACCTGCGTCCATGGGGATGGAGGCATGGCTCCTCTCAGAAGCTGCTCCTTCGGGGTCCTCTTCCTCGTCGCTGTCAGGAGGCGGAGCTTCGGGGAGGTGCAACCCCAACACCTGTGGAAAGACGTGCAGGTAAGCTGAGTGCCAGGGGAGACGTGGCTCACCTGTCGCGGGGCAGATCTCACCTCTATCCGCTGCTGCACCTGCTGCAGCTGCTCAGAGTGGGAGGCCGCCTCCCCCGTCTCCTCCCCCCGCTTCTCCTCCTCATCCTCTGGCTGTTCGCCACCGTTCACACCGTCGGGCTCCTGGTTCAGAGGCTGGTAGTAGTACCCTCCCCCACTGCCATCTTCCTCGTCTTCCTCCTCCTCGCCATCCGGTTCCATCTCCCCCACTGCCTCCTCCTCCTCCCCATCCCCCCCACCCCACATGGCACCCGGCGGCAGCGTTCCGTCCGTCGGTCGCTCGTCCTCTCCCAGCTCGTCCTCGGAGCTCGGTAAGACGCGCTCTGGTCCCATTGCAGAGCTGCACACTTCCATCCACAGACACACCTGATGACAGGTAACAGGTCATGTGACTGCCCAACCTAATGTGACATTATCATGCTGCTCACACGCACAAATGCTAACAATTAGCAATCATGATCATGACAGGGAGTGTTTACAACATCTAACCAATGAAACGAGTTCTCAGGAAAACAGCCAATCGAATGCCTCCTTCAGTATGAGCGCGCTCAGAACCTTCACACTGATAACCAATTTTTTTTTTCATTCAAACCTTTATTTAAACATCAGTACAGTACAAAATAGAATTAAACAGTACCACATTGATGGTGTTGTACTTACAAAAAAATTGCATACCATAGCCAAACAAAAAAAAAAACAATATTCAGAACCTACAATATAAATATGCTAGGGGGAAAGTAACTGATCAAGCCAAAGAATAAAATGATTGAAAGATCTTGATTTTTTTCACAAACACCAATAGTTTTTATAGCTTTTGGGTTAGTGGAGTTCTTAGCTGAATTAAGATACTGTACAAGTTCAAAGGAGAATACATAAAAAGAGGGATGTCTTCCTAAACATTTGGACTTGTGAAGATGAAATTTAGCCATTAAAATTAACAAGTTAATCATATATCTGTTATCAAAGTTGAATTGTCTTCGGTTTTCACACTGATAACCACTGTCCTGACACCTGCCACCATACAGTAATCAGAGTACTCTCACTGTAGTAATCAGAGTATTTTAGCACCTGCTAAAGTGCAGATGAAACAGAATTATTAATGCAGCATTTTTCCTTCTCATTTTATTTATTTTTATTATTTCATATTTATATATCTCCTTAACAGAGCAAGATTTTTAGCATGAATTACTTTAGGGTCAGTGTGATGACCCCTGAAAACCTTACTTCCGGCGCCCCCCGTGTGTGGCAGCCTGTTACAGCAGCTCCGCTCATTCTGACCTTCTTTCTTATCTCCTCTTTACTTTCTCGTAATTTTTTGTAACTAAAGTTTTAGCAATTAGATTCTGCAATCATGGACTACCGTTTTGTGCTAGTCTTGGTTGTCTTTCTCTCTTTTTTTCCACCTCTTTCAGCCGTGTTTGGGGACCCAGCGCATGGATCCTTTGTTTACAGTGGGGATCAGCTGTTAGCGCTGCATCCTGCAGTGGTGCTGGCATGACACTGGCAATGTAACAAATTATTTGAATGTTTGTAATTCTTTGTATTACACCCCCTGGCATATGTTAATTTTGTTCTGACTGTATACATGTTCTGTATACTGTTTCTTAATAAAGTTTTTTTTTTTATACAAAAAAAAAAAAAAAGACACTGGCAATGTAGCATCATGATGCTAACGGAGTCCTGGCTAACACCGCTAACTCCGGACACGAGCGTGACTAGAGCAGGGTGATATGGCCAAAAATATTTATCACGATATATATTTGAAAATTTGCGATAACGATATAACTGACGATATAATTGATGCGAGACAAAATACAACTCCACAACATTACTAGCGCAAAAAGACAACCTTCCATTTATTTTCACTTAAACAAGAAGCTGGTTTTTATGTACATTAAAGCTTTATAAAACTGTAACAGTGCAAATGCAAATTCCTTGCTGAAAGTTTAACCAAAAGGCATTTCCAGTGGAAATGGGCTGACATATCCTGAGCATAACCATGTATAATATCCACTGAAGTTAAAAAGAGGAGCTTTGCAACATTAAACTGCAGTGTGCAGTATATTAATGACTAACCTCGTATTGTGGATGGATTATCTCAGTTGTTCTCCTGACTGAAGTTTGGTCCGTTTACAGCATCCTGCCATGCGATTGCATTTGTCTCTAACCATGAGGAACCTTCACGTTAACTTTTATAAATGGGAAAGTGTTAGTGTTCGTCCTCCAGCTTCACTGTTTATGTTATGCTAACATAGCTGTGTCGCTAGCGATCACGTAGCCCATCATTATATGATATACCAGCTAGCCCAACTTCAGTAACCCTACAAACGTCACTGCTGTTTAGTTTCCTGTCTTCATTTATGTTGGAAGTGATAGCAGAGCTGTACGTTTGAATTTTTTCAGAAATCTCTCAGTCAGAACATGCTATATCATGCTTAGGTAACTAGCGAAACTAGCGAGCTAACTTCCGCTAGCTTCCTGCTAACTTCTAACTCCGTTAAATGTAATAACTTTTGTTTTCATGGATGCCTGGAAGTTAAACTTTATAGTTACACCTGGTAAAGCAGCAATGCTGATCGTTTTATTAAAGATGAAAGAATTTAGACAGTTTTTAACTCTCAGTGATGCTGCAGTGTTCGTTTGACCTGAAGCATACGGAGTTTAGGACCCAGATTACTCCCAGATTTAAGAGCATCTTAGTCCGACAAATACGACAATAACAACGGCCGCTTGCATGTTCTGCAAAAAAAAAATGTGTGTTGTTGTGTATCTGACGGACAAATACCAAACCAGTTCCACATCACTGAAGTTGCACCATTTTTACAAACCAATTCTGGTTCATCTGTTTCACTCAACAATCGGCCATGTGCATGAAAACAAAGGCACTGCGCATGCGCGTTTTACTCATATTCTATCGCGATATTTCATTTTCCTATCGTTGCCTAACATTATACCGGTATTACCGTGAACGGTATAATATGGCCCAGCCCTAAGCGTGATGCTACCGGGATTCCAGCTGCTGTGGGCGGACAGGACGGAGAGAGAGGAGGAGGAGAGCGGTAAGAGGAAAGGAGGGGGACTGGCAGTGTTTGTGAATGACAGTTGGTGTAACCCCCGGGCACGTCACTGTGAGAGACATTGAGCTGTTAGCCGTTAGCATGCGACCGTACTACCTGTCCCGAGAATTCTCGCATGTTATCGCGATAACACCCCCCCCCGGGGCCAACGCGGATGCAGCCTGTGACACTCTCCACTAGGGCCGGGTATCGTCACTGATTTCTAGAATCGATTTGATTTCAATCAGGGAAATTTCGCCTCTGAGAGTCAGAAATGTTGTAATTCTGATCATACATCAGTACATTTCCATATTTTTATATCTATAAAAACAAAGCTGACACTTGCGAGACTTTATCAAAGGTGTGAGCATCACAGCAGATGCCTTTGATAACAACTGTGTGGGGTGATGGAGCACCTCTTCAACCTGAGCCTGGGGAGAGTCCCAGAGCTCTGGAAACCTCCTGTTTTGTACCAGTGCCAACGACTTCACGCCCAAAGGACCTCAACAGCTACAGGCCGGTGGCTCTGACATCACACCTGATGAAGACCCTGGAGTGGCTGATCCTGGCTCAGTTTCAGGGCCTGGTGAGCTCATCACTGGACCCACTTCAGTTTCGTTGTATTATACTCAATTGTATATAGCATTTGTATTCTGTTTTATTCTATTGTGTACAGTATCTTATTCTTATCTTATTCCAGTGGGTTTTTTCTAATTTTGCTATGTAACTTTGCACTGTCCACTTTCTGCTGTAACAAAACAAATTTCCTACGTGTGGGACTAATAAAGGTTATCTTATCAACCTCAACTCTGAAGATAGAACTAGCATGCTAGCAAAGCTACTGAGTTCAGCTCAGTAATCTGTAACTGAAGTGTAATCGAATTACCTTTAGTCATGTAATCCGAGTCTTTTACTGTTTTACTTAAACTAATCAAAGTAGTTGCTCTGCAGTACTCAGAGTATTTGGAGTATCCCAATTACTATGTTAGCATCTGAAGGCTAACCGGGTATACACTGGGCTCAGACCCGCGAGGCGTCACCTGTGACCGACACTACCTGCTGCTGCTGCCGACAGACAGACACACACACACGCACACACACACAGAGAGAGAGAGAGGAGGATGAAACAGCTGGAGCAGCTAACAGTGACTCAGACGCGGTGTGTCTGTCATGAAGCCTCCAGCTGTTTCTTTGTTTGTCAGAGTCGTAAACACGCCGGTCGCACGTGAGCCTCACCTGTCTGTCGTTCCGTCTGTCCTCTCGGAGGAGCTGCTGCGACTGTTAGCCACCACAACTTCTCCTGATAGCCGCTGCTAGCTGCAGCCGCTACTGCGCACAATTACTTCCGGGTACGTTAGGACGCAACAGCGCTGACGTCAGAGCACGTAGCGGAGGTCGTCCAAACACGAGAGTCTCTTAAATTATTTGAATGTATGTAACTTTTTATATTACACCCCCTGGCTTATGTTAATTTTGTTCAAGTTGTATACGTTTTCTGTGTGCTGTTCCATAATAAAGTTTGTTTTGTTTTTTAAAAAACATGTACAGTGTTTGTTTTTCCTCCAGCTATTTCAACGGGAATAATAACAACAAGCATAACACATGGAGGAGACACTGGAAGAGTACGTACAATTAAGCAAACTCGATAGAGACACAGATTAAAAGGGAGGGGAAAAAATAAAACATTAAATTAAATTAAACCCATAATAAAGAAGAATAGAGCCTTATTCCTGTAAAGAATGTTACAGTTGTTCCAAAAATAAAGTCTTTGTGGAGAAAAGTTATGTTTATAGATCAAAGAGCCAAAAGAGCTTGTTGATGGAAGTTTGAGAGTTTCATTGGGATTTTCTGAATATTGCAGAGAAGAATAAAGTCCAAGCCACCCAAATGTAAAAAGATCATAATAATGTAATAATTATTACTCTCTGCATTTAACCCATTCACTCAGTGAAGCAGTGGGCAGCCACCAATCCAGCGCCCGGGGAGTGGTGTAGGACAGCACTGTGCTCCGGGGTATCTCAGGATAGCCGTTCGGAGGAGTCAAACCTCCGACGTGGCGAATCACAGAATGACGTCAGGGAGGAAGGTGAGGGCGTGGCTGCTTCATCATTCAGTGATGTCAGCAACATCAGACCATTTAAACGTGGAGCCAACGTCATTATAAAAAAGGGACATTTTGTTGGTTTGACACACTCCTAATATGAACAAAGTCATTTTCATACATTCAACTTTAGTCTTCATTGCTGATCGGATTATTTTAATGACTGAATCTATGGAGGGTATTTTTGTACTGGGAACATGCATGATTACAACAGCCACACAAACACGATAATTTTTATGAATTCAAAGAGGAAACTTGAACTTTTCAGATACCGTTCAGAATAAAAAGCTCATTTTAGGAGGAGAGTAGAACTGTAATAATAATTGTTATTATTAGCAGTTAGTGTAGAACTGAAGAAAAAGTTTATGGTAAGCACGGGGAATAAACCCAATGTTGATTACAGTTTTTTACAGATGCTAGGACACATGTCTCAATACTTAGGTCACTTTTGCAAAACTCCTCACACAGTGAGCACAACAGAAGTCTATGTGGGCTAAACTGAGGACCAGTTATCATTGTTTTGGCACAAAATGCATTCAATGACTACATCTCTCAAATTTCATGAATTATCTTCTCACTCAGACACAACAACTGCCAAAACTCTTTGTACGTACAGGACATTTTGCATGTGCTTACATACTGTTTTCAAAACTGTTAAACTTATGGCCAAAACAATAACACAATGCAAAACTTAAAAAGACAGCAAAATCCAACAGCAATATTTTATTGAAATATATTTTAAATCTAAAAATGCAGTTTAACCAGCCACAGCTGATTCTCATTGTAGATGAACATCTGCACAGGTGTTACTGCTTCAATTTTTCAACTCCTTCAATTCTGGCAGCCAGAAGATTCTTTCCTAGGTGTGTTGCCCTGGATGACATAAGATGTGATGTGGATGAGAACCTGTGGCCAAATGGAGAAGACCGAGTAGATTAGCATTACTATTGTATGTGTATCAGTGGATGGTGTGTATACAAATTCTTGTATTTTGGGATTACTTAGTGCAAAAAAATAAAAATACATAAACAAATATTAACGAATTCTGCATGATGTCTGATTCATTCCAGTAACATATATTGAAATTATAAACAGAGATGTGTCCTTGTTTTACACAAGAAAACACTGTGTAATGCTACATGTTGTTAGTGTTTTTCAGGTCATTGTTTTGTGGGTGACAAAGTGTGTTTGTCGGCTGTCAACCTTTGCTAGTGTTCTGGAAGAATGAGTTTATTTGAGACCTGAATAAAGTGTTTTGGTAGTTGTAGTGCATTTTGAATGTGAAATGAACTGCTTTGCCAAGCTGACGGTCAGTTAGGAGGATTGTGTGAAGAGTTTTGCAAAAGTGACCTAAGTATTGAGACATGTGTCCTAGCAGCTGTAAAAAACTGTAAGAGATGGAAGAAATGAGCCCCGCTTCAACTATTGAAAAACATCAAAAAGAGTCATGTGATCAGGAATCATCCCTGGAACAATCAAAGACTGTATCTGCAAAATCCCAGGGAATGACGGACACATCACTGACTTCTTATTACGTTTGGGTTTTTACACTTTACATTCAGGTTCTTTCCCCTCGCCATCTACCTTCTAAACAGTTGACCTGTCACACTGCTCCCACTGCCAGACTGCAGCTGCACCTTATGTACATTCTGTAGTATTCATTCCACCTCATTCATTTCTGTATTTTATGTATATAAGTTTAGATGAGTTATTTATAGTTGGTTTACACAGCTTTGTGTATGCATGTGTAATGTATATATAGACACGTGTGTGTGTGTGTGTGTGTGTGTGTGTGTGTGTGTGTGTGTGTGATTTACATTGCCGTGCTTGAGAGCCTCCATCTACCGGAACCAAATTCCTTGTATGTGTCTGCACATATACTTGGCCAATAAACACGATTCTGATTCTGATTTGTATTCAAAAACATATTCAGTAGGCCATCCTTGCCCCATTTCACATTCACACAGCGTGGTCTGCTGGGGCGGCAGCATCTCTGCTGGGGACAGGAAGAGACTGAACAGGGTGATCCGAAGGGCCAGCTCTGTTCTAGGATGCCCTCTGGACCCAGTGGAGGTGGTGAGTGACAGGAGAACGGCGGCTAAGCTGTCATCCCTGATGGACAACATCTCCCACCCCATGCAGCAGACTGTGACAGCACTGAGCAGCTCCTTCAGTGGGAGACTGCGGCACCCACGGTGTGGGACGGAGAGATTTCGCAGGTCTTTCCTCCCCACTGCTGTCAGACTCCATAATAAAGACTTTAACTGATCAAGCACACACATGAAATCACCCAATTCTTTGAATCTTTGGGCTGAAGGAAGGACAATACTCGGTGTATAAATGCTCAATCAACAATCATTTATTTCCATACAATTCAACAGTCAGAGCATTACAACGTCCGGATGGGAGAGATGCTACCAGAGGGTCAGGCACATGTCTCAAAATGGTGACGGGTTGCTCAGCTTTTTATAGTCTCTAGTGGCCCCCAGCTAGTCGTAAAAGCCAAAACATCACATTCTTTCTCTGTTACAGCGCCTAAGTTATGACCTCGGCTCCCTGTCTCTCTGCTCTTCACCAAAGGAATGTGGTCTGTTTCTTCTATTATCTGGACAAGGTCCTCTGCACACAACATTCTCTTCATGATTCAGCAGTATGAAATGTCAAGAAACAGTGTAATACATTCAACAGTGTTGAGTAATACATATCAAACCAATAGATCGAATGATTTTCACACTCTTTTAAGTCAGAAGTATAATGCAAACTAAAACTACATACTGATCACACACTCTATGTTAAAGGGTATAATATGATCTACAGCAGTTAACATAATTCAACTATTTTGATTACATATACAAGGTAACATATAATAACAGAATAATCTAACACCACACATGTGCAATAATACTAAGTGCAATAATCCTTTCTGTCATCGTTGTATTTTTACTCAGTTGTATATAGTATTTGTATTTGTATTCTATTTTTATCTTATTGTATATTTATTTTATTTTATTCTACTGCAGTGGTTCTTAACCTTGTTGGAGGTACCGAACCCCACCAGTTTCATATGCGCATTCACCGAACCCCTCTTTAGTGAAATTTTTTTTTTTTTTCAAATTCAAGACATAGATATGTTTTTTTACTGGTGCACAAAATGAGCCGTACATGAACATCACCTTGTTCAAAGAACAAAACCAACACAATGCATGAACTTACAACAAATTACATACCTGCAAATCAGTGTGACTTCTGCTGTTGCCTTTGAGAGACCAGTTCAGATATGCGTGGCTTCACCTTGGCAAGTGCCAGTCTCATGTCATTTTCACAGAAAAGTCTGTTCCTTTTCTTCGTTTTTATGTCCAGCATCGTCGAAAAGGATTGCTCGCAAAGATATGTTGTAACAAATGGTATAAAAAAAATCCACGGCTTTCTTAGCAATAATTGGATACTTGTCCATTTGTCGACACCAAAACGTTGAGAGTGTTGTTGTTCTGAAGAGTTGCTGTTGAACCTGGCTCTGCTGAATTTCAATGATTTCGTCAAGGTATTCATCATTGACATCTGCTGTCTCAACAGCAAACGTGAACGGCTGTCTCACCCATGCTGGATATGACTCTCTTGTAGGGAAATATCTGTCGAGAGACTTTGCAAGCTCATCTAAGTGCGTTGCAATTGTTTGCTTCAGTTTCGTGGATACAGAAACATCTCCGATTCCAGACACATCTTCGACCTTACTTACACAGTTGTCCAGAAGGGGGAAGTTTGCAAAGTTGTTGTTCTCTGTTCGTTGTTTCCATAACGTTAGCTTTTTTTGAAAAGCCTTCAGGTGTTCTTCCGCTTCTATGATATTGACTCCACCACCCTGCATCTGCTGATTGAGATGATTGAGAGCTGCGAATATATCAGCCATGTACGCTAAAATGAGAATGAACTCAGGATTTTTGAAGCAATCTGCATGACAGTGTTGGTGCTCTTGCAAAAACAGGGCTAATTCCACACGCATGGCAAAAACACGATTCAGCACCTGTCCCCGGGATAACCACCGAACATTAGAATGGTACAGAAGTACCTCGAATTCAGAGCCCATTTCTTTACACAGCTCACTGAAGATGCGGTGCCTCAGAGCACTATTTCGCACATAGTTCACACATTCCACCACTGTTTTTAATACTTCTGCCATTTTTGGAGGCAAGGTTTTTGTTGCCAATGCATGCCTGTGCAAAATACAATGAGTCACAATGATGTGTGGTGCATCGGCTTTTACTAGCGCACCAAAACCAGAGTTTCTTCCCAGCATGACGGGAGCTCCGTCTGTACAAACTGCAGAAACCATGTCCCATGAAAGATTGTTGTCTCCGAAGAAGTCATCCACAAGCTTCTTCACATCGGCTGCCTTAGTTGTTTTTGTTAGAGGCTTACAAAATAAAAAATCTTCTTTTATCATGTCATCTTTCACATAGCGCACAAAAACAGTAAGCTGGCTTAGATTAGCAACGTCTGTGCTCTCATCGAGCTGAAGGCTGAATTTTGCCGGGCTTGAAATCAGATCGGCGACTACTTGAGCCAAGATGTCTTTACTCATGTCTTCTATTCTGTCGCTGACGGTGTCATTTGAAAGAGGAATTTGTGATAATTTACCTTCGGCCGCTGTTCCGAGTATCAGATTTGCCATCTTTAACGCGGCTGGTTTCACGAGTGTTTCACCAATGGTGTGTGGCTTGCCCTGCTTTGCGATCAGGTAAGCAACTTCGTACGATGCTGTGAGGATTGGTTTGTTAACGGGTACAAATCCAAGAGCAGGCAGAGTGGGCCTTTCATCGAATCTGGCTCTCTTCACCTTGAATTCAGCAAGTGTTGTGTTCTTGTATTCCCCGTCTCCATGCAGCTTCAAGAAGTGTTCCTTTAGTTTTGCCGGTGCGAGACTAGAGTTGCTCAACTTGGCGTTGCAAATCATGCAGATAGGACGCTCACTCCCATATTGTACATATTCGTCCAACCACTTTCTTTTTTTGCCCGACATAGTTAGTATGGATTAAAATGTTAAAAAAAAAATCACGCGAAGTACTACCACGACATTCACATGTTGACTACTGCGCGCGCTACATTCCCCGCAGCCCTGATTGGCCAAGCAGTGTAGCATGATCGTCTGCAGCCAGTGATGGCCAGAAGGGGGCGTGTCATCACAAATTTACACGATAATTCGGGCGTGGCTGGACCTCTGCGACCTCCGCAGTGGAGGCTCTGCCGAACCCCTGAGACCGACTCACCGAACCCCTAGGGTTCGATCGAACCCAGGTTAAGAACCACTGTTCTACTGTATATAGTATTTTATTTTATTCTATTCTGTACAGTTGTGTACTGTATTTATTCTTATTGTATTCTAATTTTTGCCTCATAACTTTTGCACTGTCCACTTCCTGCTGTGACAAAACAAATTTCCCACGTGTGGGACTAATAAAGGTTATCTTATCTTATCTTATCTTATTTACCAGCCTTATTATGGATACGGTCATCCATCGTAATCATCGGCGTAACTTTGTGCTGAACATTGGGGGGGTCAAGTTCAGAGGCGGAGGCAGACATTTGATACACCCGGGTCTTAGCCCTAAAGGGTAGTATGCATGTGGGATTTGGGAAGGGGGGGTTAGAAATGACTGAAAGATTAATAGGCTGTGTTTTGAGTTTTGTTCAAAAAAGAATGACTTCATATAGGGAAAAATATATATCACATGTGCAGGTCACCTTAAACTATTTTTTTAATTAAGCAGCGAGGCAGAACAACGTCGGGGCTGTATCAAGACACGAGGACTAAACCCAGGGCCGGCCCGTGGCATAGGCCGTATAGGCAAATGCTAAGGGCGCCGTCCATCAGGGGGCGCCACGCCAGTGCCACAAATGTTGAAAAAAAAAAAAAAGTTGGTACTATTATTTCTAAATACAAAAAATAATCCCACGTCAATTAAAATGCAAAGTAAAGCTTATTTAATAGAAATATTATTTGTTACAACATTACGCCCCCCCTCCCGGCACGGTGCGCCCCCTCCCTTCCCGTATCATGGTTCCTTTTGGACGTCACCACATCAAAAAATCAACACAAGATGTCAAAACGGCCAAAACTGTCAGGTGCCCAGGGAAGAAAAAAGAGAGAAGAAGAGGAGGAGAAACGAGAAAAAGACAGAGGTAGGTAACGTTAGCCTACATGAAATTATTTGTCTGAATGTGATAGTAACCTAAATTTTTAGCATTAAGCTAATGTTACATGATTCGCTAATTGCTAATCAATAAATAGCTAGTTAACTGTTTTAACGTCAGTTAATATTGTGGAGGGGGCTAAATTGTTATGGAAAATAATAATGTAACGTTAGGTAATTACAGTACTCCCACCTTTCCCACCATTCCTCATTTGTATTCATCTTTTAAGCAGGTGTTTTTTGTTTACATTGTTATTGCCTTCTGGTTAGCTAACGTTTACCCTGCAGGTAATAGTCACTTTTCCACCCCTGTATATATTATAGTTGTAAGCCTAGTTGTTAAAGCGCACATCATTAATGTTAATTAAGCAATATCACATGAGAGGGAATGCTGTTTTTTAATATGAGCACTGCTGTGATTCGGTCAAAGATAATCATAACATAACATTCTCATATGATATTATACTGTTACTTTGCATTCTGCTATTCAGCATTTCACTGTAATGATGACAATAAATTGAATCTAATCTAATTTGCATATCAGTTAAGATCATACATATATCTCTTTGGTTTTTCATTTATATTATATCATTTCATTTTATTCCTGGAATCATATGTTTTTATTATTAGACTTTAATACTCAGTGGTGTCACATACTCCTCTCTTCAGATGCACTGTTGAAGTTTCTAAATCCCACCCCTGGGCCATCTACCACATGGATAGTGTCAGGAGAAGACATACCACAAGTTAAAGAGCATTTCCTGGGCTTTCTTGTTGCAGAGGAATCAACAGGAGATCATTTGTCAACTCTCATGCTAAAACGGATAGAGGAGCTTAACATTCCTTTTGAAGACTGCAGAGGACAGTCCTATGACAATGGGGCCAACATGAAGGGAAAAAATAAAGGTGTTCAGGCAAGGTTGCTTCAGCTAAACTCAAGAGCTTTTTTGGTCCCATGTGGTGCCCACACTTTAAATCTGGTAGTAGCTGATGCTGCAAAAAGCTCACCAGATGCCCTTGGCTACTTTGGGCATTTAGCAAAATTATTCAAGCTCCTCTCAGCCTCCACCCATAGGTGGGGTGTTCTCCTGAAACATGTGAAAACCACCTTGAAATCATGGGCTGAGACCAGATGGGAAAGCAGGATAAAAAGCATTGAGGCAGTCAGATATCAGGCTCGGCAAGTCAGAGAGGCTCTTCTGGAGGTGAGGGAAACAGCTACAGACCCTGTGGTCAGAGTTGAAGCCCAGTCTTTGGCTGAGGAGATTGGATCCTATCGTTTTTGCATTTGTACAGCCATCTGGTATGACATTCTCAGCAAGATCCAGTATGTGAGTAAACTCATGCAGTCGGCCTCCATGCAGCTAGATGTGGCTGTCGACTTGCTAAAGAAAACCAAAGATTCCCTCACCAGCTACAGAAACACTGGATTTTCTGATGCACAGACAACGGCAAAGGAGATGTGTGAAGAAATGAATGTGGAGGCTGAACTCAAACAAAAGCGATTGAGAACCACCAAAAGGCACTTCGGTTATGAGTCTCCAGATGAGCCCATACAAGATGCACTTAAAAAAATGGAAACCACATTTTTTAATGTGGTAGTGGATACTTGATGAGAGATTTCAGAACCTTGGAGAGGTGAATGACAAGTTTGGAGTACTCCTCGATTTCCACAACTTACAAAAAGAAGAGCTGCTACAGCAGTGCCAAACACTGAGTACTACTCTGACCCATGACAGCCAGCCGGACATTAATGGCACAGAACTTGCAATGGAAATGCAGAATTTCCCACCATTGCCATCAAAGAACATGACAAACATGGAACTCTTGACCTTCCTGCATGAGAAGAAGCTGGTAGAAATTTACCCCAACATGTGGGTTGCTCTGAGAATCTTTGCCACTCTTCCTGTTACAGTAGCTGCTGCTGAAAGAAGCTTCTCTAAGCTCAAACTCATTAAAACCTACCTGAGATCTACTATGATGCAAAAACGTCTCAGTGGACTTTCCATCATAAGCATAAATCATGTGGTCTCAAATCAGTTGTCATATGATGATGTTGTAGATGACTTTGCTGCAAGAAAGACTAGGAGAGTAAGGCTGTAGCAGGTGATGTGAGGTTGATGAGGGGGTGGTGTACAGTAATTTGTAAGTCATTCTAGTTAATGCAGTATTAAAAAGCACAACTAGAGAACTCTGTAGGATCCCCTTTTTTGTAATATAGTTGTTAAAGTCATACTGGTTTATTTAATATCTTGTTTTGTGCAGTGCCTTATTTATATTGTATTTTTAATTTATTTTATCCAACTTGTTGACACGTTTTATTGTGTTTATGTATATAAAATTTATTGTATTTCATATATTCATTTTTTATTTTTTGTATTCATTTATTTATTCATATCTTTTTTTTTATCTTGTTAATTATTCTGATTGTGAATTTGCTTTCTTTAAGTAAAAAAAAAAAGGTCAAAGACAAAGCTATTCGGTTTCTTGTGAGTACATACACTACACTGCCGATGTAGGGGGAGCGCCACCTAAAATCTTGCCTAGGGCGCCAGATTGGTTAGGGCCGGGCCTGACTAAACCCCAATTCAACCAGACCCAGAACTGATCCGGAATTAAAACAGGACTACAACAGTTCACAATCAGGACTACTGAGGACTTAACCAAGACAGAACCAGAATCAGAACTAGATTCCTTAATCATAATTATGCAAATTCTCATCTTTTGTATAATTATGATTAAAGAACTGACCTCCCAGCCCATTGTTCCCTCAGTGGGCTGAGTCATTATGCAAATGTACTGTTTATAAGATTTGGGAAAACCTGCAGTCAGCTGAGACTGAAGAAGTCACTTGGATGAGTGACGAAACGTTTCTCCCACAAAAAGCTACGTCCAGATGAACAGAATCAACTTTTGGAGAATCATTCTCCTCTCTCTCCCTCTTTGTGCTGACAATCAAACCAAACACCAACATAATCAAATATACAGTTAAAACCAGATATTTACAAACTCTTCAGATAAAAACACTTTTTTAATTGTAACATCAAATCAGACTAAATGTTTATTTTTTTAGATTGATGAATATAAAAAACACATTTGTTAACTTTAAGAGTAAAGAGAGAAACTATCTGTATTTCTTATTAATTAACAATAAACTTAGTGTATATGTACTCCTACATTTGATCAAAGTGATAATAAATAGAAGCTCTGTCTCTCTTTATTCTGACATTTAACTCATTCAAAAGATGTTTCAATATTTATCTAAAACAAAAGTTTACTCTAAATTGATGTTGTACAGTAAAAAAATGTTCTTGTGTTTTCCATAAAGTGTAAACATCTGGTTTAAACTGTGAATATACTGCTGTGTGTTGATGTTCCTCTTGTTTTGCATAGAAATATACTGAACAACATACAAAGCATAATATATAAAATAACATCTACCAGAGGTTTTTCTTTGAAAGAAGCTCCTTATGTCCATTCTTGTATATCAGTGCATTACTGAAACCGATTTATTTAGCCGTGGAGGGAAACAACTGAAAATATGAAATAAACACATGTAAGCTAAGACTTGTGGGGATAGGTTGATTGGATAATCCAAATTGCCACTAGGTGTGAATGTGCGAATGAATGTGAGTATGAATGGTTGTCTGTCCCTGTGTGTTGGCCCTGCGACAGACTGGCGACCTGTCCAGGGTGTACCCCGCCTTTCGCCCTATGACAGCTGGGATAGGCTCCAGCGCCCCCCGCGACCCTGAAAAGGATAAGCGGAAGCGAATGGATGGATGGATGGATGCTAAGACTCTCTAAAGAAACAGCAGTGTTGTTGTTCGGCTTTTCATTTCGCCTTTTGTTGATTCACTCGAAGAGCGAGTAACGTAATATTGGTCAAGTGATCAGTTTGACATCAATCTTTCGTGATGCACCGTCATATTTACATTATTTGTACAGTACGAATGATTTGCTTTGGTACCTGCTCAAACTTCAGTTCTCCTTTGTCTGCCTGGCTGCGCTTCTCCACCAGCACACTCGCAGTGCTTCGAATATTGTGTGTAGTTTTTGTTTTATACAGTTGTCAGCCAGGCATCTAACTATGAAAAAAATACACTCCAAAAGACCCCGGGCTTCTGAAAAAACAACCTGGGCTTAAGCGCAGTAAGCCACCCCCCGCTCCGCCACTGGTCAAGTTCCTCTCAGAGAGGCTGTCGGATCTGTGAGTGCCCAAATGATGTACAGCCATCCAGTCGTTCTCTAAAATTGAATATTAACTTTCTTAAAAGTCCTTTAAAAGTCCAAACAACCCACAGCTGCAAACATCTGACTGGCACTACCCCCTCTATCCTACAACGGATTCTCGTTGCAACGTTATGCATTGGGTTAGCTCAGTAGGTAGAATGTTGGCCCCATGATCGGAAGGTTGGGGGTTCAAATCCACTGAGGTACCCCTGAGCAGGGTACCATCCCTACTCACTGCTTCACACAGTGAATGGGTATTATATATATATTACACGGAGAGAGGGGAAATTCCTCTCTCTCTCTGGCATGCAGAAGCAACACGTAGCTTCTAAATGCCACATTGTGTGCAGGATGACCACAAGGGGGCAGTATATAGCGGTGTGCCATAGGCTTTACACAAAGCCACTTTGACTAGAAGTGAACAAAAGCTAAATTTGCGTGCAGTAGTATTGCTGTGGTTGTATGCGAAAAAATCAAGATCCTTCGATCGCTTCACTTCTTGGCTTAATCAGTTAAAACTTCTCCCTCAAGTGTAAGTGTAGGTTCCAAATAATGGTGTTTGCTTGTAGTTTACAATTTCTGTAAGTACAACACCTTTAATGTAATACTGTTTAATTCTACTTTGTATTGTACTAATCTTTAAATAAAGGTTGGGGGGGGGGGGGGGGGGGGGGGAGTACTGCATAACTCTGTGTGGAAAATAAATCTCATTATGTAAACAGACCTGTCGTAAATAATCATCCTTATAATCACGGGTGTAACTGTGCCGAATACTCATGCTGATCTCAAACGGACTGGAGGACGGAATTCCTCCTTCTATGTGACTCGGATGTCAACAGAATTCCCATTCAGTTATCTAACTTCCACGCACAGGATTTCCGTGTTTTTGACACGGGTATGGTACACAGGGTATCGGAGCAGGTGAGTGACGTCATCACCCGGAGCTGCAGACACCAGCAGACCGGAGGTTGGGCTCTGTGATTGGAGACGGCCCAGCTGTGGCGGCAGCTCTCACCTTGTCGAGCGATGACATCATCACCCCTCTACCTTAGGCTTGTTGTTTATTCACAATAAAACTGAAGGTGAAGCTGTGACAGATTCAACTCCATCAATAAACAGGAAGCAGTAAGGCAGCTGACGTCACGCTATAAATATCTCCTTGCTCGTGCAGGTGAAAGACGCCAGAGCATGAAGTTTTCCGCTTTTATTGTGAAAGTCAGCACCGGAAGCTGTAATAGGTGATCGGCTCAATTTTATTGGCTTCGTTTGTATCGTGAAAATCTGCCGATCGATCATTGATAATTAATCAGTAAGTAGAATCAATGATCAGAGGAGTGTCCGTTTCCATGACGACGCCAATCACAGAAGGTTAAAACGAGGCTTGGCGAGAAGTGACGTCACAGTCGTGAAGCTCGTGTATTTTGGGTGAGGATTCGCTCCAAGCAGGATTCGAAATCTCTCTTTGACGTCACAGAGAACCCCAGCCTTTAGTTTGAATAGAGTCTGTGTATTACTGTGTTTACTGCTTCAGTAGAAATTCACGCTGAGCTCATGAACGTTTCCTGTCAAAGGCTGTTGTTTTGTCATTAGCCTTGTTGCCATGGTGACAGCTGCTTCCGGTCCCGG
This sequence comes from Aulonocara stuartgranti, assembly GCF_965226115.1. Classification (NCBI taxonomy): domain Eukaryota; kingdom Metazoa; phylum Chordata; class Actinopteri; order Cichliformes; family Cichlidae; genus Aulonocara; species Aulonocara stuartgranti. The sequence goes on from NC_138949.1 coordinate 34,838,104, forward strand.
TGACGCGCTCGGAGTGAGTCCTCTGTCCTCTGCGAGCTCTCTGGGTGTCATAGTAACGGTCACCTGCAGAAGCACACCGGGACTGCCGGAGCTCGCGGACCGACGGACAGACCCGCTGCCGCTCCAGCTGATCTAATCCATCGATGCCGGATCGATCGGCTCTGATGTCCGCCGCTCTGGATCGGAACCCGCGCGTGGCCTGCGGCGAGATCGGCAAATAATGACATCAGCGCGTGACAGCCCCGAACCTCCCCGCGTGAGCTGATCGATCATCTATCAGGTTAATTGGTTACCTCATCGATACCGATCAGCTGATCGGTCACTGCCTCATGTGGAAATTTAACTTCAGAATCCTGCTTTAGTCGAGTAAAAGTACTCAGTTATTTTCAGCTCTCGTTTAGGAGCTTTATCATCGAGGAGTCACGTGATCTAAGCTGTCACCTGACACCTGTCCGGTCTCCTCTTTGAGCTCAAAGATTCGTGAGTGCCAGTCAGGTGGACTCACCTGAGCTGGTCCTGCTCGGCCTCAGCGCAGCGCTCCATGATGAGCGATACCACCAAGTTACCGAGCAGATCCCGACACGTTTGGGACATAAAAAGTTTCCAATTTTACATTCAAAATAAATACAAGAACCAGACTTCCTGCTCTTATCGTTTAATTATGAAGAATGATAAGAAGTTAAAAACCCTGAAAAGTCGATATGACATTATAAAATACTCATCTAACAATGAAAAACAAAAGTGACTGAAAATACAGCTGAGAAACAGTTTAGAGTTAATATCTGTCTCATGAATGAAATATTTTGCGTTTTAACGATTAGCCTGTATAATCCACTTTCAGTGCTCTACAAATAGTTTTCAGATGAAGCGCAGACAGAAAACCCCAAACCCAGGCGTACGTCAGCTCCAGAGTTTCTCCCTCTGTACCTGGATAACTCCAACCTAGCAGCACCTGTCTCTCTCCTCCTTTTCAGTTCCCGCATCATAAACTCATCATCATTCTGTGTTATAATTTACTTTTCTTTGTGTCTGACAAGGTTTGTGATCCTGCCACGTGTGTCACAAACCTCATCTTGCTTGTTTGTAGCTCCACAAAAGTGACTCTGCTTACGATCATCAACTGAGCGAGCACACGTGAGCCGTGACGCAGTTCACATAACGCTATGAAAGGCAGAAGAGGAAGTAGTTCTTACCAATCATTTAGACGATCCCAATAATGTTGTTGCTTTTTACTGTGTTCCTGTTAATGATAAACTCTAATTCTTTTTCAAAATTACTAAATAATAATAATAATGGATTGCATTTATACAGCGCTTTTCAGGGCCCTCAAAGCGCTTTACAATTCCACTATTCATTCACTCTCACATTCACACACTGGTGGAGGCTACAGTTGTAGCCACAGCTGCCCTGGGGCAGCCTGACTAAAATATCAATATTTTATTAGGAGAATCGATTCTAGAGCATAAATGTCTGTCATCAGAAGAATCAGTACATCAGTGTCAATCTGCACACCACTACTGTCGACCATAATATCCTATTAGAGCGATTAGAACATGCTGTAGGTATTACAGGTACTGCGCTGCAGTGGTTTGTATCATATCTATCTAATAGACTCCAGTTTGTGCATGTAAATGGAGAGTCCTCTTCACACACTGAGGTTAATTATGGAGTTCCACAGGGTTCAGTGCTAGGACCAATTCTGTTTACATTATACATGCTTCCCTTAGGCAGCATCATTAGAAGACATAGCATACATTTACACTGCTATGCTGATGATACGCAGCTCTATCTGTCCATGAAGCCAGATAACACACACCAATGAGTTAAACTGCAGGAATGTCTTAAAGACATAAAGACCTGGATGGCCGCTAACTTTCTGCTTCTTAATTCAGATCAAACTGAGGTTATTGTACTCGGCCCTGAAAAGCTTAGAAATATGGTATCTAAGCAGATTCTTACTCTGGATGGCATTACCTTGGCCTCCAGTAACGCTGTGAGGAACCTTGGAGTCATGTTTGACCAGGACATGTCCTTCAACGCACATATTAAACAAATATGTAAGACTGCGTTCTTCCATTTGTGCAACATCTCTAAAGTTAGAAATATCCTGAAAAACTAGTTGTAGTCAAATAATTCAAGTCAGATCTGTGTTTCTTTGTCACCTGATCAGGTGTAATGGTGGCTCCCAGTCCCGTTCAGAAAACTTGGGTTAACTCTGATCCAAAAACTAGCCAATAGCAGACTTTGGTGCAGTACCCATGTTTCACCAGGTGAGAAAACACTTTTGTTTCAGTGTTCGTTTTCCTGTTTAGGTGTCCCAGTGCTCCCAGTGGCGTCCGCAATGCTGCCTGCCTCTATCCAGATCACAGGCGAGATGCTGTCGGCGGCTGAAGTTCAAGACATCTGCGAGAGTCTGAAGGAGGATGGCGTGCGCCTGCTGTCTGTGCGTGGCTGCCAGCTCTCAGATCGCGACTTTGGGCGTGTCTGCCGCAGCGTTGCTGAGTCGCGCTCGCTTGCTCAGCTGAACCTTAACCTGGGCGTTGTCTCCAGTATTGGCCGGACGCGGCACCTGGCTGACGCCCTGAAGACTAACCGCTCCCTGCAGACCCTGTTGTGAGTAGAACTTAAAGCTGATTGGCCACTAAACTAACTGTGAATGGTTTGTAAGTCTCTAACTCCACCCCTCCAGCCTTCATGGCAGCCCACTGTTGGACGCCGGCTTAGTGACCCTGAACCCCGCCCTGTCCACCCACCCTTCACTGGTGTGCCTGGATCTTGGTGACTGCATGCTGGGAGACGAGGCACTGGGTCTGATCTGCGGGATGCTGCCGCCAGACGGCGCAAAGTCAGGTAACACCTTCTGCCCTCCCACCACAGGTGAGCCAGGTCTCTCAAGTGTGACCCTGAACCTGGTCCGACTCTCACAGACAGAAGCTCATTAAAAAAACTCCCGATTTGAGGAAGCCTGAAATAGCAAGGGTGCCTGAGGGGGATAACCCTCAGGCACCCTTGCTATTTCAGGCTCACATGACCTGAATTTGCGGGCGGCGCGGTGGCACGGTGGTTAGCACTGTTGCCTCACAGCAAGAAGGTCCTGAGTTCATTCCACCTTTCTGTGTGGAGTTTGCATGTTCTCTCCCGGTACTCTGGCTTCCTCCCACAGTCCAAAGTCATGCAGTTAGTGGGGTTAGGTTAACTGGAAACACTGAATTGCCCGTAGGTGTGAATGTGCAAGTGAATGTGAGTGTGAATGGTTGTCTGTCTCTGTGTGTTGGCCCTGCAACAGACTGGCGACCTGTCCAGGGTGTACCCTGCCTCTCACCCTATGACAGCTGGGATAGGCTCCAGCATCCCCCGCGACCCTGAAAAGGACAAGCAGAAGCAAATAGATGGATGGGTGACCTGAATGGCTCTGCTCAGACCACCACGCAGCAAAGCATTCTGGGAGTTTTAACTCTTCACTGTGTGTGTGTGGTAGGGCTCAGGGAGCTCACTCTCAGTGCTAACCCAGGAATCAGCTCCAAAGGCTGGGCTCGACTCTCCATTGCTGTGGCGCACAGCTCGCAGCTCCGCGTGCTCAACCTGGACTACAACCCACTCGGTAACACATGTGTCATGATAACATGATGTCATAACAGCGTGATGTCATTATTGTTTGACGCTCTCGCTCTGTTTCCAGGTGATCAGATTGCAGGGATGCTGGCAGTTGCCGTGGCATCCAGCAGGACTCTGGAGGTTCTGGACCTGGAGGGAACCGGACTGACCAACCAGTCAGCACAGGTCGACCAATCACAGTGCTCCATTCTCTTCTTTTTCTCCAGTTCTCATCAGCAGAGAGCAGCTCTTTAAATACAACTAGAATGCAGTTGTAAGAGAAGAGATGAGCGTCTGTTGGAAATCATTTAGTCTGGTTTTATTCACACCGTCAGGGTTTCTCCTCCGCTCTGAGAACAAAGCCACCATCCTGCAGTGATGTTTAGTCTGACCTGGTGGTGGCGCTGTGTCCCTGCAAAAAACTGTTCCCAGACCCTGAGTTTGGACTCAGTTTTCAGTTCACTTGTTTGTCCACCAGGGGGAAGTGATATGGCAGCATTGTGGCCTTGTTAGGGCTGTGTTTCCTGTTTCAACTACTTTCACAATAAATGCCTGAGTGTGTGGCCTGCGAAACTGCTGGATAAACAGAGACAATAACATAAATAAAAACACAGTGAATATCTAGAAGCTCTGAAGTGGTTGGAGGTGGAGGTAGATCACCTGTTCTTTCTTGAGCTTCAAAATGCTCTGAATGTTTTTGTTTGTTGTTTGTTTTTGTCAAGGTCAGGGAGTAAAATCCAGGAGAATGTAATTAATACTCAGTCCTCGCTAAACTGCATTTCTCACTGATGTATGTAAACTGGCTGTGTGGTCCAACAACAACTCAGCCACACATGTGGATAAGAGGCATGCACATGCGATTGGTGCGTCCCAGTACTGTAAACACAAAGGAGCACACCTGACTGTAAAGATGGTTTGCAGTCACGACCGAGTGGGGTCAGGTTCACTGTCCTCCCTGTCACGTTAAACATTTTGTACAGTTTTATTTTGAAGCCATGCTGCACTTCCTAAGAGATTTATAATGTGGTGGTCTCACCTGTGTGCAGGTATTCCTGGACATGGTGGAGAACTACCCGACCAGCCTGCGGGTCCTGGTTCTGGCTGAGAACGACATTAGTCCGGAGCTCCAGCAGCAGATCGGTGACCTGCTGTCTGAAGGGGAGGATGACGATGACAGAGAGGCCTTGCCTCTGGTGCCAGATCCTGCCTCCATCACTGCTTTCCAGCAAATCAGAGACAAGTATCACCCAATCAGAGACAAGTACCAGCTTCCCGCCTGGCTACCCCACAGCAGTAAGGGCTGACTATTCACCTTGTCCTCAGTTACAGAGTGTCCCTGCTCAGACTGTCTCTCCCTCAAACTGCACAAAACCAATACAGACCCAGCAAACTGGGATTGTTTGCCAGGTTATTTTACTGGCAAGAGCAATATTGCCCCCTTCCCCTACTATAGACTTCTCTTTTCCACTTTAATCTATTATATATCCTTTTCTATCCCACTTTGCCTTGTATAGATCTGATTCTGTCCCACTTTACCCACTAGAAACCCAGTTCTGTTCCACTTTCCCCAAAAAACACCTGATTCTCTGTTACTGTAATCTGTACAGAACCAGTTCTTCGAAACTTTAATCTCTATAAACACGGTTCTTTCCTACTTTACGAAATGTAAATCTGGTTCTGTCGCAGTTTATCCACTATAGTCAAAGGTTTACTTTACTCAGTACAGAGCCAATTCTCCCACTTTAGCTTATATAGACATGACTATGTGCTACTCAACACACTATAGACCTGGTTCTTTCATTATTTACCAAAAACAAACCTGGTTCTGTCCCACTTTACTCAATTTGAACCTGTTTTTTCCACTTTGTAGATCTGTTTTGTCCCACTTTACCTTGTATGGACCTGGTTCTAGTTCATTCAGTGTAGACTTGGCTCTTTTGTACTTTACTCAATAATTTACTTTACCAAGACCATTTTCTTCCTACATGACCCAATATAGAACTAGTTTTGTGTCACTTTACACTGTTTGTGTGTTTTTTAAAAAATATAAACCTGATTCTGTCCCATTGAGTATAGACTTGATTCTGTTGAAAATTCATCTCTATAGACCTGGTTTTGCCCACTTTATCCAGTTTAGATTTGGTTGTGTCCCACAATACCTTCTACAGACTTGGTTCTATCCAACATTACCCACTATCAACCAGTGTCCCAATTAGCCAGGTATAGATCTGGTTTTGTCCCACTATACTGAGTATAGACCTGGTGCCGTCCTTTGTGTGGTGTTTAGGTGTCCTTGGTGACAGTAGGAGGTGTGTATTTTGTATAACTGTGGACAAAGTGTTAATCTGGGTAACCTGCTACATATCTAGTCCCACTTGGTTTTACAATAATGGATATTTAATCAATATTAATTAATATCCCTTTTAAGATTTTCTGTTCTTTTGTGGTTCCTCTGTGATTCATAACAGCAGTGTGAGCTTGTCCTGATCTCAGGTCAGGTCAAGACCAGATAAATTATTCTTAAAAGCTGCAGTAACTACTGAGCAACAAATTTAAAAAGACACAGTGCAGACTCTTTGCTTTTTATTTCATACAGTGTCATTAAGTTTGAAAACCACTGCATACCAGCGATGAAGTTGAATTTTAGACTGAGTGTGATTTCAGCTTCTCAGCAAGTTCAGCAGCTTCATTTTATTTGAATGTGCCACAAATTTGGCAAACGGAGAGAAAATCTGCACACAAACCTAATCTAACAGCCTCTGTACACCAGGGGTGTCCAACTCCAGGCCTCGAGGGTCAGTGTCCTGCAGGTTTTAGACGTGTCAGCCTATTTAAATGGCTAAATGACCCCCTCAACATGTCTTGTAGTTCTCCAGAGGCCTGGTAATGAAGTCATCATTTCAGGTGTGCAGACCCAGGGTGACGTCTAAATCCTGCAGGACACTGGCCCTCGAAGCCTGGAATTGGACACCCCCGCTCTACACTGTGTCATTAGATGAATGAGGTGTTTTTGTCTTTTTCTCTCAAATGTTGAGACAAACTGATTGATCTTACTGCCGCTGTGACCGAGGCTTCAAATGATTGATCATGCATATTTAAACCTTTTCTACATCAGATTTTAGGTTGGTTTTCTTAAAGGAACAGTTCATTGTTGCCCTGTAGCTCAGTTCAGTATAAACAGAGGAATTAATGGACTTCCACCTAATTGTGCTTATTCCTGGACTTTTTCTGGAGTCTTTGAACTGACTTTTATTGATCCAGTGGAAGTAAATCAATCTAAACGTGTGATCTGGAAAGGGCACGGAGGCCGTGGTGTGAGCTGCTGGTCCTGGTTAGAGAAACCGTGCTGAACTATGGCGTGAAGTTCTCAATGTCTTATTCTTTGACCCCACAGACTCCAGCACCCAGGCGGTTTTGCTGACGTCAGGTCTAGGTGAGAGCTTATTGGCTGAGACTGAGATGTGACCCCTCCCACAAACATACCCATTTCCAGTCATGCTGCCGTCACTTTTTTCGGTTTGAATGGGTTATTTTTCTTCTGCACTGCACTTCTGTGGTTGTCAGATCACCTGATGGCTTGCACCCAATCACACGCCCCGCATGGTTCGATGTAGCACCTGAACACAGACGAGCAGAGAACTCAAACACGTCACGTGACCTCCACACAGGTGTTTGTTCTGCTTCTAATGAATGTACCTTTGGCTCTGTTGATTGGTTCTGATGTCACAATAATAAAACTGTTTACAGCTTCTTAAAAACAAAGACTCTGATTGGTTGTTTGCTGCCAGCACACACTTAAACACACTGAACAAGTTTGTCTGAAACTTGCTCCCATGTTTGGTGTTTAAAGGTGGCCCTTAAACCGATCTCCGTTTAGCGAGCGGGCCAGTGGGACGAGCGGTTTCATCCGTAAAACAGAAAGTGAGTCGGTCTTTCGTCAGCCCAGTGACGCTTCCTGTTGATGCTGTGAGGAAACTCGCTGAACAAATCCGGCACTGAAATCAACCTCGTGGTCCCGCCTCCACGCTCTTCACATCCCTTTGCCTCATCCCCGGAGTTCATCGCACACGGCAAAAAAGCTACAGTCCCGTTACCAGTCTTGACAAACAGAGCTACTGCTTTAAAGTTTTGGATCATTTAAATTAAAATTTCCAAAGATCAGTAAACACACAAAGTGAATCTGTGCCAGGAAGCGCAAAACTTCACTGTTTGATGAATTCAGTTTCACAGGTGACGAAAGATGGAAGGAGGAAGAGCGTTTTCAAAAGTCATAGACACGAACTGATGAAACCTTGCAGTTAGTTTCAAATATTTTAATCAGATGCAGTCACATGATTATTTAATAAATGTGACAACAACTGTAATGTGTGAGAGTATGGTGTGGTTCTGCAGGAGGTCTTGATGAGTCTTTATCTTTGTCTGAGTGTTGGTAAGTTTCCTGGCTGGTCTCAGTTTTATCGGTCGAAGGATAAAGATGCTCAAACACTTTGTGAAGGTTCGCTCAGACCTGCAGACGCCATAGAGCAGCAGCAGCACGCAGCAACAGGACGTGACGACTGTCATTACGGAGGTTAGGGCCGCACAGTGGCGAGGTGGTTAGCACTGTTGCCTCACAGCAAGAAGACCTCGACTCCACCATCTCTGTTTTCTGTGTGGAGTAGGTGGGTGCTTCTCCTTCCAAACACATGCAGCCAGTGGGCTTATTTTAACCATGATTCTAAATTGGACATAATTGTGAATGGTTGTCTGTCTCTCTGTGTTAACCCGTACCCGCCTCCCGCCCTTCGATACCTTCGCTACCTGCAATAGGCTCCACCCATGTGGAGCCTATTGCAGGTAGCGAAGGGCTGTGGAAAGTAATGGATGGATGTAAGAGTTTTTCCTTTTTTCTAATGGTAATGGTTTTTACCACCCCTGGTTTTTCATTTTACTTCACTGTAATGACCTTCCTGTGTTACCATGGCAACATGACTGCCTAAGAAAAGCCTGAAAAGACAGCATTAAACCTGAAGACACGTCAGTGGCTACAGATCCAGGCCGCTGACTCCTACCTGCAGGTCAACGGTTCAGTCCGGCACGTGATCCAGACTGACTCGGGGATCTTGGATCAGGACTCCTGCAGGCTCAGACGCCTCCTGGTGGAGAGTCAGACTGCTGCATCAAGTGTTCAGACATGAAAGAACCCAGGAGGCGAGCGGTAAAGTTCAGAAACAGCTTTAATGTCTGTGTGGGGATCTGTTCAGTGACATCAGAAGTTTCCGTCTGCGTTTTTGTCCCTGTAACGTGATGAGGTCTGACAGCTGTGTGTGTGTGGGCGGAGCACACGTGCATGTACACCATACAATAAATAAACATGTTATATACAAATACAGTCGTAACATATTCACACTTCACTTTGATGTGAGTAGATTTCATCTCAAAGATCAGACTGTGGTCACGTCCCATCAGGCTTCACTCAGTAACCCACGACGACGCCAAACTTTCATTTAGCAGTTCATGTTGGGCAGAAAGCTGCAGCTTTCTAAAAGCTGGCCAATCAAAGAAAGCTAAAACAGGAGGATTATTCTGAACTGTGAATCATGCAAAGCTGCTCAGTCTGAGAATAAAGAGGCGGAGCCAAGCAGCACAGATCTCCACCTGAAAACTTCTGGAAGCCTCAGTCAGAACTCCATCTGATTTTCATCCACATTTAAATTCTGGACTTTTGTCTTGTGTCGCTCGGCGTGGCCGAGTGTGGGCTGATGATGTCAGTCGGATTCTTTTAAAGGTCAATCTACTCACAGTTAGCACGATTTTATTTTCCAAGTGATTATAAGAAAAGAGTTGATAAATTATTGATTTATAAAATAAAGCTTCAGTTTCAATTGACCTTTTCAAAATAAAAGCCTCCACATGCCCCTGGGACAAGCCCCTCTGAGCTGACTGCAGAGGTGCACCCTGGGTAATGTAGGTGGGGTTTAAACTGTCCATTCAGTCGTCCTGTGACAACATGGATGATGTCATAGTTCAGGTGCTCGCTGGGAGCTGAACCTGAGGCAGGTGGAGCTGTGTCCCGGCCCCCTCCGGTCAGTCTAAATGACTTCTGTGTTGAGTTTCTTCTTTTCTGGTTCTGCTGCGCTCAGAAACCTGATTTGTCCCTCCTCCTCATCCGGCCATGCTCGCTGGTGGCTTTTCTGTCCTCTCTGTGAAGACGATGATGTCACAGAGGACCAGCAGGAGGTGTGTCCACAGTTCCTGCAGTGACCCTGCAGAACAAGGGCGGTGGTCAGCACCACCATGGTGAGCGTCACCCCTGCCAGCACCAGCACGATGATGAGCTGCACGTCTGACAGGCCGGCGCCACTGCGCTCACTCACAGTCACTTTCAGCAGTCTGTCACCGTGACGGCTGCTGTTCCTACCGTCGCCGCTGCTAGTTGTGATTCTCTGGCTCCTCCCTCTACGTCCTCCTCCCTCCCACCCAACCGTTGTCCAGCCGGGTTTGCCGGCGTCGCTGCTAGTTGGCGTCTCACAGATGTCTCCAGTGAAGCCAGGCCGGCAGACGCAGTGGAAGCCGCCAGCGCGGTCGAGGCAGCGGCCCCCGTTCAGGCACGGCTGACTGGCGCAGTCGTCCAGGTTGACGGTGCAGAAGCGCCCGCTGAATCCCACAGGGCAAACGCACAAGAAGCGGTTGAACCCATCAACACAGGTGGCGCCATTGGCACATGGCTTCATCAGACAGTCATCAACGTCAGTCTCACAGCGTGGCCCCGTGAAGCCGGCCAGGCAGCGACACGTCAGCTCTGGTGCGAAACCGTCAGCATCCTCACAGAGACCGCCATTTTTACACGGAGACCTGCAGGTAGAGAAGAGGAAGATAAGAAAACCAGCAGACTGCAGCAAACATCAATGCCTGGTTCATAAACAGGAAGTACCAGAACCTGCAGTTCATCTACCGTCCAGCAGAGGCAGCAGTGAGTCAGACTCCCACGTTAAAACTTTACAGCAGAAATTAACGTGTTTACAGCCTGATACACAAACTGTTCTGGGCTCTGTAGATAACATCCCCTCCATAACACCTGTATTAAACTTTTGTTACAGAATAAAGAGAGGAGGAAGTAGATGAGAGCAGAAGAAGAGTGTCAGGATATGCAGATGACACAGTTTTATATACGGGAGAAGACTCTGACAGTTTATCTGGATTTCATGTCAGCGGTCAGAGACAAATGTAACACCCACATTGTTTTGAGGCTTAAAGTTTGGATCATTAGGGGTGTGGCCTAGTTGATAGACAGGTGGACGGTGACACAGGCAGCTGTCCCTAAACTGGACCTCATGACGTGTTTGTGCTGTTGGAGCACTTTTAATGACATCATCAGGCCAATCATATGGCTGCTGTGAGGTTAGTGTACTAACAGAGCATCCAGAAGGCGGAGCTCCAATTTCAAGATTTTATTTGGATGGAGCACTGATTAGCAGAAATCTGTGTCCATGTGATGCTCCGCCCTCTCATCCAAAGTGCTAACTGAAATGCTCAAATCAATGATGTCACAGTGGCCACGCCCATCTGTTCTACAGTTTACGGTCTGCAGGTCGACAACAGTGTGTGCGCCTGAAGCTACTTCCCTCACAGACGTGCTCTTCTCCTTTACTGTAGTAAAATCTGTCAAATGTACTGAAGTCGTTTATTTTTACTGCTGCTGAAAAGTCATGTGACAATTACTAAGCTCATTAATCAGCATAATTATTCTGCTAATTATTAAAAATAAATTCAGCTGAAAACATTCCAGGAAAAACAGGAAACACTTTGTTGTTTGATCGGTAACGTCTGAGTGTGTTAGTGTGTGTCCTCTGAACCATAAGAGGAGCTCACACCTCCTCTGGTGACACGGGCCGGTCCTCTGCTGGCAGCTGTTGCCGTGGAAACCTTGAGGGCACAGACAGGTGAAGTCGCCGCTGTCCTGAATCACACAGGTGGCTCCGTTCTGACACGGCTGCTGCTGCGAGCACACGTTCAGGTCTGACAGACAGCAGGAGACAGGTGAGCTCAGACGCACTGACGGAAAGATGGCAAAAGAAAGATGGCAGACGTTAATGCACAGGTGACCTCTGACCTTTGTCGCAGAAGCGCCCTCCCCAGCCTGGCTCACAGGTGCACTGCCAGGGCTGCTCGCAGGAACCGTGCACGCAGCCGGGCATCGGCATGCAGCGGTCGCACAGTTCGCCGTCCCAGCCAGGGTCACACCTGGAAATGGGAAGGAAGCAAGGAGACATTAGGTGGAAAGTTAGTAAAATAGATCTGTGACAGAAACACAGATCAGGTGAGTTACACCTGTGTAAAGTCCTCCTGAACAAGCCACGAGCTGACAGGCAGCCGGGACATTGATCGGGCAGTGATGGATGATTGATTGATCGATCAATTGATTGATGGAGTGTCACCTGCAGACTCTGAACTCGTCACAATGGCTGTTGGCGATGCTGCAGCTGCAGTCAGTTTCTGCAGGTGAAAAACAGGTTCAGAATCAGAATCAGAATACTTTATTGATCCCTGGGGGAAATTATTTTTTGTTACAGTGCTCCATTTTAAACCAACATTAAGACAAGACAGACAATACACTAACTAAGAATAGTACAATATATACATATATATACATACATACATACATAAGTCACTTATAAATAAATATTTGGAAAAGAAACATGTGTAGTTGTAGCAGCAAACAGTGTGTTAAGTGGATGCGTTGTACAGGTTACATCAGTCACACCTGCACAGACGTTTAACATAGAGCATCAGAGCTCTTCGTTTGTGATGATGATGTCACTGTGCCCCTTTAATCAGATACAAACAGACAGAAGCAGCAAACTGACGTTCATTACCTGAAACAAAGAAAATTATAAAACTATAAAAGCAGCTGAAAGAGCCAGAAACCTGGCCTGATTGGCTGACCAAACACAGCCAATCAGCAGAGAGACTGAGGGGATGCAATCATGTGTTGAGGTGTGGCAGGTAGAGTCAGGTGGAGTCCCTGACCTCTGCTTTAATTTGTCAGTGTTCATTGTTGTTAATTATTTCTCTGTTTTTCTCTGACTGTGCCCCCATCCCCCTCATCATCGTCATCATCCTCATCCCGTTATCATCTTCTTCTTCGTCTTCATTATCTTTACCCTCAAAGTGTTTTTTATCTAGACGCCATTTTGGGACTGCCACGCAGCCACGGAGCTGCCGGGAATACTGAGCGCGCCTCTCATAACTGTAGCAGCAGCTGGGAGTTATGTGAGACCGGTCGGACAGCAGTGCGGGGGCTCCGGCTGACAGCTGGGAGAGCCCGGATTAGTAGGAACAATGAGCCGCCGAGCGCTTCGGAGCGTGCTCAGTGAGGATCCAGCTGTGACAGAGGTTTGTGTGTGTGTGCTGATTGAAGCTTCCTTTCTCACTGGTCTGCTGCTGTCTGATTGGTCAGGGGCACACCTGTGGCTCTCGTTAGCCATCCAATCAGAGTCCCTGATGGAGGCTGTAGTGGTGGAGGCGGTGCGAAAGGTCATGAGGTCACACTGCCTTTAGGAGCCCGCTGTTTCCTCCGAGTGTCCAGTTTAATTTGAGCGCTCGAGTGTTGCCCTCGGCTGTCGCACCGTGCCGCTATCACGGAGTAAAGTAATCTCATTACTGCTGTATCTACTGATGTAATTAGAATACCATACCTCCGATCTCACGCCAACGTCTGTAAGTGTGAAGATCATTTTAACTCAGAGAGAAGAAACTGTGAGTGTGGAGCACGCCGTGTTTCCACGTTAGCATGAAACACGTGACGACAGCTAGCACGCGGCGTTGGGGTTGCAATATTTGATTTTGCTCGTGTGCATCGTGACAAATGAATGCACACGTTTGTAGCCTCTGATCAATGGCTGAGCCTTGAAGCAGCAGTCTACAGAGTGATTGGTGCACAGCAGGAGGAGGTGTGATTATGTGACCTACCTTGACCTGCGCAGGGTGGAGTGATGATACCGTGGAGGACGCAACAGCTCAGCGCCAGCGTGGCGGCTGCAGCTCTGAGCACCCACATATCGACTGGGGCGAAGACGACGGCCTGAAACAGAAAACGGAAAGCTGGTCACGTGACCTGCAGGGTCGTACACACAGCAAGGACTCGACAAGCTGCAGGTAAATGTGAGCGCGCTCAGTAACAGCACAGACACACGAGACATGACAACAGACACAAACCAAACACAAGGCTTTTATTTTTAAATCCACAAAGGAAGGACAGAGCATCAACAGACGCCGGAAGACCGACGGGTACGACTGACTGTGTGAGGTCAGGAGGTCAGGGAGGCAGAGACAAGAGGGACAACCACGGAGCAGGACGCTACAGATACAGAGCGACTGGAAGCTCACCAAAGCGGACACACCATCTCCAATCCTACAAAATAAAAGTGTGAACCAAAAAACACAAAGAGGAAGGTGAACACGAGCCACAGAGCCCAGCGCCGCAGTCACACAGCGAGAGGAAGCTGACCCCAGATCAAACACGCATTGACTCCTGGGAGCTTTTCAAAAGCGTATCTGCGGCGCGGGAAGCTGAGACGCCGCTTATCAAACACAGCACTCTGTGATGATGCCACGGCGCATCTGAGAGAAGCTGTGAAGGAAAAGTTGGAGAGCATCAGGGATGAGGCGGCGAAGCTCAGACAGGAAGTGGAGTGATGCTTCCTGTTTGAGGTGATGTCACTGTACTTCCACATCTCGGGATTCCTGCTGGGATCTCTCAGAGCGTTTGTGTGATTTCTGTCGTTAAGCCTGGGTCAGGAGAGGAGATGTTTCCAGGAAGTGAAGCAGCATTTGATGTGACTGTCTCTTCTCTCCTCAGGAGGTTTTCAGGTGTAATGGCATCTACACAGGAAGTTCTCTCACTGCTGAGTCTGAAAGTCGTCAGCTGACGGTCAGAAACGAGGGAGGAGCTTATTGCTGAGGAGGTGTGGCAGTGCGGCGCTGCCTTGGGATACAGCAGCTGATGGAGAACTCGAGCAATGTTCAGCGGTTCCAAAACATCACGAGGCTTTCTCTTTCCTGCTGTTTGATTTGATTTGATATACCTTTATTAGTCCCACAAGGGGAAATTTCATAAGGCTGCCGACCTACTGCACGCAATGGCAGCGCCATCTTACCCTCCGACCATAGATACATTACACAAAACATCACATGGGGAAGACAGGTCAGAGAGGTATAACAATGGAAAATGCACCATATGAGGAAAGATAAGGAGAAAAAAATAACTCCCCCCAAACTGAGCTCCAACAGGGAGATCAGTTTGAGAACAGAAAAAAACACCTCTGCACATGAAAAAACTCTTAATACACCAAAGAAACACATGACAAGCAACAGGGGGGGTAAAGGTGAGAGACAGACGAATTAGACAGCACATCCGGGCCTGCAGCCTGTGCGCTGGTCTCCTTGATCTCCGTCAGCATCGGAAGGGAATAAGCGTCGAAGGCGTTTGGAAAGGGAGGGAGGATGAGTGTGTGCATATCAGTGTATGTGTGTGTGTGTGTGTGTGTGTGTGTGTGTGTGTGTGTCCAGAGTTCAGCTGAGACAGTGTCCTCCGCCCTGCTAGGCTAAGTAAACAGTCTTCCAGCCAACCCAGGTGGCCTTGCATGGAACAGGAAGAACAGACTAAACACAGTTGTTATCAGGGAGTTTTTGTTTAGTTCCTTCCAATGTAGACAATCCGAATGTTATAGTTTCTTTCCACTGTGTTCCTGTTAATGATAAACTACAAATTTACCCTAAATTACTAAAATATCGATATTTTAATGTGAGAATCGATTCTAGAACATAAATGACTTGTATCGGAGGAATCGATATTTCAGGATCGATCCGCACATCACTAGCCGAAGCTTTAGACTCCCTCCTTGTCCTCCTTCAGGTGCTCGTGGCTCGCTCTGAGCTGGCCTGTTGCTGTAGTGACGGCGCCTCAGGACGCTCTGCCCACGCGCTCGACTCGCAGGCGGGAAAGAGCACGGATCATTTTTCCTGAGATTACAGCGACGAGCTCAACCTCCGCACGGGCAGGAACCGACATGCCAGATCAGTGTGTCTGGCATACCACAGCGCGCGCGCACACACACACACACACACACACACACACACACACACACACACTTTATCCTGCCTGTTTGCTCCAGAAAGAGAAGAATGAGGGGAGTGTATGAGGAGAGATGGCAACAGGTGGCCAATTTAATGCTTCAGCACACACACACACACACACACACACACACACACACACACACACACACACACACACACAACAAGCTGACTCACTGCATCCAAGTGTTTCTGTGGAAATAAACCGGCGGTCTGTGTGAGCGGCATCGACAGGGGGCGGAGACAGGGCTGTGAGGTCCCGCCCTCCACCACGCCTGAGTGTAACCACACACACCTTCAGCTTTCATCGGTGTGTGTTTGTTTTGATGTGTTGTGGAAACTCGCCGTGTGTTTTTCTACGATCGTGTTTAATAACTGGAGGGAGTGGCTAAAAGAATGAACTCGCTGACTCACCTCGCCGCACTCAGGCTGACCACATGTCGGCCAGTGTGCGGCGAGATTATTTAGTTTCGTTTTTATTACAGCATTTTCACGTGAATTTCATTTTAATATCTTTATTTTCATTTTCCTGTTATTTTAATTTTATTTAAATAATTTTCTTATTTGTTTTATTAACATAATAAAATTATTATAGTTTTATTATGTTTTGGAATATTTTTTATTTGTATTTTTATTCCTTTTTTACTTTTTTATTTTGACTCAAAAAAAATAAATGAATTCATGGATTTTTAGACGTCATGTTTTCAAGATCAGCATTTGGTTTGTTGGCTCCTTGTATGATGTTAGCGTGTGTGTGGAATCCCGAGGCGTCTGCGTATTCTCCCTGGCATCGTGATGCTGATACTGACGCTTCCTTCAGTCTGAAAGATCCTCCAGCCTCAAGGGCGAGCTTTCAGCGGAGCTCCGCCTCGTTCACTGTTTGATGTTCAACTTGTTTTTTCCATTATAACTTCCTCCATCCTTCAGAGGCGGCGAGGGTTTGTACAGCTGTAAACGATACCTGTGAGAGACTCTGTCCCTCAATGGTTTGCTTCAATTACAACTTTAAGACCTACGTCCATCTGTGATTACAACTTCTTCATCAAACCCGCAGACATAAGGCTGCAAAGATGGTGCAAAAGGACTCCACCCATTGCACAGCTGGGGGAATTTATGGGGTGTTTATGGGGGAGGACGAGGTGAAACATGAAGAAATGTTTCAGGAAATGAAACGATAAACGTGAGTGCGAGGCTGAGTGCACACCGCTGGCAGCCAGGAAGCAGATGAGGAGGAACATCTTAGAGCGTCTTTGATGTCGGCGACTCTGACTGGTCGAACGATCCGCTAACAGGAACACTGAGAACGGTGCCTTGCACTGCAGGTCGGCGCCGTTGCCCTGGCAACAGAGTCAGAGAATGGGGGATAGGAGGGGCAGCGGGTTTCCGTGGACGCAGGCAGGATGCGGATGCTGTCCCCACTGTGATGTTTCTGAGGGTATCATCAGTCTGACACGGCTTGCATCACCGTGTGTTCATGCATCATAATGCCTGCTGCTAGGGTCAAAGGTGAAACAGCCTCTGAGAGCTGCAACATTTCACTCCGCAGACTCTGCTGTGAAGCTGCATCTAACTGAATCTAGCTGGACAAGAGTTGACCAATCACAGAACATCTTCAGAAACAAACCACTCATCCAAACATCCATCCTTCCATCTAAACATCCATCCATCAAACATCCATCCATCCATCCATCCAAACATTCATCCTTCCATCCATCCATCCAAACATTCATCCATCCATCTAAACATCCATCCATCCAAACATCCATCCATCTAAACATCCATCCATCCATCCAAAGATCCATCCATCCATCTAAACATCCATCCATCCATCTAAACATCCATCCATCATCATCCATCCATCCATCCTTCCATCCTTCAATCCATCCATCCATCCATCCATCCATCCATCCATCCATCCATCCATCCAAACATTCATCCTTCCATCCATCCATCCATCCATCCAAACATTCATCCATCCATTCATCCATCCTTCCATCCTTCAATCCATCATCATCCACCCATCCATCCATCCATCCATCCATCCATCAATACATCCATCCATCCATCCATGCATCTAAACATCCATCCATCCATCATCATCCATCCATCCATCCATCCATCCATCCTTCCATCCTTCAATCCATCATCATCCACCCATCCACTCATCCATCCTTCCATCCATCCATCCATCCATCCATCCATCCATCCATCCATCCAAACATTCATCCTTCCATCCATCCATCCAAACATTCATCCATCCATCTAAACATCCATCCATCTAAACATCCATCCATCCAAACATCCATCCATCCATCCATCCATCTAAACATCCATCCATCCATCTAAACATCCATCCATCATCATCCACCCATCCACTCATCCATCCATCCATCCATCCAAACATTCATCCAAACATTCATCCTTCCATCCATCCATCCATCCAAACATTCATCCATCCATCTAAACATCCATCCATCCATCCATCCATCCATCCAAACATTCATACTTCCATCCATCCATCCAAACATTCATCCATCCATCCATCCATCCATCCATCCATCCACTCATCCATCCATCCATCCATCCATCCATCCAAACATTCATCCACTCATCCATCCATCCACTCATCCATCCATCCATTCATCCATCCACTCATCCATAATTCATCCATCCATCCATCCATCCATCCATCCATCCATCCATCCATCCATCCATCATCATCCATCCAGCCATCCATCCAGCCATCCATCAATACATTCATCCATCCACCCATCTATAATTCATCCTTCAATCCATCATCATCCACCCATCCATTCATCCATCCACTCATCCATAATTCATCCTTCCATCTATCCATCCATCATCATCCACCCATCCATCCATCCATCCATCCATCCATCTATCCATCAATCCATCATCATCATCCATCCAGCCGTCCATCCATCAATACATTCATCCATCCACCCATCCATAATTCATCCTTCCATCTATCCATCCATCATCATCCACCCATCCATCCATCCATCCATCCATCCATCCATCCATCCAGCCAGCCATCCATCCATCAATACATTCATCCATCCACCCATCTATAATTCATCCTTCCATCCTTCAATCCGTCATCATCCACCCATCCATCCATCATCATCCATCCATCCATCCATTCATCCATCCACTCATCCATAATTCATCCATCCATCCATCCATCTATACATACATTCATCCATCCACCCATCCATAATTCATCCTTCCATCTATCCATCCATCCATCATCATCCATCCATCCATCCATCATCATCCATCCATCCATCCATCCATCCATCCTTCCATCCTTCCATCCATCATCATCCACCCAGCCACTCATCCATCCATCCATCCATCCATTCATCCATCCATCCATCCATCCATCCATCCATCCATCCATCCATCCATAATAGCTGTTTCCATTAATGTGACTGTATGCAGTGAGCTACTGAGCTACTTTGTTAACCAAAGTGTCAGATGTGAAAACATCAGTGCGTTTCTGTAGAGTTTTACAGATAGTTAGGACTGGGGTCAAAGTTCACATGAGCAGAAGTTCTCCCTGTCCAGTTCCAGTTCTGTGTTTAACTGTGAGTTAACCTGCATCAGCTCATTTTAGGCTAACCTAAGCTCTATTTAGACTGTTTTAGAGGCGCTCAGTAACAGCCTAATGAGTTTGACAGAATGATAACGCTGAAAACAAAGCATCACTTTCACTGGTTTACAGAAACATTCAGATTCACAGTCTGGTGTGAAATCAGAGCTTGAAACAAAGAACAAAGAAACTCATCCTCACATTCAGTCACACAGGAGGTGAAACGGTAAAACCTTCAAGAACTTCAAGAACACAGCACCGACTGATGGAACTATAACGTATAATGACTGCCAACCATCTGTGCAACGCCAGCTGTTCCTGATGAAGGTGAATATTTCTTTCCTCTTAAGCAGAGAGCTGAAGGACCATTAAACCTCACTGTAAAACTGCCCTGAATCACAGCATTTAATTCAGCTGCTGCAGCTCCTGATCCACCTGATGGTTCCACATGTCAGGAAGAGCCACACACCACACCTGCCTAATCACTTGCTGCAGCTGGGTCTAGAGATGGCTTTATAAGTAACGCTACTTACTACAGCCAGCTTGAAGGCCTGTGGTACATAGCTGATTATTAGATATAGGTTGATCATATTTAAGATTGAAGCATTAATTAATGGCAGGACCTCTTTGAGCAGTTTTGTAGGAATGGGGTCTAAAAGACACATTGATGGTTTGGAGGAAGTAATTATTGAAGTTAACTCAGAAAGACATCTACTGTGATAAAGTCCACTCCCCACTGCTCAGTATCAGGAAACACTGTTAAATGTTCAGTTTCTATGCCATATGTTAAAACAAGATCTAGAGTGTGATTAGAGTGGTGGGTGGGTTCTTTCACATTTTGACAGAAGCCAGTTAAGCCTGAACTCCCTTCATATGCACAGGTCTGAGGACACACCTGGGTGACTCGGGACTGGAACTGTGGCTGAGCTGCAGCAGCTGGACTCTGCAGGTGTGCGCCATATTTGACTGACAGACAGTATTCAAAAGACTGAATGCCTGAAACCTGATTTCTCTCCGATGACCAGCAGGGGGCGACTCCTGTGATCTGAGAGCAAATGTACGCCCTGCTCAGTGCACAGGCTCAGTCTCTGGTTGCAGGTTTGACTGAATGAAACATGAGCTTCCCAAAGGTCATCACTGAATGGACTCTTAGGCAGGTTAACATTTACTTCCTGTCATGTGACTCATATTCCTTTGGTGGATGTTTGTGGTAAACAGGACAGTTTGTACTCAGTCATCCCTGTAGGCTCATAGCTCAGGCTCTAAACACTCAGTTTATCAGTTTTTTCTGCTCTGGGATCTGTATGATGTCAGAGAGAGAGGATGGTAGTCCCACCCACTTGCTGGCAGCAAATCAGAAGAAAGCTAGTTAAGAAAAAGGGAGGATCCCATTGGTATAAGACAAAGAAGGCTCATTATGAGCTGTGAATCAAGCACAGCTGCTCTGAGTGAGAGAACAAAAATAAGGAGCTGGAAATGAACCGCACCGCGTCAAGCTTTACATTTTAGGAAATAAAACCCCAAATTACCAATTGTTCTGTAGAGGTCAGAGGTAGAGCTGACGCAGTAGTCCATTAAACCACCACAGAAGAAGTTTATTTGTTTGGTATTTAATTGTCAGTTTCTATCAATATCTCCTCAGCCCCAGTGATCCTTACAGTCACATGATCTTTACGTCATGTTTGTTCCTGACTCTGTTTCACTCTTTGAATTTACCAGTGGAAAACAAGGAGAAACCTTGTGGTTTTGTCACCTTCTCACACGCGACACCGACATCTTAAAAATAACTGCGAGCCAAAGAAAACATCCAGCAGCCCGCACCAATCAGAGATGTCAGGAAGTCTGTACCTGCTGCACGGCAAAGTTTAGAGAGCGCAGCCTGGAAACCAGAGCCAGAGTGTGATCTGCGATCTGATCTGCGATCTGAGCCTCAGGAACTCTGGACTCTGCAGCAGCAGCGCTCAGTGACAGCTCTGAGCTGTTAGGGTGCTTACCTCGAGCTGGCAGCTTCCTCCTCGCTGATCCGCTGTCACAAACCAACTTGATATTCAGCTGCCGTCCACCCCGTGTCTCCAACACACACTCGGACACGCACACACAAAAACACTGTGGGACACACACTGCGCCGTCGTTCAGAGTGTGTGTGTTTGAAGCTGCAGACGAACGACGGGGAGGCGCTGCTCCGGCCGTCCTCCCCTCCTCAGAAAACACTCCCCCTCTGCAGGGTACGACCCCGACACAGCCCCCTCTGTGTGTGTGTGGAGGAGGGGCTGTGTGCTGTTACATGTGATCAGAGCAGGTTTACTCACCTGGAGCAGGGCTCTCAGGTGTAATGGGTGCTGATTGGCCGATTACGCTCGGAGCTGAACATACTCCTTTGACCTTCAGCTTTTTTTCACACTGACTTTAAACAGGAAAACCCACAAAATCCACGAATATGATATTAATCATGTGACTACTTTTCCTGAAAATGTCCCAACAAACGGCCGGCTCACCTGACTGAGGAGGCGGGTCGAGTCTGTGGCATTGTCACAGCTCATCTCTTTTAGCTCCACCACAAATCACAGAAACGTTCATAAGGACTTATGAAAGGTTTCTATAATAAAGTCTGAGTGACGGATCAGGTGACAGCGCTCTGACCACCTGCGCAGTCTGCAGGTAAACATCTACAGCATGACGCTGGCTAGCCTCTGTGCTACGGGAACTTCCTGTGGCGAACCCAGCCGCCACGCAAGGCTTCACGGTACTAAAGGCAAACTTATTACTGAAGTCGCTGCTCTGGAGCAGCAGGTATGAATACACTCAGAGCAGAGACTCCCACAAACAGCTGGATGCAACAATGAGCCTGTAAGTCAGAGCGCTGCCTGCAGGGGGCAGCAGGATGCCCCTGTGTTTGTGTGGCAGAGATTAATGCACGATGTGTGTGTGGTTCACAGTTTGTGTAACTGGCGGCGGCAGAAAAACACTCTGCAGTGTTCCAAGCAAGTCTCCTCCCCCTCTCCTCCCCAAGTGTTTGTTCAGGCCTCCCTCCTCTATCTGATCCTCCTCTCGTCTGTTATGTCTCTGCGCCTCAGCTCCCAGCAGGGCGAGCGCTGTCTGCGTTTGTTACTGAATCAGATCCGCCTTCAGATCGGGCGCTGCCTCACGTCCCGGCAGGCTCGGACTCGCCCTGCCTGGAACGCCGTGGTGCTTTTAAATGTTTTAAAGAGACTCTGAGGGAGCCACAAGCTCTCAGAGGAGAAGCTTCACTTTGACCCTGAAGCTCTGAAACAGCTCCACTTTGCACAAATCAGACCTTTCTTTATTCAGCAGACTGAACAGCGCCCGAGGAGATTCCTCAGACTGTTCTACAGTTTGACCTTTGACCTTTGCTTTGACCTTTGCTTGGAACCTCCCAACAGTTCAAACTGGTTCTGGTGTCAGATCGGTTTGCTCAAACTGCTCAACACTGCAGATATCCACAAAACCAGATTATTACCAGATGTCACAGTTTCATCTCTGAGCATGAACACCAATACCAGGCTCAACTTTTACCCAGAATGCACTTTGTCAACTTTCCAAGTGAAAATGGGGAAAGAGATGAAAGTGGGCAGTGTGTGAGGGATCATCACCCTGAAGCTGAGAGAGCAGGAACCTGGTTCAGAGTCAGACCGAGGGCCGGGCGGTGGGACTAAAGCTGATCTGGGTTCAGCTTTGATGGCTCTGGTTTGGAGCAGAGCAGGTGTACGGGGCTGTGACACTTTCACAGATATTTTTATCCGATGATGGTTTGGTTCTGCTCAGGTGATGAACCAGGTGATGCTGGGGCGGACAGGGAACTCGGGCCATGCTCACGGGACAAAGTGTCGCCGCTGTGAGACGGTCCTCGGCCCTCTCAGAGAGCTCCTCTGGACCTGATCTTTAACAACCTGCAGGATCTGTGTGGCGGGAACATGACGCAGCTTCAATGGTGGAGGACGAGGCTATGACGCCCGCTCCCTCCATCCTCAGCAGCGTGTGTCTATCGATCAATAATCAATACCTGCTGGTTACTTGACTTCAGCTTAGCAGTAACTCGATCCTCCCGTGATGGCATCTGGATCTGAGCATGTACCGAGGTTTGCCCTGCGGTGGGTAGCGGGTTAATATAGGTAGCAGCGCTGTTGAGGGGTTGATGATGGTGTAACCTGCAGCCAGGGCAGCTGGGAGATTCCCGTGTTGGAGCACCGGAGTCACATCGAAGCTCTGTTTACCCTGGGGGGGTTCAGCCTTGACCCCTCCATCACCGCAGCAGCTGAGGAAGCCTCGTGCACACATACCCACTCTCAGGGTGATTAATAACCAATGTGTGTGACCTCTGACCCCAACATGCAGCCGTTTCAGCCTGAGAGCAAACACCGACATGCTCGGGAGGTGTGAGGTTTCACTGAGAATCTCTGCGTCTCTGAAGGGCCACAGCAGTTTGTGTTTAACTCTGTGAGGCTGTTATCAGTGATGACCCCTGACCTCTGACCCCTGAGCTTGGAGAGAAGCAGTAAACAGTGTTTGATGTTTATCAGAATGACTTTTGTCTGACTGCTGAGACAAGAACAAGTTTAAACCTAAAGAAATCTTGTGAGTGGGTAACAATGCTCAGTGAGGATGACTCAGACCAGCAGGCCCAGTTCTGCTCTGGTTCTGGTTTTAGAGAAACTTCCTGAACCTGGGCGTGTCCGTGTCCTTCCTGTCCTGCTGTAATGGTGTCTGAGTCTAATCCCTGAATGTAGTCTAAAATAATCCCGGCTCCTCTTCATGCAGTCTTCCTCCTGCCGGCTAGTTCCTGAGGTCAGAGAGACACGAACAGCTGCCGGGACTCAAACCGCCGGCGTGTTCTCCATTCCTCTCATTCCTCCCATAGCCATTGGGAGGGGGGGGGGGGGGGAGCATTGTTGTGGAGCAGCTGGACATTGTCTTCTTCTTTGCGGGCAGCGAAGACTCGATGAGCTCAGCAGCTGCTGTGTGTCATCACTTTACACACACACACAGTTTTTTTTCATATCCTTGTGGGGACATCTAATTGACACAATACCTTCCATAACCCCAACCCCAAGCCTAGACCTAACCGTGACCTAACTGTGACATTTTCAAAAATGCCTTCAAACTCGTGGGGACAGGTCCAAACATAGTACACACACACAGGTGGATGAAAGTTTAATGACCTGCAGGAGGAAGTGGGACACTGCAGAGGGGACAGCATGACAGTGAAGCGACATGTCACATGTCCTGCTGCCACACTGCAGGGAAGCGTGTGCCCTCAGTCCTGTCTGCAGGTGCCGACAGATGGATAAAGACACCAAAACTGTAACCGCCTGCTTCACGCCGTCCAAACTGATCTGCAGAATACCGGTAATCATCACAGAAGAAGAACAATCAAACATCTGCAAATAATAAACAAGGCATCCCAGCCTCTCCTCAGTCACTGTGTCCTCTGTCAGGGGCTCGTTAGCATCACTGATATCCAAACAGCTGAGTCTGAGCCCCGCCCCCTCTGTCTCACCTGTGTCAGCCTGCTCTCCCAGGTTCTGCAGTTTGGGGGCTGAGCTCAGAGATCAGCCCACCTCACCCCTACTTGCACTCCGTATATAGATGTGAAGAAATAAAATGCAGTTTGTCCCTTGATTTTTTGTTTTAACTTGTGTTAAAATAAGTTCTTTAAAAAGCCAAAAATGATTTAATATGAAGACAACATGAGCCGAGAGTACAAACATGCTGAGGCTGTTAGTTCAGTCAGAGAGTCACAAAAGTCACAAACGCATGTCTGCACGAACACAATGACAGCAGAAGTGCTGCCCTGTGTCTGCGCAGACAGAGCTGTGTTTATTTGGTCGTTCAATCAAAGGCTTCAGTTAGTTACAATCTGCGTTCACGTTTGTAGTTTTGTTTTGTTTGACAATATTTGATATTTAAAAAACAAACATTTTCAAAATTATTGGTGGGTGGTTTCTTGTTTATTTTTTGTACTACTTGAACACTTGGCTGTCCAATGAGACGACAGTGCCAGCAGCGGCTCATTTCAGTTTGACACCCCTGATGAACTTACCTGAATGAACTCTGTTCTGTGGGCGTGACATCAGGTGAAAGGCAGACAGCTCAGGTAGGAAGGTCCAGAAACACCTGGAAGGTAGAGAGGAACAGGTAGACAAACGGCACATGTGCACGGGGTTTACTGGGTCAGCTGTGAGCGGCTGATTACAGCTACAGACTCACACACCAACACAGACTCTGATCAGGACACACATGTGGATGCGCAGAACTTTGTGTCATCAGAAACTGAATTTGAATAATTTAAATTCGAATATGAATTGCTCAGATTGAATCTGAATTGTAACTTAATAAATGCTTTTTAAAACTGAATTTGAATTAGCCTGATTTGAAATTCAATGTATTATAATAAACTTTATTTATAAAGCACACTTAAAAACCAAGGGTATGCCAAGGTGTTTAACAAGTAAGATAGAGTATAGGAGGAGGATAATAGAAATAGGACCAAAGCAAGTACTAAGTATGCAAGCAGATAACTGTCACTGATACATAGGAAAGCAACAGGTATAGAGCAAACAAGAATTTAAATGAGCATAAAAGTGCATGATATAAAATCATAAAAGAAATATTAACTAGAGGGAAAGGCAAGATTGAATAAGTGGGTTTTTAATCGTGATTTGAACAGTGCAATGGAATCAGATGCGCGGAGGTCGAGAGGAAGGTTATTCCACAGTCCCGGGGCAGCCAGAGCAAACGCACGGTCACCCCGGGACTTCAGCCGAGATCTGGGTCGGGTCAGAAGTAGTTGAGTGGCAGATCTGAGTGTTCTAGCAGGAGTATGTGGTTTGAGAAGCTAGAAAAGCTAGCAAAGGAACCCAGGGCAGCACAGAGTTGGGCACGAGGGATTTTACTGTTGAAAACCACAGTCTCAGTCTTCTTATCATTTAAAACGAGGGAATTACTCAGGAACCATTCTTTGACCTCCCGCATGCATTCTTGAAAGTAGTGCAGGGACACAGCAAGGTCGTCAGTAAGGTCAAAATAGATCTGTATGTCATCGGCATAACAGTGGAAGGCAATATTGTATTTTTCAAAGATTGCTCCTAGAGGGAGCAAATACAATGAGAAGAGAATAGGGCCTAAAACTGATCCTTGAGGTACACCACAACAGACCGGAGCGGAGGAAGAGGAGAAGGTGCCTAAGTGAACTGATAAGGATCTATCAGCGAGGTATGATTTAAACCTCGTATTGGTTTGAAAATGATCGGAACTAAATTGAAATTGAATTTTATACTTTGAAAATGAATTCATTTGTTTTGAAACTGTATTTTAACCTTTAAAAATGAAGCTCTCAAATAATTTCAGTTTCAGTCCTACAATTCAGTTTTTTGGGACTTACATCCGGTTCTGATTCCAGAGTAATCAAGCGCAGATTAATAGAACTCCGTTTTAGAGGACTGAAAGTGTCACTGACGGGAATCTATAGCATCTTGAGCTGAATTAAGACCTCAGAAGTCATTCGTCATGTCGAATGACCAGCGGATAAACTCTCAGGTTGGTAATAAATGTATTACATGTATAAGAACAAGAAAGAAGAAGAAGAAAGAAAGAAGACCGCTGTCCTGCAACTTTTCCATGTGTTCCTGTTGCAACACATCCATCCATCCATCTATTTGCTTCCGCTTATCCTATCCGGTTGTTCAGTGATGACGCGACGAATCCTACTTCCGGGTCTAAAGTAGTCTGCGTTTAATATGGCTTTTGTGTTGTTAACATGTTTAATGTTATGTATTTTCTTCTATTTAATCTCAAAAAGCTCCTAAAACAGTCAGTGATCACTGTTGACCTCCCTCGGCTTTTATTACCACTAATCATTTATTTAAGCTCAGTTTTTAAAACCTTAGGATGTAACTACAGCCCAGCCCATGCAGCAGTATATGAATGACTAACCTCGTATTGTGGATGGATTATCTCAGTTGTTCTCCTGGCTGAAGTTTGGTCCTTTTACAGCATCCTGCCATGCGATTACATTTGTTCCTGACCACCGAGAACACTCACGTTAACTTTTATCGAGTGGAAAAAAAGTTAGCTTGTTTATATTATGCTAACATAGCTGTGTCGCTAGCAGTCACGTAGCACATCATTATATACCAGCTAGCCCAACTTCAGTAACCCTACAAACGTCACTGCTGTTTAGTTTTCTGTCTTCATTTATGCTGGAAGTGATAGCAGAGCTGTACGTTTGAATTTGTTTCCAAAACCCCGCAGTCAGGACATGCTATATTGTATTTAGATAGAAGCTAGCGAGCTAACTCCCTGCTAACTTCTAACTCCGTTAAATGTCATAAATTCCGTTTTCATGGATGCCTGGATGTTAAACTCAATTGTTACACCTGGTAGAGCAGAACGC
Source organism: Aulonocara stuartgranti (assembly GCF_965226115.1). Taxonomy (NCBI): domain Eukaryota; kingdom Metazoa; phylum Chordata; class Actinopteri; order Cichliformes; family Cichlidae; genus Aulonocara; species Aulonocara stuartgranti. The sequence goes on from NC_138949.1 coordinate 34,865,838, forward strand.
TGATCATTTTATTAAAGATGAAAGACTTTAGACAGTTTTTCAACTCTCAGTAATGCCATAGTGATCGTTTGATATATGGACCTGCAGCGGAGTTTAGACCCAGACACGGCTAGTGACGTCAGACTGAACAACCGGATTCAGGGTCGCGGGGGGCGCTGGAGCCTATCCCAGCTATCATAGGGCAAGAGGCAGGGTACACCCTGGACAGGTCGCCAGTCTGTCGCAGGGCCAACACACAGGGACAGACAACCATTCGCACTCACATTCACTCGCACATTCACACCTAGTGGCAATTTGAATTTGTTGCAACACATCTGAATATGATTAGTAGGTCATTGGCAAGACTATCCAGTCTTTAAGTGATGACATGATGAATTCTGCTTCCAGGCCCAAAGTACTCTGCGTTTATTAAGGCTGTTGTGTTTTTAACGTGTTTTAATGTTTTGTATTTTGTTCTGTTTAATCTCAACAAGCCCCTAAAAACAGTCAGTGATCACTGTTGGCCTGTTTTTATCACCACTGTTCATTTTAAAGCTCAGTTTTAAACCCTTAGAATGTAACTACAGCCCAGCCCATGCAGCAGTATTTGAATGACTAACCTCGTATTGTGGATGGATTATCTCAGTTGTTCTCCTGGCTGAAGTTTGGTCCGTTTACAGCATCCTGCCATGCGATTACATTTGTCTCTAACCATCGGGAACCCTCACGTTAACTTTTATCCAGTGGAAAGAAGTTACTGTTCATCCTCCAGCTTTACTGTTTATGCTAACATAGCTGTGTCGCTAGCGGTCACGTAGCACATCATTATATAGCAGCTAGCCCAACTTCAGTAACCCTACAAACGTCAGTGCTGTTTAGTTTTCTGTCTTCATTTATGTTGGAAGTGATAGCAGAGCTGTACGTTTGAATCATTTCAGAAATCTCTCAGTCAGAACATGGTGTATTATATTTAGATAGAAGCTAGCGAGGTAACTCCCTGCTAACTTCTAACTCCGTTAAATGTCATAAATTCAGTTTTCATGGATGCCTGGATGTTAAACTTAATTGTTACACCTGGTAGAGCAGAACGCGGATCGTTTTATTACAGATGAAACTCTCAGTAATGCTGCAGTGATCATTTGACTTTGGGACCTGCAGCGGAGTTTGGGCCCAGACATGGCTATTGACGTCAGATTTAAAGACCAGATAGAACTTGACTGCATGCTGAGGTGGGAGTGGACCAGAAAGTAAGGAAATCCAAAGTGCCATTAAAACCAGGAGAGGTTTCTTATATATTTTAGAAGAAGGTATTATTAAAAAGAATTCAAAATAAATTATCTCAATGCCATATTTTATTTAGGAACCCTAGAGAGCACTTTGCAAAATAACACATTCTTATCATTTCACCCTCTGATGGGACAAGCTACGACTGTCAGGGAAGGTGATGTAGGTACAGAGCATGTGAGAGTGGTCAAGTAAATGTCACTTGTCTAGATGAAGGCACAAGAGGGATCAATGGCAAGGCGTAGAGATTCATTATCTTCAGTCTTCAGTGGACACTCCATTTCTGGCACAAAACACCTGTAAAAGCTGGTCGATTTATGAGGTGCCTTGGTGACCCGACAATTTCAGCCTGTCAAACATAATAATGGAGCAGTATGTTAAAAAAAAATCCAGCTCAAGATGCTGTAGATTCCCGTCAGTGACACTTTCGGTCCGCTTGTAAAACGCAGTTCTATTAATCTGTGCTCGATTACTCTGGAACCAGAACCGATGCAAGTCCCAAAAAACTGAATTGTAGAACTGAAACTGAAATTATTTGAGAGCTACATTTTTTTTTTGTGATTAATATTTTATTGTACTTTTAGAACACTACAGTCCACCGCAGAGACAGATTACATCACATAAAAAAAACATCAGCATAGCAGCAGAAAAGTAGAGAATACCAAACCAAAATGAGGGGGGGGGGGGGGGGCAAACAAAGCAAGAGACAAACAAAAACATGAAAAAAAACAACAACAAAAAACAAACAAACAAAAAAGAAACAAAAACAGCCAGCCTTTGACTATGTGGGTCTTACTGCATGCCACACTCTGACATCCCTGAAAGTGCTTCATCAGAATTCCAATGTCTGTCCCACTCTAAGTTCTAGTCTGTTCGTTTTATTCTGGACAGATATGGATCCCACTTCAGATGGAAACTCTCCACTTTATTCAGGAGCCTGTATGAGAGTTGTTCTAGTGCAGCGAGTCTCCCTAGTTGAATATGCCATACAGAGACAGGTGGGGTGGAAGGGGCCTTCCACTGGGAGATAATGAGTTTACGCCCCAGCATCAATGCAGTCTGTACCCACTCAGCAGCCTTAGGCGGAGCATATTTAAGGAGTGATGGGTCCCCCAAAACAAATAGTCTTGGTGAAAAAGGAATATCCCATCGTATGGTTGATTTGATAAAGTCATGTATCTCAGTCCAAAAATTTGGGTTTTAGGACAGCTCCAAATCATATGGGTCAATGTGCCTACCCCAGTCTGACATCTCCAGCATTCAGGGGACTGTATGAGGTTCGCCCTATACAGTCTGTGTGGCGACAAAAGAGCTACATTTTTAAAGGATAAAATACAGTTTCAACACAAATGAATTCATTTTCAAAGTATAAAATTCAATTTCAATTTAGTTCCGATCATTTTCAAACCAATACATTGAATTTCAAATTAGGCTAATTCAGACCTTCCCAAAGTGTGGGGCCCGCCCCCAAGGGGGGCGCAGAGCCATTGCAGGGGGGGCGCGGTATGAAAAGGAGGGTGGGGGGGAAACAACGCTTGGATACTGCTAGCACCGGGCGGCAACAGAAACGCAAAGCAGGAGATGAAGCATCACTGAATATGTTTCCAAACCAACTTCATTCTAAGCCAAAGACTAGAAAATATGGTGAAGCAAATCTGCCCTTTGGTTTCACCTGCACAGGTGCCGAGGTAGGTCTCCCTGCAGGTTTTCCCTGTCGGGAGCAGCGCTGGGCTGTTCAAATCACGGACAAACAGGATCCCACATTCTTGATTTTTAGTTCAAACACTTGTTGTAATGACTAACTACTCCTGACATGTTGGAGATGTTTGCTCTTTATACAGTGAAGTTACAGCGAGATACAAATAACATCAGGCTAATCCTGCCACGATTTGTTCCCCGGTTCAAATCACGGACAAACAGTTGTTTATGTTTTTAAACCCATTTTGCACAGAGAGGCATTTTTGAAAAATGTATTGATAGCAATGTTGAATATTATTACACATGAAAAAAACAACTACATGTAAAATAATCACACTGTGCCTTTGTAAATGGAGGGACAGTAACTGTGTGTAAAACCTAAAGACAGTCAGATTAACAGTATTTCGTCTCTATCTGCCATTCTGCAATTCATCTCATGTAAACAATAACGTGGCTCACAGCGTGACGTGAAAAAGGCACATACCTTTGACGTTGTGTGACGAACTCTGTATTCCTCGTCCACACTTAAACGCAAAAAAGGAGTTTTAAAAAAATCTCTGTTTTCGGTGATTCGAAACGCCGTTTACATGGATGAAACAGCTGCGTGTTCAAAAATACCCGTGTACACAGCAAAATCTCCAGTGTTAAATTAACACTGGAGAGTGTCTATATGGGTCCACACCTCTGAGTGTTAAATACACAGTGTTGGGAAGGTTACTTTTAAAATGTATTCCATTACAGAATACAGAATACATGCCCCAAAATGTATTCCGTAACGTATTCCGTTACGTTACTCAATGACAGTAACGTATTCTGAATACTTTGGATTACTTAATATATTATCATGTTTTTTACAACAACGTGAATGTACTATTGCTGTGTGATTTATTACTGTTACTGAAGGTCCGCGACTCCGAACTGTAGTAAAGGGACCTCTGACTAATACGGCGGGGTCCCTGTCGGCTCGTAGCCGAAAAATAGCTTTACTTTGTTGTGTGGGTCAACTTTTCTTGCGAGAGACAGAGAGAGGCGTTGAAAGGCTGCTCCAACAGAACTTATTGTTTTCGGAGGAAAACAGGAACACGGTGTACAGTCGAGTCTTAATAGCTTACTTACAACTGGGCTCGTCAGGCTCTCTTCTTGGCTGCAGTGGTTATTATTATATTTACATGCTTCCAGCTCCCGTTTCTCCTCGATGACAACTCGTACCTTTCCACTCCCCTTTTTCTCCCTCCTCGCGCTCACAGACCCATAACGTGTATGGCAGTCCATTCTCCCTGCAGCACGGACTACACTGCCCATGATGCTACATTCTTTAGAGCTATGCTTGTAGCATTCTGCCTGTTAGCTTAGCACAACAACAACAACAACAAAAAGGCGCTCTCTCACCCAGGAAACACACAGTCGCAGAGAGAGAGAGAGAGAGAGCGTCGCCCTGTAACCATGGCAACCGTAACGCTGCCGCCTGGAACAACAGAACGTAGCTGTCAAACAAACCCAAACAGTCCTGACCCGCGACAAAATGAAACAGGAAAGTACCGCAGTGTAATCCATTTATTTCAACAAAGTAACTGTATTCTGAATACCACCTTTTTAAACGGTAACTGTAACGGAATACAGTTACTCATATTTTGTATTTTAAATACGTAACGGCGGTACATGTATTCCGTTACTCCCCAACACTGTAAATACAACACTGTTGAGTGTTAAATTAACACTTTTGACAGTGTTATATGTTTAAAAGTAACCTAGTCAGTTTTGAAGATTAACAAAGACTAACACTGAGCAGTGCTGATTTTCTAACACTGGAAAATAACTCAAAATGTTAGAAATATTTCCGGCCTACCCGACCTTCTGAGGACCCGGCCCACGTAGACCGCGAAGACCGGGTCCTCAGGAGGATGCAGCCCATGAATTTGGACACGACAGTGAGTGAGAAAGGTGACTGGAAAGGAAAAATGCAATGCATCATGGGAATCCCCAGCAGCCTACGTCTATTGCAGCATAACTAAGGGAGGATTCAGGGTCACCTGGTCCAGCCCTAACTATATGCTTTAGCAAAAAGGAAAGTTTGAAGCCTAATCTTGAAAGTAGAGATAGTGTCTGTCTCCTGAATCCAAACTGGAAGCTGGTTCCACAGAAGAGGGGCCTGAAAACTGAAGGCTCTGCCTCCCATTCTACTTTTAAATACTCTAGTGTCCATAAGTTTGTGGTAGAGGCGAGTGGATCGATCCAAACACCAATAGCAGCTCTGGTACTGATATCTGATTAATAATTGCAATATAAGATCGACACTTTATTTCTAACCTCCAAGTTCAGTATGTGGCCCAACTAAATATATTATCTTTTTGGAAATGAGAAGATATACTTCAACCATGCTCTATGAAAAACATCTGAACCTTTTTGTGTTGTCACGTCTATTTGATTTGCCGCCTACGGCACATTCAAACATCACACGACAGGCACATTTACCTGCTGTCCAAAAAAAAAAACCACTTTCAAAATACATGCAAGTAAAACTGGCAAGTAAAACTGACAGTGAAATTACAAATTGATGATTCATCTTTTAACCGGATTATTCGTCCAGAATTGCTGTGCGTTGCTGACCTACAGCAGACAAGAGCTTCTGGACATCTGGACTCACAACTCCAACAGTTGTCAAAGGAGCTTGCAAAGAAAAGCGTCTGGACTTCTTTAAGTTGCTTGAAGACGTTTGACCTCTCATCCGAGAAGCTTCTTCAGTTCTAAGGTCAAATGGTGGAGAGTCCCAGATATAAACCTAGTGGGAGTGACCCCCCACAGAGGGACAAAAGGACCCCCTGATGATCCTCTAATCGCCTGAGCCAAGGTGTGAAACTGGGTGTGGGTCCCAATCAGCCAGAGTTTCGGGTGTGTTCATTGTGAAACCTGGCCCCACCTTATCATGTGATGTCCTGAGGTCAGATGGCCCAGGATGTGAGTGGGTGTTAAGGCGTCTGGGAAGGATCTCAAAACTGGATTATAGATGGCAGAGAGTTGGTGTCGTAAACCCCCGCCTCTGTTCAAAGATGGTCGCTCACAGTGGACATAGATGGCTTCTTTCACTCCTCTTTCAAACCATCTGTCCTCTCTGTCCAAAATGTGAACATTGGCATCCTCGAAAGAGTGTCCTTTATCCTTAAGATGCAGATGGACTGCTGAGTCTTGTCCTGTGGAGGTGGCTCTTCTGTGTTGTGCCATGCGCTTGTGAAGTGGCTGTTTGGTCTCTCCAATGTAGAGGTCTGAGCATTCCTCGCTGCACTGTACAGCATACACCACATTGTTAAGTTTGTGTTTTGGCGTTTTGTCTTTCGGGTGAACCAGTTTGTGTCTGAGCGTGTTGCTGGGTCTGAAATACACTGGGATGTCATGCTTGGAGAAAACTCTCCTGAGTTTCTCTGATACACCGGCTACATAGGGGATGACAATGTTGTTGCGTCTGTCCTTCTTATCCTCCCGAAACACACCCGAAACTCTGGCTGATTGGGACCCACGCCCAGTTTCCCACCTTGGCCCAGGCGATTAAAGGATCATCAGGGGGTCCTTTTGTCCCTCTGTGGGGGGTCACTCCCACTAGGTTTATATCTGGGACTCTCCACCATTTGACCTTAGAACTGAAGAAGCTTCTCAGATGAGAGGTGAAATGTCTTCAAGCAACTTAAAGAAGTCCAGACGCTTTTCTTTGCAAGCTCCTTTGACTACGATGACCTGGATGACTGAGAACCTTCTCAGACAAACTCCAACAGTTTTATCGCTGATCTCCGACTCATCCCAGAGATCTCCAGAACACCGGAGGCTGCCCACTCTCCCCGGCCGGGCGGAAGTGCACGCAGATGGCGCCGAGATCGTAAACAAAGGCGAGGTAGGCGCGGAGGGCTACGGGCTAAGCTAAAGCTAACACCACACCGGCTGCCTTTACCCAGTATTTTTCTCGCCAATGTCTGTTCTCTGGCAAACAAAATGGATGAGATACGGCTCTCCATCACTAACAACAGACGGATTATGGACTCAAATGTCGTGTTTCTCACCGAAACATGGCTGAACAACAGCTGCCCGGACAATGCTATCGAGTTAGCAGGACGCCACACACATCGAGCCGACAGGCTAGCAGATGACTCCGGCAAGACCAGAGGTGGAGGTTTGTGCATTTATATTAACAATGCTTGGTGCATGAACTCCACTACTACTGAGAGTCACCTAATGCGGAGTTTTTAATGGTCAAATGCAGACCTTATTATCTCCCCAGAGAACTCACTTCGATCATACTCACTGCCGTGTATATCCCCCCCGACGCTAATGCTAGGTTGGCCATGAAAGAACTTTCCGCAGCCATTAACAAACACCAGAATAAACACCCCGAGGCTGCTTTTATTGTTGCTGGCGACTTCAACCACATCAACTTAAAGACAGTCCTCCCCAGATTCCACCAACATGTCTCCTGCCACACCAGAGGAGACAAGACTTTAGACCAGTGGTTCTTAACCTGGGTTCGATCGAACCCTAGGGGTTCGGTGAGTCGGTCTCAGGGGTTCGGCAGAGCCTCCACTGCGGAGGTCGCAGAGGTCCAGCCACGCCCGAATTATCGTGTAAATTTGTGATGACACGCCCCCTTCTGGCCATCACTGGCTGCAGACGATCATGCTACACTGCTTGGCCAATCAGGGCTGCGGGGAATGTAGCGCGCGCAGTAGTCAACATGTGAATATCGTGGTAGTACTTCGCGTGATTTTTTTTTTAACATTTTAATCCATACTAACTATGTCGGGCAAAAAAAGAAAGTGGTTGGACGAATATGTACAATATGGGAGTGAGCGTCCTATCTGCATGATTTGCAACGCCAAGTTGAGCAACTCTAGTCTCGCACCGGCAAAACTAAAGAAACACTTCTTGAAGCTGCATGGAGACGGGGAATACAAGAACACAACACTTGCTGAATTCAAGGTGAAGAGAGCCAGATTCGATGAAAGGCCCACTCTGCCTGCTCTTGGATTTGTACCCGTTAACAAACCGATCCTCACAGCATCGTACGAAGTTGCTTACCTGATCGCAAAGCAGGGCAAGCCACACACCATTGGTGAAACACTCGTGAAACCAGCCGCGTTAAAGATGGCAAATCTGATACTCGGAACAGCGGCCGAAGGTAAATTATCACAAATTCCTCTTTCAAATGACACCGTCAGCGACAGAATAGAAGACATGAGTAAAGACATCTTGGCTCAAGTAGTCGCCGATCTGATTTCAAGCCCGGCAAAATTCAGCCTTCAGCTCGATGAGAGCACAGACGTTGCTAATCTAAGCCAGCTTACTGTTTTTGTGCGCTATGTGAAAGATGACATGATAAAAGAAGATTTTTTATTTTGTAAGCCTCTAACAAAAACAACTAAGGCAGCCGATGTGAAGAAGCTTGTGGATGACTTCTTCGGAGACAACAATCTTTCATGGGACATGGTTTCTGCAGTTTGTACAGACGGAGCTCCCGTCATGCTGGGAAGAAACTCTGGTTTTGGTGCGCTAGTAAAAGCCGATGCACCACACATCATTGTGACTCATTGTATTTTGCACAGGCATGCATTGGCAACAAAAACCTTGCCTCCAAAAATGGCAGAAGTATTAAAAACCGTGGTGGAATGTGTGAACTATGTGCGAAATAGTGCTCTGAGGCACCGCATCTTCAGTGAGCTGTGTAAAGAAATGGGCTCTGAATTCGAGGTACTTCTGTACCATTCTAATGTTCGGTGGTTATCCCGGGGACAGGTGCTGAATCGTGTTTTTGCCATGCGTGTGGAATTAGCCCTGTTTTTGCAAGAGCACCAACACTGTCATGCAGATTGCTTCAAAAATCCTGAGTTCATTCTCATTTTAGCGTACATGGCTGATATATTCGCAGCTCTCAATCATCTCAATCAGCAGATGCAGGGTGGTGGAGTCAATATCATAGAAGCGGAAGAACACCTGAAGGCTTTTCAAAAAAAGCTAACGTTATGGAAACGACGAACAGAGAACAACAACTTTGCAAACTTCCCCCTTCTGGACAACTGTGTAAGTAAGGTCGAAGATGTGTCTGGAATCGGAGATGTTTCTGTATCCACGGAACTGAAGCAAACAATTGCAACGCACTTAGATGAGCTTGCAAAGTCTCTCGACAGATATTTCCCTACAAGAGAGTCATATCCAGCATGGGTGAGACAGCCGTTCACGTTTGCTGTTGAGACAGCAGATGTCAATGATGAATACCTTGACGAAATCATTGAAATTCAGCAGAGCCAGGTTCAACAGCAACTCTTCAGAACAACAACACTCTCAACGTTTTGGTGTCGACAAATGGACGAGTATCCAATTATTGCTAAGAAAGCCGTGGATTTTTTTATACCATTTGTTACAACATATCTTTGCGAGCAATCCTTTTCGACGATGCTGGACATAAAAACGAAGAAAAGGAACAGACTTTTCTGTGAAAATGACATGAGACTGGCACTTGCCAAGGTGAAGCCACGCATATCTGAACTGGTCTCTCAAAGGCAACAGCAGAAGTCACACTGATTTGCAGGTATGTAATTTGTTGTAAGTTCATGCATTGTGTTGGTTTTGTTCTTTGAACAAGGTGATGTTCATGTACGGCTCATTTTGTGCACCAGTAAAAAAACATATCTATGTCTTGAATTTGAAAAAAAAAAAAAATTTCACTAAAGAGGGGTTCGGTGAATGCGCATATGAAACTGGTGGGGTTCGGTACCTCCAACAAGGTTAAGAACCACTGCTTTAGACCATGTGTATTCCAACCTGGCTGGAGCCTACAAAGCCACACCCCTCCCCCACATTGGACAATCAGACCATCTCTCCCTGTTCCTCACACCTAGGTATTCACCACTCATCCAACGTGTGAAACCTGCTGTGAGGACAATTAAAGTGTGGCCAGAGGGGACAGAGGCAGTGCTCCAGGACAGATTTAAAAACACAGACTGGAATATGTTCACCCACACAGACCTGGACCAGTACGCCTCATCTGTACTGGATTACATCTCCGAAACCACAGACAGTGTCACCACCCAGAAACGGATCACCATGTACCCCAACCAGAAGCCTTGGATGAACCGGGATGTTCGTCTCCTCCTGAAGGCCCGCAACACTGCCTTTAGGTCAGGAGATGCACACGCCTACAGTACAGCCAGGGCTAATCTAAAGAAGGGCATCAAAAAAGCCAAACACATTACAAAAAGAAGGTAGAAGGACACTTCTCCAACTCCAACCCCCGACGCATGTGGCAAGGACTCCAGACAATTACAGACTACAGGACCACCAAACCCTCCCCCGCATCCTCTGATGTCTCCTTCCTCAACGAGCTCAACAACTTTTATGCTCGTTTTGAGCGAGGGAATCCAACAACTACAACCAAAGGAGACATGACGCCAGACCACCAACCTCTGACTCTCTCCCCTACCGATGTAGGAGCGGTGCTGAGCAGGATCAATGTCCACAAGGCTGCAGGCCCTGATGGCATCCCCGGGCGTGTTCTCAGAGCGTGTTCTGGGGAGCTTGCAGGAGTGCTCACAGACATATTCAATCTGTCCTTGGCCCACGCTGTGGTACCGGCCTGCTTCAAATCCACCTCCATCGTCCCGATACCCAAAAACTCCAACCCATCTTGCCTCAATGACTACCGCCCAGTAGCACTCACCCCCATCATCACTAAGTGCTTAGAGCAGCTGGTCCTAGCACACTTCAAATCCTGTCTCCCCCCCACCCTGGACCCCCACCAATTCGCATACCGCCAGAACAGGAGCACAGAGGATGCAGTCTCCATCGCACTGCACTCTGTCCTCTCACACCTGGACAACAACAACACCTACGCCAGAATGCTGTTTATAGACTTCAGTTCAGCATTCAATACAATCCACCCCTCACAACTCATCAGGAAACTGACAGACCTGGGCATCAGCTCCCTCATCTGCAAATGGTTACTGGACTTCCTGACCAACCACCCCCAACATGTCCGGCTGGATAACCACTGTTCATCTACCATCACAATGAACACCGGTGTACCACAAGGCTGTGTGATGAGCCCTTTCCTCTACTCCCTCTTCACCCACGACTGCAGACCTGCTGATGGTTCCAACACCATCATTAAGTTTGCAGATGACACCACGGTGATTGGCCTCATCAGTGACAACGATGAGGCCGCCTACAGGGAGGAGGTGGATCGTCTGGCTGAGTGGTGCGACACAAACAACCTGCTGCTTAACACCGAGAAGACCAAGGAGCTCATCGTGGACTACAGGAGGAATGCTGACCCACATCCACCCATCCACATTAAGGGGACGGCCGTGGAGCGTGTGAGCAGCTTCAAGTTCCTGGGAGTCCACATCGCCGAGGATCTCACCTGGACGACCAACTGCTCCAAGCTGGTCAAGAAGGCTCACCAGCGCCTCTTCTTCTTGAGGACTCTGAGGAAGAACCACCTGTCCTCAGACATCCTGGTGAACTTCTATCGTTGCACCATCGAGAGCATCCTGACCAACTGTATAACAGTCTGGTACGGGAACTGCTCTGCCTCGGACCGGAAGGCGTTGCAGAGGGTCGTGAAAACTGCCCAGCGCATCGCCGGAGCACCACTTCCTGCCATAAAGGACATCTACAGGAAGTGGTGTCTGAAAAGGGCTGGGAAAATCATCAAAGACCCCAGTCACCCATCACATGGACTCTTCACCCTCCTGCCCTCTGGGAGGCGCCACAGGAGCCTCCGGACTAAGACCACCAGGTACCGGAACAGCTTCTTCCCCACAGCTGTCAGACTCCTGAACTCTGCCTCCTGACATCTGACCCACGTTAAACTCATGGACTGAACATACACACACCCACAATGGACAACTGTACCCTCAAACACAATAATAACATGGACTGAACCACCACTCACAACCACTAGCACTTTATACAGCCTCTGTAGAAACTATCTACACCCTCACTTATCTTAACTGCACTACTGTATAGCTCTGTGTAAATAATCATTCTGTACATTCAATAATTTTTAACCCTACAACTGTTTACAACTTGCATAGTTCCCATTTCTGTATAGCTGTATATCCCAGATTCTGTAAAGTTATTTATTTCATATTCTGTATAGTTTTTCATATTTATATCCTGTTCATATCCTGTACATAGCTTGTACTCACTACAGCCTGTACATACTTATAGTTATAGAATATTCACAACATACTTCATACCGTGTACATTATAACATACCATAATAGACCCATTTCTGTAATATACTCACATATCTATATTATTGCTAATATATATTGTAATATATCTATATCACTAAAGCACTTCTGGATGGATGCAAACTGCATTTCGTTGCCCTGTACCTGTGCATGTGCAATGACAATAAAGTTGAATTCTATTCTATTCTATTCTATAAATCACGACACGGTGCTCTCAGCTACATAAGCTGCCTTCACAAGTTACAAATATCGGTATCAGAATTGGGATTGGCAGTACCGGCCCTGTATTTACCCATATGGAACAGATGTATATAAATCTTATAAAGTTTGTATCTGTCTTATGTGAAACTTGTATGAAAAGCATACAAGAGTTAAAACAGATATAAGATACCTTGAAAAATTATATAAATGCAACTTGTATGTTTTGGATACTTACTAAAACAATATATGAAAGTAATGAGAAAGTGGCCACTTTCATGACTAAATCATATAAGCCTGATATGATTCACTATATGAATGAGTTTTTACTATTTCTTTTCCATATGGGTACTTGGTATCAGATCAATATTAAAATCTGCAGTATTGCACAGGAGTTTGCAGTACTTAAGCATCTAGCTAGCCCTACAGAAGAGGAGAGAACATAAAGGGAGTGAAGTTTTTTAAGTGTCGGGTAATTTGAAATGCAGCGTTTCTATCAGCTCAACAAACATCAGCAAACACAAACTGTGTGTGTGCAGTTTGTCTCACACTGTGCTGCAGCTGAAGGTCCAGTTGCTGTATTTGACAGGGAGAGAAAAGACAGAGAGCTACGTTCACTCAGAGATGGAGACAGATAAGAAAGAAGGACAGGAGAGGACGAAGAGAGCTTAGAGTTAAAGGAAGGATGCTCAGTGGAATTTGATAAACTGGAAATTTAAAGATGCCATGTTCCTGCAAAACAAACAAAGCTATGCTAACTTTGTGTTATTCAAATGTTCCATGAAAATCCTGTTTAGTATTTCAATGCAGGATAAACATGTGGTGGATTCAGAGTACAGTCACACACAGTGCCCGTGGTGCTCATGGTCCCAGGCAGGTAACAACAGGTGTAGCAGAGATGAGTTTACATGTAAGTTGATGATGCTGAGGTTCATCCCCACTTGCTGAATCCACTGTGACCCCTGACTGTGCTCATGTTACTGTGTAGGTGTGGAGGTGAAGTCACCCTCCACCATCAAGGCAACACAATCGGTTTTACATTCTCTGTCACTGCAGGTGTTCTACACAACAGACTCATGCTGAGTACATTCATTACAATTAGAATGTGATTTTGTGTTGAAATACTAACAAAGCACAAGGTTCAGTTACTTGTATACAATCATGGTTAGTAGCAGAGTACTTTTTCACTTTTACTTGAGTAAAGGAGTTTCTTCATTACTTCACGTTTTACTGGAGTACTTTTAAACACAGGTATCTGTACTTCTACTTAAGTAGAGAAAGTCTCCTGTAGGTGTGAGGAGCTCCATCAGGGTAGATGAAGGAACAGCACCGTCCACATACTTCTGCACAACTTGAAACTTCTTCTTCTCTGGTTTAATTGTTGTTTTCACGCTGTGACGTCACGTTAGAGCAGCCGCAGCGTTGAAAAAGCTCAGTCCTTCATCCTGAGCTCTCATCATCGTCATGATGTTCAGCCCCTCCTCTCCAGGTTTGTGGCTGAAGGTGACGTGAGTCACTCGGATCACCTTCCAGGTAGCCTCGTCACCTGCTTCTCATTCTGCTGCTTCGTCACGGTGACGTCAGCACGCAGGACGTGAGGGGGCTTTAAAGGAGGAGGGGGGGCCGGGATTCCTGAGGATTACCCGTCATGCCCCGCGGGTAAAGATGGCGACAGCTGAGCAGGGCAGCGGATCAACTTTCTTGGAGCGGCTCTGAGCGGATTTCCTTCCGCGGACGGAGCGTCTTAGCCGGCCTCAACCCGACCCACTGCCCTGAGCTCCAGCGCGGACCTCGGCGCTGCTGTCCGGCCTCGGATCGGTCCGGAGCCCCCTCCCTTGGCTCTCCTGCTCCTCCGGAGGAGCGGAGCTCGGACAAAGTTTCCTCTCCTCCCCGGGACCGAGCGGCGCGGACGGGGCCTCAGGTAAGTTCGCGCCGGGCGGGGTGGGGGTGTCCCTGGTGCGGGTCTTCATGACGAGCCGCGCGGCTCGCGGAGCGCGGAACTGGGCCATGGTGGGCCAGTTCGCGTCGGTTTGACGGCCTGCCCGCGGGGGGGGGGTGTCGTGTTTGTGCCTGTCAGACAGAGCCGAGGGCGTACAGCCGCGGCCCCAGCAGCCAATCACAGGACGAGCAGGACGACCCTAGAACGGGGGGCCCAGGCCCTCAGCGAGGCCCCCGGCAGTTTCAATTGCGACTTTATTGATGCTCAGCAAGAAATGTCAAAATAAAAGCCTGTCAATGTTCGATCAAAAGTTTCATTAGAGCGTTATGACGACATGACAACGATAAAAAGAATGAATCCTGATTTTAAAAGTTCAGCAGAGACTTCTGAGCCGGCGATGGCGGTAAACCCAAAACGTCTCCGCTGTTCAAACACGTCACTGATTTCACTGATCTGAGCTCAGTTACTAGACAAAGCAAACCGGCTTCAGTGAGTTAGCATGTAACAGCCAGAGGTGGGAGTTACCGCACGACACGACGTTATCGCGATACTTCGCTCACCACTCGACGTTATTGTGTCGAATTGAATCAGGTTATCAAAATTCATCTTTGTTTATTTGTTTGATCCACAACGATCGTGTTTGTCCCGCATCAGGTTTTTTCTCTAAAAGACTGACGGTGGCGTCCGATGTGATTGAACGGGCTCCAGTTATTTCATCGGTGCTGAGTTCTGAAGAAATGAATGGTCTCCAGTTTTTATGGAAGTTTAATTTGAATGCAGAGACAGAATATCAACAAAATCACGTCACGGTTTTTCGTTTGAGCCAATTTAAAATAAGTTTAGTGTTTTTTCACAGTGGTCATGCTATTTAATAAATTATTGATATGTGGTGGTCCTGTGAGAATGGCGAGGGCCAGCAGCTCTGACCATGCCCCGGCTGAGATACATACATGTCCTTCATTCACACTTCCCAGCAGTCCCCACAAACATACAGTAAATACTAATAAACAAAGCGTAAAAACACGAGCGACTCCAACATTAACTCGTGAACAGTTGGCTAACAGACGCGTGTCCGTCACACATGGTGATGGAAACTAGGACTGGGTATCGTCACTGATTTCTAGAATCGATTCAATTCCGATTCACAAGGTCCCAAATCGATTCGATCCACGATTCGATTTAATTCGATTCGATTTAAATCTGGGAAATTTTGACAGTCAGAAGTATAATTCAGATCAGTACATTTACATATTTTTGTATCTATAAAAAGGAAGCTGACACTCGCAAGACTTTATCACAGGTGTGAGCATCACAGCAGAGGCCTTTGTGTCAAAGTAGCTGAAGATAAAACACAGAAAAACATGTAGGTGATTTTCCTGGCCTGGGATTTTATAAAAATATTCTGCAGTACATCAAAAATGAAAGAAAACCATTAATTAATGAACATTACCTCTGACGTTACAGCGGTTTTATTAGACACACGGCTAAGCATTTTGCATTTTGAATAATATTAAAAAGTTTAAATTTGTTCAGTATTGAACAGCAGAAATGAGGTTTTCTTTTCGGAAGAATGTAAAAGGGAAAAAAACAGCGGCTGACAGCCTGTAAACAACAGTAGACTTGTGTAACAAGCAAGCGAATAATGAAGGAAGGGAAACTGTTCGAGAGAGAGAGGGGGGAGGGAGAGAGAGAGCTGCACATCGCAATGGAAGCAAAACAGTAAAAGTGAATTCATGACGATGTTTATGTGAAGCGTTTGGATCTTCTTTTGCTGCTGGTTCGGTCAATATTGTTTGGAGAGACATCAAACTAACAGCTTTAGAATCAGCGCATAAAGGGCGTGAACACAAAGCGCGGACCCGAATCAGCGAGCTGTCGGCTTTCAGCCCCGACTGTGAGAAAGGCGACATCTCACTGATTCTGATCCGCGGGTCGCGCTGTGTGTTTAAGTCTATGTGCAGAATCCCTGTACCTGCTCTCATTTACTGTTTGGTGGTTCTTGAAATTTTGTGAGATGTCACCAGAGATTCTGGCATTTCGGACAAAATAAATTTATATTAAAAAATCGATTCAGGATTTTAATGAATCGATTTTACGTTATCCAAGCCAGAATCGATTTTAATCGATGAATCGATTATAAAAACCCAGCCCTAATGGAAACGTATGCCCTTTCTCAATTCTCAAGTACGCGAGTACGCGAGTCCGCGCTCGCGTTCTCGGCGAGTCAATTGTACAATTGGAACACCAGCGTACTCGATGATGTCACAGGTCCAGAGTTTTTACTGCCGTCCCCTCTTAATTTAACTGTGATTAATATGTTATGAAGCTTAACTTTGATCTCAGCCAAACTGATTTACTCAGGAACAAATAAAACACTGAAATGATGATGATGATCTAAGAGACTTATACATCATGTTTAACCTCAGTAGTGAAAGACTGCGGGTGCTTTGAAAATGATGTGCTGGGAGTCCGCTGTTCTCGCCGGGTCTAGTGACTCTTGACCTCCCAGTCAGCTATCGAGCTGGTCACAGACGTCTCTGAAAACATCGGAGCACTTTTGCGAATATGTGATGTCTTGATAAATCGAGCAGATATTTGAGGTTTACACAGCTACATCCTCACCTGAAAATATTTTGAAAGTTTTATTTGTGACCCAGAAAGAGTAATGCTTTAAAGGTTTTAGCCGCGCTCCTCCGCCATTGCCGCGTTTGAGTTTTGGACGAAATGCATTCTGGGATATTTAGCTGTACCAAGTCCACACGAGCCACCACCGATGCATGCTCGATAAAACGGGCGGAGCGAGAACACGTCCGGGAATTTTTCTCAGCTTGATGCTTTGAATTTGAACAGTACTTGGTCTCCGACTGACGACGGATCACGAGTCCACGAGAACGCAAGTACGCACCAATACGCATATTGAGACAGGCCCATAATCTAACCAACGTTACATTTATTGCATTAATATGTGAGATGTTTAAATTTTAAATACTGAGGGGACAGTAACCATGGAAACTCTCAGCAGAGGCAAAAACAACACATGCAGTGGAAGAAGAGAAGTTCTGTGTAATAATGAGAAATGACAGGAAACGTATCGATTACATGAAGAGAGGGAGGTGCACAACATCGGAGGGTCAGGAGCTGAACGCCAGCCTGTGTCACACATCAGACGCCTGATGATGCTGAAACTGCAGCACCTTTAGACAGACATCCAGTGTTCAGCTTCGCTGTCTTTCCATTTCAGGTCGCCACAAACACACAGACAGTGCGAATAAGTATATAGAAGAGAGATTCTACTGGCTCCACTACATTTGTCTGACTGACTGTGTCGGGGTAAAATAAATTCATAACCTGTGATCAGCTGCATGTTTCTGATAGAGTCATGTCGTGTCACTGTTTTAAGGTGGAGCTTTAAATGGGCTCGTTTTTCATCCCCAAACAGAAAGTAAACACAAACACTTCCAGCTGTGTTTCTTGGTTACAATCAGGCATTAAAGCTGATTTTTATACACATTTACATATATATGATTGGTGCTCCTTATTTGTATAGTTACTCTTTTATCAGGAGTACCATCACCGTAAACTACTCTGATATACTTTTTATTGTTGCTCAGCACTCGTCAGACAGCCTTCAGCCGGCTTGTCCGTTTCTAACCCGAGGGAATCTGGTTTCTTCTGTGAAGCCATCAGTAGCATCATTCCTAATAGATGTATCAGTTTCTCATGTATTCCATTATCCGAGCGTATGACCGGCATATAAAGTAACGACTGTAACACTGCATCAATTCCCAGCATCCTGTTTTTGAACACGTTTCCAGCAAAGAAGTAATGGACGCCGAAATATATGTGTCAACTTCCTGATCTGCCCCCGACCACAACAATGCAAACACGTGACATCAAATATGATGTGACGCCGTACATCGGCCTGCCTCTTGATATATAAAGCATATAAACACGTGCAGCAACAACTTGGCACAAACACATCACGACCGTGTCCTGACCTTTATTTTCACTCTGGTGCTCAGTAACTCTGCTCTTTGTACTTTTGACTTGAAGGACATCTCCTTCAAGTAATACACAGTAATACACAGTACAGCTGTCTGTGACTTAGGGCTGCCACGATTACGTCGACTATCAAAATCGTCGACGACTGATTTAATAGTCGACGCGTCGTTTGAAGCTTTGTAAGATCCCAAAAGATGCAGGAATAAGTAGCAGGATTTAAGAGTGTAATAACGGACTGAAACAGAAGATGGCAGCACTGCATGTACAAGGATGCCAGCTGCCGTTAAACCCCGAAGAAGAAGAAGAAGCTGTGTCCCAGAATTCATAGCGCGGCCCTGCTCAGTTTTCAACAATGGCGGCAGCTAGTTAGTTTTAATGTTACTCTTATTATTCTTTCTGGGTCACAAAATAAACGTTTAACATATTTTCAGGCGAGAATGTAGCTGTGTAAACCTCAAATATCGGCTCAGTTTATCAGGACACCGCATATTTTCAAAAGCGCTCCGACGTTTTCGGAGACGTCTGTTACCCACTAGCTCGATAGCTAGCCGGGGTCAAGGGTCACTAGAGCCGTGAGAACACCGGACTCCCAGCAAATCGTTTTCAAACCCACCGCCGTCTTTCGCTACTCAGGTTAAACATGATATATGAGTCACTTAGATAACTTAAAATGTTATTGTTTGGCTTTTTTCAGTATTTTATTTGTTCCTGAGTAAATCGGTTTGGCTGAGATTAAAGTTATAGTTCTTACACAGCTGAATAAACGTCAAGCAGACAGCTGATTATCAGAAGTGTGAGATGCTCCAGAATTTACTCCGGTGTCCTGTTATATTTTAGATAGCAAGGAGTTTATTAAACTTCACCGAAACAATCTGCAAATTTCATTAAAATTTAATAAACTATCATCTTGTCTTTATTTTTAGTTAGCACCTTAAACACTTAAAGCTGTAAGCTAATGATAGTTATATAAGAGCAGATGCTGCTGGTGCAATAAGCTGTACGTTTTACGTCCAATGGATGATGATCTGATTAGTCGACTAATCGCAAAAATAATCGGTGACTAGTCACTAGTCTGAGCAGCAGCAGCAGTGAGTCAGTCTCCACAGGCACCCGTGTTAAAATAAACATGTTTAGTCTCTGTGGATAATTTCCTTCTTCATAACACAGGTATGGGGAGGATGTTTCTGTAACTCACCTGTTTTCATTATTATCACCTGTTTGAGGGGCGTGGCCTCTGACTGACAGGTGGATGATGACACAGGTGGATGTAGCTGCTACCTGTCTGCTAGCTTCACCTCTGCACCGTGTTTGTGCTGTTGGTAACTTTTGGAGCGTTTCTAATGACATCACCCGACCAATAACACGGCTGCTGGGAGGTCACTGTACTAACAGACCGTCCATAAAGGCGGAGCTCCTGTTTGGGTGCACACTGAAATTCTGGGATTTTGATTGGTTGCTGCTGCACCATCTTGTCCAAATATGGTCATTCCTAGAAACGAAAAGCAACGTGGAGGCAGAAAAAATGCCGAAATTAAAATGGCTGAAATTCAGCGAGGCTGTGTCCGTCTTAGACGTACAGTCTGTGGTGGCGTGTTGATCGTTGCTATGGTGAAGGAAGGTGTCGACACAGCGCCATCGAGTTGCTGCAGGCTCAGAAAAACATTCTTTGTCGGCTGGAATGAAAACAGGAAGTAGAACAATGATGGTTTCCTGCTCCTACACAGTTACTGCGAGCTGATTGGCTTACAGTTCAGTGTGTGCTCACCTGAGGCTACGGGGTGGTTCTCAGCGAGTTTTAAACGTGCCTCAGACACCTGAAGGCACCGCTGTGGGGACCTCTGGGGGAGTCTGGCTCGCAGTAATCTGATTACAGCATGAGACACAGGAAGTGAAGCTGTCCACCCCCCCTTTTGAGCCCCCTGCTGTGAGGTCTCATACACTGAGGTTACGGCTCTGGCGTGTGTTCTTGCAGGTAGTGAGGGACACGCTCCGTCATTTGTGTTGTTGTTGGAGTGACCAGAGGAGGAGGCGGAGCTCACAGTTGACTGAGACACCATCTGTCCTCGCTGTCTCATGAGGAGAATTGGACATGCTCTGCCGCTCGCAGGACACATGAGCCACAGAGCTCACCTGCTCAGGTAGGTGTGTGTGTGTGTGTGTGTGTGTGTGTGGTTTCATGTTGAGGTGAGTCACATTCAAACCAGTCAGCTGGTATCAGCTGTCAGGTGGAAAGGTGACTGCTGCTCGGCTCTGATAGGACGCCTCGGGTATCATCGTTAGCTGTGAGATGGCCGAGCGCTCGGGTTTCAGATGATTTCATTCGGTGTGATAAATCAAACGCACCCTCTGCTTCTTGGTGCCGAGGTCAGGGGCAGGATCCCTGCATAGGAAGTTTCGGTGACCTTTGACCCCTTATAGGGTCTCGGGGTTCCCTCCATTTGTTTGAAGCTAATCTCGCAGCACCGTCACAGGCCGCCATGCACTCGTTGCTGTTAGCTGTGATGCGACCTCTGCCACGCCCATGTTGGTTTAGGTTCAGGGCTAACTCTGGGGCAGCATCACTACTTATCTGATGCATTGCCATGACAGCTGATGCAGCAGACCCAACCTGTGTTAGATCAGAGTCAGTCAGCAGAAGTCTGTGCCTGTTGGCCAATCAGATGTCTAGAAATGGCGTCGGTGCTCCTGTTGGTGACTCACGTTGACTCTGATTGGAGGCGCATCGGTAATTAAACGAGCAGAACTCGAGTTAACTTGAGTGCAGCTGTGAGCGCGCTTGTCTGCTGGATGCCACAGGAAGTGCAGTCACATGATCACAGAACCTGCGCCAGTCGGCACCAGCTCAACTTCATGTGAGGTCAAAGGTCACGGAGTTTTACTGCGTTTTTACTGCGTCGACCTTCAGAGTATCAGCAGTATTACTGCTAGTATCAGTAATCCTAGTACTGCTCTTTAGTCGCACTAACCCTCTGAGCAGCTTTGTTATTTACTGGCACAGCAGTCACATGACCTCCGCCCTCACAGATCCATCCTACCCATAATCCTCTCTGAGTGGAGATAAACCTCTGTGGCATGTATATTGACACACACACACTCCCGCAGCAGGTGGTCATCCTGACACCGACCCTTGCCTCCGATTGGACGGTATTGATCACATATGTGTGATGGGTGCAGGAACCTTGTGGTGCATTGTGGGAGATGCGGTTTGCACCATCCAGTCTTTGTGATCTCGCAGACACGGCGCTGCGGCTGCTGGATTCCCAGCATGCCATCTGCTGCAGTTTGACCTTCAGCCGTAGATGAGTGAGCTGTGATGTCAGAGGCAGGTGGTCAGCTGCACTTCCTCCCAATCAGACGGCCGTGACGTGGGCCTGCAGAGCCTGGGAACTGACCCGGGATCAGCTCAGCTCACTGTGTGTTTGGGCGAGTGTGTCTCTCAGGTGTTGAACTCCTCACTGTGATTGGTCAATGAGCAGCTCAACCTGCTAAATCAGTTCATGTTTATGTGAACACGTGTACACAGAGCAGGGCGACATGACCAAAAATATTTATCACCATATACATTTGAAAATTTGTGATAACGATATAACTGACGATATAATCGACACGAGACAAAATACTTTACAACTCCTCAACTTTATTAGTGCAAAAAACCCCATCAATGTATTTTCACTGAAACAAGCAGCTGTTTTTTATCTGCATTAAAGTTATATAAACATTTAACAGTGCAAATGCAAATTCCTCGCTGACAGTTTAACCAAAAGGCATTTCCAGTGGAAACTGGCCGACACATCCTCAGCATAACCATGTATAATATCCACAACACTTAAAAAGAGGTTATACACACACAGTACGGTAATATTATGTTGAAGCACAGTACGTATCACTCTGCGAGGCTCCGCCTACGATAGCCGTAACGCTCCGACAATCCATCAAGCGGTGCGGCTTCGTAGCTCAGCAAAGTCGTACTGAAACATTTGACAGATTTTCGAGCGCCGTGCACATAAAATCGTCTCGAGGTCAGTAAACACAACCAGAGTTCATACATAAGGCACACGGGATTATAAGGGGCTCTGTCGACTGTCAGGAAAATCAAAGGATTGATTTTAAGTGCGCCGTATTTTCCAAACAACACGGTAATAACGACGGCCCGCTAGCATGCTCTACCAAAAATAGTGCTTTGTTGTGTATCTGACGGAGGAAAGCCAAACCAGTTCCACACCAGTGAAGCTGCAGCATTTTACAAACCAGTTCAGGTTCATGGTTTCACTCAACGATCCGCTTTCGCTCTTCTCATTCTGCGTCGCCGCCATGCTTTTTTCCGCCATGTGCGTATGTAAACAAAGGCACTGCGCATGCGCGTTTTACCCATATTCTATCGCCATATTTCATTTTCTTATCGTTGCCCAACATCATACCGGTGTTACTGTGAACGGTGTGAGATGGCCCAGCACTACCTGTCTGACACACCTGTGCAGGTTCAGTCTTGGGGAATAACAAACGTGTTGTGTATATTTACATTTTTGCTCATAAATATGTTTCTGTTTTATTTCATTAAAATTTTATTTTTTATTTGTTTCTCCTCTGCAAACGTTTTATTTTATTTTCAGCCAAGTTTTTCTCACTTTGGTCTTTACTGGTGTGCACGTGTGTGTGCGTGTTCTTCGTCCTGCGCCTTGTTGGCCTCAGTCTGCTTCCTGTGTTGTGCGCTCGGCCCTCCTCTCGTGTCCTCTGTGTGGCGGCGGCGCTGACTCGTGTTTCCGTTCCTCCATCTTGTGTTTTAGGTACTTTCAGGCAGCGTGAGGGTTGCACGCCGGCAGGAGGAGGATCTGTGTGTGCGGACATACAAGGTGAGGATGTGTTTGCGGTCTCTGCTCTTTCCTGGTGAGGGGTTCAGATTCTGCTGCAGCCGTTGCATGACCAAAGCGGTCATGTCGATTGGCCAGGTGACATCTCCATGGTGACGCTGCAGGTAGCACTCACATTCAGCTCTTCGTTCGAGCTAACTGCAGCTTCATGTGGAAAGGGTGAAATCTGACCCGAACCCGCAGCCAGGATCAGCTACAGGAGGATTATTCTGAGCATCACTCGTGCTAAGCTGCTCTGGCCTGGATCAGTCTGACGAGCTCACACCATTGGCTCGCTGGGTCACGGCCGCACTTCCTGTCTAACAGCTGCTCTCTGTTTCAGGCTGGATCGTCCTGTGGATGACCTCCTCTCGGGACTCGCTCATCCTTCAGGTACAGACACCGGCGACCCGATGATGATGTCACACACACGTAGCACATGTACATTCACCTGTAATAGCCAGCAGAAGGAAGGGGAGAGACTAATCACCCAGAGCGTGTAACCGAAAGACTTTCCGCAAGCCGCAGTAAGCTCCTCCTCCTCTTCAGCTGTCGGTCGTGTCATCACGCAGGTGAGCCGTTTGAGGGGCGTTTGTCCTTCTAACATGCTGCAGGTCTGTCTCGCCATCGCCGCTCTCAACTCCGCAGCTTGTCATCAGATCTGCACTGTTTTTGAGGTCATTTAATAGAGGAAAGGGCCCCACCCCAGCCCCTAATTACGTCTCCCAGCAAACTGACACATCCTTGGAAAGTTGGAATTAAAATTAATTGCAGCCAGTTTGTGATTAATTACAGCGGAGGGAAGGACCGCTCCCTGACCACGTAAAAGGTAGCACGCCTGGGGTGGACGACGAATGGTGGGTGTCTGCGTGGTGTTGGGGGACAATTAAATTCATACTTCCACCTTTAGATTTGAGATATTGTAGCTTATGTCGGAGAAGGCTCTCCTTTACCAAGGAAACCGAGACGGGAAGCAAAGAGACAGCGGCGCTGTCGTCTTAATAAAATGTCCTCGTCTTCCTCCTCACCTCAAGCCTGTGCTGACGTCATGGCGCTAACACACAAATGCATAAACGTGCTCATTTATTCCCCAAATTGTTCTAAGTGCTTATTATAATTACTTATTAGCAGAATAGACATGAGATCCTGCCGTCAGATTCACGCGTCCTAAAAATCCCACGTTCCCTGTCAAAGACAGTCTGGTTACATCGTTTATTATTATTTAAGAGTCCAGCAGCGTCGCAGACACTTCAGTCAGCAGCGTCCAGAGGCTAACGGCTGCCCTACTCCCAGAAAGGTTCAGTGTATCGTCAGCAGCTGTTGTCGGTCAGCAGTGAGCTCCTCGGACTCCTGTCAGAGTTTTACAGGCGTGTCCAGAGGAAGCAAAGGCAGACGCTTCCCACACGGCATTGACAGCTGAGGTAAACGGTGACCTGACAGCCTTCAAAGATGGGAAAATCTCCCTCACTCACTGTTCAGCTGCCTGCTCTCTGCTGACCTCTAGTGGTGACATTTTACACGCAGCTGTCAGATCGATCCAAACCAGCAGCAGCAGGTTCAACACCGATCTGTGACCGTCTCAGAGGCTGAGTCGGTTGGCTGAACTTTGCCCTCTTTTCAGTGTCTTCCTCTTGCCGTGTCTCGTACAGTCTCCATCCCCATCATATGACATCACGTGGCCTGACTTTACTACCCCTCCATGCGTTGCTGTTGATTAACCTTCTGTCTTCATGTAAATGAAAGTGGGCAGGACTCGGGTTTCCTGTTGGCGTCCTCACATGCGGCGTGTTCTCCCGCTGAAATCAGTTCATTCATTTTCCAGTAGCTCCCAGTTCAGGCGCTGTGGTCCGTTTCTCACAGGCGTACGCAGCTGATTTTAAACGCCGCTGCCTTCGACTTCACTCACAGAGCAGAGTTCATTTCAGCAACATCAGAGACGTCCGGAGGGATTTGTCTTTCGTGAAATGATCCAATATGAACTTTTAAAGATTGCTGATTTATAAAACATTAACAAAGCTTCAGGCGTGTGCATGTGAGCGTGCACATAGGCGTGTGTTCGTGAGGTGGAACAGAGGGCGTTTCCATTGTGTGGAGAAGCTTTAAAGGACGTTCAGTGTGACATCAGAGGTCCTCACAGAGGGGGGGGGGGGGGTGTGTGTGTGTGTGTGTGTGTGTGTGTGTGTGTGTGTGTGTGTGTGTGTGAGAGAAACAGGAAGTTGCACAGTGATCAATGGCCTGCCATTGGCTCCCCAAGGGCAGGACGCGGTCATGTGATGTGCATTAATTGGAGCAGAGAGTGGCGGGTGCGTGTCTGAACACTACATTCACACGTTACAAATCAGAGCTTTGACCTTTGACCTCCACATGCCAGTTGAACGTCCAGTGAGCTCACAGTCAGTCAGAGCAGAGCGCTGTGGCAGCTGTAATCATGTGACATCATCATCAGCTGTTAGCACATTAGCAGTGTTAGCTCCACTCTGTCACATGCTAACATTAGCGTTAGATCAATGCAGCTGCACTTCCTGTTCTGGAAACAAACGCAATCAATGAGAGGCCTGAGGGACGGACACGCATGCACACACACTTTACTGTAGTGGCGAGGGTGTATTTGATGCTGATGACGGGCGACCGAGCATCGATCTGCACACACAGAGAGAGGGTGAGGGGGCGACGGTTGCAACAGTCTAGTTGCGGTCGAGGCGTTGTGGTGGGTGGTTGTCGGGCGTCCGAGTCGTTTTGTGCCTCCTCTAACTCGTCTTCTCCTGGCAGGACTGACAGACCGACACGAAGTTACACAGGAAGGAAGCACGGCCTAGGATGGCGAGTGCGGCGCCGGCCAGGAAGCCGTACCGTAAGGCTCCACCGCAGCACCGCGAGTCACGCCACGCCCTGCCCACTGCTCCACCGCCACCTGCACCGCAGCCCGACATCAATCAGGTAATCAAACACACTTTAAAGACACCTCCACACCCCCCGCAGCACCTTGTCCGTCAGCGGCTGTCTGGCGATGGGATGAGGCCTGGCGTCCCAACCCTGCCGCCGCCACTCTCAGACAGCGAGCTGGAGGTTTCCAGCCTTTCCAGCCTGGAGCTTTGCACCCCGCCGCCGCTCTTCAGAGGACATATCCACCAACCCAGCTCAGCGAAAACCGCGGTGGCGGGCATGACTGCATCCGGTCACGATGCCATGATTCCTCACCGAAAGCCGCGACCTCAGCGCGGCACGAGTCCTCGCAATGTCAAGACCTCCATTAACACAGGAAACCAGGCTTTCCTGGGACATGGAAGCCCCGCCCCAGCCCCGAAACACGCAGTGAGCTGCAACCCTCGAGGAAGACATCACCACCTCAATTACTGCATGAACGCCGCTGGCCGGACGCGGACCGCCAGCGCTCCTCGGAGCATCCTGAAGCAGCCGACTTCACTGGGTGTGGAGACCTATGACATTATCAGGAAGTCAAAGTCGGTGGAGATGCTAGATGACGGCAGAGGGTGGAGCAGCGCCAGCCGGTGCCCTCCAACCCGTTCTCTGGATCGGGTAGAGCAGCAGGGGCTGACCTGGCGGCGGTCCTCGTCCCCACCCTCCCCTGTCAGGACTGACTGGAACTGGAGGATGCAGGCGCTGCAGGAGAAGGTCCGCTTCTCTAACTTCTTGGATGAGATCACCTGTCGGGTCCTTAGCCCCGCCCGCCTAACACTGCTCGGCAGGTCGGCTTCTAAAGAGTATATAAGCCCCGCCTCCCAGCGCCGCCACCCCGCCTACAGAAACCAGCAGGTGGAGGGGTCTTCTGCAGACCGGACTCGACGCTGGGACGACTGGGTGGCAGCGCTGCAGCGGCCCGGAGGCACGCAGGAGGAGGGGGCGGTGCGGGAGACCGCGAAGCAGCAGCAAGGGTACAGAGAGTGGGCGGGGACTAAACGGCAGGTGAAAAGAGGAGTTAAGGTGGACAAACCTCCTCTCTCTAATCTGTCACTGCTGTCACACATCAAGGTAGGTCCACTCCACCTTTACCCCGCCCCCAACCATTTCCTGTTGTTCTTTTCCTGCTGCGGGTGAAAGGTCACCAGTCCAGGGTAGCGGACTGGTCTTAGCGGTTCACACTGAGCTCATTAGTTATTGATCATCAAGATGACATCACACAGGGGCCACATACAATACATAGGACACCAAACTCCCAGTGACGCACTCTGACCTCTGACCTCGCTTTGACCTCTGGTTGTGCACCCCTTGATTTTTGTAACTTGTGATTGGCTCTTCAGCGGTTACGCTGCGATGTTGTCTCCGTGCTGACACCATACTGCAGCAGCTTGTTGCGCTTTAATGGCGGGTATACAGGGAGTGCAGAATTATTAGGCAAGTTGTATTTTTGAGGAATAATGTTATTATTGAACAACAACCATGTTCTCAATGAACCCAAAAAACTCATTAATATCAAAGCTGAATGTTTTTGGAAGTAGTTTTAGTTTGTTTTTAGTTTCAGCTATTTTAGGGGGATATCTGTGTGTGCAGGTGACTATTACTGTGCAGAATTATTAGGCAACTTAACAAAAAACAAATATATACCCATTTCAATGATTTATTTTTACCAGTGAAACCAATATAACATCTCCACATTCAAAAACAAAACAAAAACAAATCAGCGACCAATATAGCCACCTTTCTTTGCAAGGACACTCAAAAGCCTGCCATCCATGGATTCTGTCAGTGTTTTGATCTGTTCACCATCAACATTGCGTGCAGCAGCAACCACAGCCTCCCAGACACTGTTCAGAGAGGTGTACTGTTTTCCCTCCTTGTAAATCCCACATTTGATGATGGACCACAGGTTCTCAATGGGGTTCAGATCAGGTGAACAAGGAGGCCATGTCATTAGTTTTTCTTCTTTTATACCCTTTCTTGCAGCCACGCTGTGGAGTACTTGGACGTGTGTGATGGAGCATTGTCCTGCATGAAAATCATGTTTTTCTTGAAGGATGCAGACTTCTTCCTGTACCACTGCTTGAAGAAGGTGTCTTCCAGAAACTGGCAGTAGGACTGGGAGTTGAGCTTGACTCCATCCTCAACCCGAAAAATTCCCCACAAGCTCATCTTTGATGATACCAGCCCAAACCAGTACTCCACCTCCACCTTGCTGGCGTCTGAGTGGGACTGGAGCTCTCTGCCCTTTACCAATCCAGCCACGGGCCCATCCATCTGGCCCATCAAGACTCACTCTCATTTCATCAGTCCATAAAACCTTAGAAAAACCAGTCTTGAGATATTTCTTGGCCCAGTCTTGACGTTTCAGCTTGTGTGTCTTGTTCAGTGGTGGTCGTCTTTCAGCCTTTCTTACCTTGGCCATGTCTCTGAGTATTGCACACCTTGTGCTTTTGGGCACTCCAGTGATGTTGCAGCTCTGAAATATGGCCAAACTGGTGGCAAGTGGCATCTTGGCAGCTGCACGCTTGACTTTTCTCAGTTCATGGGCAGTTATTTTGCGCCTTGGTTTTTCCACACGCTTCTTGCGACCCTGTTGACTATTTTGAATGAAACGCTTGATTGTTCGATGATCACGCTTCAGAAGCTTTGCAATTTTGAGACTGCTGCATCCCTCTGCAAGATATCTCACTATTTTTGACTTTTCTGAGCCTGTCAAGTCCTTCTTTTGACCCATTTTGCCAAAGGAAAGGACGTTGCCTAATAATTATGCACACCTGATATAGGGTGTTGATGTCATTAGACCACACCCCTTCTCATTACAGAGATGCACATCACCTAATATGCTTAATTGGTAGTAGGCTTTCGAGCCTATACAGCTTGGAGTAAGACAACATGCATGAAGAGGAGGATGTGGACAAAATACTCATTTGCCTAATAATTCTGCACTCCCTGTATACAGCTGCGTGCGTGTGGTGACGGCGTGTCGGTAAGCCGAGCTACGGCTGCAAAGGGTATGGTGGCCGCTTCAGTCCGTCCAATCATGTGACAGTGAGACGGAGAGCAGAGCGCAGGGCGGAGTCCAGAGTGACGCGCATACACACAGTTTAAAGTGCAGTTTGTTGTGTGTCTGATGATGTCGTGTTGTGTTTCAGGAGGCGTTGTCGGACTCGGACAGGATCAGGTGAGTCCGTTTGAACGTAACTTCCTGTCTGTCACGCCTTCTCATTAGCTTAGCCGTTAAAACAGGAAGCTGGGCAGCATTTGTCATCAAGCAGCTTCAAACTAAAGGACGTGTGGGCTGTTTGTCCCGTTAGTGTCGGTTATTAACAGGAAGCAGCTTTTAGTTCAGCCAGGGTCATGTGGTCTCTGAACAGGAAGCTCTGTCTTCATCACTTCCTGTCTCCTCCCAGAATCCTTCAGCAGCAGAATGAGGACCTGCGGCGCCGCCTCTCTCTCACCACCCACAAGATGGAGGCCATGGAGGCGGAGTTTGACAGCAACCGCCACTACATGGAGGCGGAGCTTAGCCGGACTCGAGACGACCTGGACAAGATGAGAGACAAGTTCCGCAGGTGGGTGGAGTCAGTTCATCAGGAATGAGAGTGTCAGTCGCACCGCTCACTCTCTTCCATGAAGTACACTTGCAGTACTTGTACTTTGATGTTTGCAGTACTTGTACTTTGATGAATGGTCCCGTGCAGCTGTACGCTCACGGTTGAGTTTTCTTTAACCAACAAACGCGATCCTCGCAGCGCCGATAAAATCAGCTGACCCTTTCCGTACGCGTGTGCTTTGCTCTGATCGAAGGTTAATCAGCTGACCGGCCTGCGCCCGAGTCTGCACGCGCTCCGTCACGCTGCTGTGTGTACTGTGTTTCTCGCAGATCAGAAAGTACTTGTTCATGTACCTGTCAGCGACGCCCGCCGTCACAGCCACACGTGGAGTCCGGTCGTCTCTTACGCGACCCAACCACGTGGCGTTTTCTCGTCTCTACAGGCGGGGAAACGCTGATCACAGCGCCGAGTCTCTATCTGCTCCGGCTCAACACTCTGGCCTCCAATGAGCCTCGCCTCCAGCGCTCTGCTTCCGTGTCTGACGCGGCAGCGATTGAAGGGTCGAACGCACTGCTGCAGTCTATGGTCGGGCGAGCATTACTCATACTGGCGCTCTCTCTCTCTCCCACCTGCAGACTCCAGAACAGTTACACAGCGTCTCAGAGAGCCAATCAGGATCTGGAGGAGAAACTTCACGCTCTGGTAAACCTCTGCCTCTCACTCACCTGACCTTTGACCTTGAGATACTCGGGAGCACCATAGCAACAGGGTTGATCGAGCTCATCCAATAACTGATCAATACCTGAATAAAAACACTGAGGCAGCGTATTGATCACCTGTGGGAGAGCCACGGTTACAGTTTGGACATGTTTGTTCAAACAAAATGTTCTGTGTTTTTACAAATCCACTGAGCATGTGCAGTGACCTTGGGTTACTGGGCAGTGCAGGGGTGTGTTATGTTACTGAGTGTGTGCATTTATGGTGATGTCATCAGCAGGAACGGCATGTTCAAAAACTGTCACAGTGACTATTCACGCAGCACAGACAACGCTAGCTGGCATTGGTGTTGAAATTGAGTCAACTAATCACTAACAGTGCCAAATGAGTGTCAAGCAGCATGACTCCGCCCACTGACTCCAAATGAAAGAAACAATGAGCTGCTGTGGCTCCACGGGCGTTTCAGAGAGGACATTAGAGTGAAGCTGCTGTTCGGTCTTTAAGTGATGACTTATGAACCCTGGGTCTAAACTGCTCTGTTTATTAAGGCTGTTGTGCTTTTAACATGTTTTAATGCTTTGTATCTTGTTCTGTTTAATCTGAACAAGCCACTAAAAACAGTCAGTGATCACTGTCGGCCTCTGTTTTTATTGCAGCTGCTTAGTTTTAAACCCTTATGATGTAACTGCAGCCCAGCCCATGCAGCAGTATATGAATGACTAACCTCGTATTGTGGATGAATAATCTCAGTTGTTCTCCTGGCTGAAGTTTGGTCCGTTTACAGCATCCTGCCATGCGATTGCATTTGTCTCTAACCATCGGGAACCTTCACGTTAACTTTTATAGAGTGGAAAGAAGTTAGCTTCATCCTCCAGCTTCACTGTTTGTTATGCTAACATAGCTGTGTAGCTAGCGATCACATAGGACATCATTAAATACCAGCTAGCCCAACTTCAGTAACCCTACAAACGTCACTGCTGTTTAGTTTTCTGTCTTCATTTATGCTGGAAGTGATAACAGAGCTTACGTTTGGATTTGTTTCAGAAATCTCTCAGTCAGAACATGCTATGTCCTGTTTAGGTAGAAGCTAGGGAGCTAACTTCCTGCTAACTTCTAACTCCGTTAAATGTCATAAATTCCGTTTTCATGGATGCCTGGATGATAAACTTAATTGTTACACCTGGTAAAGCAGCAACGCTGATCATTTTATTAAAGATGAAAGAATTTAGACAGTTTTTAACTCTCTGTGATGCCGCAGTGTTCGTTTGACTTTGGGACCTGAAGCGGAGTTTGGACCCGGAAACAGCTCATGACGTCAGACTTAAAGATTGGATATTGGGTGTCAGTTTATTCGTGCTAGCATGTGAGCCAACTGTCCCCAGGTTCATGCAGTGCAGCGGACTCACAGCTAGCTGGCTAACTGTAGCTATGTTGCTAACATTATTGCTAACAGGCTATTTTCCAGTTTCGCTGAGCAGCTAACGTTAGCCTGTTTGTGTCTGTGGTCAGTTTTTATTTCACTCCTTAGGATATAATTTACAGGCACAAAGTGATGTAGCGTTTACTCTCCGCAATGGCAATTGTTAGCCAGCTAGCTGTAAGTGGTCTCTGACACGGGCAGCGTCATAAACCGCTGTATTTCTGGTGCTCAGGTGTGCACGCTGCCGAACACGCAATGACTCAGTTGGCTGCAGCTCACTGAGTGGGCACAGGGGGTGCCAGCGACCTCTGAAAGTTTGGGTGGGAGCTCAGCTGGGGTGGGTGGGGTTAGAGGTGGTGAACAGTTGACAAACTTCCTGTTTTTGTCTGACTGTCGTTCTTCATCTGTTTCTTTCTTTCTCCTTTTTCGCACGCTGCTCCCTGGTGGATTGACTCATCTTCATCACCTCCACCTTCATCACCTCCATCCTCATCGCCTCCATCAGGCTGCTGTCAGTCAGACATGGGTTCATGCAGTTGCGTTTCATGTTCTTCTTCCTCCTCCCTCTCTGTTCCCCCTCCTCCTCCTCCTGTTTGAGCACCAAGTCCTCTCGTTCAGCTGTTAAACTGATTTTTCTGGGAGAAACCTGAGCAGCTTTGAGAGGCGTGAGCTCAGCCTCCATCAGCCTCCACCTGTTCCTCCTTTAGTGTTACTGTAAGTTCTCTGTGACCGAGCTGGACTGAAGATCCGGCTGATTTCCGCCTTAAAGACTCGGCTCGCTGCGTTTTGAACTTTTTGGGCTTGGTGTTCAAACTCCGCCCGTCTCCGCCAATGGCGGTTGTGCATCCAGTTTTTTGTTTTTTGTTTTTTTTTAGCTTTTAGGTTTTCTGAGCTCGCCTGACGGATCAGGACGAACTGAAGGTGTCCGATATTACCGAACATTCACGATAGTGAGGAAAATCATTCCCATCAAAAATACTTTTCTCCCGGAATATTTTCTCAAGTTTGTTTTTCCTCTTTTGGAGAAATATCAAATCTTAATTTTAAATCCCGACTTTTCTGTTTGTTGGATAAAAATGTCGTTTGTATTTTTAGAATCAGACTTTGTTAAAATGTTGATTTAAGACTAAATATTTGTGTTTCTTGCAGCTTTTTAAAAAGCATATTTTGATATAAAATGTTTCTGGAAATCAGAACTTTTGACATAAAAAAAATGTAAAAAAAATAGCGATTTTTTTTTTCTTTTTTTTTTTTTTTTTTTTTTTTTTTCCCCTTCCCAGAGCTGCTGTGAACAGCACACTTGTTGGTCAGTAACAAATGGTGCTCATTTCCACCTGCAGTGGGCGGAGCTTGTCCATTACATTCTCCGTGGTGCTGCACGCGTGCAGAATGCGTTCCTCTAGCTGCGGACGAAGGTCCTGATCTGACGATGAGCAGAAAACTGATGCTCACGTTTGAGACGTGCTTGCAGAGTAAAAGCTGAACATCGAGCTTGTTTTCCAGCTTCAGCGCTTTGATCGGGATCTTATCGATCTTATTGATCTCCTAGCACACGCCACTGCTTCCCATAATGCATCTGTAAGAGCTGCTGGCTTAATGCAGCATTCAAATGATCTGGGAAAACTAGCTTAACTTCACAGCGCTGGCTGAAGGAGGACTAGTTTGAAAAGCTGACAGGAGAAGCTGAGCTGCACGGAAAACTACAAACATGTTGCCCACACGGAAAAATGTGCGATTCAGTTTTTTCCCACATGATCTGAATGTAGGTTTCCACTGAAGGCCCACCTGCTGTTGCCTCAGGCTCCTGATTGGCTGCTTTACTGTGACTGATAGCTGGTACGCTAATGCTTTGTCTTTACCCCGCCCACAGCTGCGGAAGGTGGAGAGGGACAAGAACACGATGGACCAGGAGATCGTGCAGCTCACCAACAAACTGCTGGAGGCTAAAAACACAATCGACCATCTGGAGGAGCTCAACGTGAGAACAAACAGTCACTTGTGTAAAAACGTTCAGCTTCCAGGTCAAAGTTCAAAGTGTCAGGTGTTTCACAGTGAGACGACAGGAAGTAAAAACTACTGTGTGATAACTTCCTGATTGTCAAGACTTGCTGTGACCCCATTGATGGTCTCTGTAAAACCATTGTTCTGCAGGATGGGCTTTTATTTTGTTTAATGGTGTCTGTTTCCTCTGAGCGTGCTCTGACTGATGCTGTCTTCTGTCTGCAGGAGCGCTACAGGCAGGACTGTAATTTGGCCGTTCAGCTGCTCAAGTGCAACAAGTCGCACTTCAGGAACCACAAATTTGCTGATGTGAGTAACTTTTATTATTACGAGTGGGAAATGCTCTGAATCTGCAGTCTCTCAAACGTCCAGCAGGGGGCGACTCTGAGAAAATGAACCTCCTGCTCAGCTGACCTCTGACCCTAGTGAACTGTTTCCTGATTGTTTTGAGGTCTGAGTGAAACAAACGTGAAGTTAATTTGGGAGGATTTTAGTCCCTGTGGCGTCACAGCACTGCAGGAAGCAGCTGAGGGCGGGCCTACCTGTAGTTATCAGGGCAGTGTAGCTCAGCAGTGTCTCTGGGTTCAAAGGTCACATCTGCCTCTCACTCTGCTCCAACTGTGGTAGTTTCTTGCTCCAGCTGACAGGCAGAGTGTCAGTACTGAACGTCAGAGCTGACGTCACTGGAAGGTCCTCGCCGCTGCAGATGGCGAGGAGTTTTCCACTGGTCAGCAGGAAGCGGGCGAATGAATCTCCAGTATTACGCTTTAATGGAGGAAACTGGCACACGCGCTAATGCCATTAAAGCGTGAGAGTGGGATCGATCTGCTGCCTGCATCAGACCCATTAGTTTAGAGACACACACGGATATTTCCAGGAGTGTGTGTGTGTGTGTGTGTGTGTTTGTGTGTTTGTGAGGACTACTGACTTTGAAATGGGTCACCATGACAACCACTGCACATGACTTCAGCTCTGCGCTGGATTTCTGGAACAGGAAGTGACATATTTGGGTGAGAGGCGTGGTTATCTGGCCGTAGGTATCAAAGAGCTCCAGTTCAGGTGAAGCCTAGCAGACCATTAGCAGCAAGAGGCCACGCCCCTAATAATGGAAACCTTAAACCTCAATACAGTTTAGACAAGTGAGTTAAAAGCATCCTCCCCATGGACAGGTGTTACATTTGTCTCTGACTTTTCTTTGATATATATATAAAACTGTGTCATCTGCATCTCGTGATAGAGGTGTTACCGTAGAGACCAAACAGTTTGTGTGTTCGGCCGTAAACACGTTCATTTCTGCTGTGATGTTGTAACTCGGGGGACTGACTCACTGCTGCCTCTGCTGATTGTTAGAGGTACTGCAGGTTCTGTAACTTCTTGTTTTAGACCTACAGTTTATTGGCTGATGAAGACTTTAGTTTGTGACCCTGTCTGTGGAGCTGAGTACCGAAAGAACGGGAATTAAACGTGTGTGTGTGTGTGTGTGTGTGTGTGTGTGTGTGTGTGCAGCTGCCCTCAGAGCTTCAGGACATGCTGAACAAACACATGAAGAGCAGTCTCCCAGAGCGAGGCCCCGCCCCCAGCTCTCAGGACCCAGACACGCTCAGTTTGACGCCCGCCGACGTCGTGCCGACCTCGGTCATCGCCCGTGTCCTAGAGAAACCCGAGCCGCTGGTCCTGAACTCTGCCCAGTCCAGCAGCTGCGGCCGGCCCGTCGCCGAAGACGTCTTCGTGCACGTGGACATGACGGGCCCCGGGGGGTCAGAGGGGCGAGGCCGGGAGAACGGTGCCGGTCAGGAGGCGTCGCAGCAGAACGGCTCGTGTCGCAGTCAAAGCAGCTTGGATGAAGAGGCAGGTGGAGCTC
Source organism: Aulonocara stuartgranti (assembly GCF_965226115.1). NCBI lineage: Eukaryota > Metazoa > Chordata > Actinopteri > Cichliformes > Cichlidae > Aulonocara > Aulonocara stuartgranti. The sequence continues at coordinate 34,901,490 of NC_138949.1, forward strand.
CATCTTTCGAGAAGCTGAACCCGTACCCGGCGCCACCTCCACCCCACCCCCTCTACCCCGGGCGCAAGGTCATCGAGTTCTCGTCGGACGACAAAGTGAAGATCCCGAAAAACTCGCCGCTGCCCAACTGCACATACGCCACGAGGCAGGCCATCTCGCTGAGCCTCGTGCAGAATGACGACGAGCGGTTGGCACCTGGCAGCCCCGCCCCCTCCTCCTCCTCTGGAGCCCAACAGCGCACGCCACCATCACAGAGAGACGCCCCCAGCGAGCCGCTGTCCAGCCAGTCCAGCCCATTCAGCAGCCCGCCTCAGGTAACTGAAGCCCCACCCACCATCACACTAGTTAAATCTCAGATGCGAGCTTACGACGATGATGATGATGATGATGATGATGATGATGATGTTGTTGTTGTTTTTAACCCCTCCCACTCAGGCACCCAGTGTCCTCGCGAGCTCTGGCAGCTCTGAGGAAGACCTGATCGCCAACTGGCAGCGGATGTTCGTGGAGAAGATGGCGCCGTCCAGCGACGGCACGCTGCTGCACCGCACGTCCTTCAGTAGCCAGACGGCTCAGGAGCTGCAGAGGAGGAGGCAGGTGGCGGTGGGAGTGGGAGTGGCCTCCTCCTCAGACCGGCACAGGACGGCGTACTCTGACGGTGAGGAGGGCTCGTCGGCACGCAGCTGGACACCGAGCCGCGGCTCCAGCCTTGACACAGACACCGACACCGAGCAGCGGGTGGGGAGGCGGGGCTGTTACGGCGGCAGGGACTGTTCGGAGGAGGAGGGAGAGCAGCTGCTGATGAACCTGGATGATGACGGCGGGAGCGGGGACACTGCAGTCACCGTGGTGACCAGCCCCGGTGACGCCCGCAGGGAGCTGGAGGAGGAGGGCGAGAGCTCAGGGGAGGAGAGAGACATCCTGCCCCACGAACTGCCCGTCATCTCAACCCGTCTAATGGACTTGGACCCCGCCCTTGGCGCCATCGCGCTGCATCGGCCCCAGAAGAGCCCGAAGAGGATGGGAGTGCACCACCTGCACCGGAAAGACAGCCTGACCCGCGCCCAGGAGCAAGGCACACTGCTGGACTGATGCTTGCTCGCCCCGCACTGTGCTCCACTGACCTGATGCTGAGGTCAGAGGTCACACCCATCCAGGATATAGCCATACTCTACCGTATGCCGAGCTCGCCGCCCGACCCGGGTGTGTGCGTGAGACACGAATCACTGTCCACATACTTTTGGTCTGATGACGTGTCGAGAGTGGTGATGATGTAGCAGAGAGGAGACATGGCCAGAAGTATGTGGACACGTCAATCGTAACATTTGGCAAACCGTGTGCACGTGTGCGGGCGTCGTTCACTAACAATGCGTCCACACAAATCTGTGATTTCTGTTTTTGTACCCGAATCCGTACGCGCAGTCAGAGAACGCTGCAGCGTCCACGTCACATATTCAGCACTCCCATTAGCCTGACCGTCACTTGGTTTGTTTACGTTTGAACCGTGGCCGCTCCCGTGGAAACACTGTGGAAAGCTCCGCCTCTTCTGGCCTCCTTGGACACTATTATTCAAGTTTCCTTTTCTTCGCCTTAGACACGTAAGCGTGTGTCCTTGGATAGAGAAATGGGGGCGGGGCCATATGTGGATAGTATGCTAATTATATTGCAATTGCGCAGGGCTGGTTAACGGATTAACGGCCGGTACACATGTGAATCCAGCTGTAATATGGCGCCGTTTAAGAACGTTTCCACGCAAATATTGGTGAATGAGGCCAATAGAGTTCTGATCAGCTGATTATCAATCAATCATCAGATAATGTCCATCCGTATGTGGACAGCCTAAACCGAAGTTTGACGTTTCTGTGAATTTGGAAAAGAAATACTTTTGACTGGTTGGTTCTCCACGAAGGTGTCCGCATATTTATGTCCATATGGCGTCTTTGATTCTGAGTCTGCATATAGAGTTTATACAGTATGAGCAAAAGTATGTGGACAATTAAAGGTTCAGTTAAATTCTGAACAATCAACATTCAAAACCACGTCGTGTGTGTGTGTGTGTGTGTGTGTGTGTGTGTCAGAGCAGAAAAACAGATTTTAAAAGCAAAACTTTTATTTTGAAGAGACACACACAGACAGTGCCTCGCTCGCCCTCAGTCCCTCACTCTCTCACTCCATGGTTGTGAGTGTGACACCGGGCACACTAAGTCTTTTTACTAAGACTTATTTTGAAGTCTGTACTAATCATTGATTTCCTGTTGTTTAGTCAGCTGATGGATTTGTTGTGGAGCTGCAGACTGAGGTTTGACCTTTGACCCAGATTCACCTCTGCCCCCTCGAACACCCAGCCTGTGGGTTGGGGGCGGGGCTTCTTCTCAACTCACACCTGGAATGTACCAGTTTTGTTTTTTTGCTGTCATGTTTTTGTTTTTTTTGTTGTGAAATATTGAGTATTGATCTGTTATTAGTTTTATTGTTTGCCGTTTATAGATTTGTGATTTTTGATTCCCCCCCCCGGTCAGTTTGTGCTTTTGTCGTGCGTCTACAGAAGCCTGTCGGTGCCAGAAATGCTCAGTTTCATTTAAATGATGATTGAAAACAAAAACTCTACTGATAGTCCTTTAAATAGCAAACTGATTCCTACAAAATAAAAGCCTCTATAGTGGGGGAAATTGGGGTTAAAACAGAAATCAAAGAATCTGTTTGACTTCCTGCAGTGCCCCCGGTGGCCTGGAGGAGTTTATATTTGTGGCACCTGTGAGCCTCCGTACCTGACCTCACTCTGTTCTTCTTCTGATTGAATGTCAGCTCGTTGCCTCCTCACAGCTCTGATTGTCACTCCCACCGAGGCCCGACGTTGGGTCATCGATTGGTCCCGCCTCTCTGACTAACGGAGGTGATCGATCATTGGATGGATTAATGGTGGAATGTTCAGGGGCTTTTTTCAGGTTTCCTGCAGAGAAAACTATTTACAGAAACGGGAGCTGCTCACAGTTTTCAGCCGCTTTCACGGGACGTGATGTCACAGCGGAGAGCGCTGCAGCCGCTGACAAGTTAAAGCTAGGCCGCTCGCTGATGTGGTGGGAAGGTCGAGTTGTGGTTGTGGCGTAGCGACAATCGACTGTTTGATGAGTTTCAGCGCTTTCTGAGATGTAAACTGCCCGTGTGCATGCTACGTGACATTTACACACCTGTGCGTATGTCTGAAACTTAACGGACTAAACGCTGTGCGAGCATTATGAACAATGCACACCGACAATTATCTGAAGTGACAGCAGGGAAGTTCACGCCTCCCTCCTCCTCTGGGGAAACGTCGAGGAGTTCATGTTGACGTTTATGGCATTTCTCAACAGCGATGCGCCACCTGGTGGCAGATGGCTGCATAATATTTAGGACACAATCAATTACCGCCATTGGTCAATTTAAATTTTACCAACTGGATTAACTCGTACGTCTGGTAACGACTAGTGACAGTAGCGACCACGCAGTGACCGCATGTGAGGTCAGATGTGCCCGCTGCTGTAACTCACAGTTCAAACAGGAAGTGAGGCATCTTGGTCCAACCGTGGCGTCGTGGGACTGAGGTTTTTTTTGGGTTTTTTTGTTTGTTTGTTTTTTAATGGTAACTTTGACGATGTGAATCAGCACGCGATGTCTCGCTGAAGGACGCCATCTCTGTTTGACCTCACAACATGCTACATCTGCCCCATTATACACCGTGATGATGTCACAGTGATGTAGTTTTCAGATTGTTAGTTGACAGATGGTGGGAAACAGACCAAAAGAGTACGCACTGATTCAGTTGAAATTAAACAGCAGAAAAAGTAAACGAATCCGCACCAAACGTCACGCCGGAGCATCGAACCCTGAGCGTGTCCAGGTGGACTGTGTGTGTGTTTGGGGGGGGTCGTATTGATAGAGACTTGAGGTGTTTGTGAGGACATTTCAGGCATTTTTCCAGTGGAAACACTGAGGTGAAGGTGGGCGGGGCTTCCTGCTCAGACTGCAGGTGAATAAAACATAGACAAGCGGAGCGAGCAGCTCAAAGCTGCGAGCTGATGAAACATTTAAACCTTTTTTTCCTTTTGCGAGTCCTTCATCCTGCAGACATGTCGTCCTCCTGCTGGAGTCGTCAGCTGCTGTTAAATTATTCACCTTTTTTCCGTCTCGCTAATATTTCTGTGTGTGTGTGTGTGTGTGTGTGTGTGTGTGTGTGTGTGTGTGTGTGTGTGTGTGAGAGAGAGAGTGAGACTGTGAGGAATGAGGTCACTGAGACTTTCCAAACAGACCAGGTTTCAGGGTCGGAGTCCTGGTACTGTTTACCTGGTACAAAACCAAAAGGTAGGGGTGTGTGTGTGTCAGTGTGAGAGAGAGAGAGAGAGTATAAATAGATGATACATGAGGACTCGTACATCTTTAATGATGCGACTTGTCGGAGCAATGACATCACTCTACTTGTTTTACCCTTCACATTAAAACACTTCACAGCGTCAGTGTGTTGTAGCCTTTAGTTAATGCTTTTATTCTGAAAAGTATTAACTAAAGAGGTAGGAAACGGTGATGAACGACTCTGGTGATCTAAGGTCAGACTGAAGTGGTGTTTTTCTTGTCTGCTTCCTGTTTAAAGTGACTCTGTGTCCCAGCATGCATCAGAGAAACATGCAAGTGTTCGCGTCAGTGGGTCCTTGATTTCCAGGCCCCGTGACAGCGGCGAGCAGCTCCTGTTGTCGTGTTCGTCTGATGTTTTTGGAAGCTCCATTATCAGTGCTTGCTAACGTGTGGTGTTGCGCTGTTATGCGTCTCCTTTTACAGAGTAGATGATTTTTAAAAAATGGCGTTGATGAGTCAGATCCTGTTTGGAAGCCTCTATTAGTTGGCTCACCTGTGCAGGTGGAGCTGGGCGGCCTCACTGTTGGCGCTAAAAAGGTAAACACACGTTTCTACTGTATTTTCTTTTTTCGTTCTGTTTCGATGTGTCTGCACCAAGCCGACACCATCATGGCTGCGGGCGGACGGACGGGCGGGGGGCTTATGTGAAGACGACATGGAGTCACCCGAGGACCGACAAACGGTAACTAGTGGGGGAGTGTCTGATTGTAATCCCGCCCCTTACGCTCTCCCCCCAACGGGTGCTGTCTGAGGTCACGACCTCTGACCCCAGGCGCGGTGTTTTCGGGGTCAGCTGGGTGGTTTCCTGTCCTTGCCGCGTCTCGCCTGGCGGACAGAAACGGACTGTTAATCTCTGACGATTTTATTTTCTCAGTTTGTAAACAATGTATATTTTAAAGCTAATAAAATATTTTAAACAAAGCTCCGCCTCCTCGCCTGTTATTGTTTTAAGGACCTTTAAGTCAGGTTGGAGTTTATTTCCTTCATGCAGTACAAACCAATCAGATCGTCTCGTGTCTGAGCTTCACTTCCTGGTTCAAACTTTATTAATACAGCAGCTCATGAACAGTGTGACTGACTGAAGCTGGCGCTCTGTGTTCGACCTTTTGTGTTCTCATCGTGGGGTCACATGACCTGTGAGACCTTCGCGTAGTTCCCTGAGGTACTGCGCAAGTAAATGGGCGATGCTTCTCTGTTACCCATGCCCAAGCAGGTTTTTATCTACTAGGGGCGACCGTGGCTCAGGGAGTTGGGAATCGCATCTGTAACCGGAAGGTCGCCGGTTCGGTCCCTGGAGACTCTGTCCTGGTCGTTGTGTCCTTGGGCAAGACACTTTACCCTACCGCCTACTGGTGTTGGCCAGAGGGGCCGATGGCGCGATATGGCAGCCTGGCTTCTGTCAGTCTGCCCCAGGGCAGCTGTGGCTACAACTGTAGCTGCCTCCACCAGTGTGTGAATGTGAGAGTGAATGAATAGTGGTATTGTAAAGCGCTTTGGGTGCCTTGAAATCCAATCCATTACCACTGCGATGGTCGAGGAGGTGGAGCCGGGATGGACCTGGCAACCTCCTAATGGCGCCGCAGTTCTGAATGTGGATGCAGAGATGGACTGCTTTTCAGTGATTGATCAATAAATGCATTGAGCAGCAGATTTTCCCCCACTGTGACGCGTGTGGAGTTTGTAGCTGAATGTTGGGAGGAGGAGCAGCCTTTCCTCATGTATTTAAGGTGGAATTCCAGATGTCAGAGCTTATGTCGATCGAGTGGAATAAAGATTCCAACGTCCAGGTATGTTACACCTGGTCTGTAGCGTCTGTGGACGCTCCTGTTACCTGCTTGCAAAAATAACCAGGTTTATCAAGCTGTTCCCGAACGCCTCGTCAGCGACCGTTTCCTCTGAGGCTGGACAGTAGCCCCACACACAGATTTGTATCAGGCTCTGCTGCCACCTGCTGGTAGCCGCAGGAACTGAGTCTTGCTGCGCCTCCCTCTGTGCGATAACTCAGCAAAGGATTGTGGGTAATGCAGTTTGAATCACCTGTAACAAGCTTCCAGTGAACAAGGAATCAGCCGGAGAACGGACTGTCCGGAGTATTTTAATGCAGGGGGACCTTTGAACTTTTACATTAAGTATGAACCAAATCAGAGTCTTTGAATTTAAAACAGTTTCAGGAAAAAAATAGAAGAGAATCACCTGAAACCATCAGAACAATAATGACCATTTCAGCAAGAAATATCCTCGGAGACACGTGAAGCATGTCCCTTCACATTAAAAGCACAAGAACATTCACGATCTCAATTGGAAAAGAAATTGCTTTGATTTTAACAGACATGGACCAATCACAGGGCTTCACTTTAGTTAGGAAGGCGATGCACATCTGGAACAGCTGCTTTCAGTTTTTCAGGCTACTGAAGAACTGTTCCAGAACCTTCTCCACCTCGTCCTCGCTGTAATCTCGCACCACAAAGTTCTCGACGTCAGTGGCTCCTCGGATCATGGCCGACAGGACTGCACAGAAACAGGAAGTCAGCACGAAGCAGCCAACCAGGTTGAAGCGTGTCAATGAGGAAACAGGAAGTGCACTCACTTCGTCCTGACGATGGTCTAAACAGGCAGAAGATTTTTTTCTTCATATCGACAGCTCGACCGAGCTCGTAGCCAACACCCAGAGACGGCTGCGTCACCTCGGCAACAACCACTGAAATCAGAGGTCAGAAGTCACATGGGTCACTGGCTCAAATTCCATGATCAACGATCAACAAAACGATTGGTTCTCACCATCAGATTGATGCAGCCAATCCAAGTCTCGGTTGTGAATGGCCTGGTCCCCGGACGCTGCATTGTTCTCTCCTGTCCAATCATAGTGCAGCAGTTCAGTGACATAACGCACACACAAACACACACACACTCTTATTTTGAAGGTCAGAACCAGAAAACCAAACCTGAAATCGGATACAGTTAATGTGACTCCGCCCATTTTTGTGACGCAAATGCTTTTATTTCTGAAATTTTTTTTAATTTTTTTTTTACCTTGGAGGTCAGCAGGTGCTGGTGTGACCTCGCCCTCTCTGATGCTTCACGTTTGATAAAGCTCGTCACTCTGACTTTGGCTGTTACTTCCTGCACAGCTCTCTCTCCCTCTGTGTCCTCAGAGACCAGTTTACCATCAAAGCGCTGTTATTGTCAGGCACCAGTCTGCTGCTGTGTTCAGTGTCGGCCTCTGACATCACAGCCTCATTTCTGCTCTTCAATACTGAACAAATGTTTGCTCAGCTGTGTCTGTAACTTTGCTGTGCTTCACTTCAGCAGCATCAGGTAATGTTCACATGCTGATTCATGGTTTGCTTCAGTTTAATATTTTTGAGGTTGTCTGCTATAAAAAGCCAAAGCAGGAAAATGTTCTATGTTTTTATCCTCAGTTACTTTGACACGAAGGCCTCTGCTGTAATGCTCACACCTCTGATGAAGTCTCACAGCTTTGTTTTCATACACAGACATAAAACATGGAGATGTGCTGATAACTGATCAGAATTATGATATTTCTGACTGTCTCAGTTGGAATCGAATAGAATCAGAGAAATCGATTCCCAGCCTCTTCCACCATGTGAACGCGCACCGTTCTGACTGCCGGTGTTCTGGGAATCCATCCTACCCGACAAACCATCCTACCCGTTGTTTCTACGCATGCGCACAACACGAACTTCAGTGGCAAATCGTCCTACCTTTGTTCATATGAGCATATGAGTTTTCTGTGTGTGACCTCTGACCTCTGTCGCTGAGCTCGGCGCTGCTCACGTGCTCGGTCAATACGGTCCCGTAGCTCTGTAGCGCGTGCACGATCCTCCGGTACACGTGCACGTCGTCCCTCCCGCCGCGGATGCTGCCGCAGAAATAAACCTTCATCCCGTTTCTACTCAGACTCTACTGACGGTTCCCGCGCTGTCGCTATACGTCACCGGAAACAGGCGACCGCGCTCGGAGCTTGCGCCCTGAGCTCAGACTGACAGGTAGCTGAACGTCACGGAGGTGAAAGGCCAACAGCCCTCCTCCTCCTCATCGGGATCGCGTGCCTTCACGGGGTCTGACACCTGAGGGTCACCCCCACCTGTATCTATAACCACACACAGGTGTTTATTTCCACTGCTGTGATTGGCTGATTAGACTCTGATTGGCTCAGACAGAGTTTAGGGTGAAATAAAATTTAAAAATCAAACTTATTCTTCTGTGGTTTAGTCCTGACAAACTTCCTGTCGTTTCAAAATAAGGCATTTCAAAGCACAACATCAACTGTCAAAGGTCTCTGACACACTAAAAGTGTTTCCACTAACAGGTACTTTACAGCTGGTTTCCGATTCTCCCTCCCTGTATTCCCGCCTGGATGTTTTTCCAGTTTGGAGGCTTCAGATTTTTGCAGTTTGCAAACAAAGTTCCTCCGATTCTGTCGCACTGTCAGAAACAGCTGTTGCTGTCCTGCACAGTAATTCATAAACACAGATATTATTTGATGGATGTGGCTCCTGGCGTTGTTTACAGGTGCTGTCAGCCTGCCAGTAGATCACCTGTCGGGAGTTTTCTGGCACAGCTGTGGGGAACATCTGCTTCCCTGCAGAGCTTTACTCCACAGAGAGGTGACCTCTGAACCCCTGCTGTTGTATTTGGAGTTATTGACTGTGTCACTATTGTGAAACAGCACTGGAGATCTTCATGTATTTATTAAAGACGATAATTCATTGATACGACCCGAAAGAAGCGCCTCAACACATTTGAATCCACATCTTCAGGTTCGGGTTGATAACCAGATTTGTGGTTTATCTTGGAAAGGTGCTTGTGTTGGATCAGACTGGATCAGTAGCACTCGTGTTCGGGGTTGTTGACGGCAGTGACTCACACTGAACATTTCTCTTCCATAAATATAAATGTGGGAAGCAGAAAACTGTGAAAACAACAAAATGCACTTTTGTTTATGATACAACTTCTTTTTGGAGTGAGAAAAGAATCTGTTACTGTTCATGATGTTTCATATTTTTGTGCTGTTGCTGTAAATATTTGTGTCTGTTCTGAGTTTTAGTTATTAAATCGAGTAAACATCATGAATATCTTCACTTTAACACACATCATGTGACCTCTTTTTGTTTTTTTTTATCTGAAGTAGACTCAGGTGAGTTTTCTGCTGACTTCCTGTTCACCTGTGACAACACACAGCTGTGAATGCATCAGAACATTACTCTGAAATACAGGCTTTCATTTTGGAAAAACTGAAGTACAGGAAGTCTGAACTTGATGAAACCTTTATTATCCCATATGTACACGATCAATAAATCAAAAAGTGAAGGTCGGAGAAGAAACAACCCCCCCCCCCCCCCCCCCCCACACACACACACACACACACACACACATGCAGATCTTTAAATTGAAGCGTTTAAGTTTCACAGACATAACAAAAACCCCCTCCCCTCAGTAGGCGCTCAGCAGCATCCCCGGGTTCCTCGCCGTGGCGTTGAGCATCACCTCGGGCACGTCTCTGGCCACCCGCTGCATGGGCGCCATGTTGTGTCCTTCCAGGGAGTCGAGCAGCCCTGAAACAAACACGGAGGAGAAAACACGAGTCAGCAGACACACCTGTGCAGAAGTAAGCATAAAAACCAGCGAGACAGAGCACGCCGTGCCGACCGAACCGCCCTGGACCGGCAGCAGGAGAACCACAAAAACCTGTCTCTGTGCTTCTGGTTCTGACCTTCTACGATGGTGTGGTAGTTGAAGTGCAGGTAGAGCAAAAAGAGCATGTGCAGCAGCCCCACTGTCCCACAGAGGAGGAGCCGCGGCGTCTGACCCACAGTCCGAGAGAGCAGCGCCGCCACCTGCGCACACACACACACACACACAAACAGGTGAGCTCACACAGGGAGCGTGTCCTGGCACAGGAGCTGATGGGAAGCGACAAGCTCACCATGCGCAGTGTGGACAGGCCGCCGAGCAGCAGCCACAGCCCGTAGAACAGGAAGTGGAAGTGGATGTTGTAGGTGACGAGGAGGACGATGCAGGGACCAAACAGGCCGTAACCCTGGCAACGGCAGACAGGAGGTGAGGTCACATGACATCTTGTAGGAGGAGGAGGGCTGCATTCAGGTGCGGCTCAGAAACCTGAATCACATCTGAGAACAGCAAAAACACACCACCCTGTTCTGCGTGTGTGTGTGTGTGTAGTTCCAGGACTTACCAGCAGGGACAGCATCTGCAGCATGGTGATCTGAGCGTTGACCAGGTATGCCAGGAAGTAGATAAAGGCTGAGACGCCGAGCCAGTAACCGAAACACGTCCCGATAGCAGTGCCCATCAGTGTGCCCTCTCTCTGCAAATACACACACAGAGAACACTTTAACAGACAAAGAAACATGAACAGGGTGTGTGTGCATGTGTGTGTTCTTACGATGACAGTTCCTGAGGTCTTCATGCCGTGCAGCAGGATCGCCACCAGAGTGAACACCAGCATCAGCGGCCCGTACAGCTCGCCTGCGATCTTCTGCACAGGAAGCACACACGTCAGAGGAACCTAAACCTGGATCTGAACATCACCTGTACAGGTGTGAATCTGACCATCGAACTGCAGTGAGACACGTTTGAACCCTTTATCGGCATCTCCACCACCAAGCTCCCTCACGAACATCAGCTCCAGCCTCCGGTCCAGCAGGAGGCGCTAAGCCTGCTCACTGACTGCCATTAACACTACGACAAAGAGACTCATGCATACCTGGGGGAAGTTGATCATGCGGACAGGTATCAGCGACTCGATCAACCTGCGGGGGAGTCAGCCATTAGCTGTTGGCACTAGTCTCAGCAGAAAGCAGGAAACAGCTGACAGGAAGGAGGAAGTCTTACCTGTTGCGCACCTGTACCGGCTCTACGTCAAAGTATGGCCGCAGGATGTCGATGTTAGCGTACAGGTTGAAGGCTTTGGAGGCCTGACGCTTGCCCGCCTGCCACACCTGAACGCATCACACAGGTAAAACATTTCAGAGAAGAAGAAACGAGTTAGCGCTTTTCCACTAACACCTGCTCGGCTCGGCTTTTAGCCGTAGTACCTGGTACCAGGTAAAGTACCTTTAGTACCTGCTTGGCCAGGGTTCCAAGTGATCTGAGGTGATCCAAACATCTAACATCAACAGACTGCATCCCACCGATTGGCCGGTCAGTGGCTTCACTCGATGAGTCATGAGAGCGACTCCTTTAGGAAAATCAAAACCGCCTTTTTTGAAACCCACAACAAGGAATGTGGCCACACAAACCAACACCGCGGCGTCTGACTGAACGCCACAGAGCAGCGGGTGCACCATCGCCTCGACATCCTCCACTGTTGTGTCGTGTTTGTGTCACGTTAAAACGACGCCACAGGACTGTCGTCACCGCTGACGTCAAACGACTGAAGCCGAGCAGGTACTAGTGAAAAAAGCGGTAAGAGTGACGTCACTAAGTAACAACAGAGGCGTCCAGGGGCTGTTAGGTTGATTTTTAAATAAAGCTGTTGTAATTATATTTATATACACACTGCAAATGTGCTCGTATGGGTTGGCACTCCTTTGAAGGTTGAAAGCTTCGTTCGGCGTGACTGTCCGGACTGATAAACTGTAGGAATGACGTCGACTGCAGAGGTTTGTTCGCAACACGCTTACACACAGATAATGGTTAGAATAAGTCTCTGGGTTCGAGCGTCCGAGCAAGATATTCTGAACCTGAACTTAGAGTCAGTAGAAGAAGAATGGATAATAACATTAGATTATCAAGGCTGGGCAGGGAGGTGTTTTCCTTTTCTGTCTCGGACAGAGAAGCGAACAGATACCGGGCGATGGACGGGGAGGATTCGCCAGGAGACAGCACGACTGTGTGGGAGCCATGATAACCTTTGTTTTTGTCTCACTATAGAAAGTTGTGCTGCCCGTTTGAGGGTTATCCTCTTGGTGAACCAGATGCTTGATTTCACACACAGATCCACAGCACTGTGTAAACTTGTAATTTCAGCTGCCAACACAAATTAAATCTTTTTAGCTGGCAGACCTTTCTCCTGAATTTCCTTCTGAAATTTTGAACACGGTCTTTGTGTGGCACAGAGGAGCTTCAGCTGGCCTCTGTAACAGCAGCTAACAGCTACAGAAGAAGAAAATGTTTGCAAGTGTTTAAGACCAGATAACCCCGCCTCACCTCGTCGGCCACCTGCCGGCCCAGCTGACCCTTTAACCCCTTCATGCCCAGGAACTCTCCGTCGTCGGCCACGTCATCCTCGGTGGCGGCAGCCTCTGCCGCGACCTCCTCCTCCTCCTTCATCCTCTGGTGCATCTCGCCCATGTCCTCAAAGCTCGAGCCCGACGTGTCGTCCATGTTCTCCATGTCGATGACCGCTGAGCCGCCGCCCTGAATGCAGGAAACACGAGAGTGAGGGAAGGAGACAGGAGAGGAAACATGGGAGATGTGGAAGGAGACAGGAGAGGAAACATGGGAGATGTGGAAGGAGACAGGAGAGGAAACACGGGAGACGTATAAGGAGACAGGAGAGGAAACACGGGAGACGTATAAGGAGACAGGAGAGGAAACATGGGAGATGTGGAAGAAAAGGAAACATAGGAGATGCGGAAGGAGACAGAAAGGGAAACATAGGAGACAGGAGAGGAAACATGGGAGACATAAAAGGAGACCGGAGAGGAGTCTTACTGAGGTAGGGATCGATCCGTTAAACCGACCAACAGTTTGTTAATCAGTTTATCAGAGGAGCTTCCAGCTGATTACAGATGTTCAGTCGGCTGATCTCAGGTCAGCCTGGTGTTAGCCTGTTAGCTCTCGGGTCTCCTGTTACCATGTTAGCATGGTTTGATTCCTCACAGTGCTTTAACCTCGCGAGCTCACCTGTACGCTGTTTCGGGCTAACCTGCAGCGTCACTCAGGTGCTGTTACTTTTATAGGCCGGCTGGGATGCTCGTTAGCCTGTTAGCATGTAGCTCACCTGGATGAGATTATCGTCGAAGCTTCCCCATGGTTCCGTGTTCCTGCTCCCGGAGCCCGAAGACATTTTCCCCACAACAGCAGCGGCTCTCCGTGGGGTGGAGTCTGTGTCCGTGGTTCGGTCGGTGGATCCGCGGATGGATCTTTTTCTTTTCCTGCTTCTAAAATCTGATGTTTTGGTCCGTAGGACGCTCCGCCCACCGGCTGACGCCACATCCCCAGTCGACGTGGAGGTCGAAGATATCGCGATATTTCCGTGAGAGTTTTTTCATTCATTTGATCATATCTGATTCATGTCCTGAGATTCCACTCATGACAAATCGATGTTTTACAGACGCTCACCACTCCATTTCTTCTCTGACATGCAGATGATGTTTGTCGAGAACAAAGGGTTCCAGTTTGAAGCAAAACTGTAAAATCAGCAACATGTAGCAATTAGAAAAGATGAAGATACACATTTTAAATCTCAGTCAGGGAGAGATTGAACTCTTTCTCGTGTGACATTAAATCTGCTCTGAGTGGTCTGATGTTATTTTCATCACGTCTGAGAGCTGATTAATGCCAAGTTGTCTTTAATCCTGGTCCAGTGAGCTCCAACAGCACGCTTATTTATGTGTCTTTTTAAAGATTTGGAAACATATCTTGATGCTCAATCATCCAGGTAAGCAATTCCCAAAAAGTTGATTCTGTTCATCTCAGTTGATACTCCTGACACATACGGGATCACTACAGGTTTTCTTTATGTGATGTCCTCTGCTTCCCTGGCTGCTGTGTCTGTGGGGATGGTGTTCGCTCCTGTTCACGTCCTGATCACACTCAGCTTATGCTCCAGTGGATGATCAATTCAATTCAATTTTATTTATATAGCGCCAAATCACAACATAAGTCGCCTCAAGGCGATGAGAGTCAAACCTTGAATACTGATCTGTATGCGTAGGTTTCCGGTACACATTAGTGTCCGCTTTACTGGGTGGGATCAAAAACACTGGGTTTGAGGCTCTGTGTTGGTTTGGGTCTCCTGAGCGAGCAGAGACTTGTCAGACGTTTTTTTTAACTTAAACCTGCAACTGCTTCATGACTTTGAGCATGTTTGTCTTCTCTGTCTCAAAATGAACCCAACAGGTCTAAAGTCAAATATAGAAGGTCAAACATGTTGAATGTTAATTGTAGAACAGGATAATAGTTTTAATATGTGTAACCGGTGTGATTCTGCGTTGTGTCTGATACAAAAGGTAAAAGAAAGAAAGACCTCCAAGTAAATAATTTGCCCACTCCAGCTCCTCCAACCAAATACAGGTCCAGTTGACTGCTATCTTCCCCGGTAGGGCACAAGCATCGAAGGCGTTGGAAAGGGAGGGGTGATGAGTGAGTGCTTATCAGTGTAAGTGTGTGTGTGGGTGCGTGTCCATAGTTTAGCTGAGACAGTGTCCTTCGGCCTATCAGGCTAAGTAAACAGTCCTCCAGCCAATCCAGGTGTCCTTGCATGGGATGGGAAGAATAGCCGTACACAGTCGTCATCAGGGAGTGATTGTTCGGCTCCAGCCTTGGGCCTGCAGCTGGCGCCGTGATGGGGGTCCGCAATGTTTATGTTGGTTTTGTTAATTTCCATGCGAGCAGCCCAGGAGAATTTTTCAGGCTGCTCTTTAAGACTCCGACACTGGCCTCTCGATCTCCCGTTGGAGAGTCGCGAGCCTCCCCATGATGGTATCAAACTTCTGTTCCATGGTGTTATTGTTCTTTTGATTCTGAGACCTCACAACTGCAGTGATCCGTTCCGTGATGTTTTCCAACTGTCGCTCAAGGGTCTCATTTTGAGCAGGCCCCTCTCTGATGTTTCCCCTCATACGCTCAATGGTGTTGTTTTGAGCCTTCACAGCAGCTGTAAGCGTCTCCAAGGTGTTGACCATATTACGTTCGTTGTGAGAGGTTGTGCCTCGTTCCATTTCGATTCCAGCGGGCAGCCTTGGGGGGGTTTGAACAGCCGGTTCCGCTCTCTTATTTCTCCGATAAACCAGGGCTAAGCCAACTCCGATCAGCATGAACCCTGTTATCATGGTTCCGAATAGATAGATATCTTCAGCGTTATATGTGTGTTTTACAGTGTTGGGAAAGAAATGACACCCACCTCTCCCACAGGGGAATTGTAGAAAAGGGGAGAGGCAAAAGGGGTACATTGTATTTATAGGATTGCACCAAAGAAGAAGAAGAAAAGAATGAGGAGGGGCTCTAACTGATAATGAACATAACTACAGGCTTGGAGGTCCTAAAAGTCAGGTATAAAAGGAGTAGTTTGGGGGTTTAGAACACATTTTGTGTAATTATAACAATATGTGATTTATGACCCTGTTACATATGCTCAAATGTTATATCAGTGGTGTACAGGCAGCAGAAAGAATCAAGTCTGTGACTGAGTAGCTAAGTGCGGGGATAAGTCTGCTGAACGCTGCCTAAAACACAACAGAACACCAAGAAGTGTTGGCCCAAGGATCGGCCCCGGTAACGGGTACTTATTTAGACATTGGCCTTGAAATGTGAAAGAGAAATCAAAGACTATGCGATCTTTATTGTTGTGACTTATCACGTGATGAGAAATGTACCAGACGTCTTTGCCATCGTCAATCCCCTCAGAGCTGAGTTTAGCCACATAACTAGCTTGCTCTAACTTTAAGATCTGATCTCTGTATGAACGGCTTTGTCAGGATCTGTGGCTAATCGAGATTCAGTATTGCAAAGTCGTGACATGACTGCAGATGGAGGGACATACAAAAGACCTGCGCTTCAAAGCATTTTCTCAAAGTGGACCTTTTCCGATGTTAGTTCAGTACCTTTGGACTATAATGTCAGAGGGCTACAGTTACCGGCTGTGTCCTAGTCTCACCAGCAGGGGGCAGCCTCACGCTGCACGATAGTTTGCCATTTCTCGCGACACTTCTCCGCCCTCTGTGGTTCTTGTTCCTTGACGCGGTGGTGACATTGGCTTCATTTTCCGGACCGTTGTTCTGGCTGTCGTGTTGCCGAACCGAGCGGATCATTAATGATATCGAAAGGGAGAGTCCACGGTAAAGGTTCCAGGTGAGTGCAGCGACACGCGGAGCTCGGAGCGGCTCCCCGAGGAGCTGTTAGCCGTTAGCTCCTCGGTGATCCTTTAAAACACGCAGTTAGAGTCTCAGCCCGAGAGAAGCTGGTTGATTGTGTGACTCTGATTAAACTGTGTTGTTGCCGCGGTTCGGTATAATTTCTGTCGAAGGTTAAAGGCGCCACAGACGCTAGCCGCGTTAGCCGGAACACTGTAACCTCGTTCCGAAATGTTAAAAATAAACTCTGAGGGGTCAGAGGTCATCCTTTTTAATTTAATGTGTTAAAATGCTGCTCCGTTCGCTTGTTTTACTTTGTATGAAATTCGTTTTTACATAATATGTATTTCTGGGATCCACTCTGTAATTCGGCTTAACCCAAACACGCTGATGCTTACCAGTTGTTACAAAACGTCGTCCTAAAGTCACCCTGGAAGTACTTAATTTAACCAAAGAAGGTGCAACAGAGGGAAGAGTGTGTGCGGCTGTTGTGTCAGCTGTGCAGATTATTGCGCGGCACACAATATTCTGCGGACTTTGGCTGCGCTGTGTCACGCTGCCGGTGGTTAATATGTTACGGATATCAGCTGCACTCAGCGACCCCATCGTCGCTTTATCTCGGCCTTTGGAATGTGTTCAGCGGATCCGCCTCGGTGCCCCCGGCCGGCCCCTCCCTGCTCTGGACCCGGAGCGGGGGCCCCTCGCCAGCCCCTCGGCTAGTGGTTACCCAGTGGTAAGACTGGGTTCTCTCTAAACCACGCCCCTCGTAGAACTGTTCCTCCATTGGCTTAGCCTCCAAGCCCCCGCTCTGTAGCTTAATGCGTACGTGCCGGCCGGCAGGCAGTAATGGAGGGCTGTGGCTCCTCCTCCCGTGAGCTGCGGAGGAAAACACCAGAAACGCCGGCTCTGAGCGAGACTGCCTGCGGCTGAAACGGAGCTTTACCCCTGCAGTTTTACCGACACTGAGTCAGCATCAGGTAAAACCCCGCGGTTTACCGACTGTATTCCACTCTGTATGAGGCGGTGGTTATAAAACAGGAACCGAAAGAGACGGACTTGTGCTGCATTCGTAATTGACGGAGAAATTGTGTATTTTCTTATGAGTTGGTTCCTCGAGGCGCCCTTTAACTGCGTGTCAGTTTCATTTATGTGACAGGTGACGAAGAAAAGCTTCCCATGTTGACATTTTAGTTGTTTTTCTTATTCCTAAAGGAGCTGCTGAAAGCAGCAGGAGGCCCTGTTGGTGCTGGTAGAGTGCACGGAGAGCTGGTGTTGTATTTACAGCCTGCAGGAGCGCTGACACCACAAAATCAATCCCTATAATGCAGTCATTTTCATTTCACTGGTGACAGACTGTCAGTGTTCTGACTGCATTAACTGATCAATCAAGTCAGTACCTGCAGGTTCAGGCATGCGGTTGATTTACAGTAGAAGAAATGAGAGTGTGTGTGTGTGTGTGAGAGAGAGAGAGAGAAACTTCCTCAGGGGATTTATTTTTTCTGCAGACAAAGAAATAAATTCCAGCACTGCTCTAAAAATAGAGCTCGCTTCCTCAACCATCAGTCGTTATTGATGGTAAATATCAGGAACTAGTCGGTCTCGTTCATAGTTCTTTAGTTCACCTGCCAGGTCATAAATAAAGTCTGGATGTAACAGGTTCTATATCATAATGTCAGTCAGCTAAGCCCACAGGTGTTACACATTATTACACACACAGGTTTTGATCCGGCGTGTTTCCTTCAGCTTTTAATAAGTTGTGTCAGTAAGTTTCCATATGAAGTTCAGACGTGTTGTGAAGGAAAAGTTAACGCTGATGAGAAATGATCAGTACCAGCTGTTAGCCTGTGTTCTGCTGATCAGCTGATTATCACACAGGAAGTGGGTGAGAGTTGAGCTGGGGTCAAAGGTCACACAGTGAGGGTTATCAGCTGCAGACAAGCTCTGTTTACAGCTGATACTAAGACACTGCTGCACCCTGAGACCCCACCCCCTCTAACAGCTGATTAACAGTTCACTGTGGAGGGTTTCTGCACATGCTCAGGAATGCATGTACTTTGTACTAATAATGCCAAACAGAGTATTCCTGTAAAGTACTTCATAGGGCTATTTAAAGTACTTTAGTACCTTTTTTGTGCCATGGACCGATTTATATCTGACAATATTTTCACGGACTAGCCTTTAAGGTGTCGTGGATACATACAACAAAATAAAGCCAGTACCGCTACCGAAAAAAGATCATAACACACGGGAAAAGACCCAGGGACACCGAGTTAACGATAAAAACCAAACGACTCACGGACCAGCCCGGGGGTTGGAGACCACTGCTTTAGTGTCTTTCATTACTTCCGTGTGTGTGTGTGTGTGTGTGTGTGTGCGCGCGCGCTAGTGATGGGTTAATCTAATTGGTTTGTGGCGAGCCGCGACCCTCTGACCAATCACGGAACACAATGCTGCAGCGTCCACAAACAGCTGATTGAACAGGAGGAGCTTCTATGGAAAGCTTTACTGTTGTTGTGTGAATGACTCAGAGGAGCCGCAGAGCTCGCTGTGTGACCGCGGCGGCTATTATTACCCCCTGAGGTCACAGGCGAGGAAGATGATGGTGTAGAAATAAAGCGAGGTCCTAAAGCGTGTAATCCTGAGAAGGGCTGGGCCATATCATACCATTCACGGTAATACCGGTGTAATGTTGGGCAACGACAAGAAAATGAAATTTGGGTAAAACGCACATGGCGGAAAAAGCACGGTGGCGACAGAGAATGAGAAGAGCGAGAGCGGATCGTTGAGTGAAACCATGAACCTGAACTGGTTTGTAAAATGCTGCAGCTTCACTGGTGTGGAACTGGTTTGGCTTTCCTCCGTCAGATACACAACAAAGCACTATTTTTGGTAGCGCATGCTAGCGGGCCGTCGTTATTACCGTGTTGTTTGGAAAATACGGCGCACTTAAAGTCAATCCTTTGATTTTTCTGACAGTCGACAGAGCCCCTTATAATCCCGTGCGCCTTATGTATGAACTCTGGTTGTGTTTACTGACCTCGAGACGATTTTATGTGCACGGCGCTCGAAAATCTGTCAGATGTTTCAGTACGACTTTGCTGAGCTACGAACTGTTACATGTTTATATAACTTTAATGCAGATAAAAAACAGCTGCTTGTTTAAGTGGAAATACATTGATGTTTGTTTTGCACTAATAAAGTTGAGGAGTTGTAAAGTATTTTGTCTCGTGTCGATTATATCCTCAGTTATATCGTTATCGCAAATTTTCAAATGTATGTCGTGATAAATATTTTTGGTCATATCGCCCTGCTCTAATCCTGAGCACACTTTAAAGTCAGTCGTCAATTTCAGTGAAATCACCGTGCTGTCTCCACTTCCTGTTTTCTGTCCAGGATGTCGCTGGAGGTGCTGGCGGCGAGTGGCCTGAAGCAGTGCCAACAGGCCCAGGATCAGCTGGAGGATGCCATCGGTGCCGTGATGAAGGCGGAGCAGCAGCTGAGGGAGAATGCCAGAGAGGTGAGTGCCTCCTCTCTCTGAACAGGAAGTGCTTTAAGGCGTGATAACCCCAGTGTCACATGACCAGCGCAGTCAAGCCAAGGTATTTATTTTAAAGCAAGAACAGGAAGAGGCCCTTTCAGCAGATCAGATGGTAACGGCACAAATGTGTTCGACATGCCACGACACAGGAAATGCGTTGGCAGACTGAACCAAACGATTCCTGTTCAGTCGATCAATAAAGTTTGTGCCCAGCAAGTCTGTGTTGGATTAGAACAATTGATCAGTGATCAATAACTGAACTGCTGATAAGCTCACGTGAGTTTGTAAAATGTTTTCCTGCTGCGCTGCAGATGGGAGGAAGTGCAGGTCAGCTGATTCACAGGAAGCTCCTTGCTGAAACCTGGATCAGCTCACACGTTTTCTACCTGCTGTCCTGATCAGTGCGTTAGTTACCTGCCACCAAACGGAGCTGCTTGAAACTTTATTGACACCCAGATCATTTTACGGTGAAACACTTGTCCTGCTAAACTGCTGCGACCACTCAGCTGGCTCTGTGCCACGCCCCCTGTTTTTCATATCAAACCGTGAATCACTTGAGCTTTAAACACCTGAGGATTTACCTGTTGAGACCAACCAATCGCAGTTAGCCATCATCATCTTCATCACTGCTGACTCGGCAAGGCTGAAACCACCTGAAATCCTGCCTTTGTCTGCAGCTGAGCCACAGGTGAGGGAGAGGAAGAGGAGGGTCAGGGCGAGGCGGGTTATAAAGCCTGCAGAGGAGGTGAGAGGAGCTCAGAGGAGGTGAGAGCAGTGAAGTGCGACGTGCTGGACTTCATACTTTATCTCCAGGTAAAACTTCAGGCTCCGGCTCAGGTGTGCGTCCATGCTCGTTGGTTAGGGACTCACAGCTTCATTATCGGGGTTGGATTGATCTCAGCTCCGTGATGTTTTGTTTTTTTCTGTGAGATAAACTTTATTTAAACTGAGCATAAACAACAGGACAGGCTGTTTTACTTTAACCTGTCAGCTGATCCACCTCCACAGGAAGGGGGAGCTCGCGTGTCCGTGTGAAAAAACTTTACTAACAAAAAGCTTTGTTTACGCTCTGTGATCACATGACTGTCCGCAGCGCTGCGAGGCTTCACGTTAGGACTGGGCAATATATCGAGTTTTTAAATGTATCGATATATTTTTATACGAGATATCACAATATCGTTTATATCGATATAGTCTATGTTACGATATGACTATACTTGTGGAGCCGCAAGTTTGCCTCTTTCGTCCACTTTTGTCTCTACTCGGCCTCGCGTCTCCTTCACTGAACACAACTCCCCCATCGCTTCACCTGCAGGCAACGGCAGGACGGACACGGCAGCTGCTCGGTAAAAAGAAAACATTTGGAGATTATTTTAGTGCTGTCAGCGTGACGTTAACGCCATAACTGCATTAACGGAGCAAATCTGTTACCGCGGATCGGCCTGTGCGTGGAGGCTGGACGGCGTTAACGAGCTAACCGGGCTAATGCGTTGACGCCTAAAATCCTTTAATTTTCTCAAAAATCGACAGTGTGCCTTATGTATGAATTCTGGTTGTGCTTACTGACCGCAAACCGATTTTCTGTGCTGCACGGCGCTCAGCAATCTGTCAAAAATGTTTGAGTACGACTTTGCTAAGCTACGGAGCCGCACTGCCTGATGGATTGTTGGAGCATTACGGCTGCGAGGAGCCTCGCGGAGTGATACGTACTCTGCTTGAGCGTAATGTTACCGTACTATGTGTGTATAAGGACCAAAGACGGCACCTGTTAAGAGACGTGGTTACGAAGCGGATTTCAAACTCCAGCCTGTCAGTCACGCAGTAGCTGTGAAATTTCTTTTGTTTTTCTCTGGAAGAATCTGTTTGGTTACTGAACATTTCACGTTTAGGTGTTGCTTAACACGTCTCACCTGTGCGTCCCCTCAGGTGCGCTCGGAGTTGCAGAGCTGCGTGAGCCGCCAGCAGGAGGCGCTGCGCTGCAGGGAGGTGTGGCTGCTGGGTCAGATTGAGCTGCTCGAACAAGTGAAGACGGAAACTCTGCAACAGCAGCTGCACCAGCTGCACCGGGTAACTGGGGGCGGGGCCTGTTTACCTGTGTTGACTGTTTGTTTACCTGTCTGCTTACCTGTGCTGTGTCTGTGCTGCAGCTCCGAGGTCAGTTTGACGTGATCGCCTACCAGCTGCAGAGCTCCAGCAGCAACGACCTGAACAACCAGCTGACCAGCTGCATGGAGAAGTACGTGCGCACACACACATGCACACACACAGATTTGTGGGCGCGTTCACACCTGAGCGGTCTGTTCTCCTTGCTGGTGCTCTCACCTGTTGGCGTAGCTGTCCCAGTCTGCACACCCTCAGTTAAGGCATGCAGTCAGGATTTCACTGTCTAATGTGATTACATCTGTGCTAAAAGCTGATGTAATCAGATTACTGACATACTGAGCTGGTTTTACCTGTAGACTCTCACCTGTAGGCATGTGTGTCAGGTGCGGTGCAGTCATGTGATCTTGTTGTCTTCTCCTGTGTGTGCAGGTTGTCCTCTCTGAGTCTCACTCCAGAGGAAACACCTGAGTTGAGTTTCCATGCCGACTCTCGCTCTCTGAAGCAGGCCATCACCTCATTTGGCAGCATCAACGCCCAGGTAACACACACACACACACACACACACACACAGGTAACACACACACACAGGTCACACACACACACACACACAGGTAACACACACACACACACACAGGTAACACACACACACAGGTCACACACACACACACACAGGTAACACACACACACACACACACACAGGTAACACACACACACACACACAGGTAACACACACACACACACACAGGTAACACACACACACAGGTAACACACACACACAGGTAACACACACACACAGGTAACACACACACACACAGGTCACACACACACACACACACACACACAGGTAACACACACACACACACACACAGGTAACACACACACACACACACAGGTAACACACACACACACACACACACACACACAGGTCACACACACACACACAGGTAACACACACACACTGTGTTAGTGGATCTTTCAGGTGTGTTCTCTCTCCTTCCTGTTTACAGCTTGTGGAGGGTATATCCTCTCAGAGCTCCACCCACCTGAGACCTCAGGTGCAGAGTTGTCCAATCACAGCGAAGAAGCAGGTAAGTTGCGTCCTGGTGGTGATGGCGATAGTGATGAAAGCAAGGTGATGCTGATTGCGTCTCCCTCTCAGCAGATGGCTGAGCCCTCCTCTCTGAGCGATTGGCTGCTAGAATCTCAACCCGCCAACAGCTTCGCTCCCATTGGCTATCAGTCTAGCACAGACCCGCAGGATTGGCTGCTGTCACAGAAGGAGAGTAAGGTGAGTGCTAAGGTGTGTTACCTGAGAACAGGCTCTGACCTCAGGCCGTGCCTCTCACCTGCTTTACTTCCTGTTTCTGTAACAGACTTCCTGTCCCGTGATGGCTTCCATGAACTTCATGAAAGCCTGGGGTCAGCTCAGGGACTTGGAGGCGTGGCTTATTCAAGACCCCTCCCCCAACCGGGAGAGAAGCGTCAGCAGCTGTAGCTCCTCCTTCTCCATCGAGAAGATCGACGAAATGGAGCTGTCCGCCGCAGCTGAGGAGGAGCTGAACGACTGGCTTGTTACCCCGCCTACTGCTGCCATGGAGACCATGTCGGACGCCGAACGTTGGCAGCGTGTCTTTAAGCCGTTTGAGGAAAGCTGGTCAACCGATGATTGGCTGTCGCCAGTGAGCCGTTCAATCGGCGACTGCTCGTCGTGCTGTCAGACCATCAGCGCAGTGGAGATTGAAAACCTCGGCAAGCTCAAGTGCCTGAAGACCACGCCTACCTCAGGCACCACCTCGCCCACTTCTCCCGTCCCCGTGTCGATGCCAGCGTCTCTGGAGGTGTGGTTGCAGAAGACGCCGCCGACGCTGCAGACCTGCCGCGCCAACGAGCTCTGCTCCGCCTACTCGGCCTGCGTCTGCGAGGAGAACTGCGGCAAGGATGTGCTGAGCCGCTGGCTGCTGCAGCAGGAGGACCGCGACAAGAATGGCGTCCCCAAGAACACCCCGCCCACTGCCAAGAGCGCCACGGCCACACCCTTCCACCGAGAGCAGGAACAGAAGGTAAGAGCCGATCAGTCAGCTCTGCTGTGACACTTCAGTAAGAATTAGGTGATTGATTAATTGATCAACTGATTGACAGGTTCAGGCCATCCTGGAGGCGTGGCTCCACCCCAGCACCGGCTCCACTCCCTCCAGCTCTCCTCTGCAGGCTTTCACCTCCTCGCTCTCCGGCTGGGTGGCAGCTGAGGAGGAGAAGGCGAGCCGGGAGGAGAACGGTTCCTCCTCGTCTCTCTTCCAGAGCCCCCTGGAGACGGACCTGTGGCTATTTCCACGGAAGAGCCCAGCGCCCGATTCCGCAGTGCCGCCCCAGGAGGAGGAGGAAGAGGACAAGTGGCTGCTGAGGAAGAGGAGTCAAGCTCAGGTGAGCACAGCTGGAGCTGAACACACACGTGGTTTGGTTGCTGCTCGCTTCCGGCTTCCTGACTGCTTCTTGTTTCCTCTTTAGGAACGCCTCGCTGTGGCGCTGCCCACCATGTGTGACCTGTTCTCTTGCATGAAGGTGGGCGGAGACAAAGAGAAGTGGCTGCACAGATCTCCCGTACAGGTGAGTCACCTGCACCGTGTGACGTGGTGTGTATGTGGGTCTGTCTGGGTCTGCCTGTCTCACCTGTGTCTCCTGCAGATGTGATGATGATGACGACGATGATGCTTCTTCTTCTCTGGAGTCACTTTATTGCTGATCAGCGCACACGATCTCATCTGTCTAACCGTCGTCGCTGACGCCTTTTTCTCCTTTCTGTGACATCATCATGTAGTGCCGCTACCCACCATTGATCGCCAGTCAGCAACAGCCTAAAGCCCCTTTCAGATGTAGCTGGCCCCGCCCTTTGATTAACGTGGCAGGAAGCAGGATGTAGGACTCTGAAAGGGGCCTCAGCAGTTTCATCAGGTGAAAGTTCATATGGCTACAGAGGGTGTGGTGAGACGTTTCAGCTTCTAATCAATAATCGATCAGTCACCAATCAATAATCAGCATTTAGAGCTGCGAGTGTTTCGCTTATTGTGGAAGAGATGAGGGGGCGGGACTATATGGAAGAGTGCGTGGGGTGTATTTTAAACATAAATTAGACTTTATTTTATAATACGACTGATGTCACTTCCTTTAACCACATTTTTGTTTTTCTAAAACCTGCTGACATCACAGAGACTCACTTCCTGTCTGGCCTGCAGGCTTCCATCCTGTAACGTGGTTTGTTGGCATAAGAGGGACTCGGTTTCCCAGAGTGCTTTGTTGGAAGAAGCTGTGCAGGCTGGTCACGTGACTCTGGTCAGCGATTGGTGCTTTCCATTGCAGCTCTCGTGTGAGGGGGCGGGCGTTATCACATATAGCTGTGGTGTCATCACTTTTTTTCCTGCTGTGATTCTCTACAGTAATAAAGTTTTCTGACATCATCACTGTGTCTGTGACATCACTGTAAGGTACCCGTAGTTTCCAGGTGTATCTGTGTTCAAACTGGCTGTGACACTGAGCCCAGCGCAGCGGTTTGACTTTGTGTTCGATGTTTCTTTAAACAGGACGGAGTAGGGCTGTGCCATATGACCAAAATCTCATATCCCGATGTAAGACATCTGTCGTCCTGACAACGATATAAATCACAAAAATGTAACATTTTCTGTGAATCTCGGGCAGCTCGACTTGCGTGAAGTGTTTCCAGCTTCGCGTCATGTAGCTGAGTCGAGTGTTTTGACCGATGCATGAAACGATACATTTTTAGACATAAGTTGTAACGGCGCCATTTTCTTTGAGTATTTATTACACGGCTGCGGGGAAAAGCCTGTGCTAACGTTTGAGTCTAAGCTTTATTTTTTAGCACCTGGCGTCTTTTTTTTTTAAAATTCTCATCTGTAAATAATCTGCTCTTTCACGTGATTCAGTTTATTTTGAAAAGTCTCAACAGGATCTTGAGCTTTATTGTGAAAGGTTTATGTGGAACATAAACAAGCGGACACGCGATGCTGTTACCGTCGTTGTTGCTAACGACAACGCATGAAAACAGGCGCTTGTCTGTCCTAGTGTGGTTATATTACATATAAGAAAAAGAGAGAACTTTAAGAACTTAATAATAACTACAGTGACATCAGAACATGAAAAAATATTGCTGTAAACAGTTTATTTTGCGACACCACGAAACAAACGACAGCGTAAAATGAAACGATGGATGTTTTTATATCGTCATCTGATATATATCGTTATATCGAACAGCCCTAGGACGGAGGCAGCGAGACACTCAGGTACACCTGAGAGAGGAACATGCACCTGTGTCAGCTGATCAGCTGGAACTGAAACCAGTTTGACTCCCCAAATGTCAGCTGACCTGTTCGACCTGAAACTTTTTTATACTCAGACGTGAACAGCTCGAGGCTCGGCAGGCTGCCGGGGGTTAATCGATCCAAATGCAGATCGATACTATCTCATCACAGTCAGCCAGGCTTTTAAATGAGTGAACTTTATTGACAGTAACAGCAGCTTTCACACAGGTGGGTCACATGATTTAACAGGAAGCTAAACAGCAAACGTACAGAAAGGCAGTAATCAGAAAGGAAGGGTTGGAAATGAGGCTGGTTGCTGATGATAAACTTCCTGTTTACTGCTGCTGGTGAGGTCACACCCTTCATCAGGAGAACGCTGATAGGGACTGATGACATCACTTGAAGCTGGGGGCTACAAGGGACAGAGAAGCAGGGACTCGAATTAATAAAGTTTTTGAGTCCGAGGATGTGTGACCCCTGCGGCGCGTGACTTATTGACCTCTAACATCGCTATCAGCGGGCTGTGGGCGGTGCAGCGCAGACCTTCAACACTGAAGTGATTAAGAGGAGTTTCCCACCTTTATCGATGTTTGCAACAAGCACGTTTGTTTCAATAAAGTTTGCTCTGGTACAAACAGCTGTTAAATGTTCTGCTCGAGTTCAGAAACACGTTGCTGTCCAGAGCGCAGGTGTGCAACAGAACAAACAAACACCTCAGGGGGAGGGGAGACTGACTGGATAATAAATTTGAGCTGTGTTTTGCAGTGACCTTTGACCTTCAGCTGAGTCCATACAGCTGTGTTTGTGTGTCCTTCAGGCTTATCGGGAAAACCCATCACTGAGGTCGGAATGAGCAGGAGTGGGTTATACAATCAGCAGCCATTGTCGACCACCCGAGGGGGCGTGGCCCATCTTGACCTCAGCAGCTGGTGGCCTTGTTCCTGTGCTGCCAGGATTAGTGCCTCGGTCTTTCAGTCCAGACACTGGCTGTGTTTTTCTGAGCTCACGTCTTTTTTTCTTTTTCTTTTTTTTACTTTTTGGGGGTTTTTTTCAGCTTCACTTCTCTATTTTCTCTATTTTCTGTCTCTTTCCTGTTTCAGTTTCAGGGTTTTTTTATAGGTTTGACCAGCTGTTTGTGTGACGTTTCTCTCAAAACAACAAACCTTTATTAATGCTACACAAGTTAAAATGATGAAAGTTTCAGAGAAATTCACGAGCTGATCCATAAAAATGATGAAAGCTTGAAGCAGTGTGACAACATGAATTCAGATTGTTTTTGAGTGTTTGCAGCTTCAGACTTTTAAAGTAAACCTGAGCTTTAATCACAGATCAATAACATAAAACCGCATCAGCCGGGGCCAAAGAGGACAGGAAGTTCACACTGACAGGAAATGACGCTGCTGGTTTTGATGAGGGGGAACATATAGAGATGCATCTGGTCGATCGGTATGGATCAATAACAGCACTGATTCTTTAAGAGCAAACGGAGACAGAACCATCAGTCTAAGCAGACTCCCTCCTGCTCCTGCTGAAGCTCCAGGGTTTGTGTCCCAGTGTGTCCCAGGAACTGGTCCCACCTCCTCCCATGGTCCGCTTCATGTCTTCATCACAGCTCTTGCTTTGGATCAGCTAACAGCAGGTCATTTTTCTCCTTCTGTTGAACTCTGAGCAGACACCGCCCCCTGGTGTTCCGATATCTAGCTTCATCAGGTCAAAGTGCCTCTAGCTTTTGTTTTTTTATTTAAATTTTTATTCTGCTCACGTCTGTGAGGAGGAGAGGAAGTGACGCAGAAGTATCTGAGAAACGGGGAGGGACTTTAGATGAAGCTGCTTAAAAAAAAAACAACTTTATTGAACAAAAGAAGAAAGCACAAAAAGCAGTAGCTACGTCAGCAGCACAGAGATGACGTCAAATACAGAAGCTGAACACACACGGAGGAATAAAGTGAAGACAGCAGGACAGCAAACATAGAAACTACAGAGGAAGAACAATAAGGTTCTAACTCTTTATGAGTGTTGGTCTGGATCTCATCATCACAGTCAAATGTCTGTGAATATGAAACTGGGCCAAAAAAAGGTTTCTATAGTTGTCCTGTGGTTAGTACGGCATTAGTAATGAAGCCTCTCACTGACAGATCCTTGATGACTGAAACAGAAGTTTAATGAGTGTCCGAAAGTCTCCTTATATTTCAATCGCATCGCTATAATTGTTATTCACAACCACACGTCTGTCCACCCCTCCCACATTCGTTAAGTATGCCTACTGCTGTACTGTTGAGCTGCTGTTAACTTCCATTAAAGTATATCCGGACATCACTCTCTGTGCCCCACTCTCTGACCGGAGTTTAAGTCCTGAGGGAGCTATCATCCCAGCATCCCAGAGATAACTCTCTAACAATGAGCCTCGTCTTTGGTTCGTCTTCAGTTAGAACGATACCTCATAAAATCATAAAATCAATGTGAAATTTCACAGGAAGCCAGTGTAAGTTAGCTAAAACTGGAGTAATATGATCATGCATTCTGGCACCCGATAAAAGGCATGCAGCAGCGTTCTGTACTAATTGCAACCGGTAGAGAGAGGAGTGAGGGAGGCCTAAATAAAGGGAGTTACAATAGTCCAATCTAGAGATAATGAATGCATGAATAAGCTTTTCAAGGTCCTTGGGGGAAAGAAAAGGCTTAGCTTTAGAAATTTGTCATATCTGATTGAAGCTGGATTTAACCACAGAAGATACTTGTTTCTCTAATTTGAAGGAGCTATCCAAGAGTACCCCAAGGTCTCTTACAATGTGGGAGAGGTAACTAGCAAGTGGGCCAAGGGTAACAGTTAGTTGGTTCAAAGGGATATGGCTGTCAAAGACAATAACTTCAGTTTTACTGTCATTCAAGGTAAGAGAGTTTTGAGATGGCCAGTGTGGTGGGGCGTGGTCTGCAGGTGCCATGCAGGGAGGGCGGACACACCTGCACGGCATCCTTAATCTCTCCCACTGAGTTAAAAACACGGGGACTCAGGGGTTGGTGTGTGTTGTGGTGTGATGTGATTTGAATAAAATCGCTCTAAATGATGATCTGTGGTCCCGCCATGCCTTATTCCCACCACAGCCAGATTCTCACATCATGAAGACAGTTAAAGAATGTATGCGATGGATCTGTGACATGCAAACTCAAAGGAAAATAAATTTGAATGTCATCAGCATAACAATGGAAAGAAATATTATATCTTTGGAAAATAGATCCCAAGGGCAACATGTACAGAGAGAATAACATAGGGGCCAAAACAGACCCCTGGGGCACACCACAGAGAAAGGGAGCAGAGGAGGCGGAGTATTGCCCCATAGTGATAGAGAATGACCTCTCTGAAGGATAAGATTTAAACCATGATAAGGCTGTGCCCTTAAGACCAACTACTTGATGCCTTGATAATAGCATGTTATGATCTACTGTGTCAAACGCAGAGGTCAGATCCAGTAAGACTAAAACCACAGAGCAACCTGAATCAGTGGATAAAAGGAGATCATTAAAAACTCTTAACAAAGCTGTCTCAGTACTACGTTAATACCATTGGTAGCGTAACATTAAACATAACCACAGAATGATCAGAAATCCCAGAGTCCCTGATATCCGTTATACGAATATCCAGATCATAAGAGAAAACTAGATCAAGCGAATGACCTTTTAAATGTGTTGGTTCACTTACCCACTGCGCAAGATTAAAAATGTCAATAAGGGCAAGGAAATCCTTTGTTAGTGTGCTTAAAATCACCAACAATTAAAACACGGTCGTAGCGTAAAACCAGGCTCCCTAGAAGATCACCAAATTGAAAAATAGAATCCTTAACAGATTTCGGGGGTTGATACACCACAGCACAAAGAATTGGGGGGGCACAGTTCAGTTCCAGTAGCTGCACCTCGAAGCTGGTGTCAAAGACGGGTGGTAGTTCCCGGCATCGAAATTTGTGTTTAAAAATCGAAGACAATCCTCCACCTGTCAGAGATCTTAGGGGAGCTAGCATAGGCACAACCTGGGGGAAGAAGTTCTGAAAAAGCAGAAGATTCCTCAGGACGAAGCCAGGTTTCAAATAAAGAAAATCCAGCCCCGATGAGAGGAAAAAGTCGTTTAAAATAAAAGTCTTGTTTGCCAGCGATCTAACATTTAGCAAAGCCATCCAGAGTATAGTCAGATTGTTGAAAGCTGGAACAGATCTCAGCAGGCGAAGATTGTTGTAGTTCACACCACCTCTGGAGAGCCGCACCCAGCTCCGAACAGGTGGGCACTCGGCCGGGGAGTCTAGGTGAGCACAGTGTCCAACAGGACTTATCCAGCAATGACAGGGCAGTCTATAGCAGAAGCGGCCCCAGAGAACATGAAAAGAAGATAGGGTATTTATAAATACGTGATAGCTGCTTGCATCAAGTGAGTGTAAGTAAGCCTTGAGGCGAACACGAATACCGCCCCGTTTACCCCGTCTCCTTTGGTGTTTCCTAGGTGGAAGGGTAGCTGGAAAGTGGCGTAAATGATCAGAGATATCCGTCTGAGTCGAGACAAAGTTTCCTGGTTGCCACTTGAAACCAGACGTTTGATGAGTCAATGGCTGGAGATTCAAAAGAGTTAGACAATCATAGGTAAGAAGTGCAAAGGCGTCAGGATAACACTGAGAAAATAGGATAGCAAACAGTAGACAAAGCTCAAGGAGACGGCTCGCCGAAAACACTGGCGCCATCTTGGCTGATAAGATGGGGCCTGATTATTTAAGACCTTGTATGTGAGGAGCAGGACTTTGAATTCTGGATTTAACAGGAAGCCAAAACAGGAGAAATCTGCTCTCTCTTTCTAGTCCCTGTCAGGACTCTTGCTGCAGCATTTTGGATCAGCTGAAGGCTTTTCAGGGAGTTTTTAGGACTTCCTGATAATAATGAATTATCAGCCTGGAAGTAATAAATGCATGAACTAGTTATTCAGCATTACCTCTGTTCTTTAACATTTTGAGAGAAGCCAATTGAGTCTAATAACAGATTAACTGCCATGTTGAGGCTGTCATTTTTAGCATCTACATGGATGTTAAAATCACCCACAATAATTATTTTATCTGAGCTCAGAACTAAATTAGATATAAAGTCTGAGAAATCAGACAGAAACTCTGTGTAAGGCCCAGGTGGACGATAGATGATAACAAGTAAGACTGGTTTCTGAGTTTACAGCTGGGGTGGACGAGGCTAAGCATCAGGCTTTCAAATGAATTAAAAGTCTGTCTGGGTCTTTGGTTGATTAATAGGCTGGTGTGAAAAATTGGTGCCAGATATAAATATAGTGAAATCTACCATTTTTACTTTGTCCCAGGACGGGAGCATTTTTTGAAGACTGCAAACTGGAGTAGAGGAACAAACACATCCCTGGGAAAACTAAAAAATAATAAACACTCAGCACCATACCATCTGTGGCTTTTTGCCACGCTTCTTGGGACCACAGCGTTGCTTTTTTAGCCCTTTCTGTTGCTGCTGGGTTTCAAAAATGGTGGTTTTGATTTTCGTGAACGAAAGTCCCTCACGACCCATCGAGTGACTCCACCCACCAGCCAAACAGTGGCATGCAGTCTGATGACGTCACACTTTAGTACGCGCTTG
Organism: Aulonocara stuartgranti; assembly: GCF_965226115.1. Lineage (NCBI taxonomy): Eukaryota > Metazoa > Chordata > Actinopteri > Cichliformes > Cichlidae > Aulonocara > Aulonocara stuartgranti. Next base: position 34,933,511 of record NC_138949.1, read on the forward strand.
GATCACTTAGGTAGGTCCTGAAAAAGTGCATACTACCAGGTACTATGACCTAATGGAAAACTGTGGCGGGCTAACAGCAGGTCCTAGCAGAAAGGTCCACCAGCGGCCATATCTCTCAAGCTCTGTTACATGATTCACACATCAGGCAGTGACATGCTCATTGGATTTAATCCTCTTCTCAACACAATACCTGTGATTTCTACATCCACGCACACCATCATTGTCTCTGTGTCACTCCAGGAAGTTATTAGATTGGCTAGCACTGAGACCGCGTCATCAGAACTGAAGAGCTTGTTAGCTTTAGCACTAATGCTGGTCAGCAGTGGCTTCTTAGAGAGCAGAGGTTTGGAAGGAGCTACTGAGAGACGAGGGAATTCTTCTTCATTGCCCGTTCGAAGAGAGCTTAGTCCTGACCTGTCACAACTATGGTCTTCAAACATGGCTTTTTTCAGCAGTTTTTGACATTGTGGTTTCAGTTTGGGTCCTAAGTGATAAGAATAATAAAAAACAAAATAGATCCACTTAAAAAGTTGAGGTATGAAGAATGGAAGTGCAGCCCAATAACAGAAGAAAGCACGTGAGCTCAGAGAACACAATACAAACATCCTTCTCCCTGCAGGTGTTCACTTCCTGGAGTCTTACGTCACAGCAGACTCTGTACTTAAGCAGAAGTACTGATGTAACCGTTGTGTTCCTGCCTATAACACATATGTGGCACACATGTACTACACATTTACAGCATCTAGCAAAAACATCCACAATGATGACAATATCTGAACTAAAAACAGAAACATCAGTGTGGCTAAATATACATTATATGTGTGTTGTACAGTGTTGGGAAAGAAATGACATCAACCTCTCCGATGGGGGAATTGTAGATAGGCCAAAGGGGTACACTGTATTTATAGGGTTGCACCAAAGAAGAAGAAGAAGGATGAGGAGGGGCTCCAACTGATAATGAACATAACTACAGGCTTGAAGGTCCTAAAAGTCAGATATAAACTGGCAAATAAAATTTGTGTAATTATAACAATATGTAATTTATGACCCAGTTACACCAATACTAATTTTAAAGATACTCTGGTAAAACCTGAAGTACTCATTCAACTTCTTTAGTCAAGTAAAAGTTAAAAAGTACCAGCTCTGAAATGTCCTCAGAGTCAGAGTGAGATCCCTGAAGCATGTTTCTAACAGCTATTTTTGAGCAAAACTAACTAAACCTTGTGCTACTTTACTATAATAAAGTAATATCAATCTATGGCAATACTTTATTTCAGCCTAAATGGCTCAGTGTGAGCAAAGTAAATCACGATCTCCTGTCCTCCTTTCTTATCTGTCTCCATCTCTGAGTGAACGTAGCTCTGTGTCTTTTCTCTCCCTGTCAAATACAGCAGCTGGACCTACAGCTGCAGCACACTGTGAGACAAACTGCACACACAGTTGGTTTGGTGATGTTTGTTGAGCTGATAGAAACGCTGCATTTCAAATTACCTGACACTTAAAACATCACTCTCTGCTTGTCTTCTGTAGTGCTAGTTAGATCCTGAAGTACCGCAGTCACATGAAGTCCGTGAAAATACTTCAAATTCTGCTTAATTACTGAAATGAAGTATTTGTGCTTTGTTAATTCCTGCCTCTGGTGATGTCACACTGTGTCCCTCGCCCTGATCCTGAGGGTCATGCGGGACTCTGACCTCAGACCTGCAGTTTAACTCATGAGGTAAATTTGCAGAGTAACTCTGGATCCTGCAGCAGAGCCGCTGGATTAGGGTGCTTACTTTTTTATTTTATTTGTGTAAATAATAATGGATTAGCCCTGTGTCAGGCTAGTGAATTGTCCAGGGTGTACCTCACGTTTTGCCTTACGGTAGCTGGCATAGGTTCCAGCCCCACCTCCACCCCCTCCACCCTGATAAAGACAAGTGGAAGAGAATGGATGGATGGACATTTAATTAAAGTTAGGACAAGAGACAACATTGTCATCCCCTATGTAGCCGGTGTATCAGAGAAACTCAGGAGAGTTTTCTCCAAGCATGACATCCCGGTGCATTTCAGACCCAGCAACACGCTCAGACACAAACTGGTTCACCCGAAAGACAAAACGCCAAAACACAAACTTAACAATGTGGTGTATGCTGTACAGTGCAGCGAGGAATGCCCAGACCTCTACATTGGAGAGACCAAACAGCCACTTCACAAGCGCATGGCACAACATAGAAGAGCCACCTCCACAGGACAAGACTCAGCAGTCCATCTGCATCTAAAGGTCAAAGGTCACTCATTCGAGGATGCCAATGTTCACATTTTGGACAGAGAGGACAGATGGTTTGAAAGAGGAGTGAAAGAAGCCATCTATGTCCACTGTGAGTGACCATCTTTGAACAGAGGCGGGGCTTACGACACCAACTGTCTGCCATCTATAATCCAGTTTTGAGATCCTTCCCAGACGCCTTAACGCCCACTCACATCCTGGGCCATCTGACCTCAGGAATTCGCATGATAAGGTGGGGCCAGATTTCACAATGAACTCACCCGAAACTCTGGCTGATTGGGACCCACACCCAGTTTCACACCTTGGCTCAGGCGATTAGAGGATCATCAGGGGTCCTTTTGTCCCTCTGTGGGGGGAAACTCCCACTAGGTTTATATCTGGGACTCTCCACCATTTGACCTTAGAACTGAAGAAGCTTCTCGGATGAGAGGTGAAACGTCTTCAAGCAACTTAAAGAAGTCCAGACGCTTTTCTTTGCAAGCTCCTTTGACTACGATGACCTGGATGACTGAGAACCTTCACAGACATAAAGTTAGGACAGTTAAAATTGAAAACGTGTTAAACATGGACTGCCTCACTAACACTCATTTACAGAATAAAACAAAATAAAAACCTTTTCACTGGTTGTTTTTATCTCAGCTGGAAGAACCTGTGAGCTGGATCTGACACCAAAATTCATTCACAATATGACCGATTTTATTCAACTTCAGTTATAACTGAATTCATTTTTATTTACATACCGCCAAATCATAACAACAGTTGGCTTAAGGCGCTTTATACTGTAGGGTAAAGCCCCTACAATAATACAGAGAAAACAGAGATAACCCCGACAACCAAACAACCCTCCTATTAGCAAGCACTGTGGCGACAGCGGGAAAGAAAAACTCCCTTTTAACAGGGGGAAAACTCTGGGCCTGGTTCTGCTGCGACGGGTTGGGAGTGAGGGGCAAGATACAAGACAAATCTTATGTTTATGTTTATTCTGTTGCCGAGGTGCTCCTGGGCGCTCATCTGAAGCCGAGATTAATCAGGTTTATTGTTTAGAAGAATAGAAGGCCTTTCAGTGTCACTACACACACACACACAATGAGACAGGGTTAGGGGTTACACACAGAGCATCTGCTACTCAGTGCAGACATATGGGGAAACCACAGGGGTTCTGCAGCACTATATACATATGAACAATATATGAATTATTAGCTGGTTAAAGTGCCAAATTATAGGGGGGGACTCTAGAGATGGTCCACATGTACAGCTTTGATTTCCAGTCCAGCGGAGCAGATATCCGAGGAAGATTCACTAAAACTGAGGATTTTCTCACGGAGTTCTGCAGGGCCTTTTTTCTGCTGCACTCACACTCATTGATCATTGGAGCTCACCAGAGAGCGACTGAAATGTCAGAATAAATAAATACATTTTTACGTCACAAACGGGCTTTTCAGTGCTTTACGACATCTCGCGACATTTGTGGACTTTCATTCCGCGGTCCAATCAGAAAGAGGCTGCGCAGGAGCTCCACCAATCAGAGGCCGTAGTGTGTGCTGTGGCTCTGCCGCCTGTGCGCCGCCGCCGCTCATTGAGTGCGGCCGGGCACGCTCCGCCCCGCCGCCGCGCCGCCGCCGCTCTCAGCTGGATGTGACAGAGGCGCGGTCACGGCAGCGACTCACACCCGAACCGAGCCGAACCGACCCGGGAGCAGCAGCACCGCTTCGGTGTCTCACGTAAGTGCTTGTGACGAACGGAACCGCTAGCTAAGGCGGGAAAACACGGACACGTCGCGCGCGGTTTGTCACACAGGCGGTCCATAAATGAACCGGGGCTCAGCGGGAGGCCGGCGGCGGCACGCGGGCCGGAAACGGCCCGAATCCCCGACCGAGAGAGGCCGAGGGTCCGGGAGGAGGAGGAGGAGGGGGGAGATGAGTGGCACCGCGGGCTCTTCTCCTGCTCTCAGCCCTCCTTCATCCTCCTCCTTCTCAGGACCTTATCTTCATCCTCCCCTGCCTCACGGTGATTATGATGATGATGTCATCATTTTAACGTAATTCTGAAGATGATAATGCAGGCCTGAGGTCACAGATGCTGCAGCGGTTGATCAGTGTGATTGATCACTAATTGATCAGCAGCTTCTGACAGAACATAACGGTAATAATAATAATTATTATTGTTATCATTATCATATATTTTCAGGTTGTTTGTGACTAAAATATGTCAAAATACAATAGTGAAGCCGGTTTAGTTTGGAATTTTCAAAATAAAATTGTTCAGAGATCTATTTAAAAAAAAATGAAATTTTGTGTTATTAATAACTCCTATTATTGCTAGACTTTATGTTTTATCTGTAGCTTTAAGGTTTTTCAGAATCATGACTTACAGGCCATTATTAACTTCTCAGCTTGGAATTTTATATTGAAAATTGTTGTTTTTTGTTGTATTTAACATTTTATTTTTTATATCTTATATTACATTATACCTTATAATTTTATTCGTGTTATTTATGTTTATTTTAATTTTGTAATTGTTTTTATGATTTTTTGGTGTTTTTATTATTTGGCTTTGTTTCACTACGCTCTTATTTTGAAGGACAATCCGCCGTACTTCCGTTTCTTCCAAACATTTAATCCTTTCCCACAATGCTCTGTGAGCTCGGAGGCTGCTTCCTGTTTATTGTGGCCGTTTCCCCCGGTGATTCCGACGTTTAACGTCGCTCTCCTGTAGCCAAAGCTCGGTGAGTTACCGGATTCCGGTCCCTTTTACCGGCGGCTCCGTGTCGTTTATCCCGCTCTCTTATTTTGACAGCGGATAAAATCCCCCTGCTTCCTCATCAGTGACAGCGAGCCTGACCGAACCGGAACTCCACTCAGAAAACCGTCGATTTTTCAACCACTCGAGGTGCGACGTAGAGAAAATGTTTTTTTTTATCACTTAAAAAATTTTCTGCATTTTAGTCGGTGTTTGATCAAATTCGGCATTTGGATAACTGAACAATAAGCTGTAAGTGCTGATGAACCGGGTGTCTTTAATAATGGATGCCCTGCTGGCAGCCGCCCTCCGCGGGCTGCTACTGGGAAATAACCGCTGGGATTGCTGAAAATGGCTCATATGTCTGCTCATATGTAATGTGAAAGAAACGTTAACGGTTTTATTCCACGTATAATCGATGTTTCGTTGATTGAAGAAGCGTTTTCGGTGGAAAAATTCGCCTGGCGCCTTTGCTCAGGTCGCGGCGCGCTGCGCGACCTTAAAACCGCGGAATTGTGAACGGAGTTCGGCGCGGCGGAATTCCGCGTTAAAGCGGAACGGCCGCCGGGTTTAAGTTGTCAGGTCAAACCTCCTTACGTCCACCGTCTCCCAGTCAGCAGCTCGCTTTTCTAGTTTCAGTGATGTGAACGTGGCGCCTTGCTGTTTTACTGCCCTCTTGAGGCCTTGAAGAGAAATAAAATAATAAATACAAGATAAATGAATACATTTATTTATACATTACACATAAGATGTAATGTATAAATAAATGTGTTACACATAATAAAAACATTTAAACCAAATTAATCTCATAAACTAAGTGTGGCGATAGTCAGGTTGTCGTACTCAGGTGTTTATTTAACCAATCACTTTGCAGCTTCACTAATCCATTTTCCCTGCCCCTTTCAGATCTGCAGCTGCTCCTCAGAAGTTCTTCTTCACCTCTTCGCTCCGGGTTCGCTTGTTCATGATGGAGGACTCGGAGGCGGAGCTGGCAGTGTCGGAGCCTGACGCCCTGGGTGCTGACTTCATTACGGTGGAGTTGGACACGCAGCCCATCGAGTACGTAGTGAAGTGGGCAGAGGTTGGCTCAAAGTTCACCATTTCCTGCGTGAAGAAGGACTCGGACGACCCGTCGGACCTGACCGCCGACCAGCTGAAGATCGAGGCGGATGAGGCGTTTTTTGCCCCGTATGAGGAGGTGTACCCTTGTGAGGTGACGGAGCAGAGCGTGGAAATAAAGACGGACTCTGACGAGGAGGACGAGGGTGTGGAGGAGCACGAGGTGCTGGTGGAGGCGGGCAGCAGCCAGTTGGATGGCGAGGCCGATTCGGACCAGGACAACTATGAGCCCGATGAGCGGCAGTTCCGCTGCAGCTACTGTGGGAAGTGCTACAGCCACGCCTCCAGCCTGTATCGCCACCAGCAGACGCACACGGGCAAGAGCTCGGGAGCCGCACCCCTCGCCAAGCGAGCACTGGAGCCGACGCACCAGGACGCACGCTACACCTGCCCCCACTGCGGCATGAGCTTCAAAGGAAGCAGGTTTGTCTCCGGTCTCTCCGAGCTTGACGTGTTTTCCTGTTCTCTTGTGTGATGTCACTTCCTGTTTTCCGTTCTCTGACAGGATGCTGGGCAGCCACCTGCGGCTGCACGGGAAGCGGAGGATCCACCCCTGCAACATCTGTGGAAAGGAGTTCAACCACAGTTCCAGCCTGTCTCGCCACCGCCTCATCCACAAGAAGGGCAAAGGCATCCCAAAGGACGCCGCCATTGGTGCAAATGTGGCAGCCCTGCGGCACTCACTGAAGGCCGGTGCCAAGAACCGGAAGACCAAGCGGCAGCAGCACGTGGCGACTGCCGTCATCCAGGGTGGAGATAAATTCTACGCCTGCCCACAGTGTGACATGACGTTCCGGACGTCCACGCAGCTGTCGAAGCATCAGGTGACGCACGTGAAGGAGCTGCTGGACAACTACACGCCGGGCAAGGAGAACCTCGTCGAGACCTCGTCTGACCTTAAGATCCGCCTCAAGCTCTGCTCCCGCGACAAACCCAACTTCTACACACTGTGCAAGAAGAACCGCCGCCGCCGGGCCGGACGGGCCGCCAAGCGGGGCCAGACCTCTTCCGAGGATGAGGACGCCCCAGGCGGAGGGCGCCATGTCTGTGGCCAGTGCGGGAAGCAGTTCAGCCATGCCTCCAGCCTGGCACGACACCAACTGACCCACCGGGCGGCTGACGGCGACGGGCGCGGGAAGCTTCAGCAGCACCCGAAGACTGGGCTCCCCGCCAAGAACAAGACGTACACGTGCGCAGCGTGCAACAAGACCTTCATGCACTCATCCAGCTTCTCGCGCCACAAGAAGGCCCACATGGAGGAAGAGCAGCGTGCCCGCGCTGCCGCTGCCAAGCGCCGGAAGAGGCCCGTACTGGATGAGACGGCGCCGCTCGAGTCCGACTCAGAGTGAAGGTGTTGGTCCGGGACCAGTTCTGGAAGGTTCTGATTGGAAGCGTTCTGGACCAGTTCTCCTCCAGTTCTGGACCCGTTGGGACAGATTCTGGTTGTCTGGGTTTCACGAACTGTTGGTTCTTCTCTGGTGTAGATAGCAGCAGGTTATCCACTTGTGGCCGCATGGTGGGAGGCCCTCCGCCGGCACACATATCCATATATGGTCAAAACCGACCGTTAGCTAAACGCTCTTACAAATGGATTAGATTCACCTGCCCCGCCCCTGCCCCGCCCCCTGCACCTGTCTGTCCGCAGTCAAGCAGACTCTTCATCCTGCCTACTCCACAGTCCTGTTTCCTATAGGCCACCTGGAGCAGAGAGGCTAGAGTCATGCAGAGCAGCATGGGAGTCCTGACATAATCATACCTGCAGGTTCAATTTCCAAACTGTTAGTGATCAATCATTCTGATCAATCAGAGCCGATCGGTTGTTTTGGTCGTCCATCAGACTGTATTCACCACCTTTGATCTCCACACACGGCCAACAAACAGATTATTGATCAGTGAAGGTGGTTCGTCCGATCAGAAGTTTTCTAAATTGATCTTAAGCCGATTGAATAATCAATGATTATTTTTCTCTTCCGATCATAATATTGGAGCTTGGATTAATCGGTAATCAACTCCTCGCTTACTTCCTGCGTCTCCTCTGATGCATTTTCTGCCTCTGTTCATCTCCATCGTTGTTCCCTTACTGTCAGACAGCCCCACCCAATCCCCTTTGAGTAACCTGATTGGCTGAGGTTCTTCCTAGCGCTGCATTCTGATTGGTCTGCTGCGTTTCACCTTCCACACTTTTTTTTTTTCCTTCATTTTAGCACGTAACCCCCAACTGGTCAGTCATGTTTGCTGGTGTCAGAGGTCGAAGGTCAGACTGTACTACTTATTTGTGAATTTGATGTAATATAGAACCCATATTTAAACTTTACCACAAACAATTTGAAGTAGCCCTGCCCATCGCTATCCTGTAGCTTCATCTTCATCATCAACACCAGGAAATGGTTTTCAAAGTAAAAGTCTCCAAATCAGTTTGGTTTGTTCCTGACTTCCACCCAGTCAGCTGTTTTCAGGAAGTTGGTGACACATAAACGCAGATGGTGATCCTCCAAGATGCTTCAAGTAAAATCAGACCTGCACACTCAGACGGACCTGTCCACATTCTCGACCTGAACTCAGAGATTGAGAGCAGTTGATTGGAAGCAGAGAAACGATTCTTAACCTTGCGCAGACGTCAAAGATCAGATCTCAGGTTTCAGCTCTGCCCAGAGCGCCTGAAGATCGGAACCACGTCTGAACACGAAGCGTTTTGGCCGCCAGAGCGTGCTCGGAGCAGGTCACCTGAACTCTGAGGCTGATGGTCAGGTGACCTCTGCTGATCTCAGGTGTGCAGAGGCAAAATCCAAAAACTAAAATTCAGATATGGAAGAATAATGAACGAATGTGAAGGTTGAGAGTTTTTGTTGGTCGGCGCTCGAACTGATCAATCCGATCAGTCTTTGATTGCTCAGAGTATCTGAAACAACCATCTGCTTTAGTGTCACTGACGGTCTGAAGCTGTTGGTCAAATCTGGTTCGCTCAGCCGGAGGAGAGTCCCTGTGACCAATCGGAGGAGACGTCCGGTTGGGCTGGTTTGTATTTCTGATTTTGGACTTGAGTTGACGTCTTACCGATGTGGTTCATTGATCAGATCAGTCCGATCTGAGGTGGACTGATCAGAGCATCCGGTCTGATCGGAAGTAGGCGGATTGGTCTGATTAGCAAAAGGAAAAAGAGTTTGAGTGTAAAAAAAAAATAAAAATTTCCCAAACTTACTGGTGAATCTGAGACTCGGTGATCAGTGGGACTGATCGATCTAAGATGCTTTAAAAAAAAAAAAAAAAATCCTGCAGATGTTTGTTTTATTCATCAGGATTCTGATGGACTCTCCAAAATAAAAGCCTGTGGAGTGCGCCTGACCCCCCCCCCCCCCCCCCACACACACACATTCTGTTTCCTGCTTATTGACACTTTGAGACTTTTACTGTTTGAATCGATTGGATTTAATTTAATTCTGATCTATTTATGAGTGTGTGCAGGCGGCGGTGGCGTTCTGTAGAAAACAAGGCTCCTCCCCCGCCCCGTCCGCCTCCATGTTCTGGTTTGTTTTGGGGCTTGAAGCCGCCGTTTTCCTCTGTCCGCGGTGCTCTTAGATCCATGTTGTGTTGGTTTGTTGGGTTTGCAGCGCCGCCTGCTGATAGGTCGTTCATTGTGTCGTGTTTGCTGATAGAATAAACCAGTTGACATGTTTGTCTTGCGTTTTGTAATAAACCTTTGAAAGAACCTTCCTGAGTGTTTAAATAAACTCACCTGTCACCGTTACCATGGTAACCACGGCTCATCAGGATAAAGCTTTGGTAAACTGACCGGCTGTTCTATAGCGCTGAGCACTCGCTCATTCACACCAGCGTGCAGGTGGGGATCAAACCACCAACCTTCCACTTAGCAGGTGACCTGCTCCACCACCCGAGCTGCAGCCAACGCAACAGTCGGCGATCACTGATCTGATGTCAACACTAGGAGAGGACTTCCTGAAGGTCTGACCTTTCACCTGCTGATCTGGATCTTCTTCATGAACACCTGGAACAACGGCTCGGTGACATCAGAGCTCGTCGGGTGAGCGTTCCCCAGGTTCTGCTTCGGTCTGACGCTCGTCACACAGTGACAGGACAGTGTTAATCATTTCTGTCTGCTCTTGATCAGTTTGTTCAGACCCAAAACAAGTATACAAAAACATCTGGCCAGTCAGATCGCTGCATTTGGCACCAACTGAATATCCAGAACTGAATATCCAATGAGATTGAAATGGTAAAATTTTTGCAGCTGGGTCAGTCGGCTCTGATCGCGCTGACTTCCCAAAACACAGTCGAAAGCTTCAATGTCACAATGGAACCTGGAAATCCCACTGCCTGCTCCGCAGACTCCGCGGGACTCATCGGGACAGCTCGTCATTGCTTCATGTTTTTGGAGGACGCGTTCACAGAAACGTATTTGCTTTGAGTATACGCTGCACCACAAGCTCGATATAAAAAGTCCTTTATTTTACAAAGGTGTCCTGACACGCTCCTCGACTGTGCAGAAGGACAGAGAACATTATATGCAGTGAGTGAACTGATTTAAATAAAACAAGCAGGATGATGGCTGTGACGGGGTCATGTACAGGAACTGGGATGTCTGTAAAACTTAATAAGAGATATATACCGTCCTTCACAAGGATGTGCAAGGTCAGTGAGCACCTGGGGGGCTGGTTATTTACAGTTACCACCTTTAGTGAGTGTGCACGTAGCTGTGCTGCACCAGAAACCTGGTTATGTATCTCATCATCATCACTGTTTATAAAAATAATCATATGCATTTATTATTGATATTTGATTTCTGCGAGTGCTTCGCGTCTCTGAGAGTGAATGTGTACTAGCTTCATGTGCTTCTCAGTTTTAGACGAGACCTAAAATAAAACAGAGATATTTGAACCCAGCTATAAATTAGGGTCCGGCCTACTCTTAAAGAAAGATCCAGGAGTTCCTGGTTGTGGATCCAGATGTCAGTGTGACGATCTCAGAGTGTCGTGGAGCTCCTTCGTGCTGGAAACGCTCGGATTGTCCCTGAACTTCTCCTGAGTCTGATAGAGAAGCAGGTGTGGGTGTAACCTGGCAGACTCCACCTCAGCATCAAAGCTGAGAAACCCTTCCTGTTACCTGTGGTGACCTTCGTAATGGTCTGGGCAGCTCACCTTCAACATCAGACGTGCTCACACCTGCCTCGGCTTCAGCAGCTCGAGCTCCTCTCAGAGGAGACACCTACTCCAATTGGCGAGGAGTACCTCCCCCCAGCAGACCATCTCGCTCAGGTTTCTCAGGGTTCTGTTCAGGCTGACCTCTGACCTGCACCTGAGGTCAGTTTGAGTTGATTGTAAATCAATAACGTGCGTGATCTAAGCTCTGTCACGACTCCACCAGCTGCAGGTCGGTTTATTCTGCATTATGAGGGAGCGAGATGACTCACAGTCACGTTCCTCCAGATTAAAATGGGCGTTCTGCTCTGTGTTTACCTGTTGCCATGGTGAATCACTGAAAACTCGCTGTGAGCATGCTCAGAGCCCACCGAGCTCTCCTTGGCATTTCTGGAAGTTCTTAGTTTATTAAACCTGATCCAGATGTTCAAATGAAGCGGCCACTGCAGGGCAGTAGACATCCAGCAGGACTTTGAGCTGCTCACAGTGAACACAAGAGGAAGAGAGCAGAGCTCTCCAGTGGTCAGACTGTGCAACTGCAGCTGCTCAGGTACACTTTAAAAATGAAAATATAGAAAAATAAAAATGTTTAAATATTTAAAAATATAAAAAATAGATGTTTGTGTCAGAGGAAACCAAAGGAGATGATCTCAAACTGCTTTCAGACAACAAGAAGAAGCTGAAGCAGGAAGGTGATGTGCAGGTGAGCAGCCGGTCCGAGTGTCCTGGTGTCTGTGAAGGTCGTGTTTATTCTGGCAGATGTTTGATCACCTGCAGACGTGACTTGGCGTCTCTTTACCGTCAGGCGAGCTGGTTTTGGAGGCAGTTTCTGACACCTCGCCCTCTTATCCCGAAACAAATGGCCTGGTTGGAAAATTAAACCACACAGTCCAGAGGTGCAGTACTGCCATTTGTATTGAGTTTTGTGATTACTTCACAAAACAGCATATTTCAGATATTTGTCTAATGCATATTCAACCACTGTTGTTGGCCCCACCGTGTTTGACCTCCGCACTAAGACATGACACTTCGTAAATGTTCTTGTTTGGCAGAGAGGCAAGGTATTAGTCACAGATCCCAAAACAACTGCCATGTAGGAGGCACAACAGGTTTGCAGCCAGTTTCAGCTACTCTGTGTTATTCTAGTCCAATAAGCAATGGAGAGGTTTGTGAGGGTCCAACTGGTCACCTTGTAGGAAGGTTGTAATATTTGTACTTAGGAGATTCATAGTTACATTAAAACACTGCGTGTGGTCTTCGCCCTGCAGCTGGATCTGCTGAGCAGCCTGTGAGAAGTCGTGGTCCCTCTGACCTGCCATTTCTACCCCTCCCTCCTCTGTCTATGTCACATTTCATTTGTCACATACACAATCACACACAGTACGACATGCAGTGAAATGCTTATTGCTGTGCAATTCTGACCGTTAAAAATACAAGAAGAACCTAAAATTAAAAAGATGTGCTGCTTTGACAGCAAACAGTTGAAAACAGCTGCGGGTGCATTACTGAAGTGCTTTATTTTGTTATTAAATTCATGTGAGGTGGTGTGTAGAGAGTCCAGTCCTACGCCTGGTTCAGGGCCCTAAAGCCTGGGGGAGAAGCTCCTCCTCGGTGTCTCTGTGTCGGCCTTTTGGGAGCGGAGGCGCTTCCGTGACCCCAACAGTGAGGAGAGTCTTGTCGGGCTGGGAGGGATCTTCCTGGCTTTGGTGCTGCACCGCTCTGTGTATACAAGGGGTATCGAGCTCCAGGCCTCGAGGGCCGGTGTCCTGCACGTTTTAGATAACACCCTGGGTCAACACACCTGAATCAAATGATTAGTTCACTAGCAGGCCTCTGGAGAACTGCAAGACATGTTGAGGAGGTCATTTAGCCATTTAAATCAGCTGTGTTGGATCAAGGATGCATCTGAAACCTGCAGGACACCGGCCCTCGAGGCCTGGAGTTTGACACCTGTGGTGTAAACAGACCAGGATGGTCTCTGGGCTGTGACTTAAAGACAGTTTAGTTTTTGGAGGATACTTGCCTGTGTTCGCCTATCTGTCCAGGAAACCTGTGGAGCAGTTTTGGAAACATTTCGGGAGACGCTGTGGAGAGAGGCTGGGTGTTGGATTGCTGCACTGGGAGCTGGGATTAACACCGCTGTGGACATCATGTTTGGGTACTATTATTACGTCTTGCTCACCTGTAAATAAACTCACTGTCTTTGTGACTGAGTCCTGTTTTTCTGCCTGTCGGTAAACCTGACAGAGAGTCCTTGTAAGCAATCTTCAGACACGACCGTGGGACTTGGCGCTCCTCTCTGCCTGGGTGGAACTCATTATGGATTCCTGCCTTTGGCCCACGCACCTGCTCGTAATCTGTTCACCTGCTGCTCATTATCTCTGCGTTCCTGTCACTTCTTAAGGTGACAGATCGGTGCTACTCCCTCCCTCAGTCATGTCTCCCTGTCAAGTCCGCATCTCTGTGTTGGGTTTCCTGTTTTACTTTGACAGTCTGTGACCTGTGTTGGGTTTCCTGTTTTACTTTGACAGTCCTTATCTCTGTGTTAGGTTTCCTGTTTTACTTTGACAGTCGTAAGCTATGTCCCAAAACGTCAGCTGCATCCTCCTGAGAACCCGGCCTTCGCAGTCTACGTGGGCCGGGTCCTTCGAAGACCGAAATGGCCGGAAGTGCGAGGCTGTGAAATGTGATGGTCTCACTTTCAGATTTGCGTCACCGCTGTGTAGAGGTGGAGTTTAATAAACTCGGCCATCTACTCCTTGCTATCCAAAATATAACGGGACACTGGAGTAAATTCTCGATCGTCTCACACTTCTGTTTAATCAGTTTTCTGTTTGACGTTTAGTCAGCTGTGTGAAAATCCCGGAGGAACCCACCCGATGGATTAATAAAGTTTTATTTAATCTAATAACTTTGATCTCAGCCAAACCGATTTACTCTGGAACAAATAAAACACCGAAAAAGGGTAAAAAATTAAAATTTTAAGTTATCCGAGTGACTTAAATATCATGTTTAGCGAAAGAGCGGGGGTCTGAAAACGATGAAGCTGGGAGTCCGCTACTCTCGCTGCCTCGAGTGACCATTGAACCCCCCGGCTTGCTATCAAGCGGGTGGGTAACAGACGTCTCCAAAAATGTCGGCACACTTTTGCAAATATGCGATGTCTTGATAAACCAAGCAGATATTTGTAGTTTACACAGCTACTTTCTCGCCTGAAAATATGTTAAAAGTAAGAGTAATTTTAAAACTCAGTAGCGGCCGCCATTGTTGGCAGCTGAAATTTGGCTGGGCCGCGCTATGACTTCTGGGATATGGTGGGCCACGAAGGACACACCCGACCCATCCTTCAAATTCGGGGAAATGAAGGACACATTTGTCAACGAATTGGGACAGCCTTCGTCGCCTGGGCCCTATTTCAGGAAGCCGGTTTAGTGCAAACTCTGAGTAAGTATACCCTGAGTTAACGAAAACTCTGGGTTTTCGGTTTCACAAAGCGAGTTTAGATTAATTCTGAGCGAGTTACTATGACGACACACTCCGTGAAGCTAACCTGCCCCCTAGCAGGTTTACTTCAACTAACCCTGACCTTCTCCGCCTCTTTGTCAGAAACCTGACTGTAGGAAGTGTCAGACATGGCGTGCCCCTTCCTTGAAGAGCCAGTAGATCGTGAAGCCCAAATTCTCCGCAGAGCTCTCCGCCGGGAGAGAGTGATCAGAGCGCGTTTGGACATTTTATCATTTCCTGATGATTTCCTGTGTGAACGTTACCGTTTTTCAGCACAATCTATAATTGATTTGAATAACATCCTCAGGCCTAATATTGCTCATGTGACACATCGCGGACATCCTCTCAGTTCTGTACATATTATTTGTATTGCACTTCGGTTTTTTGCAAACGGGAGCTTTCTGTATAATATTGGTGACGCTGAGCACGTTTCCAAGGCTACCGTCTGTCGGGCAGTCAGGAATGTTACAGTTGCACTGAAACGTCTCCTGTACTCGTCTGTGGTGTTCCCCGGTCACAGACCCACAAGATTTATCAAAGAGGGATGCCACAAAATTGCAGGTATCAGGATGACCAAAACTTAATTCATGATGTGGTGATACTTGGACTACTACTTAAATTTCACATTTATTCTCACGGTTCCCAGGCGTGATTGGCTGTACAGATGGCACTCACATTCCAATCATTGCTCCTTCAGTAAATGAAGGAGACTATGTGAACAGGAAGTCTTTCCACAGCATTAATGTGCAGGTACATAGTTCCCTGTAGCATTTCAAACTAACAAATTATTTCATTATAGTAATGGATGCTAATTTGTGTTCTCTGCACTGTGAAGATCATATGTGATGCTGCCTACATTATCACAAATGTGGAAGCCAACTGCTCAGCCTCTGTGAGTGGTGGTGGTGGAGGACCCCCACCTGTTTTTCGGGCCTCCGCTTTTTTTCTGTTGGCTATAACGGGTCACATTTGAGCATACAGAGTAAGCAAATATGTACTTGTAATGTGCTCAGATAATTTCAATAAGTGCTTACAGAAAGAAAATTAATGTAGCCTCTAACTGCAATTGATTTACATGGGACAAACAGACCAAGCACTATGGCTCATAATACAATTACACCACCTGTTTGGACTATATTTTTATATTTCATTTTTACTTGCTGCCAGGAACGTTGGGGGCCTGTTGGGTTGCACCTGCGCTCACATCACATCACAAAATCAAATGTATGAAATAAAAAAAAAAAAATAATAATAAAATAACGTGTTAAATGGGTGGAAATCCCTCGATCAATGTTTATATTAACACTCACGCATTGACTCTGTCGGCTATGTTTTGCCATGCATGCTCCCTTTGTTTTGCAGCTGAGGCTGTGTTACTTTTTTTCCGCGGAATTTGCATGTTATCGGCATATGCTGCCATCAGAATTTCGGCCTCAAGCGCTGTAAAATACATTGACCGCGCCTTCTTTCCCTCCGTCTCCATGGTGACTCGCTTAATCTGTGCTCCACTAATCAGGGCTTTATGTATCCTCGTGCGCGCGTTTAACTTGGGGTTAAAGAAACTCCGCGTTGACTGAACTAATTGTTATCAGCCTTTCTGAAACCGAATATTCCGAGTTGGACAGTTCGGGGTTACTCAACCCTGAGTATCGTTTTTCACTCTGAGTTTTCTAAACCGGCTTCCTGAAATAGGGCCCTGGCTGTGACGTAATCAGCCTTCAAATGTGGCCTCCGAAGGATGCAGCCGACGTTTTGAGACACAGCTGTAGACTTGTCACTACCCGATCCGTACCGGAAACCCGATTGGTACCACGCATGCACGAAAGGTGTCTACTTCCGGTCGAAGCGTTTTACGATAGTTACGGGTCAGAGTATCTGTTAAGATGTTAAGAATAATAAGTATCTCTTAAAATGTTTCCAATAATGAAACATTTCAATATAATTTAGACAAAACGAAAAATAAAAAGATAGTTGCGGATCAGGGCCATACAAATCGGGTCTACCCGATCCGTACCGCGGATGTGCAGGGGTTTTCTTCTTCTTCTGTTCGTTTAATGGCAGTTTACTCCCCAGTGTACGAGGATACTGCCACCTGCTGACGGAACGAATGAACCCTATTGACACTTTCCCCTCCCACATGTATTCTGTTGATTTTTGCAACTCCCTTATCTCTTTTTTTTCACGTGTAAAATCTCAGACATTCACCATCAACTTAACTCTTTAGGAGCTCCTGACTCTGAAGTAGACTTCCTGGTTCCCCCACTGTCTTTATATATATATATATACATATACATATACACACACACACACACACACACACACACATATATATACATATATATATATATATATATACACCGTTCGCACGATTGCAAAGTGAAAGCAAAAAAACAAGCGCAAATTCAAACGCGACTTCAATATGTCACATATTGACAGTGGCTCACCCATGCCAATGACATAATTACCCAGCTACATTTCCGAAAGAATGCAAAAGCATTGACATATATTTTTCCTTCCTACGATAGGCCGACGGGCAGGGCAGAGATAGATTTATATCATATTATATCACTTCAAACAGAGGTGATCCAGTAATGCTGCACTAATGAATTAGACTAACTATTCACTTTAGCTAAAGGTATTAAGTTAGCTAAAGTTATTAAGTTAGCTAAAGAGTTGGGATGCTGTGTAAGACATAAATAAAGCTAAAACACAAAGGTTTGGACACCGTTTTGCATGTTTCCCTACTGTAGGGGTCTCTGCAAGCATACAGAGGGGGTACTCTGAGAGGGTCCAAGATGACAACTTTGGAATTCTACTAGAAACAGTCGATCATATTTGTTGTCAAAGCTGAATTCAGGGCAAACTACGCTAAATTAGCGTTTTTAGCTAGCAGCTACAATAAGCATAAAAGTTACCTTACGGCTATCATTTG
This sequence comes from Aulonocara stuartgranti, assembly GCF_965226115.1. Taxonomy (NCBI): domain Eukaryota; kingdom Metazoa; phylum Chordata; class Actinopteri; order Cichliformes; family Cichlidae; genus Aulonocara; species Aulonocara stuartgranti. The sequence continues at coordinate 34,951,230 of NC_138949.1, forward strand.
TTAACATGACGCTTGTTCTTATACATGTAGTACATTTATTACCAACCTGAGAGTTTATCCGCTGGTCATTCGACATGACGAATGACTTCTGAAGTCTTAATTCAGCTCAAGACGCTGTAGATTCCCGTCAGTAACACTTTCGGTCCGCTAGTAAAACGTAGTTCTATTAATCTGCGCTTGAACCGGAACCGGATGTAAGTTCCAAAAAACTGAATTTTGGAACTGAAATTGAATTGTAGACCTGAAACTGAATGGTGAGAAGTGAAACTGAAATTATCCGAGAGCTGAATTTTTAAAGGATAAAATGCAGTTTCAAAGCAAATCAATTCATTTTCAAACCATAAATTCAATTTCAAATTTAACTTATTCAAATTCAGTGTCTGATGGCACAGATTTCTGCCCATACATTTTGCCGTAACACAGGCAGAAATATTGCCGTTAAGGACCTTCATAACTTGAATTTTCCGTTAAATGGGGTCTTCGTAAGCCGGGGTTCCACAGTATCTTTATAACTCAGTGTTATTATACATTATAACCAATCCAGTCCAAGTATGTTAACAGAACTATTGTTATATTTGTTGCAATTTCTGCTTTCCTGTTGTTCACATTACTCTAAAAAAGACATTTTTAATGAAAAATGAAAGAGGCTGTCATTGATCTTCAGGCCCGCAGCATGAGAGATAACCTCAAATCCCACAAACGTCGTGATTATCAGAGGAAAGTGTTCACAATGGTAAACGCATGCTTGGATAAATCCATGAGTGCAAAGCTTTTAGTAACTGGAGTGAATGGTACTGATGCAGTTGCTCCAGCAGGGGGCGCCGGCTCACTGCGTAGCTGCTCTCCGTGTCACAACTGATAAAGAAATCAATTTTAAAGGCTCAGTTTTTATAGGTTACTTGCTTAAAAGGAAAACACTGACTTGTGTGTTTTATAAAGTTTTAGTGTTAAATTAAAAATTCTGAAGATTTATAATGAAAACAAAGCAAATCCATTAAAAACAAACTGTGATGATGGAGACTACAAACAAATTCACATAGATCAGAAAGAAATCATGAAATCTGATCTTAAGCTTCACCTCCAAACCCACGACACAGAAACGAGCATCACTCAGGAAAATATTTGATTTCAACAAACTCACCATCTCCGTGATCACACCGCTTGTGTTCTTCATCCTGCTCAGCAGGGACAGGAGGAAGAGGAGCTGTTCAGCTGACGTGGTTCTGATTCTGGATCCCACTTCAGTTTCTGGGAGTTGTGGCTCTGAATCAGAATATTTTATTAATCTCTAAGGAAATGCTGTGACGATAACAGCAACAGATTGAACTAAATATTACAAAGTTATAGATATAAGAAATAGCTCAATTATAAATCTCCAGAAGTTTACAGAAATTAAATACACATGATTGACACAGGTAGGAATGACTTCCTGTGTCGTTCAGTGATGCATTATGGGTAATCTCAATCTCTCACTGAGCGTGCTCCAGTGATTGGCCAGCACGCTGTGGTGTGGGCGGGAGGTGTTATCCACCATTGTCCTTATCTTGGACAACGTCCACCTCTCAGACACCCCCTAAGGGAGTCCAGCTCCATCCCCACAACATTACTGGCCTTGTGTCAGTTTATTGAATCTGTCGGCATCTGTGACCCTCAACCTGCTGTCCCAGCATGCAACAGCACAGAGGATAGCACTGGCCACAACAGACTCATAAAAAATCCTGAGCATTGTCTGACAGACGTTAAAAGACCTCAGAGATGAATCTGGCCCTTCCTGTAGAGCACAGTGGTGTTTTTAACCCAGTCCAGTTTATTATCTGTGTGCACTCTGAGGTATTTATAGTCCTTTACGTCACCCCCCTGGACTGAGACAGGGGTCACAGTGGTCCTCCTAAAGTCCACGAGCAATTCCTTGGTCTTTGCCACCTTAATAATAATACTAATACTACTACTACTAATAATAATACATTTATTTATAGGTGCCTTTAAGACCCTCAAGGTCACCTTACAATAGCACAAGAACAATGGCAACAATACAAAATAATAAAACCTGGCAAAATAAAATTTAGACATAAGGTATCTAAGAAAAAAACAAAAACAAGTATGAAAGTATAAAAGCTGAGCAAGGTAAAAATGGACTAAGACAGATCAGCTGTATGCAGTGCTGAATAGATGAGGTTTGAGACATGATTTAAAAGTGGTGAGAGAGTTTGTGGTCTGGAGATCTGGTGGAAGTGCATCCAAAGTCTCCGGGCAGAACAACTAAAGGCTCTGAGTCCAATGGTAGTCAGGCGAGCAGGTGGAACAGACAGAAGGGAAGAAGAGCGGAGTGTACGATGGAGTGAGTACGTATGAAGATCAGATAAATATGGAGGAGCGAGGTTATGAAGCGCTTTGAAAGTGAGAAGCAGGATCTTGAAGTTGACATGGAGGTGAACTGGAAGCCAATGGAGCTGTTTAAGAACTGGTGTTATATGTTCAGTGGATCTAATTCTGGAAATAATACGAGCAGCTGTATTTTGAACTAACTGCAATTTATGGAGAGATTTATGAGGTAGACCACAAAGAAAGGGATTCACAGTAAGCTAAACGAGATGTGACAAGAGCATCGACAAGTATGGCGGTACTGTTTGAAGTGAGTGAAGGACGAAGGCGGTTAATATTACAGAGATGAAAATATGTGCTGTGAAGGACAGAGTGCTGATGACACCAAGACTCTTAACCTGTGGGGAGGGTGTGACAACAGTCATCAATGGATAATGAAAGACTGGTTGGGACTTTGGTCAGTTTTGATTTGGTGCCTATTAAAATGAATTCTGTTTTATTAAATTTAAGAAAGTTGTGAGTAAACCAGACCTTGATTTCACTTAAACAGTCAGAAATGGATGTGGGTGGGAGAGTAGCTGTGGGTTTGGAGCTGGGTGTCATCTGCGTAGCAGTGAAACTGGATGTTAGGCTTCCTGAAAATATTACCAAGGGGTAGGAGATAGATGATAAAAAGTAAAGGACCCAGGACAGAGCCTTGGGGTACACCAGAATTAAGTGGAGTAGATACTGATCTGTGAGGGAGTAATTGAACAAACTGTGAGCGGCCAGAGTAAACCAGGCGAGTGCTGTACCACTGATGCCAATAGATGCTAATCTGTGAAGGAGGACGTGGTGGGAGATTGTGTCAAAAGCTGCTGTAATGTCGAGGAGAATGAGGATGGATATAAGTCCAGACTCAGCTGCAAGCAGAAGATCATTGGTGATTTTTACTAGAGATGTTTCTGTACTGTGACATGAACGGAAGCCGGACTGAAACTGTTCGTACAGGTTATTTACAGTGCGATGACGATGAACCTGTGCAGCCACTATCTTTTCCAGAATGTTGGCTGAGAAAGGCAGATTTGAAATTGGCCTGAAATTATTTAGATTGGAGGGATCTGAACCATGAATATGTGAGTGCTTGCTGTTCCATCTCTTCAGCCTGCTGCACAAACATGCTGGGGGACGTCCTCAAGGTGAGGTGTGTGTCTGTATCCTCCCAGGCTGTAGCCGCCACCGTAGCTGTAGCTGTAAGGCCTATAGCCACCACAGATGGAGCTCCCATAGGGGCTGTAAGAGGGGAGAAGGAGCTGTTGGATGGACGGTAGGACTGCTGGACCTTATGAGGGGGCACCAGGGGCGCCATCCTGGGCAGGACAGAAGGGCTAGCAGGGGTGGAGGAGCCTGTAGCAAGTTTTCTGATGAGAAAAGGAGAAAGAGGCCCCAGGGCAGACCTAGGACACTCTGGAGAGGCTATATCTCTCAGCTGGCCTGAGGATGTCTTGGTGTTATCCCAGAAGAAGTGGAGGAGGTGGCTGGGGAGAGGGAGATGTGGGCTTCTCTGCTTAGGCTGCAGCCCGGGTAAACCAGTCCTTGATAAGCAGAAGAAAATGGATGGATAACAATAATAAGCAGAAGAAGCTAAAAGACACAAATTTAAAATGAAACATTATTAGTTATTAATTGAAAGATATAATTATTCAGCTATATAATAACTCAGCTTATAAATATATATGTAGGCATTTTTTTGAAGTAAATTATCGGGCAAAGGAACTGAGTTTTTTGGCAAACAGCAGCTATATTTTCTTCTGAACTGACAGTTAGCAAGTACAGAACAAACAGAAATGCAATGAAAATATTTCTGCGGCTTTTATTAATTTCACTTATTAGCCAGAACTGCACAAAACAAACAAAAACGCTCAATTAACAGAAGAGAGAGAACACACTGACTAGGACACGGCCTCAGAGGACCAAACTAGCAGTCAGCCACTTGTACGGCTGTGCAGATAAATAATTAGTTGCCGTTTTTGCTTTGGGGGCTTTTTTTTTTTATTCCTGGGACTTCTGATCCTCTCCAAATACACAGGGAAGTACCTGATGCAGCTAGTTTTGGGTACTACCATCACCAAGCATTTAAAAAAATCTATTAGAGGATAATAAAGTGTTTTCACCAACTTGGCCCAGAAGAAAAACACATTTTAGCATATAAAATTGCAGTCTCTTCCAAACAAGTCCTTTAGCATGCTGATGTTAAAAAATATCATGTAGAGTAAGACAGGCATAGAGAACAGCACTGACTGGGAGAGGCTTTGAACAGATGACATACTCAGATCCATTCAACATATAAGACTTTAACAATGCACAAGCATCTATCAAAAACCTATTTAATCTATCATCTGTGATATTATTATATACAATTATAATGTATTGTTCATCTCCCTTAAATAAACAGGCAGCCTTAAGGTATGAAATATTCATTTGTCTACTGTTTCAGTGGCTGATAGTGCCCCACAGGCCTCAATGTGAGTTTGAAGCCATTATAATGTTCAAGTTGTTTAACGATAAACAGATTTTGAATGAAAGCCACGGAACTTCGGTAGCATAAAAAAGTCTATATTCTTTGTGTCCATAAGGATCAGTCATATTACCATTAATTCCCCCTGAGGTTGCCAAAAGCACCAAGTTAATACTTGAAAAAACTGCAGCAATACACCAAAATATAATCAATATTCTGTTTACTTGGTGACAACTAGGGCTGCCACGATTAGTCGACTATCAAAATCGTCGACGACTGATTTAATAGTCGACGCGTCGTTTGAAGCTTTGTAAGATTCTGAAAGACGCAGGAATAAGTAGCAGGATTTAAGAGTGTAATAACGGACTGAAACAGAAGATGGCAGCACTGCATGTACAAGGATGCCAGCTGCCGTTAAACCCCGAAGAAGAAGAAACTGTGTCCCAGAATTCATAGCGCGGCCCATCGCGGCCCTGCTTAGTTTCCAACAATGGCGGCAGCTAGTTAGTTTTAATATTACTCTTATTATTCTTTCTGGGTCACAAAATAAACGTTTGACATATTTTCAGGCGGGAATGTAGCTGTGTAAACCTCAAATATCTGCTCAGTTTATCAGGACACCGCATATTTTCAAAAGCGCTCCGACGTTTTCGGAGGCATCTGTTACCCACTAGCTCGATAGCTAGCCGGGGGCTAGGCTAACTAGAGCCGTGAGAACACGGACTCCCGGCAGATCGTTTTCAAACCCACCGCCGTCTTTCGCTACTCAGGTTAAACATGATATATAAGTCACTTAGATAACTTAAAATGTTATTGTTTGGCTTTTTTCAGTGTTTTATTTGTTCCTGAGTAAATCGGTTTGTCTGAGATTAAAGTTATAGTTTTTACACAGCTGAATAAACGTCAAGCAGACAGCTGATCATCAGAAGTGTGAGATGCTGGAGAATTTACTCCGGTGTCCTGTTATATTTTAGATAGCAAGGAGTTTATTAAACTTCACCGAAACAATCTGCAAATGTCATTAAAATTTAATAAACTATCATCTTGTCTTTATTTTTAGTTAGCACAGACCTTAAACACTTAAAGCTGAAAGCTAATGATAGTTATATAAGAGCAGATGCTGCTGGTGCAATAAGCTGTATGGTTTATGTTCAATGGATGATGATCTGATTAGTCGACTAATCGCAAAAGTAATCGCTGACTAGTCGACTATCAAAATAATCGTTTGTGGCAGCCCTAGTGACAACGCTGCTTTTAGCCTTCAATCAGAAAGCTTGAGTTGGCTAGTTGAGCATCGGGCTAACGTTTAAAGCTTTCACTTTGGGGAAATAACTCGCATTACTGCTACTGCTGTGTAATCTTGGTTAAATTCAGAGCATATTCCATAAATTACCCTGCAATAACTAACTGTTAGAATAGCGGCACCGTATTACATCACACTGCGTGCATTTCAATCATTTATCCCGCGAGTTTGCTAGCTAGCAAAATAATAAAAACGATTTTAAAAATTAGCATGTGTAACGTACACACTCGAGAAAATGATTTACTAGGACTTACGCAAACTCCTCCACAGTGAAAACTTACAAATCCTTCTTGCAGACTCCTTCTTGTATTTTTCGTTTTCCAGCAAACACTCATTAAAACGGCCTCCAGGCACGTTAGTGCGCTCACCCCCGACTTGAAGGCTGCTCGAAATGCGGCCCTCAAATGCATCCTTCATGCTGTGAAGTTGAAGATTTATTAGGCTGTGTTTTGAGTTTTGTTTGAAAAAGAATAACTTAATATAAGAAAAAAAATATATCACATATGCAGGACATTGTAAACTAGTTTGTTTGTTTTTTAAATTAAGCAGCATGGCAGAACAAAATCAGGGCTGTATCAAGACAGGGACTAAAACCCAATTCAACCAGACCCAGAACTGATCCATAATCAAAACAGGACTACAAGGTGAAATGGATGTCTGTTAAATTAACTAGAAACTTGTGAGGCGCTAATGTATAAAGACCTAAAGAAGATACTCTCAAAAGGGAACACTAAGTTTCTAGTACTTAAGTAAAATTTATCACACTGTTTGTATGTTTGTTTATCCCGAGTTGCAGTTGGAAATTTACGTGTCTTAGTGCGAGTTTCAGTGAGTATGGAGGGCCAGGCGTGCTAAAATTAAAGAAATTACTTAAATGCGCTATTGAATACTTAATTAACATTTTCATGTGGCTATGCTTTCGGTGAGAATTTTCCCAACACAACAACGGACATGTGGAAACTAACTAAACTAAACTATACATTATGAAAAGCCCTGTTTGTGTGTCACCAAATACACTTTGGATATTTGTGGTTTCATTTTAGATATCCGGTCAGTTTGCCAAGATAGAGCCTATTTGCCAAAATCTTTGATGATTTCGGAGATGTCTGCCCAGCCCAGTATCTCAGTAAAGGGTGTGACAGACCCGCTTGCCTTGCAAGAGGTCAAGTATGGGCTCAAAATGTGGTCATAAATATTTTGTACTTGTAAAAAAGATTTGTGTGTGGACTTAGAAAAAAAAACCCTGCAAGTTTTCCTTCATCACCACGAAGGAAAACAGTCTGTGGTCGTCCGAGTTTGGTGATTTTTGTGTCACAGGTCTACGTGTTTAATACAGGGACTTCCACAGCCTTTTCAACAGCGCTGCGGACGCAGGGGGGGGGTCAGTGTTTTGGAAATGACAAATCAAATCAAATCAAAAATTTATTTATATAGCACATATTAAAAACAACAGTGTTGACCATAGTGCTTCACAGTCAATAAAAACATGAGACAGTTAAAACAAACAATAGAAGAGGACAACAAACAATAGGTAACAACGCAACAAGCTAAAACAGCCAACTAGACATCAAAAGCCAAAGTAAAAAAATAAGTTTTAAGACGTAATTTAAAAGACTGGATAGACTCGGCAGTGCGAATAGGAACGGGGAGGTTATTCCAGAGTCTGGGTGCCACGGATGCAAAGGCCCGGTCGCCTCTCGACTTCATTCGAGTCCTAGGTTGTGCTAGGAGCCTGTGGTTGGATGATCTAAGTGCCCTGTTGGGATTGTATGAATGGAGTAAATCAGAAAGATAACTGGGCGCTAAATTATTCAAAATATTAAAAGTGAACAAAAGAATTTTAAAATCTATACGATATTTAACAGGGAGCCAATGTAATTTGGCTAAAATTGGAGTTATGTGTTCATGAATTCTCGTACCTGTTAAAAGACGCGCAGCTGCATTTTGAATTAACTGGAGCCGGCAAAGAGAGGAGTGTTGGAGGCCCGAGTAGAGGGAGTTACAGTCGTCCAATCTGGATGTAATAAATGCGTGGATAAGCTTTTCAAGATCTTTTAAAGGAAGGAACGGCTTTGCTTTGGAAACTGGTAAAAGCTGTTTTTTACCACAGTGGACACCTGTTTCTCGAGTTTAAAAGAGCCATCCAGGAACACTCCGAGGTTTCTTACAGTGAGCGAGAGATGGCTAGCGAGAGGGCCTAGGGCATCAGCTAACTGGTCTAGCGGAGTGTGACTACCAAAGACTATGATTTCGGTCTTATTCTCGTTCAATGTAAGAAAATTATGTGATAACCAAATTTTTACTTCATGCAAACAGTTGAACAGAGGTTGCAAAGAAGCAGACACATCGGATTTCAAAGGTAAATAAATCTGGATATCATCGGCATAACAGTGAAAGGAGATGTTATGTTTTCTAAAAATTAATCCCAACGGCAACATGTACAAAGAGAAAAGAGCAGGACCGAGCACGGACCCTTGAGGCACACCACAATAAATAGGGGCAGAAGCCGAGGAGTGTTGCCCCATAGCAACAGAGAACGACCTCTCTGAGAGGTAGGATTTAAACCAAGATAAAACCTTTGAGACCAACAACATGTTCCAATCTTGATAGAAGAATGTTGTGATTAACCGTGTCAAAGCAGCAGTCAAGTCAAATAAAACTAAGACCACAGAATATCCAGAATCTACAGTTAAAAGAAGATCATTAAAAACTCTAAGTAAGGCTGTCTCTGTGCTGTGGCGAGGTTTCAAACCAGACTGAAACTTGTCATTAATACCATTTGCATCTAAAAAGGCCTGAAGTTGTTTTAGAACTACCTTTTCCAATATTTTGGAAATAAAAGGGAGTTTAGAGATCGGCCTGTAGTTAGTGAGAGGATTAGGGTCAAGATTTTTCTTTTTCATAATAGGTTGCACAACAGCATGCTTGGAGAGACGGTACACAACCTGATGACAATGATGCATTCAGCAGAGATAAGATACAAGGACCAATGGTAAATGGACTGGTTCTTATATAGCGCTTTTCCACTCTTCTGAGCACTCAAAGCACTTTACACAACTTGTGCATTCACCCATTCACACAACTGACATTCACACACATTCATACTCCGATGAATGCATCGGAGAGCAATTTTGGGTTAGTATCTTACCCAAGGATATTTGGCATGCAGACTAGGGGAAGCCGGGAATCGAACCACCAACCTTCCGATCAGTAGATGACCTGCTCTACCACCTGAGCTACAGCCACCCAATAACATGTAAAGCTTCCTTAAAGAAACGAGAAGGAAGAATATCATGCGGGGAACCAGAGATTTTGAGATGATCAATTATATCTTTTAAAGCAGAATAAGACACTGGCTCAAACTGTTGAAAGAAAGTCAAGCATTCAGAAGCTGGAACTGGGTCTAAAACTGATGATGGGTGAGATGGATGAGAAGCCCTTAGAGCTGAGATTTTATCAGAGAAATACTTTAAGAATTTATCACAAAGAGCAGGGGAGGCATCCCTATAAGTGGTAGTGCGAGGGTTTATCACAGAATTAAAAGTATTAAAAAGTGCTCGGGGGTTGTGGCTATTAGTCATAATAATGCTAGACAAAAAGGCAGATTTGGCAGCTTTAACAGACTTTTGATACTTAGACAATTATGGAGGATGTCCAGAGAGACGTGGAGTTTGTCTTTCCTCCATTTTCTTTCAGCACGACGACATTCACGCCTAAGGGCGCGAGTAGTATGATTTAGCCAGGGTTGTGAGGATTTGGCACGTTTAATTCTCAGAGGTGCCACAGAATTAAGGATGTCAGCGCATGTAGTATAAAAGAGGTTAGCAAGCTCATCCGCTGATAAAACCCCATTACAGTTAGCATCAGAGAGGGGAGAGTCAAGGAAAGCATCAATGAAGTGGGCGATTGACTGGGAGTTAATCGTGCACGATTGCCGCACAGGACCATCACTGTTCAAATCCACATCGCTCGCTACAGTATTAAACAAAACCGGAAAGTGATCTGAAATCCCAGAGTCCTCTATGTCCGTGATGCAAATATCCAGACCATAAGACCAAATCAAGTATATGACCTTTAGTGTGAGTTGGTTCACTTACCCACTGGGTGAGATTGAGGGTGCTAATAAGAGCGAGGAAATCCTTAGCTAGCGAACTGTCCTCACAGCAAACATGAATGTTGAAGTCACCAACAATTAATATACGGTCATAACGTGGCACTAGGCTCCCCAGTAGATCAGCAAATTCTGGAAGAAAATCCTTAATAAGTTTCGGGGGACGATACACCACAGCGCAGAGGATGGAGGGGACGCAGTTCACTTCCAATAACTGCACCTCGAAACTGCGGTACAGAACAGGTGGCAGCTGCCGACATCGAAGTTTGTTTTTAAAAACTGAAGCTAGCCCTCCACCTCTTCCAGTGGTCCGGGGTGAGCTAATAAAAGCATAGTCAGGTGGGAGCAGCTCCGAGAAGGGAAAAAGTTCGCCGGGGCGAAGCCAAGCTTCCGTCAGGAATAAGAAATCCAGTCCCGACGATAGGATAAGGTCATTTAAAATAAAAGTCTTATTCGTCAGTGACCTTGTATTTAATAAGGCCATACGGAGAGTGGTCACACTGTTACTGGTAGGAGAACGCCGCAGCAGGCGAAGGTTGCCGAGATTTGCGCCTCCTCTGGAGGACCGCACCCAGCACCGACCGGGTGGAAGATCAGCTGGGAGGTCCAGGTAACCATAAGGTCCGACAGGGCGAATTCAGCGATGACAGAACAGTCTGAAGTTAGCATGGTCCCGGAGGGCAGAAATACATGACAAAATGTTTGTAGAATAGCGATCATTTATTGCAACATAGGACTTTAAAAGGGCCTTGATATGAACACGGATGCCGCCACGTTTACCCCGTCTCCGTGAACGTTTCCTTTGAGAGAAGGTAGATGGTAAGTGGCGGAGGTAATCAGGAAAGTCCTTCGAAAGCGGAGGAGGATCGTCAGATCTCCATTTAAAATCTTGTGTCTGGTAGTCCAAAGGGCGGAGATTCAAAAGAGTTTGGCGATCATAGACAAGTAACGTGGAGACATCAGGGCAGCACATAGAGAGAAGGACAATAAACAACAAACAAAAACGGAGGAGACGGCTTGCCGTGAACACTGGCGCCATCTTGTTATGTAAGGAAATGACAGTCTTCATTACAAAGCTTTCTTCGTTATGAATTAGCATACATGTTTTTATTGAACATTTGAAGAACCAGCAAAAAAAAAAACTCTTGTAGAGGACATAAAGTCAGAGATAGAAAAGACAAGGAGCAGGTGCATCTAGTACAGGTAGAGCTGCTGCAAAAACCCACAGAGCCCAGTGGGTTTCACTTTAAATTTCTAAAAGGAAAAAGCTGAAAATTTAAATAGTTAAAAGTTGAAATGTGAATAGTTGATTTTTGTATTATATGATTTATTTATTACATTTTATGTGGAGTGAATAAATAAAAGTATATTTACGGTGGCCGCTAGAGACAAAGCACGTACAAACTTCAAATCACGTACGAACTCCGAAGCACATAAAAACTCAAAACACGTACAAAAGACAACAGAAGTGCTCCAGGATGCTAGGGGGCAGTGTTGAGCTTTTGTTACCCAGTGGCTACACAAGCCAGCAAGTACCAACGACCGGATTTGGTGTGTGGTAGTAACAGGTAAATGAACTTTTTAAAAAATATATATATTTTAAATTATTTGACTATATATGAATATGTTGCTTGTGTATAAATACACAAACAATACACACATGCTTTCAATTGTGTAATTTAAGTGATCTAGTAGCTCTGTTTTGGAAGTTCAGTTCATGCTAGAAATGTGTTTTGGAGTTTGTATGTGTTTTGTCTCTAGGGGCCACCGTATATATTTATATATAAACATATACAAATAAAACCACTTTTTTTTGGCACATTAGTAATTCCTTTTATGCATAATTTTATATTATTGTTAATAATAAATTAATGAAAGCAACAAAACAACCTGAAGAGCCGGTTCGGGCTCACTAAAAAGAGCCGGAAATCCCATCACTAAACCAGACATGTCTACTTTTTAATGCAAAGGTACGATACAAAGTCTGCCTTTTGCTAATTATTCTAAATATTCCTAACTATTTAAACATTTTTCAGTATCCTGCACTGTTTGTACTCTAATTTTAACAACTGTGCTGTACTCTGCTTTGGTAACTATTGTCCATGATGTAAAAATGTAAAAATCATCTTTCTGTTCTGTGTCCTGTTCTGATATCATATCCACCCAGAAATCTCGAGTTCATCATTTTGCCCTTCCACAATCATTTGAATTAAAAATTAAAACAGCAGGAATGTTAAAATTAATAATAAAAGGAATTTGTTGGCTTTTTCAAAAGGTACAAATAAAATATTGTTGATAGACCTGCCCCCTTTATTATCTACAAAATAAAACATTAAGCCTTGATCTGTTCTGTTATTCTTCTTTTCAAAAGAAAAACATTTCTAACCCTCCAGTGTTCTAAAAAATTAAAAACAAACACAAATATAAGATTATTAGAATTTTAAAAAAATAAATACTTAACATTGGAGAATACTCTGTTAACTACGGTACAGAACTTAGCAAAATGTCATTAAAAATTATAAATACTGAATGTCATTCTTTTTCATTTATAAAATACAATCTGTCATATTTTCGAAGAAACTGAACATAGGAACAGTACATTTGGTTTAAATTATTCACACTGCTTTTTTTTGAATCTGTACAATTTGCTTCCCCTTTATTTTAACATTAACTTTGACTATTGCCTCTAGTTCCTTATCAAAGGGACTCCACAGCTCACTGTCAATGTACAGGCTTTGTCCATTCTCCAGCAAAACCTCCAGCTGGCTTGGCATTTCTGTTGTGGCCACAACAGAAATGATATATAATATTATGTCAAATCTGAAAATCTATTTCTAAACATTTGTTTACAATCCTTGTAAATGCTGTGCTGTGCAGCTGTAAGTCATACGAGGACTGGCTCCACTTCATGTGGGAGAGGCTGATGTGGTCTCCCACGTTCAAGTTGTAAACGGCTGCCTCCCTCCAGAGGCAGACTGTCATGGTATAACTATCCTGTAATCACAAACATGCTCCAAACCTCTCAGACTTCTTCTGCTGTAAATGGCTCTGGTGGACTTTGTCAAAATAGTTTGCAGAAACGGAAGAAAATGAAGTCTCTGCATCGAACACGAGCTGGAAGAGGAGGATGTGTAACCTCTGGAAGTTGACCAAAGGGAGCAGGTGAGAAGCTAATCAGAGTTCAGAGGTTAAAGGTCAATCGGAGTCTGACAGGACGATGATTTCGTCTGGTGTCGCCACGTTGACCTGAAAACACACAAACAGCAGCATAACAAAGTATTTACTCTTCTGGAGAAACACTGAGTATCAGCAGAATAAAAACTTCTGTTTAAAAACATGTTGATGCTGCTGACAGATGTACCGGTGTGTCCACATCACATGACCAATTTAAGGTGACGTGATTAACTTTCTTCCTCTGCTTTATAAGTGTTGTGGCTCAACCAACCAATGGCCGCAGCAGGCTAAACATGAGGACACAGATGACGCGCAACAATAAACGCATAAAATACACTTCTGTACCATTTGCTCCTTATATTCCACATGCAACTGTCCAATATACAAATCAGCACATGGGATTAACTATTAAACAAATGCACAGACTGCACAAACAAATAACTGCAACTCTCCAATAACTGCACTAACTACTATGTCAAATTACAACCTGGTCTATGGCATCAATTAGTGCACAAATATACAAAAACCATCAAGTTACAGTTAAAATACATCAAAATCATTCAAGCTGCGGTCAACAGAAAGTTTTGCCTCATGCTCACCCTACCTTTCTGCTCATCAACATCAGGTGCTGTGAACAGGTGAGTGCAACCACATTTATCATCTACCACACCCATGAGACACGCCCCACACCCGTGCACTACAATATATCCAAGGTTTTTCAAGGATTTCAAGCACCTGTACGAAACCTGCATATGAAGTTGATGATTGTTAAAATACAATAGAACATTTTCATCAATTTCTTGTTTGCTCCGAAATCTACGACATGGCTATATACAGAAAAGCTTGACATGTTATGCAAAAGAAAAAAAATACACGAACAAAAATTCTCGTAATTGTCAGTTTCGTAATTTCAAAATTCTCCAAAACTAACATTTTCTTTGATTGACTCATATTAAATTGCCTATGGTCAAATTTAGTGTGAACAATATTACACAAACAAACGTGTGTGTGCGCCTGTGCATACATTAGAATCACTTTGATCCCTTGTGACGCGGTAGCTTTGCTTTGATCCCAAAACCCATAATACGAGCGCTCACCCATTATACTTTATGGCATAACGGACGTTGACCTGACACCAACCCAAACCCTTTCGAGATGTTTTCAGAGCATTTTACAAAAGAAACCAAAACAAGTTCAGTTTTGTTTCTAACCAATTCACAGAGCAAACAGACAGATCGTGGCTATTAAAGTCAACAAGAGCGACCCTGAAATTCTGCAACAGGCAAAACTGACCAAAGACCAATTTCAATACGAGACAGATTATCAATCGAAGGAAACTCGATATATAAAACCAAAGCGTTTCGATGACCTCGAACAACTACTGAAGGTTAGGCGAGCACCTGAAAATGGTCAACCATTATTTCTTAGTCTAATCAAACAGATGTTGGCCATGTTTCTGAGGTACGTTTTCTCCTTTTTTATGTTGTTCTTTCAGTTTTTCTCCTGAGATGAGGTATGAAGTGTCTGTGGTGCAGCTGATCACTGCGGGGGCGCAGTGTGAATTAAAAAGAAGATTGCTTGGACACTGCTAGCATAATGGACAGGCTTTTTGACGGGTCTTCCAAACAAACGCAAAGGAGAAGATGAAGCATTGCCAAATATCCTTCCAAGCCAAAGACTAGAAAATATGATGAAGCATATCTTGCCTTTCGCTTCACCTGCACAACGGTGGTGCCAAGGTAGGCCTCCCCGACAGAATTTGTTTCCCAGCGTCGGGAGCACGTGTTGGGCTGTCCGAATCATGGATAAACAGCATCCCACAGCTGTTCATGTTTAAACCCATTTTGCACAGAGAGGCATTTTTTGAAAAATGGCTTTATAGAATATTCTTAGACAGTAAAAACAAAACTACACAAAATAATTGTCACAGGCTGGGTCTCTGACCCAGCGCACTGAGTATAATTTGGTATTCGTCTCAAGTTAGCCTTGTGATAGTTCATGTATTATTTCTATTTAGTTTTTAGTCCACACTGTCGTTTTCAGTCATTTTCACAGAGTTGTGCGTCCACATTGAAACGGCTGAAAACGCTTATGTTCCAGTACTGCACATGTGTGAAACCCAAGACGATTTGACCTGCCTCATTTCTGTCTGTTTGTTCCCAAACTTTGTTTTGCTAAAAATCAGCAAATATAGATTATAGGCTGCAGTCTTCTATAATATTTAATACAGCTAAATCAGGTGGTATATTCAGATCCCAATGTGTACTTTTATTTTATTTGTGTGACGCTGACTGATCCGTCAGGACAAATATGGTCACGCTGCAGACACCATGAGTGAAAAATGCTTCAAGGAAATGAAAGCAACAATAACGCTCTTCCTGACTTTACGCCTGCTCACACGATAAGGAATGTCAACTATTTTCACTTTTTTAAATGAGACATAAGATAGACCATCAGATAACTCCTTGTGCCGCGATGATTACTACTGCTACTGCTTTTATCTGCAAATATTTCGCAAGTAAGTCTGAACTAATTGTACTTTAACAGCACTGTTAGTGCCATCGTTACAAAAACTAGCCTTCAAAGGATACAGTTTTCAAAACGAACGACTAACTTGAGGCTAGCCGTTCTTCATCGTTTTAGCTACACAATAAACTCATGCTAACTAACATTAACATTAAAGCTGTTGAAAAAAGTCAGTTGACTTTATGTTGGCTACTACCTCTGTCACTGTGATGGACGTTGGTGGCCTTTTCTGTCCAGCGTTGCGCTTCAGTGACCCCATCACCTTCCGTATTATTAATAACTGAACTGCCTCTTAACAGTGGCCTTGTCAACAAAGCGTCGCCCAGTAGGGTTAGCCAAAACGAAACAAGCTCAGCCCAGCTTCAGCGATTCGTTCCATAGAGTGGTCCTACATGATGCCATTGGTCTGCCCCTGTTTTCCTAACCGGGATTGGATCTTTGTTTAGTCACTTTCCTTGCTGTTCGCGACTTCTGTCGCCAGTGTTGCAAGGTGGGAGAGTTGCATCATTTCTCTCATAGTATAGGTCCCATTCATTTTGAGCATAGAAATATCAAAGGGCACATAGCTGAAGCATTTCCAAGATTTGCATCGGCATTAAAATTCCACCATATGTGAAAATGAAAAAAAAAAGGTTTCACATATTAACTTCCGAGCCCCGCCCCCAACCACCACTACACCACGTAAATAAGCAAGAAAAAGAAAGGCTTGAATGCACGTAGACCATTAAAGATTGTGTAATACATATGTCACCTTTAGTCCGGTATGATTTCAATCAAAGTTTCAAAGAAAATGTCAGTTCTCTCTGAATAAAGACTTGGACACACTGGCCTCAGTTTAGTTCTGACTGCGAATGAATGGAGAAATAGTCTTCTCTATAATATGCAGTGCTAAGTGTAGACCTTGATCCAGTATAATAGGCCCTGTCAACAGAATAACCCTGCTTCAACTGACCATCATAATTTTCTTTAGAGCGACATAGTCTAATTGGTCAAACTCTGAATTTCCTCCTCTGTGTCCTTCCTTCTCTGCTGGCTTGCTGTTCTCCCCATGGCCATCTCTTTGAACCTTTCAGTTCAGTTGAAGGGAACAAAAGCAAACAAATCACATCGTCCTTTCAGGGATTTTGGCTTGTTCACTGCCTTTCATGACTTCTTTAGGCAACTCTATGCCTCTGCTCATTCAGGGTTTCTAAGAGAGTCAATGGTTCCTTACATCCTGGTTTGACAAGTCAGGAGGATAGACACTAATCTCCTTAATCTGGCCTTTCTCCTGTGTGCAGCCACAGGGAGAGAGGGACCACAGAGAGTAATCCTGTCAGAGAAACAATAGGATTAAAGGCCCAACACTGTGAGTGACAATTGGATATCCACTGACTGTTCTGCAAAGCAGGAGCACTGGCCACTCTTTCTTCATTGTTACTTTATTTTTGTTTGGCAGGTCTAAGAAGGATGGGGTAATGTAGGGGTTGGGATGGAAGTGAGGATTTTTCTTTGATGGGGCGTTGGAGTTCTGACAGGTCTGTAGCCCCTGAAGCACCAGGAGCCATGGATGACTGACAGGTGAGAGATAAAAGCGAGGAGGGTGTGAGATGTGTATGTATGCATCGAGCCTCTGGAAATACGCCAGCAGTTTAAGCAGTGATTGTCAGACAGACCACCTGGGAGGCGAGTGCTGACACAGGTTTTACTACATTCAGCTTGGGACATTTTTTTATTAGTTGCTTCTGCTTTCATTGTTATGGACTCGGAAAAAATGATGGTGGTGCAGGAAGTGGTCAGAAGAGTTATTATAGTTTTTTCTAACTAGTTTTATTTCATCAGTGCCTGATCAGGCATGTTTGTTTTTAACAGACAAACAAAAACTACAAAAACGAAAGATATTTCCTCTCTATTTGTATTTTATTTTACTTCACAAAATCATTTCAGTTAGTTTTTATTTGTATTTTAGTTAACTAACATTTAGTTTTATTTCATAGTGTTGTTTTAGTCAGCTATAATAACCTTGTTAGATAGCAAAGGGTTTTCTATGTTTGCATGTTCTGCCTCTGATTGTGCATTTGAATAAGAAAGAAATAATGAAAAAACAAAGAAAAATATAGAACCAATGTGCAAATAAAAACACTATAATGTCGCTTGTTGCACTTTTTAACTGCTGTGATCAACATGGGACTTTCGCCTCATTGACACCAGAGGGCCCCATCAGCACAAGTATGTCCTTAGCAGGATCCTTCACAGTAAGAGACCTCTCTGTGGTCAGGTCAGAGATAAAACGCTGCACACAGACCTTGATAATTGAAACACTGAGGTGCTGTCAATAACGTAGGACAGCAGAAACTTAGGTGCGGCTTTTGGCTTCAGAATTGAGGGAGACTAGTCGCTCATCCAGTGAAAACAGGTTCCGTTTAGCTCCACTGGACTTGGCCAAGAGAACAGCAGCTGACTCCTCACATCTCCTCGTATTACAGTCACGGTTTTCTTAAGTACTGGAGGTAAACTACAGGTTAGAGGATGGTGGCATTTCATGAGTGACAGGTGCCTGCAGTGGTTACTCTGTGTTTGTTTAGGCTAGATGGAGCAGCACTCCCAGTTGTTAGTGTGGAAATTCTGACTGAAGGTTTATTCTCAGAGGTCAGGGTTAATCAAATGGTAAACTAGGGGCCTGAGAAACTCAGGGGTGCCTGACAGAGACATTCTGAGTGACTAGCACTTTGTTCCTGATGAAAATACCCACCAAGACCACTGTTTCATATTTCAAAGCATCCTAATATTTTATTCTTTCTCCTTAAAAGCCTTTAACTTTTTTCTGAATAATCATACACAATCTGACGTTGCCAGTTGGATGTCTCGAGACCGGTCCACTTTTACATGGTCTCGCTGTCTCGGTCTTGCTGTCTTATATCAACATAGTGGTCGGGAGATTTGGAGTCAACAGTATCCATGACACACAGCGTAACGTTCGATAATGTGTCATGCGCAAAAGCTTTAGCCGTGCTTAGAGAGTGCTTTGCAGTGAATCAGAATAGTCGACTCCCATTGAGCGAGAGCTGGCTCCTCACTTAATTTCCTTTTGCTGCTCAGCTCTCACACAGCGACACACAGTGGCTCAGCCATGCTCAAATCCCTCCACATTGTGGGATATTATTATTTCGCCTTTCGCACCCTTCAAACACAACTAAATGCAACCCATTAGATTGAGCAGTATGCCCGGTCAGTAAGTTACAGAAATGTCAGCGACTTCGTCTTTCATAAAGTTTGCGTTCATAGAACACAAAGAGTTTTCGGCAAATGCAAAAGAGAAGCATTCGGCAAAATGCAGATTTTGCAAAGTCTCCTTGACCGAGCCGGGACTACCTCAACCTTCACCAGGCACCTGGAGCGCAAACACCCTCAAAGGTAAGCTAGCCAGTAGCCATCTATGCATCTTCAAACTCTTCTACCCACCTTTCCAACCTCAGATGACCAGGTCATGTTTATGTAATATTTGTGTTGTCTTCGTATAGCTTTGAATAATTACACAGCATCCACTTGTGTTTCGCGAGCGTCTGCTCCAAACATTTTATTATCTCATTCACAAATCAGTCTTCTTTCATAGAGGCATTCATGAGCCCTCTCAAATACAGCGCCCCCTACTGGCAAAACCCCATTGGCACATGAACACCCACACATCACCACATCCCCTTTCTCTGACAACATAGGTCCCACGAATCAACATATACACATATTTGTATTACAACAATTTTTTTTTCTCTCAACACCATCAGAATATAAGATAAAAACAAATCCAGTCATAGCTTTACAGATTAAGCCTAACTGGTCTCTTGACCTTACGCTCTGACCTCCTCAATACAGGTTCTGAAACAACTGCACTTTTCTCCACATGCTCATGTCCATCCAGTGGTTTTAAACCAGACACTGTCTCTGCATGTGACACATCAACATTTTCAACTTCCTCACCATATTGTTCCTCCTGAAATGTCTCTTTAGTCTTCAGCAAGTTACGACGGTTCCTTCTGAACACATGACCTTCTTCAGTTCTTACGTCATATGATCTCGGACCTGCTTCCTGAAGAACAATGGCTTTCCTGCTCCATGCATTCTGATCTTGGATTCTCACTACATCATCCTTTGCAAGCAATCCAAGTGCTCTTGTTCCCTTGTCGTATTGCAGTTTTTGCTTCCATTTCAGATGCTCCTGCTTTTTTATAATTTCTTCACTCTGCTTGCTTTCTGCATAGCAGGGCAAAGTTGTGTGTAGCTTACGATTCATCAGCAATTCTGCAGGGGATAAACCACAGTGAAGAGGAGCAGTCCTGTAGCTCAGCATAGCTAAATAAGGATCTGATCGACTGTCTGTAGCCTTCTTCAGAAGCTGCTTGATGATATGCACTCCTTTTTCAGCCTTGCCATTTGCCTGTGGATGTTGAGGACTTGATGTGACATGTTTAAAGCCGTATTCTCTTGCGAAATTCTGCCATTCTTTGCAATTATAGCAAGGACCATTGTCACTAATGACAGTTTCAGGTATTCCATGCCTGGAAAAGATAGACTTCACATGTGTGATCACATTATTAGCAGCTGTACTTGTAAGCAGAGCAATCTCAGGAAAGTTAGAGTAATAATCTATCACCAACAGATAGTCTTTCCCATTAAAATGAAATAAATCTGTTCCGACTTTCCTCCAAGGCGCTGTAGGAAGTTCAGGAATCATCATGGGTTCTCTTGCCTGTCTGCTCTGAAACTTGTTACATGTTTCACACTTTCCGACCATGGTCTCAATGTCTTTATTAATGCCAGGCCAGTACACAGTGTCTCTAGCCCTCCTTTTACACTTTTCTATTCCCAGATGTCCCTCATGTATTCTTTGAAGTATCAGATGTCTCAGACTATGTGGTATCACAATCCTATTGCCTCTCAACAGCAGTCCATCTACCACATTGAGCTCTGATCTAACATGATAATACTTTGAACAAGACCCTTTGGGCCAGTCTCCTTGGATATTTTCCATCACCGTTTGCAGCTCCCTGTCTGCAGCTGTCTCCTCGCATATTTGTTTTATCTTTGCGTCAGACACTGGCAGAGACTCCACTATCATATTAACATGATCGTCTACTTCTTTCTCAGTGGAGCTTGCGTGACACACCTCTGATGCTCGCGACAGTGCATCCGCTAAAGCTAAATGCTTCCCTGGTGTGTATATCAAGTCAAAGCTGTACCTCTGCAGTTTCATCATGAGACGTTGAATCCTCGGCGACATCTCGTTCAGATGTTTCTTAATGATTGACACCAAAGGACGATGATCTGTCTCAACTGTAAAAGTAGGAAGACCATAAACATAACAGTGAAAAATATCAAGTCCATATGCCAGCCCAAGACATTCTTTCTCAATCTGAGCATATCTGGTTTCAGACTTAGTCATGGATCTAGAAGCATAAGCAACTGGTTTCCAACTCCCCTCTTCAGCTTGAAGTAAAACAGCTCCAAGCCCATCCTTTGAGGCATCTGTCGAGATTTTCAGACTCTTAGTTGGATCATAATATGCAAGCACTGGGCGCGTTGTCAGTGTGGTTTTTAAATCATTCCATTCTTGTTCATGCCTCGCTGACCATTTAAATTCTATGGAATCACGAAGTAACTCCCTTAGTGCTGATGTTCTCACTGACAAGTTAGGTATGAATTTTCCTACAAAGTTTATCATTCCCATCACTCTGAGCACACCTCTCTTATCTGTCGGGCGTGGCATTGTTGCGATGGCTTTTACTTTTCTTTCATCTGGCTCAATACCTCCAGCAGAGAATTTGTCTCCCAGAAATGTTATTTCCTTCACACCAAAATGACACTTGTCACGATTTAGCTTTAATCCATTCTCCCTCATCCGCTGCAGCACCTTCACCAGTCTTTCATTATGTTCCTGTAGGGTGGAGCCCCATATAACCACATCATCAACATAACAGCGAACACCTTGTAAACCCTCTAACATGTTGTCCATGGCACGATGAAAAATCTCAGATGCTGAGATTATGCCAAATGGCATTCTGAGGAATCTATAGCTGCCAAAAGGTGTATTGAAAGTACAGTATTTTGAACTTTTCTCGTCCAGCTTTATTTGCCAAAAACCCTGTGCTGCATCTAGCTTTGAAAAGTATTTGGCGCCTGCCATTTCACTTGCAACCTCTTCACGCTTTGGTATCTGGTAGTGCTCACGTTTTATGGCTTGATTTAAATCGCCAGGGTCCATGCATATTCTCAAATCATTGTTTTTATTCCTTTTATCCACACACACCGTTGAGTTTACCCACGCAGTCGGTTCTTCCACTTTTGTAATGACCTGCAACTGTAACATCCTGTTAAGTTCTTTCTTTAAACAGTCCTTCAGTGGAGCGGGGACTCTACGTGGTGCATGGATCACTGGCTTTGCATCCTCTTTCAGCTGGATACTGTAATTGCATGGTAGACATCCCAAACCTTTGAAGATATCCTCATAATGCTGTACAATGGAGTCAACTGCTCCTCGCTGTCCACTTTCTGTTTCTGGACAGCTGATGTGGTACACTCTTTCTACTAGGTTCAATCTTTTGAATGTCACGCCACCCAGCAGTGATTCACGACCTTCTGGAACAACATTAAACAATACATCATAATCTTTATGTTTTATTGTCACTTTAAGCCTGCATTGACCACTGCTCTCAATATGCTTTCCATTGTAGTCTTTTAGAGGTACTCTTTTCTTTATTATTTTGGGCTTTGGTTTCATAGCATGGATCTCTGCCATGCTGATTAGGTTCGCCTGCGCACCTGTATCAATCCTTAGTGCCACCAAAGCTCCTTGTATTGGGAGTGAAACAATCCACGTGTCTTCATAATCTGAGCATCGCTCACTGTCCTCTGCTTCGTTATGCTCACTTTTTACATCCTCAAGTGACACTATGCCCACAAAGAAAGTCTCGCTTAAGTCAGTCTCTTCAACTACATGCACTGATTTGGGTTTGGGTTTCGACAGACATTGTTTGGCAAAATGATTTTTTCCATCGCATTTCAAACATCTTTTGCCATAAGCTGGACACTGTCTAGGTTCATGTCTGCTACCACATCGCTTACAGGAGTACACTGTATCATCATTGCTGGGCTTCTGCGACATATTCTTCCTCATTTTCTTTTTAACCACAGCTATTCTTGCACTATCAGGTACTGCAGCGACGCTCGTCTCATTAAATGTCTTTGCATGCTGCAGGGCTAACTCACTTGCATGACACAGTCTTTCTGCTTCATCCAGAGTTAACTTGGAATCTCTGAGCAGCCGTTCTCTAGTCCGTTTATCATGGATCCCATACACAATTTGATCACGAACCATAGAATCTTTCAGCTCTCCAAAATCACATGACTGTGCCTTCAGCTTCAAATCAGTCACAAAGCAATCAAAAGTCTCTTCTGGTTGCTGCATCCGAGATCGGAAAACATACCTTTCATATACTGTGTTCTTCTGTGGTGAACAGTGTGCATCAAACTTTTCAATCACTCTGTCATACTTATTCCTGTCACCAACTTCCTCAAACTCAAACGTGTTGAAGACTTCAATGGCTTGAGGACCAGCTACCGTGAGCAGCAATGCAATTTTCCTGGCATCGGGTTTAGAGTCCAGTCCCATGGCAGCCATGTACAGCTCAAACTGCTGCTTAAAACACCGCCAGTTGCTGTCCACATTCCCCACCAGTTTCAGTCCTTCCGGAGGCTTCAAACTTTCCATCTCAAACAGAACTTTGAGCTACTATCGCTTCCGCTCACCCACCCCACTCCTGGTACCATGTGTTGTCTTCGTATAGCTTTGAATAATTACACAGCATCCACTTGTGTTTCGCGAGCGTCTGCTCCAAACATTTTATTATCTCATTCACAAATCAGTCTTCTTTCATAGAGGCATTCATGAGCCCTCTCAAATACAGCGCCCCCTACTGGCAAAACCCCATTGGCACATGAACACCCACACATCACCACAATATTGTTATTTATAATGTGTTCTTCAAGCGGTACCAATTGTTTAGGGACAGATTTTTTGCAACCGTCTCTGCAGATTTAACTTGTGAAGATTGTAACTAACGTTACATGCTAAGTACAGGTAGCTAGCGCTAGCAGTGGCTATCAGCTACTTAAACAGTTTTCACTTTAGGTATTTTGGTGAATTCATTGAGCAGAAATATATTGAAACCATTTCAGTGAGCACTTTAAGGGCTGGTATGGTGTGGTTTGTTATCGACTTTAATGGGCATATTTATGTGGTTGCTGACTCGTAAGGAAGGACGGGTGTTTCAAGAGTGCCCCATAACATTGCTAGGCTAACAGCAGCATTCTCGACAGTGAAGCCCAGATCAGAGCGGTCTATGGCTCTGGTCCAGATACCATGGATGGCAAAACTGAGTCCTAAAGTTCTAAAATTGAACTTATGGATCTTTGACTATGACTATCTTTGACTGATTCGACAAATTGATCATGTTTGATGTGGTTATCACGGTTTAGGTGTTTTCTACTATGTTGTCCTACTAAACCAGTCCAGTGTGTAGGGGCCACTGCAGCATGTCATTATTAGACACAGTTATTTTGTATTGGTGTAGTTCATTTCTTGTCAATACAGCTGTGTCTGATAGCTGACTGGCATGAGGAGGTTTAATGCAATATGCAAAGTTAATGCACAGACATTTTTTTTTTTTGTAGATTTCATTCAACTGTTTTTTTGTTCTTGTTATTTAAGGTCTTGCAACTATGAACACTCCAGTATTTTCATTATTGCTATGCCTAATGATCTATAAATGTGTCACACTGGATTGGATTAGGTTATTTTGTATGCAAAGACCTGCCCTAGGTTTAAAATTACTGTGCTTGTAAGATACAGTAGTTTGTTGTGGTTGAATAGAAACACATATCTTACAGATTCCTATTTCCCTGTCTTGTAGGTACTTGGAGTACAAAGCAGGATCTGCAACATCAATGATAGCGGTCAATCCCACACAGCCTCAATTATCATTGTTTGCTCCAAGCATCCACTTATTTTCCCCTCCAGGACCTTATAGTTGGATGCTCTCTCCCCCTGTCTATCGTTGAGAATCCACATTTTAGACACTTCCTGAATGTCCTGGATAGCAAATACACTCCTGTGTCTAGGACCACCTTGACAGAGAAGCTGATACATCACCTTGTCACCAAAGTGAAGGGTGACATAATCAAAGCCCTGGAAATCCAGCTAAATGTAGCAATAACAACAGACCTCTGGTGTGACTGGAGGCTTCGGTCTTTTCTGGGAGTTACCGCTCATGTTGCCTGCAAGAAGAAGGACTCTTACAGTTTACAATCATTTTTGCTTGACTGTAGACTGTAGGGTGAGAAGTTCGGCCATCCGGGAGGGGCTCAGAGTAGAGCCGCTGCTCCTCCACATCAAAAGGAGCCAGCTGAGGTGGTTCGGGCATCTGACAAGGATGCCTCCTGGGCACCTCCTGGGTGAGGTGTTCCGGGCATGTCCCACCGGGAGGAGGCCCCGGGGCAGACCCAGGACACGCTGGAGAGATTATGTCTCTCGGCTGGCCTGGGAACACCTTGGTGTTCCCCCAGATAAGCTGGAGGAGGTGGCTGGGGAGAGGGAGGCCTGGGCATCTCTGCTTGGGCTGCTGGCCCCGCGACCCGGCCCCGGATAAAGTGGATGAAGATGGATGGACGGATGTAGGCGTTTCACAGGGAAGAACGAATCGCCTCAGCATTTGACAACATAGTGGAGGAGTATGGCATTGGCCATAAAATAAGCTACATTCTGACGGATAATGCATCCAATATGAAGCAGGCCTTTAAAGTCAGGATGCCAGAAGTAGAGCACCCTGAAGGTGACAGCAGTGATAACCTCGATGATGAAACAAAGCAGAAGATTCTGATCCATGGTCAACGGGTGAACGTCTTTCTTGCTTCGCCCACTCGCTGCAGCTCATAATCAATGATGGGATGATATAGGTAAAGGCAATAGCTAGAGCCATTGCCAAAGCCAGTTAGTTTACAACCCTGCTGCACAGCAGTAGTAACCACAAAGACTTGTGTGAGTCACACTTTGGCTCCAATAAGTCCATCCCAGCAGCAAACAACACCCGCTGGAATAGCACCTACAGACAGTTAAAGGCTCTGATCACACTAGACCACAGGGCCATCCCTGAAATGTGCAGCGATACAGAGAATTTAGTGTTTTCAACCCGAGAGTGGGCTCAGCTGAAAGACCTTTGTGATTTGCTTGAGCCTTTTTCTGAGGCAACAGACCTTACAGAAGGTGATCATCAGGTGACTATTAGCACGGTGGTCCCCACTGTTCTGGACTTGAAGAATCATCTTATAAAGATGGTAGTGCTTTTAAAAAACGCTATGCGTCGCCTGGTGTTTCATCGGATTCGAGGTGTTACCTCCTTTGCACAATATCACAGTATCAGCTTAAAGCACTTGTTGCTGCTGAGTTTGCATCTTTTGCTGTGAAGTACAGCCAGACTTTGACCTCTAGCTCTGCTCTAAAAGAACGTACGTACCTGGACCCGCCTACTATCCTCGGAAACGTAAAATGATTGGCTAGAATCTAAAGTGTATCACAGCTCAGGAAAAAACAAAAGCACCGAAATAAAGCACCGAAATGTGCGCTGCTTTTCGGTCTGGTTACTACCGTTTATGACAGAACCGATACCGGTACCCATCCCTAGCGGTGACGCAGATCTGAAGGTTAGACCGTCCCATTTCACAGCCTCGCACTTCCGGCCTTCTCGGTCTTCGAAGGACCCAGCCCACGTAGACCGCGAATGCCGGGTCCTCTGAAGGATGAAGCCTACGTTTTGGGACACAGCTCATATTAGGACACATAGAAGCAATGGTCATGTGACTTCCTCATTTTCAGTCCTCTTTCTGGCAGGACTCTGTGAGTTTTTAAAAGGTTACAACATGAAACCATCTGGCAGGTTCAATAGGTCATGTGTTAACAGTTTATAGGCATTTGTTTTTGTTGTTCTTTCCACAGAAAAATGAATCCTTGTAGGATTATCTGTATGAGAAAGTGTGGCTTCATTCACTAAATGACCTGGTTATGATTTTTGACTAAACTGTCTCCCAGGTGAATCAAACAATAACAAAACTCACTTAAGGAACAAAGAAAAGACAAACTTGCATCACTGATTTTGATTTCCACCAGAGGAGTCGGGGTCTAGATTTAGTGCTTGAGCATGTTATGTTTAGTTGAAACTGTTGCACTGTTTTCAGTAGGAGGTTAACTCTTTTAAGATCTCATATTCACTAAATTAGAAAATTGTAATGGCCAGAGTTGGCAGTTACTGTACTTAGGTAGACTTTTCAGCTATCTATACATTACTCGAGTATTTGTTTAACACCCTTTTACTTTTACTTCCTAAATTATTAAACACATATCTGTAGTTGTACTACTTACATTTTCAAAACATTACCAAAAATATTACTTTTGGTTTAAGACATTTGAGGGGAGTTGTTTGTCGCCACTGTGTGCCTTCAAACATCAAACGATAGAAGTCAAAACAGTAACACATGAAAAACAATCCTACTGGCATATCACCAGGTTATTGCATACAAAGAGATGAAAAAGGCAAAAACATGTAATTTATGCAGAATTTATAGTGTCATGGTCAGCGGCACATTTACACTAAAGCACTGTTGGGCTGGCGTCATGGTCAGTTTTCAATTGTGTTTCGATAAGAAACAGTTGTGTTTGTGGTGTGATGTTCACGTAGTAACTGTTTGGTTGTGCTTGGAAAAAAATAAATGATTTTATTGCCTAAAATAGCAGTGATGGCGTTTTGCAAACATCTACTTTGCCAGCTGATTGCGTGCCTCGGTACACCTGGCCTGTCGAGGAAATAGTTAGCATCTAAATGAATTACAGGAGGCTTGGGATAGTGTGTTGTAGTCAGATGTAGCCACATGATGTCATAAAGCGATGTAAAGTGGGCAGGATAGAGGACCCAAAACACAGACTGTCAAAAAAAAACTAAAGTGTTACAAAAAACCAAACTAGGAAAAAGTGGAACTAAACAAACAGGCAGCGCACACAGCTGGGAAATGAGGGAGATCACGACAAAGAACTGAGGAAAATAAAGGGCTGAAATACACACAAGATCATCAGGACACAGCTGGGGAAAACAAGGCACAGGTGAGCAAAATCAACTAATGAGCAAGAGGGGAGCTAAACGGAACACGACACACACTGAGACACAGACCTGCAAAACCCAGGGATCAGAGGGACAGAGAGGGCGAGAGACATGATGGGCTGGGAGAGAACACACATGGCAGACAGGGGAGACGAGGGAAGCATGGACACAACTAAAGGAGACAAGACACGCAGCTGGCCAGCAAACACGGCATAAACTCAACGACATATAAATAAAGCAAAGAATCAAAAATCACAAAGTAAACTCAAAAGCTGGGTGAAAGACCCACAACCATGACACATGAGGCATGTCCACGTAACATAACTGCATTCATACACAAACAAATCACACACAATTTAATATAATATAAAGGAAAAAGGCCTCCACCTGTAAAACCAGTCCAGTTTTGGTGTTGCCTCGTTGTTGCCCCTCTATTGCACCTGCTGGTAATTCCATTATTATCAGAGCGGCTGAAACTGATGAACAAACCTCCAAGTATCCGAGAGGTTTAACTGACTTGATGCTGTACTTAAAACTATTCCTTTAATTGACCTGTGTATAAGGAGTGGGTTGCTTTGAACATCTTCAAAATGGCACTGTACTTCTATTTGAATCTACATTTTTGTTGTAGCCACAGGGTTCCACATGTTGCTCTTGTACATCTATCCATCTAGATCTACATTTCAAATCTACTGCATTTATAAAAGAAAGAGGAAGACAAGAATTATCATGTCATGAAATCAAATTAAATTGAACCTTTTCCAGTTATTTATTTCTTGCATTTAATCTCCATTTATGGGTGAGTTTTATTTTAGGCAGAATACTAGTCCTAGTAATAACAATAGTGATATTTTTTGTGACCCAGAAAAGATATGTTGCTGTTGTAACTGTCCCCGTTCAATTCAGTCTTATTTATACAGCACCAAATCACAGCAAAAGTCTCCTCCTGGCCTGTATGATTAATTCAACTGTCAGAAGTCCCTGGGTGTTACGTCTCCTGCATGTAATGTCTGCACACACCCTGGTCATGGCTCTTACGGCCCTGGTACATTATTTATTGGACAGCATATGTTCTAATATATGCCATTAAGGCACAGACTCTCAGCAGACACCTTGCCATATGTGTGCTGACACACAAGCACAACATCGTTTTTTGTTTTTTGTAACAGTCCATCTCTATTTCTGTCTTGTTTAATCAGCTCGGGAGATGTACACACAAAATGCCAATTAAAAAAAGAAACTGTTTATTTTAATTAAAAAGAAAGCAAAAGAGGAATTCAAACAGGCCATGGGCTGTGCAGGTCAGTACACTCAGCAGTGTAGATGAGTGCAGAAATGAAATGCAATGTTGTTTGCATACCCAAGCCAAAATCCAAGAAGGGCATCTCAGGGAGGAGAGGCACATGACAGACGAGCTCTGAGGTCTTTTATATATTATATGATATAATTATATTATATATTTCTAATATAAATATTTATATAAACAGGCTGGAAGGGAAACCACGTGGAGTGGGTCATCACAAATGTCTAATTGCACATCTCTGCTGATTCTTTTTTTCTATAGAAGAAAACACCTTGGCTCAGCCAACCTTAGGCTCCTTAAGGACATGGAGATTTTTTTAAAATTATGAGGCAGCCTCTGTGTCTTTTTTGGCAAGTTAGCAAATGTAATAAAAATAAATTTTATACCGTATTTTCCGCACTATAAGGCACACTTAAAATCCTTTAATTTTCTCAAAAATCGTCAGTGCGCCTTATGTATGAATTCTGGTTGTGCTTACTGACCTCAACCAATTTTATGTCGTACACGGCGCTCAGAAATCTGTCAAAAATGTTTTAGTATGACTTTGGTGAGTTACGAAGCTGCACCGCTTGATGGATTGTCAGAGCATTATCCCTGAGAGTTAAAAACTGTCTAAATTCTTTCACCTGTAATAAAATGATCAGCGTTGCTGCTTTACCAGGTGTAACAATTAAGTTTAACATCCAGGCATCCATGAAAACAGGATTTATTAAATTTAACGGAGTTGGAAGTTAGCAGGAAGTTAGCTTGCTAGCTTCCACCTAAACATGGCATAGCATGTTCTGACAGAGATTTCTGAAACAAATTCAAACGTACAGCTCTGCTATCACTTCCAACATAAATAAAGACAGAAAACTAAACAGCAGTAAAGTTTGTAGGGTTACTGAAGTTGGGCTAGCTGGTATATAATGATGTGCTACGTGATCGCTAGCAATACAGCTATGTTAGCATAACATAAACACAGTGAAGCTGGAGGCAGGATGCTAATCCATCCACAATACAATACACAATACACATTAATATACTGCAACAACATATCTGACTGTTTTGTTTTGCTTATTGTGCTTTATTATCCGATGCGCCTTATGTACGAAAACTGAAACGTCATTGACCAAAAAAATACGGCAGTATAATTCTGCTATGGATCTGGTGCTCAGAGCTTGTCCTTGCATGATAGATTCTTCTCTTTGCTCCTCTTTCTTCTCAGGTTTCTTCTGCATGAGGTACTCACTAAGTCAGTCAGTTGTATCCATCCTTCTGTTTGTTGTATAGTCCTGCACAGCAGACTGTACAACTGACACTCTGACACTTACTAGTCCTCGGCCTCCTTCCATTTGCTTAGCGTACAATCTCAGGATGCTGTATTTGGCTTGAAGTCCTCCATCCTTCTTTGTCTTGATATCAGTGGCTGCTATCTCCTCCTTTGGCCAGCTGATTATCCCAGCAGCGTAACTGATCACTGATCAGGTAAAGGGGTAAATCAACACCTATGCCTTGATCACGCAGGGTATAGAGGTCGATTGCCAAAATCTTGTTCTTCCTATTCAGCTAACTCATCAGGACTTGCCTTACTCTCTGCAGGTGGCTGTAGCTCATGGTCCCATTTGCCTGTAGGATTCCCAGATACTAGATGTCTTTGATGACTGTAATGTTGCCTTCTGGTAGTACAATACACTCAGTTCTGATTACCTTCCCTCTCTTTGTTACCATCCGACTATACTTCCCCAGTCTGAATGAGATTCTGTTGTTGCTGTAGATTCTATTGGTGTGGATCAGTGAATCGATTCCTTGTTCACTCCTGGCATACAGCTTGATGTCACCCATATAGTGGAAGTAGCTGATGATCCACTGTGTAGTCGGTAACCGTAGCCAGTCTTGTCAATGATCTCACTGAGGGGATTCATGCCTGTGCAGAACAGTAGGAGGACCAGGCATTTCCTTGGTAGATACCGCACTTGATGGTGACTTTTGCTATTGGCTTGATCTTGGCCTCTAGTCTCTTTTTCCATGGAGAGTACTGCTCCTTGTGGCTGTTCATCTTGTAGCCAAGCATCTCCTGATCACTGCTGGTGTAGTGTAGCTCAACTGATTAGCCTCTGCGATGGTCGCAGAAGGAATTGTCTGTAATGCTGCATTCACATCTCCCAGGAACCCTTCAGAGAGTACTTCACATACTCATGTTAATTGGCCACTGAGGGTCCAGGTTTCCAACTTTGCCATGATTACATCTTTCAAGTCATTTCACTCAATGCTCCTTCAATTGTACTTGGGGCTTGGTACCCAATCTTGAGTTCCCTGTGATGATGTCTTCCCCCTGACCTAACGTCCTGGCTCCCCCTTGTTGTAGCATTTGTACTGTACCTCATCAATCTCCAGTTGTGATAGCAGTTGTTCTTCCAAATGTTGGAACACTGAGTTTCAGTTTCAATTTTATTTCTATAGCACATTTAAAAGACCAAGGTACATCAAAGTGCTTCACACAAGAACCAAATTTGCAGGGTTACAACAATAGAAAAAAAAAAGAAAATACAGTTATTATTACTGGAAAGTTTCAGATAAGTGGCATGGCACAAGTTAAAATATAATTTGTTAAAAGGCTAGCTTAAACAGGTGGCTTTTTAAACGTGATTTGAAGGATTGAATGGGTTCCGATGCACGGACATCAATCGGCAGGCTATTCCAAAGTTTAGGTGCGGCAAATGCATGATCCCCCCTAGTCTTCCGTCGGGACATTGGTTGCACTAAGAGCCACTGAGTGCTCTCTTTGGGGGTGTATAGGTCAAGGAGCTACTACTTTTTTCACTGTCAGTCCGATGTTGGGTATCACATCCCACATTCTCTTCATGTAGCCACTTCCTGTGGGGTTACATGCGCAGTAGCATTCTAAAAGCGCCCCTGTTCTCATCCCTTGCCCACTTATGCCTTCTTATTCCAGTAGCCCACTTCTCATTAGTATGAGACAAGGTCCTGACATGGACCTTGTTAATCCTGGTGAGGCGGTATGGTTTCACTGATGTCTCTCTCGCTCATATCCGAGGTAGGTTTGGTTAGAATGGGGGATGCAACCTTGGGACCCTTACTGATAAAGAAGCCTTGATTGGGAGTCGAACCCCTGACCTTAAGTTCGGAGGTAGGGGAGGGGCCAGTTGTGTCAACAGAATTGATAGTAATACCAATGGACAGCTGTCTGTGCTTGTAGGGTCGGTTCACAGCGGCCCTTCAAGCTAACCTGTAGCCCAAATAAGTGACCAAAAATAACAACAATCAAAAATTCTATTTAACTAAATTCTATTTACTCATTGGCTCAAGTGGATCGGCCTACAGGGCAAATACCAGTATGCCAGATTACCAGCCCAGCCCTGTTAATGTACCTTGTTTTTAATGTAATGATTTTAATGTTAATCTAAAGCCCTTTGAGTTGACTTAAATAAATCTGCCTTGCCTTGCAGTCGGATGGAGGACCGTACACTATCTGGGGTACCACTTGGGAGGTGGGCATGTGCGCCCCCAGATAAGCAGAATATGGTCGTGCCAGATTTCCTCTCCCACTCAAGGCAGGCCAGATGTTCCACGGCCTAAGTCGGTTGGTGGAGATATGTGGCGGTTGTGGGCTGTACCCTCAGGTGCAGGGGTGGTGCAGTGGGTTCAGGCAGAGGCCACATAATAGGGACAAAAGTGATGACAAATCTAAGGGCCCATGACTGACAGGTGCCCTAGAAAACAGTCAAACAATCAATTAGTCGGATTCTGTGATTTTATTTTTTAAATTACCCTGTCACCATAAATTAATACTTGCTTCACAAGGTACTTATACCTAACCCTTACTGTTTGGTTTGCACCAGGTGCAAATGTGGCGGTGTGAAAGAGGAAAACCAATAAAGGTAACTAAATTGTACTGACCACGCCACCTAGAAGTGGATCTAACCCCATGAAATATTACATTAACCAGTGCAAAGGTTTTAACAGCTACAAAGGCATGAAGGTTCATTATTAACAAAGCAGAGGTATGGCCAATCAAGTTAATAAAAAAAGTTTATTAAACAACTGCAAATCCTACAGAGCTGCAGAAACAAAACTGGCAAATTAAGTGGCAGGACTTGTAACACCAAACCTTTAATGTAGCTAAAGACCGGCCACCTGTGAAGGCAACCTGCAGGGAGGAGTGCCCAGGGGTGCCACCACCACTCACCTGTGATGTCTCACTGCAGTCCTCACAGCCACTCTCACTGCAGCTTAAAGGGAGCTTTATACTTGTTTCCCAGTCTTTACACTCACATGCATAAGAAAGAATCCCACCAAATCCCAACACCAAAATAGAACTCCAGTTAAAAGCACCATCAGGCACACCCAAGCTGGACACCAACAAAGTGAGGTGTAGCAGAGACGCGCACACAAATGGTACACAGCATGATTAAAATATAATATAAAGTTAACACAAAACACCACAAAACACAAAGAATAACCAAACAACACAAGTCAACAAGACAAGAAGACAGCCGCAGGGTAGGCCTGCAACAAAAGAGAGAAAAACAGTTATCTGGGGTTCACCCTACTATAAAGCAAATTGCAGACCTCCTGTGGGGATCCTACCACCCTTCAAGAGTCAGGGAGTAGGCCACAGCTGCTCCCTATAACCAGCCTCTGATGAGAGAGCTAGGGGAGGGGTGAATGTTCATGCTGTGTTCACAGACACCATGCAGGAACAGAACATCTCCTACAAAATCTAACCCACTACACAAGCACTGCTGGGGAGCTGGGGTGTGATTCTGCAGCACAGTGTTACAGAGGCATGCCAACCAAGCCACTCCTACAAAATCCAGAGCCTTTAAGAACACAAGTCAAGCCTAGTCCACCTGAGGGGCCTGGCCACCAAGGAGTTGTTTAAATACCTGAGTGACCTGAGTTCACCCCATTGTTTCCAGACTCTGCTTCCTCTACAGAACATGTGTCAGTGGGATTAAGGAGTATTCCTTCCACTGCCAGACTATATCCTCAGTTGAGAGCAACAGCACCCAACCCACGATATATACCGTATGTGTAGATCGGGGCAGCTGCAGCTACTTGCAGCAGCCTCAGCAATGAAAGTGCAGAGCATGGCCCATTAGGATTCAATATACCCAGCCTCCTTCAGAATGGTGTCAAAACCCTGCAGGAGTTGGGAGCTGAAGATCTTCTGGACTGGAGCTTTTGAGTTGAGCTGAATCCGACTAATAAGACCGCCAGGACTGCCGCCCCTGACCATCACCTGACACACATTACACCCGACTTCTATGGCAGGCCTCTCCTGGCTGCTCCAGGCTAAGGCTCCTCGAGCTCCCTCCCTTGGTCTGGCTCCAGGGTGGGGCTCTATTCTGGGCAGAGTAGACTTTTTCCTTTGGGTTAGTTCCTAGGTTCGTAGGGGTTGGCTGAATGGCCTTTCGACTATGACAAAATAGCCCCTGGAATCACTGGGACACACAAACCCCTCCACAATGATAAGGTGGCAATTTGTGTGTGTGTGTGTGTGTGTGGGGGGGGGGGGGGGGGGGGGGGGGTATCATAATTTATTATTATTATTATTATTGTTATTATTATGATATATTGTTTTATCCAAATATGACCTGCAGTCTCAAGTAGTCCTTGTAAGACCTCACTTTCCAAACACCTCTTTAAATGCACACATATAAAGTTAAGACTCCACTGGCACATGACGCTCAAACTTTACTCTTCTCCTGTTGAAACACCTGCTGGACTGTATGGGAGGTTTTGACATTTCCAGATGTGTGGTTAAAAAATTGATCTCTGTTTATCAAATGGATCCTCATATTGTACAAAGTGGACTTAGGAGATAAAACACTGCATTCCTCCAGTGATGCCACAGACTTTAATCCCTTCAGCGTCTGGATCCAAGCTGCTATTTCATGTTGTTGGGAGCAAAGGACGAGCTGTGTTTCCTTCTTTGGACTTAGTCTCCAGAGACAGTGTTTGCACATGATTGTATGTGTTGAGCATTTGTCTGCACATGTCTCAAGCTAATGGATAAGGAATTTACTGGCAGGCTCAGGCATGCTTTCTATGTCCAACAAGGTAGTTTGGTTTGGTTTGCTTTTACTATTTTATATTATCTTCACATGTTTTTGGTCATTAGCATCCACATAACTTGAAAACTTAAAAATAAGTTTTATTTGTTGTCGTCTATCATTCACCCAGGCCTCACCCCGAGTTTCTGATTTTTCAGACTCTTTATCTATTTTCG
The DNA here is from genome assembly GCF_965226115.1 of Aulonocara stuartgranti. Lineage (NCBI taxonomy): Eukaryota > Metazoa > Chordata > Actinopteri > Cichliformes > Cichlidae > Aulonocara > Aulonocara stuartgranti. Next base: position 34,986,877 of record NC_138949.1, read on the forward strand.
TGATCAGCTCTAGATGGATGGATGCTAAAAATGACAGCCTCAACATGGCATTTAATCTGTTATTAGACTCAATTGGTTTCTCTCAAGATGTAAAAGAACCCACCCACCACTTTAATCACACTCTAGATCTTGTTTTAACATATGGCATAGAAACTGAACAGTTAACAGTGTTTCCTGAAAACCCTCTCCTGTCTGATCATTTCCTGATAACATTTACATTTACAATAATTGATTACACAGCAGTGAAGAGTAGACTTTATCACAGTAGATGTCTTTCTGAAAGCGCTGTAACTAAGTTTAAGAATATAATCCACCCACTGTTATCATCTCCAATGCCCTGTACCAACACAGAGCAGAGCAGCTATCTGAACGCTGCTCCAACAGAGGTCGATCATCTTGTTAATAATTTCACCTCCTCACTACGTACGACTGGATACTGTAGCTCCTGTGAAAACTAAGGTCTCTAATCAGAAGTACCTGACTCGATTAGAACATGCTGTAGGTATTACAGGTACTGTGCTGCAGTGGTTTGTATCATATCTATCTAATAGACTCCAATTTGTGCATGTAAATGGAGAGTCCTCTTCACACACTGAGGTTAATTATGGAGTTCCACAGGGTTCAAAAGCTTACTTCAAGGTTCCTCACAGTGTTACTGGAGGCCAAGGTAATGCCATCCAGTAACGCTGTGAGGAACCTTGGAGTCATGTTTGACCAGGACATGTCCTTCAACGCACATATTAAACAAATATGTAAGACTGCTTTCTTCCATTTGTGCAACATCTCTAAAGTTAGAAATATCCTGTCTCAGAGTGACGCTGAAAAACTAGTTCATGCATTTATTACTTCCAGGCTGGACGACTGTAATTCATTATTATCAGGAAGTCCTAAAAACTCACTGAAAAGCCTTCAGCTCATCCAAAATGCTGCAGCAAGAGTCCTGACAGGGACTAGAAAGAGAGCAGATTTCTCCTGTTTTGGCTTCCTGTTAAATCCAGAATTCAAAATCCTGCTGCTCACATACAAGGTCTTAAATAATCAGGCCCCATCTTATCTTAATGACCTTGTAGTACCATATCACCCTATTAGAGCACTTCGCTCTCGCTCTGCAGGCCTACTTGTTGTTCCTAGAGTATTTAAAAGTAGAATGGGAGGCAGAGCCTTCAGTTTTCAGGCCCCTCTTCTGTGGAACCAGCTTCCAGTTTGGATTCAGGAGACAGACACTATCTCTACTTTCAAGATTAGGCTTCAAACTTTCCTTTTTGCTAAAGCATATAGTTAGGGCTGGACCAGGTGACCCTGAATCCTCCCTTAGTTATGCTGCAATAGACGTAGGCTGCCGGGGATTCCCATGATGCACTGGGGGTTTCTTCTTAAGTCACTTTTTTCCCTCACTATGTATTTATATAGCACTCTGCATTTAATGGTTAATTATTAATCTCTGGCTCTCTTCCACAGCATGTCTTTATCCTGTCTTCCTTCTATTACCCCAAACTGGTTGCGGCTGATGGCCCCGCCCCTCCCTGAGCCTGGTCCTGTTGGAGGTTTCTTCCTGTTAAAATGAAGATTTTCCTTCCCACTGTCCCCAAAGCACTGGGTCATATGATTGTTGGGATTTTCTCTGGTTTCTTTGTATTATTGTACAGTACAATATAAAGCGCCTTGAGGCGACTGTTGTTGTGATTTGGGACAATATAAATAAAACTGAATTGAATCGTAATCTGAGCACTGATATGTATTATAGTGAAAATGAGGGCTAAAGATAACAATAACCAACTTTCTTAAATTTTGAAATAGTTATAAATCTAATGTAGAATCTAATCTATGGACCTGAAAAACACATATGTGCCGATGCTGTTCATAGACTAGCTCCGCCTTCAACACCATCATACCATCCAGACTCGCCATGAAACTCCGTGACCTGAACATTGGCTCCTCCCTGTGCAGCTGGATCCTGAACGTCCTGACAGACATCACCTCATCCACACTTCCACTCAGCACAGGTGCCCCCCAGGGATGTGTGCTCAGCCCCCTGCTGTACACCCTATTCACCCACGACTGTACAGCAACACACAGCTCTAACACCATCATCAAATTTGCAGATGACACCGCCATCATCGGCTGCATTTCTGATGGAGATGAGACGGCATACAGGGCAGAGGTGAAAGCCCTGACATCACGGTGCCGCGACAACAACCTGCTGCTCAACGTCAGCAAAACCAAGGAGCTCTGTGTGGATTACAGGAGGAGGCCACACCCCCATCCACTTCGAAGGAGCAGAGGTGGAGAGAGTCAGGCGCTTCAGATTCTTCTTCCTGCGGCGCCTGAGAAGATTCAGCATGAACCCCAGAATACTTACAAACTTCTATCAATGCACCATTGAAAGTATTCTGACTGGCTGCATCACCACCTGGTACGGCAGCTGTAACGCTCTGGACTGCAAAGCTCTGCAGAGGGAGTTGAGATCAGCGCATCACCAGGACTGAACTGGCAGCCATGCAGGATCTCTGCAGACAGCGCCGCATGAGGAAGACGCAGCGGATCCTCTCTGATCCCAGCCACAGACTTTTCTCACTCCTGCCGTCCAGCAGGCGGTTCAGGAGCATCCAGACCTGCACTACCAGACACAGGGACAGTTTTTACCCACAAGCCATCAGACCTTTGAACTGCTGACATCCCATACACACCGCTACACACTGTACACTGTCACTTCAACAAATGCCACTTAAATGCTCGTTGCACAAACTTGTAAATACCAACTCGTCTTCAATTCTCTAATGTTTAATACTTTATTTCTCTCCTTTTCATTATTATTATTATTATTATTATTATTATTCTACAGCTAAATTCTGTTATTTTCCTCTTAATATAACTGCACACTCTCTACATGCTCATGTAAAGCTGAGGAGCACGGGCCAAAGAATTTAATTATGGATGAATGTGGATGCACGGTTTATCTGTACATGACAATAAAACATGAAACTAGGTGACCTGCTCTACCTCCTGATTACATCCTTTGTTACGTGGTGACACCAACAGGCTGAATACATGATTAGGAACACTGGCTCTGTGATTGGCTGCAAACCAGAAACTTGGAGGAAGTCAGTGAACACTGAAGTCACTTGTTCTTCATGGTGAGTAATCCTAACCACCCTCTACACCACTCACTCGCAGCACAGCACTTTGCCTAACTGACCGATTTGACACCAGTGTTAAAAGAATAGAGTCATGTGCTCTTTCATTTGATCTTATTTTATTACACATTTGTAATAGTCAGAAAATAGATATTATATTTATGGAAATGATGAAACTACAAGCAGCGTCTGTGTGTATCATCTAATCTGGGTGCCATTCTGTCTGAAGTCCAGCGAATGCACAGCAGTGGCCAAGGCTGCATACAGGTGGGAGCTGTTGAACCTCAGGCAGTACACCGGGCTGCTCACAGGGTCCGAGCTCAACTGGAAAAACTGCAGAAAAGACAAAACTCCAGATGTAAGGAACAGCATCGAGTGCCACGACATTTATAATCCATCACATCAGATCCTGGACATGTTGCTGTGTGGAGGTTTTTCTGTGGCCTGAGGATTGAGATGCATTTGTTAGATAATTCCTCAATCATCTGACAAAGAGGTCCTCCACATGACTGTGTAGAATTAATGGATCCTCACCACCACCTCCTCCAGCACATACTGGACACGCAGCTGAAAACTTTCTGTGCCACTGGCATCACATAGCGCTACACCTACATGAATTTGAACCTTTTTATTGTATAATATTTAGATTTATTGAACAAAAAACTCACTTTTCTTTAAACTTTGTTGGTTGCTGTAACACATAATTGCCCAACTTTTGGGATGAATAGTTTTGTGTTCTTTTAGGCGTGTCAGACGCTGTGTTTGGTATATTTCAGTTCAGTCCTGTTTCTGTCCTTACCTGCAGACATTCAGTCTGCCGTTTGTCCCAAAGACGTACAACACCGTAATATGAGGAACCGCTGGCTATCATGTGGTTTCCATCTGTCTGGATGCAGTACAGCGCGCTATCATGAGGCTCCTCCCACTCCATTGCACACTTCCTGTAAGAAAGGATGACTTAATGCATGCTGATATGAAAGAAAGATTATTATTATTAAATTTGTAAATATAATAATTTGTATGAGTTGTAAATATATGTTTGTAAGCTGGATTTATAAAAGCATAATTGTAGTTTACTCTTCATGTCAGATTCTCTGCTTGTCCCAAAATATGGCAAAAACATGTCAAACCTTTCGACAAGCTTACTGAGGTGTTAGTGCCCACAGCGTTTAAATCATATGTACCATTTTTCAAAAATGATATACTGTTGGATTTCTTGTACTAAGCCAACTTCAAAGCACCCTATGATGAGCCAGCCAATAAAATTCAGTGATTATGCAGCAGACTAACACTTAGGACCATATCTTAACAACCTCACGTCAAAACTGTTGTTTGGGCTTTGTCCCAACTTGTTCGTTATCCAAAAACAATCATTTAACTACAATAACGTCGCAGTGAGCAAGCGTGACACGGTTCGAGTCATAGTCTTCCCTTCTTCATCTTTGCCAACATCTGACAACTTAGGATGAAGTTAAACAACACAGTCGAACATGGTGGGCGTCTAAAATTTATGGCACATCACAGTCCTTGTGGAAGAGTAGTTGTCAAACAGCTAACAGATCATCTGCAGAGGTTTATTTGAAGAGTTTCAGTCAGGTTTCAGAGCTCAGCACAGCACAGAAACAGCTTTAGTGAAGGTTACAAATGATCTTCTTATGGCCTCTGACAGTGGACTCATCTCTGTGCTTGTCCTGCTAGACCTCAGTGCAGCGTTCGATACTGTTGACCATAATATCCTATTAGAGCGATTAGAACATGCTGTAGGTATTACAAGTACTGCGCTGCAGTGGTTTGTATCATATCTATCTAATAGACTCCAATTCGTGCATGTAAATGGAGAGTCCTCTTCACACACTGAGGTTAATTATGGAGTTCCACAGGGTTCAGTGCTAGGACCAATTCTGTTTACATTATACATGCTTCCCTTAGGCAGTATCATTAGAAGACATAGCATACATTTTCACTGCTATGCAGATGACACCCAGCTCTATCTGTCCATGAAGCCAGATAACACACACCAATTAGTTAAACTGCAGGAATGTCTTAAAGACATAAAGACCTGGATGGCCGCTAACTTTCTGCTTCTTAATTCAGATAAAACTGAGGTTATTGTACTCGGCCCTGAAAATCTTAGAAATATGGTATCTAATCAGATTCTTACTCTGGATGGCATTACCTTGGCCTCCAGTAACGCGGTGAGGAACCTTGGAGTCATTTTTGACCAGGACATGTCCTTCAACGCACATATTAAACAAATATGTAAGACTGCTTTCTTCCATTTGCGCAACATCTCTAAAGTTAGAAATATCCTGTCTCAGAGTGACGCTGAAAAACTAGTTCATGCATTTATTACTTCCAGGCTAGACTACTGTAATTCATTATTATCAGGATGTCCAAAAAACTCACTGAAAAGCCTTCAGCTAATCCAAAATGCTGCAGCAAGAGTCCTGACAGGGACTAGAAAGAGAGAGCATATTTCTCCTGTTTTGGCTTCCCTTCATTGGCTTCCTGTTAAATCCAGAATTGAATTCAAAATCCTGCTCCTCACATACAAGGTCTTAAATAATCAGGCCCCATCTTATCTTAATGACCTTGTAGTACCATATCACCCTATTAGAGCGCTCCGCTCTCGCTCTGCAGGCCTACTTGTTGTTCCTAGAGTATTTAAAAGTAGAATGGGAGGGAGAGCCTTCAGTTTTCAGGCCCCTCTTCTGTGGAACCAGCTTCCAGTTTGGATTCGGGAGACAGACACTATCTCTACTTTTAAGATTAGGCTTAAAACTTTCCTTTTTTCTAAAGCATATAGTTAGGGCTGGACCAGGTGACCCTGAATCCTCCCTTTGTTATGCTGCAATAGATGTAGGCTGCCGGGGGATTCCCATGATGCATTGAGTTTTTCCTTTCCAGTCACCTTTCTCACTCACTATGTGTTAACAGACCTCTCTGCATTGAATCATATCTGTTATTAACCTCTGTCTCTCTTCCACAGCATGTCTTTATCCTGTCTTCCTTCTCTCACCCCAACCGGTCGCAGCAGATGGCCGCCCCTCCCTGAGCCTGGTTCTGCCGGAGGTTTCTTCCTGTTAAAAGGGAGTTTTTCCTTCCCACTGTCGCCAAAGTGCTTGCTCATAGGGGGTCATATGATTGTTGGGTTTTTCTCTGTATCTATGAAGCGCCTTGAGGCGACTTTTGTTGTGATTTGGCGCTATATAAATAAAATTGAATTGAATTGAATTGAATTGAACTAATTGTTTCTTTCCATTTCCATTAAATTCATGTGTTCAAGTGTATTTCTCAAGTTACACAGACATAGACCTGTTAGCACAGCTCATATATTTAATGCCAGGATATAATAAACATGAATTTGTGGTTATGGTGAATTTGTCAACATTAAATTCGTAATTTAATATCCTGAAATTAAGAATGCAAGTCGGGATAATGTCCTCACACGTGATGTAAACACAATTGGACACACAAGTGTGTCAAAGGTGTGTTCTTGGGTTGTTAAGCAGCAGAGTGATTCTTACATGCTGTGGGGATACGATTTTTCTGTCAATAGACATCAATCCTCCATTAGTGCAGCCTCATCAATAAGTGATGGAGCGACACCGGGACAGACATTGGTGTAAGGAAGTGTGCATGCACACACACAGAGCTAACCTCTACGGGGAGCTGACCTGCTAGACTCTGAAAGTGAGACACATAAACAATGGAAACCACAATCAGAAAGACTTTATTAACCCCAAAGGAAATGATTTGGTCACAATGGCTCCATCACCAGCTGCTAATATTATCTACAGGTACTACAGCCTGTTTCAGCTGAAGCATGGTTTTCAATAAACTGCATGCTCAAAACGACGTTTGGTCCCGTTTCTTCTTTTTTACATGTTGAAGCTCGAGTTGGAAACTTGTGAAGATTCAACCATGCAAAATATGATTTTTTGCAATTTTTCAAGCAGTCTTAAACTTTTGATCAGGACTGTATTAAGTTTTGTCACAGTCTGCCAGTCCTCACCGGTCGACCTGGCCGTTGTTTCCGTGTGTTGTGTTTTTGTCTCGCCTCCTCTCCCAGTCTCCTATTTTCCTGTTTGTGTGTTTCAATTCAATTCAATTTTATTTATATAGCGCCAAATCACAACACCAGTCGCCTCAAGGCGTGTTTCTGTGTGATGATGTGTGTGTGTTTCCAAAAGTCCAGTTTCACGTGTCATCTGACCTGGAAGTGTTCCTGTGCTGAAGTCGGCCACACCTGCTGCTCATCGTCCTTCGCAAGCTGCAGCTGATTGTCATCGTCAGCAGCCTCCCTACTTAATTGTGCGGCTGAGCTTCAGTCGACGCTGCATCGTTGAGTTTACTCGTCAGCACAGCGGTTGATAGCTTATGAAAACTTTGCGTGTGTTTGGATTGCCTAGTTGACAAATGTGTGTTTCTTCACCAGGAGTTGGGATCGGAGTTTGTCATGGAAGCGGGGCGAATGCTGAAGTGGGCACAAGTGGTACTGAGAACGCACCCTGAAATCACATGTAATGACTTTTTGGCTAAATTGTTGCTGTTTTTGACGAGGTTTCCCACCAAAAATGTGAATTACACGTGTAAACAGTGTCCTTCCAGGGTTTCATAGTGGAAAAGGGGCAGCTTTGGCTTGAAGTGGCCCAAGCCGAAGAATCAGAAATACAGTGGGATGCAAAAGTTTGGGCAACCTTGTTAATAGTCATTATTTTCCTGTATAAATTGTTGGTTGTTACAATAAAAATTGTCAGTTAAATATATCATATAGGAGACACACACAGTGATATTTGAGAAGTGAAATGAAGTTTATTGGATTTACAGAAAGTGTGCAATGATTATTTAAACAAAATCAGGCAGGTGCATAAATTTGGGCACCACAAAGAAATGAAATCAATATTTAGTAGATCCGCCTTCTGCAGAAATGACAGCCTCTAAACGCTACCTGTCGGTTCCAATGAGAGTCTGGATTGTGGTTGAAGGCATTTTGGATCCTTCCTCTACAAAACATCTCTCGTTCCTTCAGGTTTGATGGCTTCCGAGCATCAACAGCTCTCTTTAACTCACACCACAGATGTTCATTAATATTCAGGTCTGGACTGAGATGAACGTTCCAGAACGTTGTACTTGTTCCTCTGCATGAAAGCTTTAGTGGATTTTCAGCAGTGTTTCGGGTCGTTGTCTTGTTGAAAGATCCATCCCGGCGCAGCTTCAGCTTTGTCACTGATTCTCCAGAATCTGCTGATACTGAGTGGAATCCATGTGTCCCTCAACTTTGACAGGATTCCCAGTCCCTGCACTGGCCACACAGCGTGATGGAACCACCACCATATATAACTGGAGGCAGCAGATGTGTTTCTTGGACTGCTGTGTTCTTTTTCCTCCATGCATTACGCTCCTTGTTATGCCCAAATAACTCAATTTTAGTTTCATCAGTCCACAGCAGCTTATTCCAGAATGAAGCTGGCTTGTCCAAATGTGCTTTAGCGGCTCTGTTTGTGCTGTGGGCGGAGCAAAGGCTTCTGCATCACTCTCACATGCAGCAACTCCTTGTGTAAAGTGCACCGAAAAGTTGAACGATGCACAGCGACTCCATCTGCTGCAACATGATGTTGTAGGTCTTTGGTGCAGGTCTGTGGGTCGACTCTGACTGTTCTCACCGCCGCTTCTGTCTATCCGAGATTTTTTTCGGTCTGACACTTCAAGCCTTAACTTGAACTGAGCCTGTGGTCTTTCATTGTCTCAATATGTTCCTAACTGTGACAACAAACGGCTTTAATCTCTGAGACAGCTTTCTGTGTCCTTCCCACCATGATGGTGAACAATCTTTGTCTTCAGGTCATCTGAGAGTTGTTTTGAGACCCCCAATTCTTCAGATAAAATTAAAAGAGGAGGGAGACTTACAATTGACCCCCTTAAATACTCTTTCTCATTATTGGATTCACCTGTGTATGTAGGTCAGGGGTCACTGAGCTTACCGAGCCAATTTGAGTTCCAACAATTAGTTCTGAAGGTTTTGGAATCATTAAAATGACAACAGATTTATGCACCTGCCTGATTTTGTTTAAACAATTCTTGCACACTTCCTGTAAATCCAATGAACTTCATTTCACTTCTCAAATATCACTGTGTGTGTCTCCTGTATGATATATTTAACTGACATTTTTTATTGTAACAACCAACAATTTATACAGGAAAATAATGACTATCAACAAGGCTGCCCAAACTTTTGCATCCCACTGTAGTTGCAGATGTTGAGAGATTCACAAACTTTTACAGGCGGTTTATCAGGGACTTCGACACAGTGGTAACATCCCTCACACAACTTGACCACTGAAGTGTCGTTTCAGTGGTCTCCCTCTGCTCAACAGGCTTTCGACCAGATTAAGAAGCTGTTCTTCTCCACTTCTATCCTGGTTCAAGGGGACCTCAACAAACTCTTCATGGTGGAAGTGGACGCTTCTCACCCAGGTCAGAATCACACGTCAGTTTCTTCAGCATCTGTTTTGTTGGCCTTCTTTAGTGAGAGACACACATGAATATGTGACGACCTGCTTGGTTTGCGCACAAAACAAGGTGCCAAATACTCGTCCCGCTGGCCTGATTCGACCTCTGCCTACTCCAAAGAGGCCGTGGTCTCACATTGCCTTGGACTTTGTCACTGGCCTCCCGCCTTCATCAGGTAACACAACCATCCTTACCATAATTGACCGTTTTTCCAGGTTGGTGCACTTTGGGCTCCTCTCCGTGAGCCCAATTAAATATTTGTAACCTACAATTTGTAGGTTGGAAGAAAATTGTCTTTTTTAATCACGACACATCCTTATCACACTGAACTATGTTGAAAAGGTTGATGGAACCCACTGGAATAAATGAAGGCTGAAAAATAGATTTCAGCTTTGAGATACAGGTAGTGCTGCAAAGGTTCAGCACCCATTCTTAAAAATGTTAATAGGACAATAGAAAAGTAGACTGCACACAAATGGGGAAATTCCTCTTTAAAAAATACGATTTCTCAATGAAGTGTGGAGTTCTAGCGAGGCACAAACATCAACCTATGGAACCAGTTCTACGCTGCACTTGACAGACACGACCACGACTTGTGACCCCATACAGACAGAAGGCAGCACACACTGGGAAGATATCGGAGGCACTGTGAAGTATCCTGAAAGTTTATGATCTTCAGGTGAATAATTATAAAGATAAATTTGAGGTGATTGGAATTCTTGTCAAATGAGTAAAAAACAGGCTCTTTTTTTATTTTACATGTCTTGCTTGTCAAATTTCCTCACAGCAACTTTACTTATTGATACTGTGTCTATTCTAGGTTGCCCTTAAGTGGTTATGGGGACCATCAAGCATAGGCATGAACCCCCTCAATGAGATTATTGTCAAGACTGGCTACGGATACCGAATACGGGGATTCCCAGGTACTTGTAGATGTCTTCGATATCTGCAATGTTGCCTTCTGGTAGCTCGGTCCCCTCGGTTCTGACTACCTTCCCTTTCTTCGTTACAATCCGACTACACTTCTCCAATCCAATGGCATTCCTTGCTGTAGATCCTGGTGGTGTGGATCAGTGAATCGATGTCTCGTTCACTCCTGGCACACAGCTTGATGTCATCCACGTAGAGGAGGTGACTGAGGATTGTCCGTAATGCTGCATTCACATCTTCTAGGAGACCTTCAGAGGGGACTTCCTGTATTTTAAATGTCTTCATCCCAGCAATATTCATCCTGTTTGCAAAATCCACACCATCTGTCCTTCTGTGTCTCTCTCCTTAACACCATTCCTACCCAATACCTCCTCTTCACCTACTTGACTATTAACGTCTGCTCCATTCACCACTCACTCTCTACCACTTGAACCAACTTGAACCAGCTCACTGCAGTTTATCTTTCTTTTCTGACATCCAACACTGAAAACCTTCAACATCACAACTTTGACTTTCAGATTCAAATTAATGATCCTGTTTAACACTCCCTTCATCTACACAACACATGCTCTTCCAGGTCTGCTCAACCTGGTCTTGGGCACACACAATGTTACTTCTCTCCTCATATCAACCAGCTCCCTCCCTTACTAGTCATGGTCCATAAACCAATATGATGTAGGGGTGGCTGGAGCATAGGAGAAGAGGTAAAGCAGGTCATCTACTAATCGGAAGGTTGGTGGTTCAATCCTTGGCTGCTCCAGTCTGTATGCCAAATATTCTTGGGCAAGATAACTCCAAGTTATTCCCAAAGGCATCCATCGGAGTGTGAATGTATATGAATGTTAGATACAAACACCAATGCATAGGATGCTTCTATGAATGAGGCATGTTGTGCATGTGCTTTGAGTGCTCAGATAGAACAGAAAAGCCCTACATAAGAACCGTGGTACATAATATTAATATGGCCAAGTCTGGAGTCTGTAGGTCACTCCAAACCTCCCTGTTCACCCCGGCTTTGAACTGACATTAGGAGTGATAATAATGATTATAGTTATTGTAAATTTTCTTAAAACGACCAGACCTTCATTTGTTGGCACACATGGTCAGCATGATTTATGCAGACGTGTGAGTGTATGCACTGTTAGTAACTGAGGGTACTGATTCCACACTGGACCGTATAAGCACCATGGCATCATGTAAAATGTGTATTAGTTTTGTTCTTTTGTTTTATTTCTTGAGTGATCACAGTGCATTTTCTGCTGAACCTCTGACAAAGTGCAGCTTCAGCATGGTCACAGAAGTCTTTTAAGTCTTGTTAGGTTTGTGCATATGAATTATTGATATCTAAAGAGGGACCCCCTCCTGTGCCAGCCATTCTCCAAACCCAACTCCTTTCATAGTCCCTAGAGAGATCAGCCAATCAGATCAGATTTGTCTTACTTGACTGATCCCTGAGAAACAGAGACTGAAACTCCTTGTAACCCTTTTGATCCAAAATAATGTCGTTATATAGAGAATTGCTGGTTAGCTGCCTGCACTGGTCATAGAATAATGGTGTTCTGTCAGGACAAGCAAGGCAAGCAGTGTTTGCCTTTTAAAAGCTAAAAATTGATATAAAATGTTCCAAATTAAGTTATCTCTCTCTTTTCATCTAAGACAGCGCTGTCATAAAGCCCCTCGCATGTCAATGTGTGCATCCAGCTTTTACACTACTGCCATCTTGTGGCCACAGTCGTCTATTGTCGCTGAAACCTGCGCTTATTTCATCTCGTAGCAAAGTCTGGTCTGTCTCTGAGGGCATGTTCATCTCCCATTGACAATGACTGCAGCTGAGGAAGCTGAGAGGCCAGCAGCTTGTATCTCGTGATTTATGAGGACACACTCTGGACGAAGCGCTGTTCTGTGACTTTACACTGATCGGAGAGAATCGGTGTGAGGCGTGTTTGCCTTTCTGTAAGAGCATCCCCTGCTTCAAAGAAATTGTGCCAACTTCATGCAAGCATTCCAACTTTGATGGCAGTTTGTAATGCACATACTGCAAGAACCTGTTTTCTTCTGCTTATCCACTTCAAGGTTGTGGGAGGAGGGGGTGGGGTGGGGTGGAGCCTGCTGTCATAGAGGCAGAGTACATTCTGGACAGGTCGCCAGTGTATCTCAGGGCTAACACGTAGAGACTGACAACCATCACACTCACATCTACAGCATCATTCATGTCTTTGGAGTGTGGAAGGAGCCATGCAGACTCGCCCAGGCAGACTCGGAGCCCAGGCAGACTCAGAGCCCTGGCAGACTCGGAGCAAAAAAAAAACAACAGAAACAAAACACCAAGAAGAACAATTTGCAGCTGAATTAGGTTTCGTTTTGGTAACATGACTGGGTATAAAAAAGACCGTCTATATGAGCCAGCTTTTCTCAAAAGTAAAGATAGGCAGAGGTTTGTCAAATTTGTTTGTCAATTGCAAAAACTTTGAATATTTCATCATCTACAATATGCATGAATCAGGCTTACATTATGACCACCTGCCTGATATTGTGTTGAGCCCCCTTTTCCAGTCAAAACAGCATTGACCCATCGGGGATTGGACTCCACTAGACGTCAGTAGCAGTGCTGTAGTATCTTGCAAGATGTTAGCAATAATTCCTGTAAGTTGTGAGATGGGGCCTCCATGAATCAAAATAGTTTCCCCAGCATATCCCACAGATCGTTGAGGGGATTGAGATCTTGGGAATTTGAAGGCCAAGTCAACACCCAAACCTTATTGTACTCTTCAAACTGATCCTGAAACAGTTTTACGTTACGGCAAGATGAAATGTCCTGATGAAAGCCATAAAAGATAACTGTTTCAATGACACTGTGTGCATCATCTGCACGACTGCTTGCTTGTACAAGTCAAGCAGGACCTAAGGTTTCCCAACAGAAGCCCAAAGCATCACTCTGCCTTAGCACAGTTGCTCTCTTCTCAAAGGGCATCCTGATTCCAGGTGATCCCCAGGAAAGTCTCACACACATGTACCCGGCCATCCACGTGACATAAAAGAAAATGTGATTCCTCAGACTACGTCATCTTCTTCCATTGCTGCAGTTTTGATGCTCACATGCCCATTGTTGGTGCTTTTGACGGTGAAGAGGGGTCAGCATGTGCACCCTGTAATCTGTAGTTATGCAGTCCATACACAACAAACTGTACTGCACTGTGTATTCTGACGCGTTCCATTCAAAACCAGCTTGAACTTTTTCTGCAATTTGAGCTTCAGGAGCTTGTCCGTTAGATCAGATGACAAGGGCCAATCTTTGGTCCCCATATGCATCAATATGCCTTGGTGGTCAATGCCTCGAAGAGATTCTGGCAAACCGTCAGACGTCTCAGGAGGGGAAAGCGGTGCTCTACCTGCACTGTGTATAGTGCTGGTGGAGCGCTGCTGACGTCGACTGAGAAAATTGTCAGGCGGTGGAAGGAATACTTCGAGGACCTCCTCAATCCCACTGACACGTCTTCCGAGGAGGAAGCAGAGTCTGGGGATGAGGGGAATGACCCGCCAATTTCCGGGGGCGAGGTCACTGAGGCAGTTAAACAACTCCTTGGTGGCAGAGCCCCTGGTGTTGATGAGGTCCGCCCCGAGTTCCTGAAGGCTCTGGACGTTGTAGGGCTGTCCTGGTTGACACGCCTCTGCAATGTTGCGTGGAGATCAGGGGCAGTACCTGTGGACTGGCAGACCGGGGTGGTGGTCCCCATCTTTAAGAAGGGGGACCGGAGGGTGTGTTCCAACTACAGGGGGATCACACTCCTCAGCCTCCCTGGGAAAGTCTATGCCAGGGTGCTGGAAAGGAGAGTTCGTCCGCTAGTTGAACCTCGGATACAGGAGGAACAATGCGGTTTTTGTCCTGGTCGCGGAACACTGGACCAGCTCTTTATCCTCTCCAGGATACTTGAGGGTGCATGGGAGTTTGCCCAACCAGTCTACATGTGTTTTGTGGACTTGGAGAAGGCATTCGACCGTGTCCCTCGGGGTGTCCTGTGGGAGGTGTTGCGGGAATATGGGGTGTCTGGCCCATTGCTACGGGCCATTCGATCCCTATATAACCGTTGCAAGAGCTTGGTTCGCATTGCCGGCAATAAGTCGGACTCGTTCCCGGTGGGTGATGGGCTCCGCCTTTGTCTCCGGTTCTGTTCATAATTTTTATGGACAGGATTTCTAGGCGCAGCCAAGTGGCGGAGGGCTTTCGCTTTGGTGGCCTCAGAATCTCATCTCTGATTTTTGCAGATGATGTGGTTCTGTTGGCTTCATCGGGTGAGGGCCTCCAGCTCGCACTGGAACGGTTCACAGCCGAGTCTGAAGCAGCGGGAATGAGGATCAGCACCTCCAAATCTGAGGCCATGGTTCTCAGCCGGAAAAGGGTGGAGTGCCCACTCCGGGTCGGGGATGAGTTCCTGCCCCAAGTGGAGGAGTTCAAGTATCTCGGGGTCTTGTTCGCGAGTGATGGGAGAAGGGAGCCGGAGATCGACAGACGGATTGGGGCTGCAGCTGCAGTAATGCGGACGCTGCACCGGTCCGTCGTGGTGAAGAGGGAGCTGAGTGTAAAAGCGAAGCTCTCAATTTACCGGTCGATCTACGTCCCTACCCTCACCTATGGCCACGAGCTGTGGGTAGTGACCGAAAGAACGAGATCGCGGATACAAGCGGCAGAAATGAGCTTCCTCCGAAGGGTGGCTGGCCTTTCCCTTAGAGATAGGGTGAGAAGTTCGGCCATCCGGGAGGGGCTCAGAGTAGAGCAGCTGCTGCTCCACATCGAAAGGAGCCAGCTGAGGTGGTTCGGGCATCTGACAAGGATGCCCCCTGGGCGCCTCCTGGGTGAGGTGTTCCAGGCATGTCCCACCGGGAGGAGGCCCCGGGGCAGACCCAGGACACGCTGGAGAGATTATTATATCTCGGCTGGCCTGGGAACGCCTTGGTGTTCCCCCGGATAAGCTGGAGGAGGTGGCTGGGGAGAGGGAGGTCTGGGCCTCTTTGCTTAGGCTGCTGCCCCCGCGACCCGGCCCCGGATAAAGCGGATGAAGATGGATGGATGGATGGATGGGTCAATGACCCTGTTGCTGGTTCACTACTGTTTGTTCCTTGGACCAGTTCTGATAGATGCACACCACGGCAGGACAGAATTACTACACAAGAACGGCAGTTTTGGCTTTGACCCAGTCGAACTGGCATTTTTAACATTGTTGAAGCGCCATCAAAGATGAAGCTTTGCTAGCGGGACTCCGTGTTTGACTTGTGTCTCTGTGTCTCTAACTGGAATCAAACCAGTTCAACCAATTTATGATTCACTGAATTCAGTGTTTATTTACATTCATACAGCAACACAACTTTTAAGGAAACAAACTCCAGAGAAACACTGACTTTAAAACCAAACCTGGCAAGAGGAAAATGGTGGCATACCTTGGGCAGAGTCGAAGGTCCCACAGTCGAATAAAGGTATCATAACCACAGGTGAAGAGCTGGAACGGAGACTCAAACCTGATATCCAGCACACCGGCACCACGACGAAAGTCTGAGCCCAGAGTGCCTAAGAATATCGATCTAGTGAAGACAGGAGTGGTAAATGTATTTATTGAGTTTTTTTATTCCACATATGAAATTAAACAGAGTTTAAAAACTGAAAAAAAGAAACTGAAAGTTATTTTTTTGTGGTTTTGTGTTTTGTTCGCCAGCATGACATTGCTGAGTCATTCCTATGCTAATATGCACAGTAGGTTGAATAATTAGACAAATTAATGCTTAACTAGTGGTGCTCTAAGGGGCTATTGGAGAGCTTTATAATAATATGAATACAGTATAGGGCGATACACAACTGTTATTTAATACATGTTAGTCACAGTTTCAGTATTTACGAATAAAAGCTACGTCTCACTCCACATCTGTCATTGCTTTAATAAAGGCAAGAGCCAGAGTGTCAAGCCACAGTATTCTGCCAGCCCCAAGCATGGATGAGTGCAGAGGACTGCATCGGGAAAGGGAACCAACATAAAATCTTTGCCAGATTAAACATGAAGATCATCAACAAAACGTCCGTACTGGAATGGGCGTGGCCCAGGTTAACAACGACTGCCACCGGTGCTGTTGGCCAGGATGGTGCCGGTGGAAACGGTGCTACTGTTGGCTGAAGACGGAGGCGTTGAAAGAAGAGGAGGAGAACGCATGTTTTGAGGCCGTGAGAGAGAAAGAAGATTATGAGTGTATATGTGAGGGTAAAAATTTGAAACACAGGGGCATAAGAGGGAATTCAAACTATTCTACCATAGTGAAGATAGGAAGAGGAATAGAATATATGAAAAGTGTTGTGCAGATGAAGAGGATGTTGAGTTTGAAGCTGGGAATCAACGGACTAATACTGAATGTTGTCAATTTAATGTTAGAAGTGAAAGAGTTATTCTGGAGTAAGTTGGATGAAGTGGTAGAAAGCGTGCCCAGATAAGAGGTGACGAGAATGGACTTCAGTGGAGGTGACGGGAAGAGAAGGGAGGAATAAAGCAGTAGAGGAACATGCCGTGGACTATCTTTAGACGCTGCAACCCAACATGTGGTGTCAGGGGAGAATGTTGCTAGGCAGTGTTAGATGGTTGGATGGAGGGTGACTAAAAGTCAAGAAAAAGAAGCAAGACCCAAAGATTACTTTGTGGAAGTTTAAGAAGAAAGAATGTTGGTACTTTCAGCTGCTCCCATATTTCCTGAGCAATCACTCAGGATCATGTCTGAATCATGTTTTGATTTAGCACAGCTTTAATAATAATAATAATAATAATGGATACTTTATTGATCCCCATGGGGAAATTACTTGTTTTTCTCTGCATTTGACCCATTCACTCTGTGAAGCAGTGGGCAGCCCACTAAGCAGGCGCCCGGGGAGCAGTGTGTAGGGACGGTACCTTGCTCAGGGGTACCTCAGGGTAGCCGTTAAGTGGATTCGAACCGCCGACCTTCCGATCATGGGGTGACCACTTTACCTACTGAGCTATCCGTGCCCCAAATGCCGAAAGCCCTTCCTGATTTAACCCTCCCCATTTATCCAGGCATGGGACCAGCACTGGGACTAACTGGTAAATGGACTGGTTCTTATATAGCACTTTTCTACACTACTGGAGTAAGCGCTTTATACGACTTGCCTCTTTCACCCATTCATACAAGCACCTCTTTTCCTATGCCTATGTGCTTTTCTATCTAACATTCACACTGCAGTTAATGTATTGTAGATCAACCATGGATTCAGTATCTTGCCCAACAGCCAAGCTTCCAACCTACAGATAAGTAGATGACCAGCTTGTGACCACCTGAGGCTGGGTTAGTGGCTCTTACTCTTGAACTAATGGTCTTTTGTATTGGTGCAACGGATCACGGTTGATCCGTAATCCGAACCGATCCCACTCCACGGTTCGGCACGCACAAAGATTCGAAAAAGAAGGAAAAAAAGTATGCGTGGTGAGTCTGTCAAGTGATAGTTATGGCCAGCGCTAGCGGTCCAAGTGCAGGAGCAGAGGAGTTTGCTGCCCAGTCCGACCGGGCTAAAGCTATTACAGAAGCTGTTGGGGTGTTTAGCTGCAGACGGGAGGCCGTATTCTGTTGCGCAAAACAAGGGGTTTAAACTACGATGAACGTGCTTCAGCCACGCTACGATATCTCGTTTGCGCGTCCACTTTAGTGGCAAGATCGTTCCAAGCATGTCTGAGCAGCAAAGGATTTAAGTTGTGGCTGAACTGTCCCAGGCATCTTCTGTTGCCCCAGCTACAAATGGGTGGAGCTCCAGGGCAACGGAAAGCTTCGTGACCGTGACAGCTCATTATGTCGCAGCGGAGTGCGATATAATGAGCCTTGAGGCGACTGTTGTTGTGATTTGGTGCTGTGTAAATAAAACTGAATTGAATTGAGTGGTAGATACAAAGACTGTACTGCCCTATATTGAACCATAATTTTTTTTAATAATTGAGTCTTGAGTTGAATGTTTTTAACAGGCAAAAAATACTTCAATAAGTGAAGTAGTAAATGTTACATTTTTTTGTCTTTTTTCCTTTTTTGCTGATCGGAAGATTGATCCGATCCAAACCGTGAGAGTTTTGATCCGTTGCACCACGAGTCTTTTGCATGTAGAGTAAATGTGCTAACATCACAGCATGGAGCCAAATGACTGGGATTTTACTGTCAAGGTATCAAACAGAGTTTCACAGCAACCTCGTGTTCTCTGAGGTAACTTTAATGTTCTCTGTTTTGTGGTTAACAGAATCTGCGTTTGAAGACAGAAAGTTAAAAGCTCTGATAAAATATCAGAAGGTGAGTGTAACGCATTCTGCCACAAATCTTTGTAAGGGCAGACTACACGAGCAGGTGCTTGAGTTTCCATACCTGTGGGACTAAAAACACCTGGATTCAGAGATTAAGAGGTGTGGACTGATACCTTGTCCCTCCAGTGTCTCTCTGAGCGTGGGGGCAGCGAGACAGCTAAATTATCAGAATGAGCGACTGAAAAATAAAGTTTGTGTTTCCGAGCAGATGTAGTGTGTCCCTGCAGTCTACCTCGGTGCACCACGCTCTTATGATCACAGCTCCATTCCACTTGCTCCTCAGCTCTTGATTACTGAAGAATAACTTGCACTCAGCAGGACGGATTATTAGAGAATAACTGTCTCATTGTTGCCATTTAATACCCTCCATGACCGTGACTGTGTGCGACTCTCGCATGTTTGATACCTGTCTCGTAGCAACCATTTAAAGGAGACTGCCGGCCATAGCAACCGAGCAGCCCTACGCCTCAGCTAATGTCCCCCTCCCTAAACCTGGAGCTCTATCCATAGCCTTGGGATGGTAATCCCCTAGCCTTACCTCAGGGAACCTTTTTATTGGGCCAGGGCTTTCCCTACAGGGTGCCTTATTGGGTGAGAGCTTTCTCATTGCTCGGGTCTCATGACTAAGAGTTTGTGTCTCTGTGAGGTGGTTGTGAGGTAGTGACCCCTCATTTTCCCCTTACCACCAAAACCAAGGAGCTTAGCATATGCCACAAAAGGAAACTCATTTAAGCCAAAGGGATACAAGCCTGTCTATTCATAACTAAATAATGATGTCTCCATCACAGCACTACCACTAACTAAAAAGAGATCAACAATTCATAACCCCAGCTATTGAAATCCTGTTGACACGATGTTATTCCTAAAAACGAGCTAATAAAACACAAAGCATCCAAATGTGAGAGGAAAAGAAAAACAACTTTCATCAAAGAGCTGATATTTGTGCAGCGATCTTAAAGGCAGTAACAGCACCATGAAATGAACTGAAGCACAGCAAGAAACAGCAGGAAATCTCAAACTGGCAGGCCACTGGCTTTTACTGGTGTGTGTTCACAGAACAGAGGCAGAACCATGCAATCTGTCAAAA
The DNA here is from genome assembly GCF_965226115.1 of Aulonocara stuartgranti. Lineage (NCBI taxonomy): Eukaryota > Metazoa > Chordata > Actinopteri > Cichliformes > Cichlidae > Aulonocara > Aulonocara stuartgranti. The sequence continues at coordinate 35,006,868 of NC_138949.1, forward strand.
TCTGCTCTCATGTGACCAGCAGAATCTTCTGTTATTACTTACCAAGATCTCAATAACCTAAACTGTTATACAGATGCCACCAAAGAAACCGAGACATATCCACACACATCCCTGAAAAAGAAAAGACAGATGTGCGCTAAACTTATCGCACCAACCACGGCTTCTGCTCAGCCGTCTCCGATTTGTGTAACGTTTATAATGATTGCTGTGAAATGTAACTTCATATATCAAATACTTTTCAAGATCATTAAAAGAGGTCGGTCAACCCACTTATAGGCTGGAGGATTTAACATGAACAGAATATTAAAGACAAAAGCTTGAACTTTGTCACCATTAAATGATTCAGAATCGGTCATTTGCCACAGATACGTCCACAATAGTGTCGGTAAGTTAAAACATGAAACAAAACCCTGCAAAGTCCCAAACAAGCAAACTGCAAAATCACTAAATAGTGGTGATTTCTGAAATTCACAATGCTGTAAAATAAAGCACGTAGAAAACTTTCTAACATGAAATTAGCCACAAAAATCAGGAAAGAGCCATTTTCATTCAGCGTTCATGTTGAACTGAAAGTCTGTCCTGAGTGGAAGGAAATTCTGGAGTTTCCAGATCATACGCTAATGATAACCGAGGAAATCATTTTGTTAAATAAGTGAATATTTTTTATTTTCTAGACCTACTATTTTGAGACCTATTGACCCGGAAGACTTAAAATATACTGAGAGGCAAAACGTGCATATAGTTAACAGAACTTTCTACTGATATTTTTGTTTTTGTGATACTTTTGTTTGCTCGATCCAGCATTAAAGTTGAACGAAAATCACATTTTGTTCATTTTGTTACTAACAAATTCTAGTTGTAAAGTATTCGGGCTAGTTTTGAATTATTGTGAAATCCGGTTGTTCAGTCTGACGTCACTAGCCGTGTCTGGGCCTAAACTCCGCTGCAGGTCCATATATCAAACGATCACTATGGCATTACTGAGAGTTGAAAAACTGTCTAAATTCTTTCATCTTTAATAAAATGATCAGCGTTCTGCTCTACCAGGTGTAACAACTGAGTTTAACATCCAGGCATCCATGAAAACGGAATTTATGACATTTAACGGAGTTAGAAGTTAGCAGGGAGTTAGCTCGCTAGCTTCTATCTAAATACAATATAGCATGTCCTGACTGCCGGGTTTTGGAAACAAATTAAAACGTACAGCTCTGTTATCACTTCCAGCATAAATGAAAACAGAAAACTAAACAG